>NC_064601.1:15478458-16078458 GCF_943734735.2 Anopheles gambiae
TGGTGTGCGAAGGAGGCTCATTGCCGCGTCACGTGCGCGTGTCTAAGGGTGGCCGGTGGCTTTATATCATCCGGTATTAGCTGGAACGTTGCTAGACAGTAGAATAGGATGTAGCTTGGTCATGGGTTGGTAATCGTTATAAAAAAATGAAGGAATTAGGGTGGAAATAAAAATTGCCTTCAATCCTGCCACAATTACGGTCATTTGTTGGATGATTGAATTGTTTTAAAAATCTTTAAAGAATAAAATTAAGTTTTCCAATATGTCTTTATACCATTGGTGAATGAGCAACATTTTGAGCAACTATTCGATAAAGACGTTTACCGATGGAGGCGCATGGTGCTTGGTGGCGTTTGCGCGTAGAATTAACGCGTGCTTGCAACAGTATCACACACAGGTACAAACATGTAAAGCCTAAACCTTCGTCTAACGCTCTGAGAGTTTGGAATCCAATGTAGGTTGCTTAACTTTCCTGTCACGAACCCGCCGGACGAAGGGTGGGTAAAGTGTCATTTAGCCCAGTGCATGTACCGTTTCCTCCCCGTTTTGGAAAAGCTAATGAAACCCTCGTCACGATTACCGGGTTGGTAACCTTCGTTAAGAGACTGTCATCGAACTGATTATATCTCCTTTGTGAGATTGTGAATGAAAAAAAAAGCATACAAGAAACTCCCCAAACGCTACCAGTATGTATGGGCAACGTTTATAATTTAAAGACGGAGAGGTGTAGTACGGAGCAGCGGAGCATTTGGCAGTGTGGAGAGAGAGTGTTAATTATTTTACTATCACAACGCAAAGCATCTCGAGCTCGAGGTAGAACCGTTCTGGGTGGGTAAATGTTTCGCAGCTCGATTCGCAACCCGGCGTCGGGCACACAGTTTACACCCTACACGCGCTTCATGTCCTATCAACGATGGGGGAAGGTATGGGTAATTTGGCTTTTAACTGAACGGTTGGCTGAAATAAAATGTAAAACGTCTCGTTTTGTTGACGGTGTCACCGATTTCACCGGCTCAAGTGCGCAGGCAAAAGCGTTCGCGTATGGTGTTGAGAAATAAATGGCAGTAATTGGCATCCCAAAAATCGTGCTCTCCCCTAACCCCCCCCCCCCCCCCCTCAATGAAAGTACCCGAGTGCGCCTTTGCCGGCACAGGGGTGGGGAGCGAAACCCTCCAAAAGCAAACCAGCAAAAAGCATTAGCGTTAAGGCTATCATCGTTTGGTTAAGTATGTTTTTCAACAGTCGTCACCGTTCTGGGTTTCCGGAGCACTAACGAACCGAAGCGAAAGGCAAACAACAATCACTGAAAGATGATGATGATGATGATGATCACGATCGCATGCTTTTTGCACTTCTGATACCTTTCCGCGGGAGAGTGGTAGGGGTAGTGATGGAACTGTAAAAACGAAAGAAAACCCTTCAAATGGGCCGAAGGTAATCCCTGCCGCACGACCAAAACTTGCATGACGCTAAGGGGATAAAGGACATGCTTGAAGTATTCTTTGGCGTGTATATGTGTGTGTGTAGCCATTTACGTTCATACCGTATAAAGAAGAGCAAATGCCACCACCCTACATAGAAGAAGAAAAAAAAAACAACTCAGGGGACATTCGTCGCAAATCGTTCCGTCTGCACGACGACCTCGAGTGGCTCGTTTCATAATCCGGTAAAGTAAATTTTCCAACCTCCACACCCGGACTGACTGTTACTGGGGATGGGGATCGTTCGCTCACCCTCTTGGCAGGAAGAAAGCGTCTTGCGCTGTCGATGGCAGAGGCTGGTGGAATGTTGATGGACAAGATGGACCTCGTTTATGGACCGTCGCTTGGTTGACGGTCTTTCGGCTGAAGTGTAGTGTTTGTTTTTAGCACTTTGGAGGGGAGGTTGGGAGTGGTTCCAAAATGATGATCCCACGACAAAGTCCAAAATAATACACTAGTCTCGTCGCTGGCTCGGCTTTAGCACGGATGAATGTGGTGGACACACTGCTGAGAAGCGTTAAGCGCGAATGTTGTTGACCTGCAGTAAGTTTTTATTTTGTCGTATCATTCGAGATGCTGTTGGGTTGTCAAGGTGGGAGTTTTTTAGGTGTTTGGTGATGGGTTGTTTAACAGACGCTTTTTCTTCTTATTGGCGTAAGTCATATTGACCTATATGGGCTTTCGAGAATTATTGCATACCGCGGAGCGGGATAGTCATTCCTTGCTGCGGGCGACGGTCCACATGAGGTTTGAGTCCATGACGGGTATGTTGTGAAGTTTGAATTTGAATTGAAGATTGTACCATTAAACCACTGTTCAACAAATGTGTTGCTTATAAGCTTCAGTCCTGATTCACTACAATTTTGAGCAAAAAACAAGACACAAGATATGTTCTAGGTTCTGCTATCTTGTTATTATTGATAGGAAAAATGTGTTGTGACTTGTTTGGTAGATGTAATTTTTCACATCTCCATTTAGGTACATTAAGTTCTTGAAACCATTGTCTTGTTTTATTTTGATAACATAATTCAATATTGTTCTGTGTCTTTCTTGGCCTGTGCGTGGAGCCGAGAAATTTCCAGAACAGATAAAAGAAATTGCAAACATCCACCGAGTGGTGCAAAGGTAAACTTCTCGCTCTCGAGTAGCTTCTTAGCTATCAACTCGACAAAACGGCCACCACTCCAACCGCCGGGGGGGCAGTTGTTATTGATTTTTACCTAATTCACCGATATATCCAGCCGGATTGTCGAGAGGACACAAAAGCAAACTAAACAAAGATAATGACCATTATGCAAGGGGAAAACCGGTCGATAAGCAAGCCATAGTGAAGGAGATGGAGAATGCGCAAATGCTTCAAGAGCCTGCTGTATTTGTTTCACGTGTTGTAACGAATCGCCGAAGAAATGTTTTCCTATTTTTCCCCTAGAGCAATGTTGAAGCCCCGTCTCGGTCTCGGCCATGCGGTTTCCTGGTCGCGTTTGGCACAAAGCTGTGTGTATTGTTAATGTAGCCTTACCGGATGTGTGTGTGTGTGTGCTCGAGTGCGTGTTCCTAGAGCTTTTGTTCGGGTGCGTGTTAAGAGTGTCGACCCTTGTCCAAGTCTGAGGACGAAGGAGAGAAGAACGGCGAAAGAAAAGGACAGAAGCCGTAAACTTATCCCGTACTTGCGACAGGCAGGATATCCGTACCGGTTGGTAAAACGGTACAGCGTGCATCCCTTTTCGCTAACACCAGTTTTTCCATCCCCAGCGAAGCTCTCGCTGGAAAGATATCATTGATCACTGGAAAGGACGAAGGTTTAGGCGCACCCGAAATGGACTAGAACGAAGGGAACTAACACGGGACAGGACCTTTTTCCTAGGAATGCTATCGTACGAAACCTTCTATGCACACACACACACACAAACACAGCGGTCGGAATGGTTGGGAAAAGTTGGCAAGCCCCGGTTCGGTCGTTCCCAGTAATTAACTCATCAATTATTAACGCGCATAGTAGCGGAGCGGAGCTTCCTTTCCATAGAAAAAGGAAAGGACACAAATTGGATAAGGCGAGAAGAAAATGGGGCCACTCAGAAGAGGGAAAGAGGACGAGACGCGGGGCAGGGAACAGATGGATGGAAGGACAAAACTGCCATACCCTTATCCCGCGTATACGGCGAGCCTGATACGGATGGCGTTTTTTCCCGCCTCACCCACCCACTTCATCAATGTCTATCCCTTTCCCTGCCCCCTGTACCCCGCCACTTTCCCGATCGGTGTGAATGAATGAAGCCGTGGTGCATCCGAACGGCCCGAGCATAATGGAGCAGAAATGGATGAACGATTGCGAACTGCGGAAAATGATCGAGTTTGGGGCGTAATGAAAATTGACGAATGGATGATTGATGGGCCGGCGTATTGTTTTTGGCGGTATGTCCCCGCGGCCGCCCCCAGCGCGGTCCATCGGAGAGCTACAGTGCTGCCTAAGTGTGGTGCAATATAGTGACGGCAGGAGGCCTTTACCTTTACGCGGGTGTACCAAGTGGTCTGATTCTCGGAATCACGGACACAAGCACCAGCAGGAAAGGCGGATTGATCGAGTTTTCATACCCGTAGACGTAATTTCGTTAGCGAAGAATAACACAGTTACGGCAGCATATGGTCCCGGAGCGATGGGCATGAAGAATGCACACACACACACACACATAGGCTGGCATACATCGTGTATCCTTTACATAATAAAGCCGGGCAAATTGATTTTTCTATAATGACGGCCTTGTCATGAGCTTTCGCGTAACGCTGGCATGTACATTGGTTAGCAGCAGTTGGGATTTATGCGTCCACTGGAGCCGTTGCCTGCCGCATGGGAACGTTTGTGTGGACGGGTCTCGGGACCCGACAGCATCTTGGCAGATAAACGAATTAGTAGCGAAAGGCTTACGAATTAGTCGGTCTCATGGGTGATTTCAATTAGGAGGATTTTGGTGCTTTCTTGCTGCACGTACACGCAGGCCCAGCATAAGGCTTGATCGAACTGGCACTGATTTGGAGCGAAAGGGTCCGAATATAATATTTGGCTTTTTATTTGAGAAAGTTAACGAGAAACGTAATCCACGATGAATTTCTGTACCCTCAACTGACCGACACGGAGCAACAAGCCAACAGTGGACTCCGGTTAGTTGTGGGAAAATTACACTTAGCCTTAGATTTTAAGCGCCTTTACGAGTAAAACAACCGTTCTCCCGCCTTTGCAGATGGGTCCCAAAAGGGCGAATCGGTGCGAAAGCATGCTCAATACACGTACATAGGGGAGCATACCCCGTCTTCAAGCAGCAGCATAAACATTGCCGGCAGCAAAACATGCTTAATCTCTTCCCGGTGCCCAGCACGCGCCAGCGAACCAGCCGTAGCGATCGTAAAGTGCATAAATTTATGTGTCCATGACCTGCCCGCGTAAGCCACCGTACGGTGCCACGGGTTGTTTCGCACGGCCCAAGTCGTACGACCCACCCAGCTTGGGAGAGAGCAGATGGACCAATGTAGCGCCAGCTCCCTGTGCAGGCTTGTATGGTATCTTTCGTTTGCGTGAGAATTACAAATGGAGCTTCATAAAGTTGCGAAACTATTGCTTCCGGGTGGTTCTTTCGCTTGTTTTTTTTTGTGAAAACGGATCGTTTCGCTTCAAACGTACAGCTGCCGGTTCGGTGCTGTTGGTTTGGCAGTGATTTGTGAATTGGATTTAGGCAGATTTTAAACATTGTTACGAATTTGTCATTGCAGAGCCGTAATTAGGAGGCTAAAAAAGGCTCCTGCAGCTACATTTAATAATTGCGACCCATGTTTGTTTTAACCATTACTATCGCCAATTATGTGTCATCAAGGAATTAAAAGTCTACCTCTCAGAAAGAGTGGTGCAGTTGAGCAAAAGCACTAGCTTAATAGCGCACACTCTTTGAGCCTTTCATCAAAACGGAGAAGGAAATGCTAACATCATTTCGACAATTAAAGTTAGTAATTAAAAAGGCATCCTCTGCTAAGCAGAATTTTAATAGGTGTCTGCATGATTAAAACTCATCTTGGGTGGTGTTTTGAGGCGTGCGGTAGACAAAAAGGCAAAGGGTTTAAAAACAATAACGACACACCCTTGTTGTCAACCGCCAGGGTTAGCTTTATCATTAAGCGCGCGCAGTGAAGGATGCTAACATTGCTGCCAGGCGAACGATAATCCTCCTCTTCCTGTGCTGCACTGGGACCCACACAGAAAGGTCACCGGGGTTTATTTTTTGCTATTTTTGCTGTTAGTATTAGTTAATTTGCCATTTTTTCTTTCCACCCGTTTCTTGCCCTAGCTACGAGTGACAATATTTAATCCCGCACTAATCCTACCTCAAGAAGGAACCTGCAACACTCGCACCGTCGTCACCTGATTAAGGGCTTGTTTACCGTGGACCTAGCTTTATTTGCATTTACGGGGATACTTTTCGGCTGCAGCTCGCAGAACAGCGAGTGGCAAAATTGTTAACCAAAAGGTTAATGGTTTCTCTCTCTCTCTCTCTCTCTCTCGAACGTTTTACCCCTCTGGGCAGCAAATGGATGTGGTTAGATTAATATTGCAAAATAGGTAAACGAGGGCTTTGGGTTGTGTTTTAGCCGGTTTTTTGTTGTTGTTGTTCTGGAACATGTTCTGTTTCCAATCCAATTATCTATTCGGGCAAACAAAGGGGAGATGCAGGTTTAAAAAGATCCACTCAGAACAACATTGTAATGTAGTTATAAAATGAAGTAACAAAACAACAAAAAATCAAACCATTTTACGGCCCGATTACACAACACAATCTCACAACAAAGGATGGTGGGCGGCCGGGGGTTGTAATAGGAAACGGCCTAATGTACCACGGCTAAATGTCTTTCGCTGTACGAAACGGTACAGTAGCAGGCTGTAAAGTGAAGATTTCCGCCGACTTCCGTGCCGTGCCGTCCGGCTGCACGGCCTGCGGTATTTGCTCGATAAGTTGCTTTTCCATTTATCGTTTTTCGCTGCCAACCATTTATGTGTGAGTGTATGTGTGTGTGTGTGTGTTTGAACGGAAACACACTGGTTCAGGACTACCCGCTACCCGTGGCCGGCAGCAGGTCTTGTGGTGGTTGCGCTTTCTTCGGCCAGGATAAATTTACATATCAAATTTAAACAAGCGCCGGGGAAATTGCGGTTGATTGCGGCCGTTTGCTGTTGCGTTTCGTGTATGGTGCTTGTCCGTCCGCCCTGGAAGGGGAAGGCTTTAGGAAAAGGTAGCTAAAAGGCCATCCCCTTCTCTCCATTTGCAAACCGGCACACCTTAACGCTGAAGTGCAAATGGGTAGTGAAGGAGAATGGTAAAGACACGGACACGGCCCTGCCGGAAATGGGGTTAAATGGGTAAAGTTCCGGTATTTATTTTTACCTGCGCAATCATGCGCAAAGTGAAGAAAGGCATAGTGTAAAAGTTACGAAAAAAGCATGTTCGTCGCGCAATAAGGAAGAAGTAATATAGGAACAAAGAGGATAAGGTATAAGACACATTTTAAGCTAAAAAACAACTCATTTCAATATCATACAACCCTAGAAATAGTAAATTAAAATGAATGTTGATACAAAACAGGCTAACGATACGGAAATTAATTTATGATTTATCACGTGCTGATGTGTACCACGACCATAGAAGGCATCATTAATCAGCGAGAAAGAAAAATGCCCATCCAAACGAAGATACCCACTACCTCACACTCATCGAAAAGCGTACGGCGAGCATCTCGATCACCACGAGCGCTTCGTTTTATTAAATTATGCTGCATGCGGTAAAATCTATGCTGGGATGGGGGGGGGGGGGGGCAAATTTCATCAAACGAAATCTGCCCCATGTACGCATTGCTCCTAATTAACTCGAGCGCTTCAGCAAACGAGGCGAAAAAGTTTGTTCCCACACTAAGAAAGTACACAACTGGGTTTCTGGTGAATTTTTCATCAAAATGTATGCTTTGCTCGTTTGCCGCTTCGGTGTAATCAACGCGCACACATTTTCAAACGCGATCGCGTTAAATACGCGAAACAGCAAATAGTAATCCGTTCAGCCGGCGCGCGGAGCATGTGCAAACCCAGCCCACCAGCCGAAGGCAAAGGATGATTATTCATTCTCATTTACCTTTCTAGAAACACACACACACATACACAAATTGTTATGCCGTTTGTGTGGCTCGCGTCTAGGCTAGGGGTTGAGAAAGCGTTGCCACGCTCGGTGATAGCAAGATCCCGTTTCGGAAGAGCGTTGTGCTGCTCCGTTGCTGTATCTTCCCATTGCTCGCTAGGCTTCCAAGTCCTGCGGTTCGCCAACCGGTAGACAAATAAAGTTTAATAGCAAAGATATGTATAATCCAACGGTGAGAATTAATTATAACGCTGTGCTAACCGGCGTGTGAACACGCGGTGGCACGGTGGATTGAAGAACGAGATTTCAGCTAGTGCTCTAGCAGGCAAGGGCGGCAAGAAAACCGAACCACAAGCAATGTGACACCATCGTAAGGTGGTGGTGCCCGAAGACGCCACGCTGTGTAGTGTGTGGTTTTCATATTCCGGGCCGTTGCCACCCCACGGTAGATACCATTTTTCACCAACACCCCTGTTTGGCGCTGTATCAGTAATCAGGGAACGATCTGTCGCTTGGTTGGTGGTGCGTGGTTGTTAGTTTAGCGCTCGGTGGGCGAGATTGTAGCTCCACCACGCACGACAACACCGACGACGACGACGACGACCACGAGAATGATGATGATGAGAATGGTGATGGTAATGGAATTTACTCACGACCATCTCGCACCACCAGGCTTCCTGTTTGGCGAGCGTTGTCTCAGTGGGATCGCTTCGCTGCGTATTCTTCTCCAATCCTCCCGCAATCTACAAAGAATGGGACGGCGTTGCATGTTATCCAAAACTCCTGCTCCCGGTCTTTCCCACTAATCGGACCGGAGAAATGCACCACGTGTTTGATTTAATGCAATTTTTGCCCCAAGAAATGGAAGCTTTATTACGCGAACGTACAACGTATAATAAATATCCAATCCTCACAACAGGTTTACACAGCACGTGTTGAGCGATTTATAACGCTGCACTGTAACAGTTTCGTTCGACGCGGGTTAGTAATTTCAAACCGTACTTACCCCCCCCCCCCCCCTCCCTCCTTACCTGTTGCCATGGTGCTACAAGCTACGTACATGAGCAAGGCAAGATAGCAAGCGACGAAGCCCGCACCTTAAGCCCCTTAAGCGGGAAGAGCAAATCCATCGGAAAAGCGCCCCATAAACCGTACGCGATCAGATTAACGAACACCGCGAACGATGGGAAATTTTGATTAGCAGCTGCAGCAAACGTATGGCTGCCAAAAAGAGAGAAAAAAAACCGCTCCACTCCCTGCCCTCCTCTGTCCCTTTCCGGCTTATTTAAAATGGCGCCATCGCGCAACCGACAGACTGCAAGCAATCGCATCGGGATTAGTGATAAGCTTCACGGTGTCGCGGTGTCGACTATGAAAATTGACTTGCCGTACGTTGGTAGCCCCGGTTTTTTTTTGACTAGCCCGCAAGAAAGATCAAAATTGTGGCTGTGATTTCGTGCGCAATAGGCACAATTTTGTAACAGCTTTATAGCGCAAGTTGCGGAGGTAGCAGCAGCAGCAACAGCAGCAAGCAACCCATTTCCGGATCTTGCATGATTGCGGGCAATACTTTCTAGGCGCAAGGAAACACCCCGTGTGTGTGTTGGTTGTGGAAAGATTTTGACTTTTCGCATTCACAGCTAAACACATGCTCTGGCGGACGCGTGTTTGTTACTGTGCTCCGGTGCAGCGGTCAATCCACGTTGCAGGTAAGCAATTATGAAGCATATTTTACCGCATTTTGAGTGCATTTACCAAGCGGTAATCGCCTTTGTGTTAAGGGTGAGCAACCTTCGTTGTTGGCAGGAGGCACACACAGCAAGCTAAACGGTGGCATGACATGAGCCAGCGTGTTGCAGGATAATCAACAGTTTGTTTGTGTGTTTCCGGCATCAAATGTTGCGCCGATTATCTGAAGTAGTTGTGCACTTTCGTGTATGGGTTTTCTTTTTGTAGTGATTTAATAAACACATCAAGGTAGAGATATCAAAACTTTCTAGATGAGAATATCATTATTCAGGAATGAGCCTTGCATTTGTTTGTTTCGTGTATTTCCAGAGGGTTTGCATAATTTTTTCGAAGAGTTTTTTTTTTACTTTAGGGCTCCCCAACAGCATGAAAACTTACAATATTGAAAATAAATATCAATTTGTTTGCCAAAACAGCTGGACATCGGTGTGGAAGAGCTCCCGTAAAGAAGCTGCTGTGTTTGCGAGAGTGCTTTTTTCCTGATACTACCACCACCATACCACCTCTGATCACAACGCAAAGGAATACAGAGAAACGTGATCCTCAACAGCGGACAAGCTTCGCAAACATCGCGTAAGTGTTTGGCTCGCTTTAGCAGACGGTCGTGCAAATAGTGCTGGTACAACACCGCCAACTGAAACCATCTGGTTACTGGGCCCTTTGGCGGTGAAATGCTCCATGCGGGTTTGCGTTCAATTTTACGACACTCGAACTCGATCGATCGACGCCTCCGGCGCCCGAGCTTTCGATTCGATGCTTCCCCGGTCTCTCACCTACCCCCGGGGGGGGGGGGGGGGGCGCGGGGTTTGGTCGCAACGAAGCTCGGCAGTTACTTAACGAACAACCAATTACCCTGTAGCAGCTTGTGGGTGGGTGGGAGCAAACGGTCGGATCGAAGCACGGGGGCTGGAAGCAATTTCACTAATTACGAAAGCGTCACCCTTCCCGGTTGTCATCCCGGGCTTCTGTTTGGCTGTGGGCGAGCGCATGCAAAGCACTCTAGGTGATGTGGGTGTAAGAGTGTGTGTGTGTGTTTGGGTGTACGAGACGCTGTTTCGGCAGCGTTCCTTCGTTCGGCTTAATTTCCTGCCGCCCTGCGAAGAACAACGAATGACCAGTCTTAAATGGGCGGCCAGAGCATTGCCTACCCGGTGAGCATGCTGCTGGCTAAATTGTCGGTTGCTCCAGCTTGCCGGGCAAGGCTGTGGACCGTGAGGCTGTGGCAATGCCAGCCCCCAGTTGAAGTGAAAAGTTTATTATCACTAATACCACCTTCATACACCCTTTCCTTAGCCGGCCCACTCACGCGCGTTGAGAAGGTCTTGAGGGTTTGGGCGGAGCCGAGGGGACAAAAGACAAAGTGTCCACAAGTGAAGCCCACGGTCCGGCTCAGAAGAAGCTCAATGTGGAAAGTAAATAAAGGACGGGGATTTAATTCTATTTGCCCAAAACATCCGGTCGTTAGTTGAGCCGGTCGGTCCTTGCCGCTCGTCCCACTCGTCGTCGGCTCGCGACCGGTCACTCTCGGTGCTTTTTTGCTTTTGCCCTCCTCCCGGGGGAATCCGCTTCCCCGTACTGATGCTGTTTACTCCGTGCACTGGTGGAGCCAAACAGCAGATAAAAACAACGGATGGGGGGAACAGGGATGGGAAAGCCATCGATGGGAAAATCTTTTGAAATCGCACTTATTATTACGGTCACGCTCGTTTGTTGCACTTTTGTTGGCACAGACACACACACACACACACACATATACAAAACTCCCTCTTTGCCAGTGTCTCTCCGGCCCGTCTGTGTGGTCGGCGATGTGGCGACGGTGCCCAACAGCAGACAGCGCGCGGGGGGGTGGGATGATTTTTAATTGGCGAAAATAAGCGGCTTTTGGCTGGTGTTATCCTTCATTACGAGCTGGTACGAGGGACGGGTCCGTGCTTGGGTGTGCCGCTGTGTGCGCAATAAATGATGACAGATTGGTGCGGCATATTTACGAGCCTGACCTCGGCACAGTCCAGGCCAATAAAAAACACGCACTCTCCGCTTGCCCTCCACGCGACCGAACTCCTCCGCAAACATTGCGGAACGCACACAGCGGAAGGGAAGAAACGATCAAATGCACACTAAAAAAGGCCACACGCACAGGGCACAAAAGCCGGAGTGACTATCGCCAACTTGTCCCCAGGAGTGGAGTGGAGCCGCTTTTGTTGGCCTGGCCTGGTGGTAGCGTTGATGGCGATGTGTCATTGTGGACATTCCCGAATGGGGAGGTGGAAAAACGGGAGCGGCCCAACGAGGGCATGGGAGTTGGGAAAATGGCAACTGAACGAGCAACAGCTCACCAGCCTGCGAACGACAAAAGGGAACGAATGCGAACTCATCTGCAAAGAGGCGGGTGGTGTGGCGGGTGGTCTCAGTAAGTCCCTGTAATGAGTGATATTTAAGGCGGCAAAATTAATGACCACCACGCCATCGTTTCAAAGGGGAGGGAGCAGAGAGGGATGTGATCGGTGGGCGTTTGTGTGTGAGAGTGCGATGGCAATAACTGAAGCGGAGTAAAGATCGGGGTAAATTAAATCTGTTTTTCAGCGAATTGTTTTATGTGCTAGTGAGCACTATTATGTCCAAATGGGGGGGAGGGTGTATCGCTTTTTTGTTGCTGGTGTGCTCTGTGGTGTGGCTCCTTTTCGGTGTGGGTGTTTTGTTGGGGTGATGCTGTCCAAGGGCATTATAATGATTTCGTTTGATCTGAAAATGGACGTTAACGATTCAGTTGAATGAACACGATCCAGTTCTTGGTACGTGTGGTTGTTTCGGCAACGCCTATTGAATAATACTGAGCATGGCGTTTAATTATTAGGCCGGGAAGGGTTTATAGAGTTTACGTTTTGATAAACGGACAATATGGTTGTGGAGAAATGAATGGTCAGTGGCAGAATGGAGAAACGGTTGCGCCCCGAGTGTTCTGCACGGTTTTGTTAATAAGTTTTCAATTTATGATCATGCCATCAGTGGAGTTAACTTCACAGACGGAGTGTTGTTAAGTTTTATGGCTGTTTGTTGTTTATTCTAGATTTAAAATATTAATATATTAAACAAGTTTCAAGTATCGGAAACAACAGAGAAGAATGTATGTACATAAAAGGATTAAATTGATTGAGTGTAATGAGGGCAGCTTTTAATCTAGGTTCTTATTTGGCTCACTGATTAGTTCACTTATAACGAGATAGTACCTTCTGCGTTGAAAGGATACGCAGGTCATTTGAACCAATGACATGTATGATGTAAATACGATTGGACAATTGGAGGATGGAGGATGTGTGCAAATCGTATTTTGACATATCGATCTAAAGCTGTTAATAGCTCTGTATCGAAGAGGTTTTTATCTATAGAGCCTTTTCTAGAGTGTCATTAATTACACCCTTAAGAGATTCAATATCTCTTAATTATTCAAAATCTCTGTGTCCAAGCATTGCACTTATCCTTTCTATGCTACTGATTTACACCATCAACTCTTTTTAACATTTCTCATTATACACACAATTGTTTTCGTGCACTCAAATTGTCTTTAATTCAACCAACTCAGCGTGCCCAAAATCACCTGCTTTACCGTCCGACTACACAAAGGAAAGTGTGATAAAGGGTAATTGTAATTATGTATCTCTTGCTGGATGACTGCCACTGGCCACTCCCTCACCGGTGTGTGTGTGTGTGTTCCATTTTGTCGTGTCTCACTGTGAATGATGTACATCTCGGACGGAGCTGCTCGATTTTCGTTGAATTTTCCCGACCCGGCTCACTGTAAGATATAACACCAAGCAAATTGTCGTCCGTGGCGAAACAGTACGAGCTTGCTGTTCTACTTACAGCCAGCCGAGAGCGAGGTTTGTGCAGCTTGCGTTCTACACTATGACACTGGGACCCACTTTCACATCACTTGCTTCACCCGCGAATGGATAGCGGTCTCTTTCCTTCTATTACGTTCTATTCCGTACGCTTGAAGAATGCAATTTTGTGGATGACCTCCAGCTACTGTTTTGTTTTTTCGTTCTATTCTCCAAACTCTCTTCACTGTGCAGTTCACTGTTTTTACACTAACACTTGCTGCTGAAACGGATCGATGGTGCGCTGAAACAAAAATGGGGTAAGTGTCTGTTGCTCTCTGAGTTTTTTTGTTAGATCTTCTACACAAAATTAATCTCATACGGGCGGTCATACGAAAGAACGAGTGTACGGTATGGCAAAACGAGGCAGCAAGCGACGAACTCTCTGTCGAAATCAGAATAACTGAAACTACCTTACAACGTCCGTCCATCTGTTTCACTGTACCGACGAAATAGGGACAGCGAAGCAAAAGGGGTAGCCGAACCACAGGGGCTCGGTCTTTCCCAAACCAAACCGAATGAAGGACCAGTCGCTCCCCGGAGGCAATAAAATGAGCAAAACTTTTCCTCGAATGAGTCGCCCGTCGCCTGTACCGGTGCCTTCCCGTGTTAGCCACACCATAACCACAACCAACCGTGTCATCAATCCGGACCATCTCCGGTTCATCTCACTGTGCCTGTACGCCGTTTCGCTTTGCTAGATCGTACGGGCACGGCGTTACGGAAATGATGAAACTTTTGTCACCAATTTTTAGACAACACCGCTTACCGAAGCGCAAAGGCAAGCGTGCGTCCATTTGGTAGATTTTGATCCCCCATGCGGTTTTCCGAGGCGCTTTAGCAGGGGCGGGTGGTGAGAAACACAGACATGCTGTCCAGCGACGACACTTTGTGTGTGTGTGTGTGTGTGTGTTGTCCCTCAGAACTGAACTAAGGTTTGATGAACCATTTGTGCACAAAGTGCGGAGGAAAGTTTTGCCGACGTACGACGAAGTGATGCACTGGGGACCACCCTTTCACCACCCCCTGTTCAGGGATCTTACCTTCGTCTACATGCAAATCAGCATGCCAAAAGCCTAGATTGTCGTGAAAGAAAATGGAACCGAAAAGTTTCCAGTACCCTCTCGACCGCAAGCGAGTTGTGCGAGGAATGTGCCGTGTTGTTTGGGCAAGTATGTGTGCTCATTAAGCCGGAAACGAACAGATTTGGCCACATGGGCTTTGGAGAGGGTTTTAAATTTTAAAATTTCAAAGAAAACAAAATGAACACAAAATCATGTCTATGTAAACTGCCACTGTTTTGCAGCAGGGTGTAATCGAATGTTTGTTAACTACACGCGTGCTCCAATAGCCCTGTTTGCTAAGCTGACACAGTTCTCACCGGGAGCTAATTTATACACCAGATTTTCCTCCGTTTCATGCTGTCCTCAGTCCGCTTTTCCACCTTCAGTCATAAATTTATCCAATAAATCACATATAGTTAACCGCGGAAGTATCATTAAAGCCATCGATGGCGCTGTCGCGTGAAGGCCACCACTCGCTGCAGGGTTGCCGAAGAACGTTCCATTCCCCCACTGGCAACAACAGCTGCTAACTTTCGTAGATGGATCCGCCTTCGAAATCGGCCCGATCCGTTGAACTGAATCTACTATTATTCCGCAAATAGTTTTACGCTTCCCCCTTTTTGCCCGTACCTTTATTATTGGGGTGGTGCATTATTTATGGTCCGCAACCACCGTGCAACCGATGGACATGTCTTGGGAACTAGTGAGCCCCGAAACACACTCTCTCTCTCACACACACACACACACACTGCGGTTTGTGGCTTAAGGCTCGAAGGGAAGGGGAAGTCGAGAAATCGGTCGGGACCTTCTTCGAAGCATTGCGAAACCGGTCACCGGATTTCGGTTTCGATTCGTCGTCAATAATACGTGCACGGCAGGCACGACATTGGCGATGACGATTTGGTTTGCATGCAGGGAAGCGCGGGAAGCAGAGCAATTGAACCGCGGTTCAAACCCTTTGACGCGAACGGTGCGGAAACGGTGGTTGGGTGTGGTATTTTCTTTGTTAGCCTCGCTTCACAACGTTGCCTTTTCGAAGGTTGTCTCGATTGTGGCCGGATTTACTGCTACGCTGCCGGTGTGACGGGGTGTGGTTGTAAAGCATGGGAAACTTTACGACGCTAGCCGGCTGGTGTTTCGTTTGGCGTTTCGGGAACGAAAGCCATCGATTGAAGGGATCCAGCGCTCGCTTACCGGATGACCCAGATACCGGAAACCCTTGAGCGCACGGCATGGTTTGAATACGAAATTCCAAAACCACTGAATGATTCGTCGCTTGGATGCGTCTAAAATATGCATACGATCGAACCGTGACGGCATTGGGAACGGTTGATCGAAGGGGGGGGGGGGGGGAGAGGGAAAGCGAACTGAGTAGATACGGGGATTTAAAGGGAAAGCTTGTTCCACGCTATCGCTTCCACCTTTCATCGCTGTTAGTGTTCCCGGAAGTGGCAGTTAGCTGGGTGACATGTGTACGTGTGTGATCGAAATTATTTTCCAATAAATTGAATTAAGACACCCCAGCACCCCGCATTGGAACATAGTCAGTTAAGTGTGCTTCAATTCATTCCACAAAAGGGGTTCTGATAGATTTTGATGAGCTCGTGGGTGGCTTAACGGGTGGGTGGTAGAAGGTTGGGTTTGAAAGTGGTTATCCACCAATGCTGGTTCACCCTGTGGGGGAAAAAAGGCCTTTTTTATTATTCACTAGGCAGCAGACGATACAATCAGGAGAGGGAAAGTTTGATTCGACTCCTTTCAAGACGCGCTATTCAATACAAGCCATCAAATGGGTACTTAAATTGTCTCATTAAATTTGCACCAAAGTGTTTTGTGGTTTGGTTGGTTGGTTTTTTTTTCACTTCCTTACCCTGGTTTGTCAACAAATTGAGTGTTTCAAGAGGGAGCACACATACATACAGCATGTTCTATGCATGCGGGTGCAGATTAAACTGTTAAGAGCAGCACTTGAAGATAAGCGCGATGGCTGGTGCGGGTCTTAAGCACGTAGCTTTATGTAATGACAGCGCCTCGTATTCTGTAATAAAATGCTTGAATTAATTAGTAGCTGGAGAGCATTACCGCTTTCACCATGCATCAACAAATAGGTGACGTTCAAAATGCGATGCTGTGTGTGGTCGTAAAGTTTTTTTTTGCAATCGTAAAGCTATTGTTTTCCATTTTAAGCCTTGCTGGAGAAATGAAGAGTGTGTTTTGTGCATTGAAATGAGTGTAACACGCTTTTGGAATACAGTTTTGGATTTAATGTGCAATGTAGAGATTAATTTAATTCATAAAACGAGTATTTGTGTTGGGGAGTTTCAATTCGTTTTCGATCCCTGGTTTGGTGTGATAAATATTTCTGGCTATTGTGTAAAGAAACAATCATTTTGTCATTGTTTGGAACAAGCACAATACGAATCTTATATGACAAAATGTGAAAAGAGTACAATACTTGTCAAGACCTGCTGCTGCACAATATAACGTCAAATAAGCAAACTGTAGCACAATATTCACAGATGTTCATGTTTTGCTAAAGTTGAATATTGAAATAGTTATCCCTGAGTTGTCAAACGCTTGTCAGAAGCAAAAAAAAAAAAAAACTCTGAAACCAGCAGCCAACAAACAACAATGTAGCCAAACGAACAAGAGCGGTAAAAAGAAATTTGTAACTTATTTACAGCACAAGTGCAACGTCTGGGCGTTATGTTGCTGGAAAATGCTATAAATGTGACATGAGGGCGAAATTTCAGTCAAAATTTGGTTGGATAAAAAAATGAAACTTTTCTTTTTGAAAATAGAACAAATTTACGTTTTCAGATTGTTCCTTATCAAAACACAGTACATCTTCAACCATTAAAACTTTTACTTTAAACGCCCTTTAAAAAAAAAAACAAAAACAAACTCAACAAAAAACGTATCGCTCCTTATAAAGAAAACCCAACTTTTCCGCCTTGAAATAGCGAAACAGTGTTGCTCTTGCTCAACGAATGATGGATTGCGTTATCAATAGCGTTCGATTACAGCGCAGCGCAGACGAAGAGGGAAAGAACAGTGGAAGCTAAAAGATAACATCTTGCTTTCGAACGCAATTTCTTTTTCTGAATTTTCTTTTTTTTGCTGATTTGCGCATCAAATCACTGTTCTTTTGTGTGTAGAAAATTACTTTCAGTTTGCATGAGAACGCTTTACAAACGCATCATGGTAAGTACTGTGCCTTCTTTTTCTGTCTGCCTGCGGGAATTTTTTGATTACACGCGTTCGCTTCATGGTTCAACCCGTGTTTGAAACCAGGATGAAGTCATCGATAGAGATTCCTGAACATTATTACACTTCCCTTTCCCCCAACCACAAAATGGGGGTAAAAGTTTGAATTAACTTTGTGCGGAAAAACAAAAACATACATCCCATCCTTTCTCGCTGCAGGCGGAAAGCGTTTGCCCAAACATGGAAAAACAACCGTAGACGAGATGCCTGCCAGGCGGTGGGTGAGCTCGTGTGTGTGTGTGTTTGTTTGAATGTTATCAAGAAAAGGGAAGCAAGATTCATCATATAATTGGGGAGGTTCCACGTTCGTTCCCCAGATGTGATGCGCTTTAACTGGATTCGTTTAAGGGAAGTGGTGCTGCTACTCGTAGGTCGGTAGAGCAAACAAACATCGGTACATCGCGTGCGTGCGGTGGAAGGAAGTGTGTGGAAATGACCACCAACGGGTAAGTTGATTAAACGGTGACTGCGTGGACAGTGTACAAACAACTACGAACGGGCTGATTCGAGGCCAGTAACGAAGCATTTACTGCAACAAGATGGATCGTTTTGACCTGGTTTGACCGTACAGAGGGGACGCGTATATAGCAAGCTGTGTGTGTCTACGATGAGGCAAGACCTTGAACCGCATCTTTGGGCAAACGGGTACTATCTTCTTACATAGCAGCGATAGGTAAACAGCGCTGCGAAGGAGCGAGGCGTTGAAATGGACGAGACGCAACAATGATGCCAGGCAAAGGAAGGAGAAAGAAAACACCAGAGGAAGCTAACAAATCTGGCCGAACTCGACCGGAAATTAACATCCTGAGGCTTTGGGGGGGGATGGACAGCAAACTGGACCGGTGGGAAATAATCACAGCCAGCCAGGACAGGCGAGCGCCCGCGCGCGCGCGTAAAGAAAACATGGACACCCATTATTATGCTTCCACTCGCTCGACTCGGCCCTAAAGCCCTAGAGGTGGGTGGCAATGGTTGGCCAAAGAAGGCAGTAAGAGGCAAAGGGCTTTACTCCTCTGAGACACACCTGCCCGAGATGCTGGGAGACACAACGCACCCGTACTGTGCGGAAAAAACCGACCGAACGTACGACCGGTGAGGTCGACTTTTTTCCATCAATTTGCAATTTAATGGAAAAAGCCAATCCGAATGGGAGGGTGGTGGTGGTGGTCACTGCCAGGGGCAGCCAGGGGAAGGGAAACTGGGCAAACACGAAGGAATCAAATAATTTACCCCAAATATTGCACCATTCCGCCAAACCCCGGGTCGTTTGGAAAGGAAAGGGAAGGGCCGCGGTAGAGTCGTCCTGTTGCGCCATTGTTTCCACGCTTCGGTTGTTTTTTGTTATCCATTCCAGCCGAGCCACCAGGGGGAGGGGAGCGGAGGGAAAGCGAGAGAACGTGTTCGGTGTGCTGAGCATGGATAATGCGCGCAGCAGAGACACGGCAGATGTAATGCGTCTTGCCATGTTTCACGCACGCACGTGAAGAGAAAATAGATAGACGCTGGGGATGTTTTGTGTAGGCAAACTGCAACCGAAATTGCCCTTGGACCCACGGGCAAAAATGATGTCCAGTGATGGGACCAAAGGAGGGGTGCTATGGTGGCTGTTTAATAATCGAAATACTTCACCGCTCGGACGCCCCTCGCCATTGAATGGCAGTTCGCGGAAGAGACTCCCAATAATGGACACGAGTGACAGGCTCGTAAGGGCGCGTGGGCCCTTCCCCGGATGGAATGCTTGTATGTTTGCATTATTGCGCATCCGCTCCATTTCGGACGCCACCCGACGGTTGGACGGTGCGAACCGGCCCTACAGGTTGCACGGGAGCGGATGGTTCGGATGAAACAGAAATGCCAACGAAGTTTTTCCTTCTCTGTTTTGCCTGAGTATGAATTGTTGTTCACTTTCGTTTTTCTTTACCATTCTGCCCGCCTACCAGGGCAACGAAGAAGCTACATTATTGTTGAATGTTTTCCATTTCCTCATCCTCTCTGCACAAATTATCGTCCTGGGCATCCGTACTATTCCCTAATCTTCTATCTTTCCCTTTTTGCATGGCAGGGCGAACTGTAAACTGAAGATAAAGATGAAGAAATATGGCATACGCTGCCACGGGGAAAACTTAAATCATAAATTTTTCTTTCGAATGCGTAATATTTGCTTTTATTTTTCCCTTGCAGACTTCTGCTGGATTTGTGTGTGTGTGTGTCCGCTCGTGGGTGGAATGCGTGCGTTTGCTTTTCTTATTTTTAGCCAAGCCGTTGGGATTTGTATTATTGCGATAGGATTTTTTCCTTAAAAAACATTTATTTATTCAGAAACATGTATCCTCTCCTACAGGGTTGCATTCGTTTTGCTCGAGGCAGTGGTTGGAATAAAACATTGGAGAATGAGTGCCTCTGCTTTGAAAGTATTTGTTAAAAAAAACCCTATATTTGTGTTTGATTGCTTACATACAATCAAACGACTGTATTTGTTGAAGTATTTGCTCTAATATTAACATTAAATTACACAGTTTTGTTGAACTTTAGCCCCCAGAGGGTGTCCTTTGGAGCACTTTGAACGTTGTTAGTTGATTTTCGGTTGTTCTCTCCAAGCGAGGAAAACAAACAGAAAGTGCCATTTGAGGCCTTATCGGTTGTAGCTCATGAACCTTCTCGGAAAGAGCTTAAAACAATGCGTTCAATTGACATACCCAATTTAATCGATTTAATCTTTTGTCTTTAAAGATCTAGATGATTCACCCATAGCAGTGCTTTAGGTAACTAAGCCATGCGTTTGACCCTTATGATGTAATGTGTAAAGCAGGATGCGTAAATAAGCTTTAATATTTTAGTGTAACCATTTCCTTGCCTACCTTTTTCGTTGTTTATTTATATTTATAGTGTATTTTATGTTAATAATGGTTCGAATTTTCACCTCCGCTTCCCCCGGGATCATTTACGCAAACAAAGCTTCGATTCACCGGGTTGCTAGCCCTCCCAGCCAATCAGTTTTCCAACCAACTGGCCAACCTTTCCCAATAGCGGCGTAAATAACGTAAATGCGTGCTCATCGCGCACGCTGTGCGTTGTGCCTGTAGCGCAACGATGATACCACACAAAACAAACACATTATTTAAAGGGTAAAGGCTTGAGGAGATGGGGAAAAAAGTTTTCAGCACTCAACAATTGAAGCGCAATAGGGAAAAAAACAGAAAAAAAGAATTTCAAATTGTGAGAGCTACAACAACAGGCGTCGAATTCACCATAAACACACGCGCTGGATTCGTTCCCATGCGCCACCCATGAATCCCCGCGGCGACCGTGTCGAAATTGTGTCGCTTTAACACGCGGCGCGCCAAATAAATGTGGCACATGTAGCGTGCATAAATATACATTCCCATGCTAATGTGTGAGCCCGCTCCTGCACAATCGTCGGCGGTATTGGGTGGCAACTGTTGGCAACTGTTGGAGTATGTACGTACGTACACACATGTGCGCAATTCCAAGGAACCAGTGGGCTGACGGGGAGGAGTGTGCGCCAGCCTGGACGGGGTAATGTTATCACTAGAATCGGTTTTATTTTTTATTTCGCCCTAGCTCTTGCTTCTCGTTAGGTTTGTTTACACTTTAGCTCGTTGCTGTTGTTGATGTGTTTTTATTTTATTATTACGATTCAACCCGCACGTTCGACCGCTTAACCAAATGCGGTGAGGAAAATGGCTATTTTGGTGATTATTTTGTTCCACCAGTCGGTCGCTACCCCTCCTTTCTGGGACGTTTGAACTGCGGCCGGCAAACAAATAAATAAATGTCCGTCAGCATGATGACATACTGGCGGTTTGTATGAGCTGCTGCTGTGAGTCGTTTTTCGCAATAAATCAACATCACATCACATTGACACGTTCCATCACGTTCGTTCAACGGCGACGTGGGTTGTCTCCCATTTGGGGCCCGTGCCATTTTCCGTGCTCGCACCATTTGAATATGATGCTGCCGTATTCAATCGCTTCCTGTAAATGAATGGGTTTCCACACTGAGGGGGAAAGGAAGGCAAGGAATAATTGTATGCATGATATGTCCGGGGCACGAGTCGTCCTGAAACACTTCATCATGTTTTGGCAGCACAAAAAGGTGGGAGTGGGGGAGGGGGGGGGGGGAGGATTTTCAAAAAGAAAACACACACACAAAAAAACCAAATTTGTTTGTCACCCTCATCCTGATGATGTTCTCACGAAATGAACTTCTTGCTCAAGTGTGAGACTCGGGGTTTGGATGCTACGAGCCGCACCAACGGGCCACTCTCGAGCTTCAACAGGCAAAATGGCTATCGACGTCGTCTTATTATTCATGCCTTTGTCAACTCCCTGGGGTGGGCAGTGAGAGGTTGGATAAATTCCACACTGCAAGACTTGGACGAGGAACAAAACCCATCAAACTATCCTTCCGGAACGTACCGAAGGCCACAAAAGGTGATCTCATCCATTGCGAGATGCCATCCCTTGGTGCACGGAGGAAAAGGCGGGGGAGTTTTCATCGATTTGCATTTGCACGATGGCTTCCGTGCTGATGTGGTTTGCTGATTTGCTGGTTGCTGTCAGTTTGCGTTCACCACCAGATCCGTTGCTTATCCCTAGGGGGGGGAAGAGAGATGGCAAAGGCATGATAAAGTCCATCACTCCGACCCCGGAACGAGCCATCTTAACGACCGTGCGCCAGTGTCCCATAAAGGCTGACCTCACTGTACATCATCGCATCGCCCGAGAGCCGCAATGGCGGCCAAAAGACGGGCGTACTGCTTAATCGATTCTTTCCCTGGAAGTTTGTTTTGTCTTTGTCATGGATGGCGAGTGTTGTTGGTAAGCTGACTGCTGACAGGTCATCGGCAGAAAGTTGTCAACAAGCTTCGAACTATGAAGCAAAACCAGCGAGCAATGCAACTAGTCAGAGGCTAGAACTGTCCTAGTAGGCCGATTGTACAAGTTTTGATAGCTACATACCGTCTTTTATCGTCCATCGTGGTTTATTGTTCGTGTCGTGTTGAGATGTAATCGTAAAAAAAAAAACAACAACAATACTATTACCAACCTGTAACGAGAGGAGAAGAAATACCGTATGTTAGCTGCATCTAATCTAATCAATCCGATAAGCATGAATTACGTGAGCTGTATGTGATAGTATGGGGCGCAACGGCAGCGGAGGTGAATGGGCAATCAAACCAGCTGGCAATTTATCTAATGACCGTTCGCCCAAACGAAAGCGAGCAAGCTGGTGTGCGGGGGGTACGATAAAAAATTCATTCATTGCTAGGCTGCACGCTTTCATTTCCTCCAATAGTCAATCATGTTATATATCGGAAGCGCGTCCACCTATTCCACCGTATTTGCCCATATTAACATAACCCCTCTTGCGCCTCTGGCCGGTTGCTTCGAACGTTCCGTGCCGTGGATCGAATGGACAGCTTACTCCCCCTTCCATCTCGCCACCGAAACGGATGCTAAACGTGCAGTGGAATCCAATTTTGCTGGCGAGAAAACGCGCGCCTAGCCTGGGCCGGATCGTGGATTCACCCAGCACCACGCGCCGAAAGGTATGCAATCTTTTCGCATTACCAAGATAAAGTTAATGCCATTATCGTCGTTTCCGTTGTGTGGTGGCCTGTTGGTCTTTTTCTCCCTGTTGTAGCTTTCCTTTCCGCTTCCATTCCCTCATTCTCTCTCTGTCTCTCTCTTTTGCTCCAATGTTGGTTAAAGTTATATCATGGAGTGGAGAAAGAAGCCGCCGCCATAACTTGGCATAGAAAGAAAAAGAAATTTCCACCAAGTGTGTGTGTGTGAGTGGGCGAAAAAGAAAAAGGCCCACCGTATTCACTCACTACTGCCGGCCTGTTCACATTATCATCCTTCCCATCATCATGGTAATCATCGCGATGGCCTCGTACGCAGAAAGCTCACACGTATGCGGGCACACACACACACACGCACGCATGGGAATACGAGCGTGTTGTAACAAATCGAGATAAAATCGCTTCCAACTGTGTGTGTGTGTTGGGTGGTAGTTGTAGGGAGGACGAGTGGGAGCGTTTGCTATTTGCATGCGTGTAACATGCTTGTGTGCTAGAGTGTGGAATGGTGCGTGATCTCGATATAATAAATGAAATCGAGTTAAAATTGCATACCAACAGGCGCCAGCAACTTCAGCACCGGAACGAGTCTGCATGCGTAGAGACGACTCGAAGCAGGGAGCATAGTTGTTGACGACAACGACAACGACGACGAGGTGAAGGAAGTTGATGATGATGATGATGGTGATGGTAAAAGCTGTAGTCTCGACTGGCGCCTCAAGTTGTGAGTGTTTTTTTTTACTCTCTTTTGTGTAATGAAGAGCAAAGCAAATGGGGTGAGTACACATATTCTCAGATACATACACACACACACATATACGGAGGGACCCCCGAAGAGTGCAAATTTCTAGCCACTGAAGCCAATGTGTTTGGCTTACCAAGCAACCAGACGACGGTGGCGCACATTGATAGACTTCAGGCGCTCCTGCATGATGATATGCAACAAGCTGGTTCAAAGATCAAATACCACTTTCGCTGTGGTGGCAGTGGCAGAAGCGGTGGAAAGGCACGTTTTCGGGCACGTGTTTGTGAGTCAGCTTTCATGAGCTCATCACGGGAGCAAAGGCTGAGCTGGTGTGCTGAAAAGTCCAGCTCGATGTCGGAAGTGCTGCCCACCCCGGAATGTTTGTCCGTTCCGTACAGGGACAGGGTGCATCACTGTGAGGGCTATTGAGACAATTGAACGCTTCCAGTACGGTTCACCAGGGCTGGGTGGGTAAATTAAAACACAGTCAAACACACACACACAGATGCCCAGTTTCATCAAGACGATCGCAATAAAATCAATTACGGTACGGTCCGGTGGTGTGTGGTAGAGTGCATTCATCATTTGTTTGAGGAGGGAAGTTTGCTGAACAAATCCGGAAGGTTGAAGTGTTGAAGTGGGTTCGCTCACAAAAGGGGCCTGTCGAGCTCAAGCACGGTCCGAACAAATTGAGCATGTGATGGTGCAGTGTCAGCATGGTCCTTAGTGTCCTTAGTGGGGCTCGCTCCGGGGCTCGATCGCAACCGGGGAAAGGGGTTAATAATTGGATTTTAATAATACATTTGTGGAGCATGATGCAATTCCAAAGTGTACTGTTGCCAGGGAGCAAGGATAGGGAGTGAAATCGGGCAAGGATTATTACACCCTTTACGTTCGGAACGGATTGGAGCGTATGCTTTGACAAACCCAACTGGAAATCCTTCCGTGCAATCGTGCGTACGGTGTGAATGGAGCAGTTTTGTTTGATTGTTATTGCGGGACAAAAGAAACACACGCGTGGCGTACGCATGGATGCAGTTATTATACATGATGAGTCGTTACCGTCAAATGGTCGAATAAATGGTAACAGATTTGCCTCTTACTTACTTCCCATGATGTTTGTAATCAGTGCTACTTTCTCAGCCCACCGCTACAGACACTACAAACGGTCTGCAATTCATTTACATTAAGTCGCCCCATGCATGCATGTTTAATAAAGTGTGAGCCTATCGTGCTTCCCAAACGCTGCCCCATTTTCCCACGACCGGTGTGAAAAATGTGAACCCATTAGTGTTAAACCGTGCGCTGGTGGTTGGATTCGTTCCAGTCGCGTTCCTTCACAACGGCGTCCGCCCAAACTTCCCCCCACCCGCTTACCGCAAGTGTTTGCAGGTGGGGCAGGTGGCGGTCGTTGATACAACCAGCAACGCCGGCACGCAATGCTTTGGTGATGATAATTGATGGCGAAAGTTGGAACTAATTAGCGTCATCGTGAGCACACGCTCGCACACTGTTCGCCCACTGTCAATCGTATTTCAGGCGCACGGAAGGCGCCGACAGCACGGGAACACACGGTGGTAAATGGTTTATGTTTGACTAAGCTCCAAATGGTTTCCCAAGCGTGGAGCTGTCCAAGCGCAGCGGGTAAGAGATGGTTCGCTGCCAGAGGATTTAGAAGTTTGTCTTACGCGGGCGGCGAATAGTTGGCGAAGGTTGCGAACGAAAATGTACATAGTTTCGTTTGTTTACTTTCTGGGATGGGGTCTGGCAAACACAACCCGCGCAAACACTCACTCGCGAATGGTGGTGCTGGTTTGTGGTTAATGGTGGCACCGGTACAGAGCGGTACGAGGGCTGTAGTTGAAATGAGTGGAGTAACTGCAACCAAAGCCGCTGATGAATGGGTTTAGCGGGGATGCTTTTAATGAGCCATTAATGGATTAACAAACTCGGGTTTTTGGTCGCTTCATTGAACCGGGAAGCTTATGAATCAGTTTGTTTGCCTTCCAATAGAGTGACGTTCTGCTGATCAATTTTAGTTAAGTAACAGATGCTCCAACAGTGCTCCACTCATACTCACATGTCTGCCGCATGCTTTTGGTTGTGATTTAAGTTCACTCTGGCGTTCAAATAGCAGAAAATGAACTGCGTTTGAAGGAGAAAAATCTATCCCTTTCTCCACGCTATAGATCCCGCCGGATTGCCGGATGATTGCATTCTGGCGTCTCTGGCAAGTACGGCCCCTTGTGCGTTTGACAACCGAATCTGAATTGGAAGTGATTTCCATGCATGCTTGGACCGGGTGCTACGTTCTGCATCGAACAGTCTTTTGTGCCCGAGACAGTATGCAAATGCAGGCACTCGCCAGCGTTCCTGCTAGAGCACGGCCGGAACGTTCCGAGCACAAAAGTTGACACTGTTTTGTGAGTGTGCTGAAGGGAGCTTTCTTCGAGCGTGAAGTTGCATCGAACAGGACTTGGCTGTCGAGAGAAGATAGCACAATGCTGCCACAACGTTTCGCAGCTGCTACGGTGGGAAGATTATGTTATTTCGAAGTCACACGATGGCCGAACGACGGCCGTGGACGGGGGAGGGTAGGGTGTAGGGAAATGTTTGCTTAAAGTTTCCGTTGCATCTTTTCATCGCTCCCTGCCCCCCCCCCCCCCCCGGCATGGTGACATAGAAATCGTACCAAAGCGACACGGGTGTGATTTTCAAGTGATTAACATCCATTATTCATAATTCACCCGATTTTGGAAGTTTCCCACTTCATCCAACGGTAGCATTGGAGGTGAAATTTTCCGCACCACGCCCGGGAGCAAGTTTTGTGTCAATTTCATGCTAACGGCTTAACGTTACGCTACCGTACCTGCGACTTGAGTGTTTTAAGAGTGCATGGGGGACGGATTTGGCGGAAAAGTTTTCCCGTTTTTAGCGGACGCTCGGTTGGACGGAAGCGAAGCTCGAATCGATCATCATTTCACTCGTCAACGCGTCGCCGTTACCGTATCTAGGAGAGTTTTGCGGATTTTCCGAAATCAGTGTCACTACGGTAGCTAGGGCGAGGGCGGTGCGAATGGGTGGAACAAAAAGTTTGTCCACCCATCGTCACCCACTTGTCACCGACCGTGAAGAATTAGCTGACGCGTGTGCCAGGCCGTCGTCGACTAATCATGGAACCGATCGAGCACTGCCATCCATCATCCAGGTTTACTTGGCACCACGAAGCTAAGGCGGTTAGCGTCTTTCGAGCGACTTTCGTTCGCGTGTAAAAGATTGAATAAAAACTTTGTGGTCGTATTATTGAAGGGCAAGTATGAAGCGTTCCCTTTGATCGAAAGTTCCGGTGAAATAGCGTTGAATTAAACTGAGGCGTGATACCAACACAACACCGAAATATGACTCATAGTTAACTTTGTAAACATTGGGTACCGCAAAACCGCAAAAGCAAACTTCAACCGTCAATTAGCACAAATTAAAGGAAAACAAACTCCGGCTCGGCAAAATCAAAACCAGCGTGGAAAGTTTAATTTGTGTTGGTGGCATTTCTGCTCCCTGGCAGTCGGCGATTTTCAGATCTGATCTCCGAAGCGACAAGTCGCTTAATTTGGGTGTGTATCAATCCCGGGTGATCGTGATTGCGACGGCTAGGCGACCGTGATTGTCGCTTCGTTCATTGATTGGTTTCGTTCACATTGATTGTGATTCTTAAATTTGCTTGTCAACTGTTGAAAGCGTAGGAAAAACAAATGAATAAATTAACCACAGCTGATTGGAGTGCGGTTGTCTGATTCCGAATTTATGATTTCGTGATAAGGAAATGAAGCGAAGCGCTTGAGCGTTGGTTGTTGGTATTGTTGAAGCTACGCGATGTAACGCCATCGTGAAACGAAACAATGTGCTGTACGCTAAAGGCTCAAATGGAATTTTCACGATACACTATTTATTTTATAATTTATAATATGAATAGTATTTTGATTAAATGATTGAATTGGTATATGAATATAAAACATTATATAATATATAGAATATAAAATCAGACCGTTGAATAGTTTGATGCATCATTAAGACTAATCATAGAGAACCCGTATAGAATTATAACCGTAAAGAAGCTTTGTATTATTGGTTTAACAACTTTTCAAGTACTCTATTAATTGCACAACGTACGTTTTCATGCAACCAAGAGTGCAAATACGATACTAGCTTTGGAAACTATGATAATGAATGAATTATTTAAAAAGTTTCAATTGCAAAATCCGTCACGAAATGATTCAAAATTAAATGACTTTTTTTATAGTTCATAGGAAAGTTCTGTTATAATTGAATGTTTAACCAATACTAAGCATATTGGAATGCCTTATCATCTCATCTTATCAGCTTTAAGTTTGTTCGCTAATTGATTCCTGCCTGTTTGGCTCATTTATTTGTAGCAATGCGTGTGCATCACACTATTTATGATTATCGCGTTGGGTGTAGCTGACGCTTTAACAGCTATTTTATTTTGTTTAGCATTAGCAAAAAAACCTTATTGCTCTCTCTCTTTCTCCCACACACACACATATTACGCAACCGTTTAAGCACAAATCGTTTCGCTATCAAGTCTGCGGTTTGGTTTGCTAAAATGTTTAAACATCCGCACCGCAGCAAGCGTCCCGGTACGGAACGAGAAACAATCTCCCCCCAGGCCGTGGCCCCAGGGAACGATGGGGTATCATACCACCACCACCACCAGTACCACCGTTTGGGCATGTTCCGTGCTTGCAGGCCACATTTTTAATGGCAATTAAAAATGTATGCAAATCAAGAATTTAATCGTCCATTTAACCGTTGCCCGTTACCATCACCGTTCGATGTTTGCTCATCGAAATGCTGTTCGCTCGCATCGCGCACTTCCGGCCATCCCTTCCGCTGCGAAGTGCGGCGGGTTCTGATAGCATGCCCCTGCTTCTACCTCTCCTGCTCGATGCCTTTTCAAATGTAAATTAAGTTGTTCGAGCAAGTCGTTAAAGGCCGTTTTCCTTTGGCCGCCGGGGGAGTTGAACTTCGGTTGTGTCGGTTTTTCTGTCATTACGTGTACGTCGTGTGGCTTCGTGAGTGTGTGTGTGTGTTATTGGTGTGCTGTGGGTAAGCTTCTGGGCGGTACATAGACGACTCGTCAACACGAGTCGGGCCTCACAACGAAAGCTGCCACGGGTGCAGCCACGATGGCGATGGCAAGCGAAAGGCGTTTGCGTGCTTAATGGGTACGACTAGCACGGTTGAAGGGGAATGGCGTTCTTTTCCATACTTCTATCGAGTGCTCCATTTTCCGGTCCCGATACCCGGATCTCGTAAACATTGAGCACCACCATCACCAGCCGAAAGCCGACGCGAAAGGAATTCATCGATTATCGGTTTCGCTTTTCCACACTATTTTTCCAATGGTTTGCCGGAGGAAGCTCACACTCGTTCTTTGTACCATCCCCGATTTTTGCCCGATTCCACCCATAAAACGATCGATCGGAAAGGAAGGAAAAACGATTGCCGCAGACACAGTGTGCAAGAAAGTAGGAAAGAGAGAACAATAAAGAGCGTAGAAGATAAATGAAGAAAAAAAAAAGAATGGAATGTGGTATAGGATGGGAACAGGGTTCCGCTTAGGTTATGGGCGCATTTTTTTTCTTCTTCCACTTCTGCTCATGAGGACAGAGAACTTCGATGGAACGGCTTCCGGTGAAGGTTTTATTTTATTTCATTTTAATCTACCCAACCCCATCACGCGACAGCCGACGTCGAAAAAGGCGCAATCGCAAGCGATGCTCCGTGTTCGATGGCGCCTTGCCGTGCGCCGTACCAGGGAGCGTTGGGATGGGAAGTCGACCTCGATCCGAAACCATCCAGCGAACCGAAGCAAAACAAGTGATTAATTAGAAATGACAGGAAGTGAAAAGTGGAAATCGTCCTCGTAATGACAGATATTAAGGCCCTCTTGCCATTCCGTGCTATCGGCACGGGGCGCCTTATCCTTACCGCACTACTCTCTGGCAGTGGCAGTTTTGGTTCTCCAGCTCGAGGGTGTGTCTGTGTGGCGGCCTGTTTGCTTGTTAGCCTGCACATTCCAGCGCCCATCTCGGGGTTCGGGGGTGCTATTTTAATGCTGCCAACGCCGGGACAAAACGCACGCGAGTGAAATTCATTTAATTGAAGCTTATCATTTGCATTAGCCCGGCTGCCTACTGGCTGGCACTGGCGTTTCGAGAAACGTGTTCAGCTTGCATTCGCCTCGTGTACGCTTCAAAGGACTGACACTGTGTTGTGAGAGCGAGGAAAGAATGATGGACAGGAGAACTTTTACACTAGTGAACACGGTACAGTTGACTGGAACGGAATTTCACTCGATCGAACGCAAATACCAACTGACACCAATTGAAATAAGACACTACGCCCGGGTGGAGAATGGAGCTCACCGAAAGGAAGGTTCGTGGCCGACCGGGGCCGAGAGGGGAGGAGAGGTGGTGGTAGAGAAAATGGCACCTTTTTTGCTGATGATGGTCAGGTTCCACTTTTGAAGGACGGCCCGCGAAGCAGCCGGGAATGTTCGTGTTAATGATGAAGCACGTTGATTAAATTTTCAATTTTCGCCAGTCCACGGCATGGACTGCTGGGCTGTTTGTTTTTGTCGGAATGAACCAACCCCTATCGATTGCGGGGCCACTTTACCGCTGCAACAGGAAGTCACACCGGGAGGCTGCCTCAGAGCTGACACCAAATGGCACAATGATTAAACGGACCGAACTCGTCGAATTCGATTGGGAGGAAATCAAAATTGCAATAAACTTAGGCTCGATCCGAACTGAACGCCATCTGAAGTTGGACGCCTTCTGCTTCGCCCAACTACTCAGTGTGACTTCCATGCACTAACAGAGCCCAACCGGGATGGTGGAAACCAATCAACGTATACTTTTTTAATCAATTCTGATGTTGCGCGCAATTTCATCGACCCACAAAAAAGCACTCCACCAGTTGCTGAAAAGTGTAAGATGTGCAAAAAAAGAGTCTGCAATTGGTAGAAAGAGTTTCAGTAGCGTTTCACTCAAAAGATGTAAAGAAATAGCATCCACACAAAAAAGAGCAACCCTTGATTGCCTTCAAAGTTGGGAATGCAGTATTGGGGAAGTAAATTTATAGATTTTCCTCTCTAGCACCGCACAAAAGCGCATCGATGCATTAACGATCAAAAGTTTAAAGATCGCTTTGCTCAAGTGCTCAAACGAGTGGATGAAAACGCAAACCGGAATGAATTTTTAACGAGATCCGTTTTTCGCTACATTCGCTAATCACTTTCCATTGCTGTGTGGCTGCACACACACACACACACACACACACACACACACACACACACACACAATGACTAACATTCATAAGGACAGTGTCAAGATTTTTCCACTCCACCGTGAAGTTGATAAGAAGCGACGGGGACGGGCGAAAATTTTCATCCAGCACAGCCGCTCTCACACTCCACGATCCACCTCCCCCTCCAAAAAAAACTACCATTTTCTATTTTCCAATCAACATTATCGTCTCCCATTCGTTTCGCTTCGCATCGCACCGCACCGAAGCTTTGCCCTTTCCGGGGCACGGCACGAACTTGAGCTGCCCCGGTGCCGGGAAGAACCTTAGCGGTGAATGTGTCTCAACGCCGGTACGGTACCGCAAAGTGAAATGGCAAAGTGACAGGAAATCAAATCATTTCAGAAAGCGCTGGTGTGCCACACTAACACAACAACAGCACCAACAAAAAAGAGACACCAAATTGGGCCAAACGCTAGTCCGAACAATGGTTGAAGCAAATTTATAATGGAACCGTAAGACTGGCTTTCTCTCTGGTTCGCTCGTTCGCTATCCTCGGTGATGGGAGTGTTCGATACGATAGGAAATGAATGTCTTGTTTGCATTTCCCTTTTGTCAACTGTAACAAAAGATGGAAGGAGGAGGAGAAAGATGAGTTGTATGCTTATGGTGGGGTCGCAAGTGAAAAGAAACAGTCAGCTCAATTTACTAAAAATAAAGCTTCCAACAAGTCAGGCAAGACTGTGCACCCCAAGTATTGCTATCTAGCGGGAAAGAATGACCCTTTGTGTAATGCTTGCTGTAAGTATATGTTTGTAGAATGTTTTGCAGGACCAGCAGAAAACAAATCAAACAGCAAAAACTATGAACTCACCCCCCTCACAACGTTTATCATTCCTTTCCCAAGGCCAAGGACGTTGTTAGGTTCGTTCATTGCACAACCGTGGCGCTGGCGGTACAGGCAACCACTGTATCCTCGAACGGATGTGCAAAGTATTTGTCAATTGAAACATTCCTCCAGGAATCGTTCTGGAATATTTAACCACCCCAACGCTTCCCACCCAATACGTCTGTCAAGTTGCAGCGCATTGCGTTCTGGCTCATCGCACTCAAAGCGCTCGCGCGCAGCTACTGCGCCCTAGCAGCGGTTCCGCTTGCTCTGTACCGACCTTTGCACAAGCAAACGGGCGACCCTGCTGGTTCGCGTTTGCAAGTCACTACTACCGGTCAGCTACTACCGGACAGGCAGCCACCTAGCCGCGCTGCGATGTGTTATTTGCACGAGCGCACACCCGTGCATCCCGTCCGGCTTCAACTATTTGACATTTCAGCCCGCCAGCGTGTGCGCAACTGGCAGGCGCAAAACATTCCACCCGGGACACAGCTTTTTTTTTTTGTCCAGCCAAAATGTCCAGCCAGAATGCAAGCAAGCGAGCGGCCGGGGGATGAGATCTCAGGATGGGAATGGTCAGGTTGGGAATGGTGGGACGGTGAAGGAATAGAAACATCATCATTGCCCGAAACACTAACACATGCAGACACACACACTCTCAATTGGACAGTTTTCAGTCAATATTTCCCCATTGGTATTGGTACGGGTGGAAGTGGTGGGCTGGTAGGATACAGTCCAAGTCCCTTGTGAACGATTGGCCCACTTTTGGGGTCTCCGATGGGGGCTGGCGCCGTCCTTCAGTTCGGTGCTACTGTTTGCTGAACGTGTTTTGAAAGTTTGAACAGAAAAAGGAACATATGTGCGTGTCTGTGTGTGTGTGTGGGAAGGTACGTGTGCTGGTTTATGTATGCATGTTTGCTTAGAAAGTTTCAGTTTTTCCCCCTGGCGCAGGAACGGGCAGGAATGTTGGGAGGGCAAGCCACTCGGTTCAATTGCGCTGGACATTCGACGGCAACAACAGACAGCGACAAGATAATGGAAGGCGAAACGGCAAAACGGCACCGCTCCACAGTGGTCATCACCACAGGGCCACCGTTTTCTTCTGCCACACGTGATTGTTTGTTAGCGAGTTGCGGGTGTGCCGGGAAGGGTGAGACACAGCAGTCACTGTGCCATTACTGCCCATTAGCCGATGGGTTTGACAGGCTACTGCTCGGAGCTTTTTGTTGCTAAGTGAAATTCTCCGAACGGGAAAATCGAACCGGCGGGACCGGGCTGGGTAAAGCTTCGTCACGGTACCAAGAACACGCCAGCCAGTCAGGACGTATTTAGGGTAATTTTTGGTCAAAGCAACCGGCGACTTGGATTTACCTTGCTGATGCAGACACAAAAAACCAATGCAATGCTCTATAAAAAGCTTCTTTTTGCTTGACACTTTGTACATGTCAGTTGGAGTGAAAACGGTCTCAATTAATGCACAGATTTTCATAAAAGATAATTGATTTTCAAAGCAGATGCAGCTTATTCAAAGCAAAAATACCAAGAAAGTAAATAAAATTGAACAGTTATTTGGGATATTGTTCAAGCTGATACATTTGACCTAATTCTGTGGTAAAGCATTGAACTAGCATTATTTTATTAAACATCTACTCTAATTTTTGTATCTTATATGCTATATATAGCTTTTTTATAATATTTCGTAACCTACTCTTGATTATATTTAATAGTACCAGTTGTCTTTTGGTATGCCAAAAATGCTCTATTTATTCCAGCGAATGTTCAGTGATTTTCACCTACATTCCACTGCTTATTTTTCGCAAACGGCTCCACACGGGATGACCGCTGTGTGCGACACAATACATTGCCGTTACTGAGCACCAGCCTGCCCGTCCGTTTGCCCCTGTTCCGGGTGCTGTTTGGGCGAACACGGGAATCGATATTCCCGTTACGGTTGTTTAGCTTGCTCCATGCTCGCGTATCAAACAGTCCGTCCTACTTCCCTCTCCGGTACGGTACAATGCATTTTTGATGCCATTCCGCAAACTGATTGCATCGGAGCATATGGCGGAAATCGAAAAACCTCCCCCCTCCCACACACACACACACACACACACAGAGGCGCGAATTTCATCCATTTCATCCATTGGTATGTGACATTTATGAGCCGCCTCCCCTTTTGTCAATTCCGTCCTGCTAAATGGGGCTGAGGTTAATCCGCAGCACTGTGGCGCAAGGGACCGGGGCGGGTTGCTCATTAAAATAAGGGCCACAGGGGGGACGGGGTAAAACAGAGGAAATGTCGTGAGTGAGCGGAAAAGATTGCTTTCACCGGAAATCCTTGCTGGAACCGAAATGCGAACAACCCTTCGAACGGCGGCAGCATTCTGCTGGGGTGGGACGATCACGGCAGCAACACTTGGCTTGTCCCCCCCTCTCCCCCCACCTTAATTCCCGATTGCGTGATTTTCGACAATCAATCGTTGGGCAAAAAAAAGTAGTTCGGGTGTTTGGGTGGGGACCAGCGGGGGCCGTCACCTCGCATCGAACCAGGGTTGACGGTTTGCAGCACATAATTAATGATGCGCACGATTGGACTGATTTGTGGTTGGTTGATTTGCCACGTTTTCCTTGCAACTTCCCCTGTGCCTTCCTCACTTCGGCGCTGTCTCAATTGGCTGTCAGTGCTCGTGCGCCCTTTTTCCATCCCCAGTGCTGGAGCCGAAGCCAATTCAGGAGGGAGGGTTAAGAGAAGTTAAGAGGACCTGAAACAGGCCGACGGAGCCGAGGAAAGCGATCACCATTCCACTCCAATTCGTCACCGGGAAAACGGGATCTCGATGAAAGTGTTGATGGATGAGAGCGAATCGTTTGTGCTTTGCGCTGAAGGGTTTCCCCCCGCACCCATGCTCGCATTCCGCCTGGGTATCGGGGTGGAATTTATGCTTCATGAGGCAATTTCTTCACCTGCACGGAACGATCGATAGTGAACGAAACGTTGGTGGTGCGGAAAGGGCTCGGTGTGTTAATTAATTGTGCCCCAATAAGTTGGGAAAGCATGGCGTGACAATTATGCAGCAAACAAACACACACAGGTATACCGCTGTTTATCGGGAATCGGTTTCTATCTGGGCCACGCGGGAACCAAACAACACGAGCGCAAAAAAAGCAAAACAGAACTCCATCTTACCTGAACAAGCTTGCGGTGGCAGTGGAAAGATGAGCGTGGTGGAGCTTTTTCGCCGTGCCACAGCGCAACCTAATGACTGTGGCTTAAAGCTTCGTAGCTGCTGCATAAAGTCCGAACACTCCATCAGGGCAACGTCTGCGAAGTGCAGATCGCAGAGGATTTGATTCTGAAACACACACACACACACACACATACAATGAAGGCAGATCAGTAAGGAGAAAAAGGCAATTTTGGTGTAGTTTTAAGGAAGCAAGTAATCACGCTGCCCAGTAACCTACCTTGAACCGTCTTGCACGCTTCTGATTGGGGCCAGTTAGGTTGAGACCACATGAGTTGCACCTTAAACATTCCTCGTGATAGTGATTGTTCTCATACAGCGGCGAAGGCTCTGTAAAGAAGACAGAAGAATGTACAGTGGTGTTAGCGGTTGGTGAAGTGATTTCATTGAGCTTTAATTTTCATTCGTATTTCAAGATCATGGAAACTGTACTGTAAAACGTTAAAAATGAATAGGTACAAAAATGATTCATTAAATACATTTTCAATATAATAAAAATCATTTTAAGCTAAAATATCTGTGATCTCGATCGATCAAACTAAATCAGAATAAATGTTAACGAATAGTTTCTTGAGGAGAAACTAAATGACATAGCGATAAATTATGCATCGATGAAGAAGCACTTATTCTCTTAATGTAAAGAGCTGCTAGCACTGCAAGCTGATTATGCGTAGTGTCCGACTATTTCCCTTTACTTTGCCGTCCTTTTAAGTTGAAGATTTCCATTTTACAACAATACTAATAGCAAATCAATGACAAAAAAAGAAACGAAACACGCTGCATTCAACTCTGGGAGAAGTAAAACTAAAAAAAATATATTTGAGCTTAAAACACAGAATGGCAAGAAATACACAGATTAGTTCATTAGTTCATATTTGTGAGAGCTTCATCATTTTTATGAATCACAAAAAGTAATTCATCAACAAACAACATCTGGAGAATTTCATCAAAGAACTTCATCACAACATGGTTACTAAGCTACCGAAGCTGTGTGAACGGAGAGTGTTTTTTTTCCATCAATAGCTTAGTTGCTCATACCAAGGGTAGAAAAAACCACTGGGAGAAAATTATCATTTTTCCCTGCTGGACACTCCAACGTGCCTGGTGATGGCTGACAGCAGGGGTTGAGAAAATTGTTTGATTGAATGTAGCTAGATTCTTCCACGTTCATTGGGAGTCGATCGTGCAGATGGAGCTCAACGACGCACCACAGTGCAGTAAATTGATGCAGTCAATTGGAAGTAAATTGTTCACTGTAGTTAGATGAGGTAACGAATGGTAAAATAGGGTAAACAGAGTAAAGGAAACGTGGACGTGCTCCGCCTCTTTACGCTTCTTAGCAGACGCTACGCGTCCAATCGTACCGTGCCGTTATGGATGGATGGTAAGAAAAATGGACAATTTTTCGGTATTTTACTTCCATATTTCAGCTGAAGGGACAGCAGCATGAAACGTAGACAATTGTGATGAAGAAAAATCAGTCATCCTATGTATCACTGAGCAATAAACATAAGCAATGGACACTTATTTCGATTACATGACATGTTTAGCGTATCAGCTGCATTGTTCCGAGCATTAATTCCATTTTAAGGCATGTGGCATGGATGTAACAGAGTTAATAAATATATTGATTGTGATTAAATAATCAATTTTGACGCTTCCGTCTGCAAAGAAACTTTGCGCCCTAATCGATGCTCCGAAGAATATAAATTAAATTATTATTATTATTAATAGATTCGTGCTTTCACGCACCGTGTTAGCTTGGTTAAAGTTTTCTCCATTTTCTTTAGGCAGTAGTACAGTGCAAGCAATTATCTCCTTACGAACCAATTAATAATGACCCCCGTTTGCCCGCTCGTATCAGGCCAGATAGCAGCATAATTCATCAGCACAAAAAGGCATGTACGACTCATAACTGTACTGGATCAAATCCAGATGCGTAGCATCGACGCATAAACGCCAGAAAGAAAACTCTGCTTTCCCCGCGCTCCGTGCAGTGTGTGATGGAAGGTTGTGCATAAAGTGTACGGACGGCTGTGTACGGATGCGATGCTAGTTAATGGTGCTTGGGAGATGAGCTCGACAGCTGCTAAAGCACCAAAGTTTATTATTTATGTATCGAATTATGGGTAACGCCCAGGGGCCACCCTAACATATCGTACACTCTTGCCATCCTTCCCATCCCTGTTTGGGGGTTTCCGAGGGAAATCTATTACTCTCTGCACCGTGCCGGGCAAGAGTGCTTGAGCGAGCTGGTGAAAATGATTAGCAGCGTGAACTCGCCCGGGGCGGGATCGTGTGCAGCGTGGGGAAGATCTAGGAACAGATACACCATTTGTTATGCTGCTCCCCGTCGCTGTTCTTCCTGCTGCTGTGGTTTCAAGCGGACCTGCCGTACCTGCCGATCGATGGCAGCAATGTTGCCGATTTGCACTGGGAAGGATTTGGAATTTTTTTTTTTTGCATCCACCTTTCTGCTCAAGGGATAATCTTGCACCGCAGCGAAGGAAAGTTGTTGTTTGCCACAACTTTTGCCATACGGGAACACGGTTCGTTAGGATGGGTTTGCTCCCACTTCAATGAACCATAAAAAATCCATCTTCACGCGTTAATGGAAGAAGTGGACCGGGAAAGAAAATGAGTCAATGTATCTTGTTCCTGTTTTTTCATCGCTCCTCTCTTCGGGGTGCTCGGAGAAAAGTGATGAAGTTTGGTTTGATACTTATTTTATCTGTTTGGCTACTTTCGTCCTGCAAGGAAAGATTTTCTTTGTACGGTCGATGGGTAAAACAGTGACGTATAGATCGGGCGTTAGTGAACACCTGAGCAGAAGCTGTTAGCTGTGTACCTTCTCCAAAATGAAGCTTAATATTTGAAAGCAACTCTGCCGGTCAGTTAGTAAATCATGGCACACAGTAAGGAACAGCAAAGAAACCATTACCATCCAGTTCCAGGCATTGAACGTACATTCCCCAGCGGGCTTTGTGCACTGCGTTATTCATCGCAATCGCAGGCAGAAGCTTTGGCCGCGTGCCGTATAAATAAAAGTGAAGCCAATATTTTCCGATCGATTTTTGCCAAGCAGTGACTGAACCAAACTAATCTCGAATTTAATATAATAATTTCATTTCATATCCCTGCTGTGGATGCCCGTCCAAAGTTTCCCTCCCCAAGCACAGCATGCGCAAACATCATAACTTTCCTTTTCCCACGTACGTACGCACGGAAAAGCGTACGCTGCATCCCTTGGCCGCAGGTAGAAAATTGCGTGAAAGCGGTGATACGGTCATCAAATATTGATGTGACAGATTGGCCGCACCGAGGACGCAAGCTGATGGTCCAGATGGTCTGCAGGTGAGTTTGGTCCGGTTTGGTCGACCGATCGTAAAGGTTGCGTCCATCGGTTTACTTCGCTTTCATCCGCGCTCGACGGGGATTGGAGTGGATCGATTAACGGGGCCCGGGGAAAAGGTGAGCATTGATTTTGTGTTGCTTTTCCGTTGCCTTTTTTTCTTGTTTGCTCGTTCCGGGGACGTTTGCTTTTCTTTGTTTCACTCGCCCGTGTGACGACGAGAAGGTAACGGCCAAACGATTCTCAGATTTAATCATACCAACTGTGTATACCGGACCCATGTGTTTGGTGAAAGCAGTTAGAATATGGATAAAATGCATTATATTCTAAATGACAAGGGTACGGTATAGCTGGATGGTAAATTTGATTGCTGTTTGCCTAAGATGATTATGGTTCGGGAAGTACTGAAACTGATTTAGGCTAATAATTTTTGCTAAAACATTGACGAAAAATCAATGCTCCATCTTGCGGATTGTTCAACACAATCTACCTTCAAGCCTACAAAGAAATTACGTTTTACGACACCAAAACTTCCACATTCCATCATCGGAAGGAGGCGTTAATATACGACCAATAAAACAAATGACCATAAACTTTCCCGCTGGCTCACCATTACAAACGATTAAACTTTCGCCGCATTCGATGATGGCCGTTCGATTTTCGTTTTTACCATCCTAACAAAAAAGGGGAAAAAGGTAAGTCCGATGCCTCACAACTTCAGCCTATTGACAGTTAGGATGATAATAAATGACAAAACTTTGAACCTTTCAGGCTTCATAGCGGGAGCGTGATGTGTTTCCAAACGGTCAAGTGACCGCTATCTTATCCACCAGTGCCTTCCGGCCCTCTTGAGAAGCACTCGAAGCTGCTCGAGATGGCGTTCCATTGTTTCCCCCCCCCCCCCCCGTTTCGGCTTATCTTACCGCATCCTATTCCATTTTGTTGGTGTCACAATTTTTGTGATTTTATCATCGATCGAGCTTATTCGCCGGCGATGTGTAGCGGTAATCAGCCCGTCAAAGTGTTTCCTACCGTTTCTCACGCTGCCCTGCCCCAAACAAGTGAAATGATGAAAAAGTTAATGGTTATGGCATTGAGTGGAAGTGAAACGGAATAGAGTAAAAACAAAACAAACATCTTCCCAGGTAATAGCTTCCGAAGGTGTCAAACGACACTACCGACACTGTGGTCAACCTGTCAAAGTTTACGGCTCCTGGTATTGGAGAGCCAATCGTACGATTGGATATCTTTTCCTCACTGCCAATCCTAACCCACGTGGACCACCAACATGAAGATGATGGAATTCTGGAAAAAGAATACGTGTTTGTGTATGTGTGCCGTTTCGATGCATCTTGCCTTGGTTGGTTTGAAGTGAGCACCAGAAGAGCACCAGCATGGGATGGTAAGAAAGGGGGACAAAAGTTGAACAGTCTTTTCCGTTCAAAGGTAGGGGGTGAAAATGTTCGTTTCTTTTTGCACCTGTCCGATCGACTTTGGCACTGAGTGAAAAGAGTGTAAAATAATACCTTCCATCCCAAGCGCCAGTAGCATTCAGTGTGCGGTTTCTGCTGGTATGTTGGCAGGTGGATTTTTAGTTTTTAAGAAAAGAACAGTCTTTGCGATGCCTGGCAACATCTTCATCTTCAGCAGTTGTTTTCTTAACGATGCTTCAGTTGCTAGCGTCAAGCAGTAAGCTTTTGTACATTGACAGCTTGATAGAGCACGAAATGGAGCCCCCAAAAAAACAATAATTAAAACAAACGCACCCAACAGTGCGTTAAATAAATCAAGCAAAAGGCTTGCTACCGAACACGCCTCCCAAATCTGTAAGGGGAAATTGTGCATAAAGCAACCACCACCGTACGACCCGGCGTGATTGTTTACTCGACGCCACTACCAATAATCACTTCATCAAGCACGCAGAAGGTCATAAACCGACCGGCGTCACCTTGCGGATGCGGTATGCAAAGCGGGTGCCAGGTGCTGTTCTAATTGCGAGTGCCACCGCAACTGGAGATGATTAGCATAATACCGACCCGGCAGCACTGAGCCGAATGGGTAGCTAGCAGAAGCTAGAGCTAGCTCTCAGGGTGAGTGGCAATAAAGTACGTTGTTATGATGTAAGCCGATAGTGGATTTTCCGACCTGCCGGAAGGTGCGAGTGTAATAATAAAAGAAAGCGAGCACTCAGCCCGTTTTGGCGGGGGGCTTTGGCCCGCTATTTATTATGGTTATGCGCGGGAGAAAAATGTGCCACTGGGGAGCAGGGTCACAATGTGACCCCGGTGTAGCATGAACGCTTTCCTTGCTTGATTGCACGCCCTTTGTGCCGCTCCGAGTGGGAGGGTTGAATGAATAAAAATAAATCTATCCGATGAAATCATTAACCTACCATCGGGTGGTTTGGCTATGTGTGTGTGTGTGCAAAGGAGGGAAAATATAAAGCCAAAAAGTTAGAGCGAGAGAGCGAAAGATAGTGCAAGAGTTTGTAATTAAGCTTTAGTTAAGCTTGAGCTTGAAGCAATGGGGCAAAGTGCTTCATACACCGCCGTGAGACAACTGCAATAAAATTGAATTAATTCAACACCACCTGACCGTGCAGACCTGTGACATTATTCATTGTGCTTTGGACCGTTGCGCGAGTGGAGAATACTAAGCATCGAACCAAAAAGCTGGAGGAGAGATGCGGTCAGCGACTGATGGCTTGAATTGCAAAAGAAAGCGAAAGAGAAACACGCCTGTGCTGCTGCTCTAATCCTTGGCGCCACTTGACACTTGGCCACCGTTCAATGGGAAGTGTGCTTCTCCCCCTTTTGTGTCTGGTGACACTTTTAAGCTCGCCAGAAATGATGACAAAACGCGAAAGATTTGTCAAGAGAACTGAAGCGAATGCCCATTCTACTTTCTGTACCCCTTTCCCTAACGTTTCTGTCCACGTTTTGAAGATGATACAATTATTCGCACTCCTTCCCCAGCTGCGGTGGGATAAGAACGGGAGAAAGACAAGAAAGGACCCGTCAAAGCACTGAAAATTATCGCAAAACTTGCGAAAGCGCATCACGCAAAAGAAAGGAGCGGTGTGAAGTGATGTACACGGGGGGAAAGAGAGTTTCACACAGCGCAACAACAGCGATTGCGTTGCATAATTTGTAATTTAAAAAGTGACGACGAACCCGCTGCAACCCCCAGTCGAACGGGTCGAGTGGAAATTGATGAAGTGAATCGAGCTGGTGCAACTTGTGAAGTGAACCTCGTGATGAAGTATTTTTACCCTCCGTAATAACTTCCATCCACACTCCGTTCGGCCCGTTGCCGCACTCTCCCAACTGCACAATTACGTTCATGAGCTGCGTTTTCCAGTTCATTCTTCGTCAACTAGTTTATCATCATTATATTTGCCAAAACCGGGCTGCTTTCTCGCTCGTACCTTGCTCAGCTATCCAGGGAGCTCCCTGCTGGCTTTTGTGTAGGATAGCGCAGGCGGGGTGTGATACTGTCGTCAGGCTGCTTCATCACCGTGGTTCGCGGTGGTAAATGTGGTGCGCCCTCGCGACGTAAGACGCTGCATTTATTGCCCCTTTGCTGTCGTTGCTGCCTCAGTCAAGCGTTGAGTGATGGAATGAATGCACGTCTCTCTTTTGAAATCCCTTGCATATTTCAGGCTTCTGCCATTCTGGAGCTCTTTTACGCGATGGACGGGCGGCTTTTTTTTTGTTCTTCCACTGCGCCAACTTGAAAAGGCAGCGTTGTTTTTGGTGAAGGTGAATCGCCGTTTCGTTTCGCTTTCATTGCTCCTCTCTTACAATCAATCTTCTTTTTCCCTGATGGAAGATACAGGCCCGTGTAAGGCAACCCGTCAATTTGCGATCGCGTAAGGTTTCTTCCTGCTTTGGTAAGAGAAAGCATTACTTTGGACGTGTTTGTAGGTGGTTTTTTTTTTGGTGCTTTCGGTATTGCGAGGCGAATTTTGTTCCAGGAACACTTTTAAGCAATTGGAGCCCGCATTGACGTTTTGGAACCGAAAGAAACGGTTGCTCTTTTATGGTTTGACTGAAGGTAGCAAGCTTCAACATCAAACAGAACGTTTCATCTTTTAGAGATTAATCTTATAGAAAATAATTAATTCATGTTAGAGGTTTGAGTTCAGAGGGGTTTAGCTATGATGGACATGTTCAGTTGTATAATAAACCTTTTAAACTACAATATTCTATCAATTGTTGCCGCATTGCTTAGGTTCAAATGTATAGTGAAAATACAATTAGAACAGTCGCATCTCATGATTCATTTCATTCATTCATGATTCCTACAAACATCCCCTAAGATAGCATTTTCCGATGGATTTAACAGCAGAATAAAGTAGCATTACACAGTAAGACATCTTTAATTCGTTTCCGACACTGTCTGCCTTCTGCAGGATTAAAGTGCTCCGGGGAAAAAGCTTCTATTATTCCTTGCTTCCCTATACCCAAAAAAAAGCTTAATACGCTTGAACGAAACAACGAGCCGAATAGTTGTCGTTCGTAAGAAAAGTTGTGCTCCGTTCCGTGTTTCGTGTCCCATGACAAAAGGATTACACTTCTCCGGAGCCGATAAATTACGTTCCATATGTCAGTCGCACAGCCGAGACACTTACCAGAGCCTTTCGTGAGCGTTTCGTGTGCAGGAGAAAGGGGAGGGAACGCGAACAAATGTGGCTTGTCGGACAGATAATGCTGGACATGGCCAAATGTGAGGAGAAAAGAATTTACGACACATAAACACAAACACATACACAGCGGCAAAGGCATTAATCCTCCATCTGGAAAAACGTCTCTTTAAATCGGCGACCATGCAACAAGTGCGCCGTGTGAGCGTCTTGAGCCGAAGGGACTCTTTCTTTATATATATGTTTTGCTCTCTTCTCCATCCCCAAGTGTAAGCCGTTTTATATGTCCCGTACGGGGTAGGACAGCAAGGTTCACTTTCACGCAATCGGAACGAAATAATAAAATGAAACTCGGCACATCACACCATATCCTGGCCGGTGCTGCTCGATGTCAAATTGTAGCACAAACATCAAGGAAGCAATATAATCCCGGAATGAAGAATGTTTCGGGCTAAAGGATGGAACGAAAAAAATGAAAGAAGGGAAATGTAGAGCGATCGCCTGAGGCCAAATGTTCGAGGCCAAAGCGGATGTACATGCGGGGTGAAACTCGAATTGAACTCGAACTCGTGCCCGGTGCACGGGGGATCAGTTTCGATCGGTATTTCTGTTTGTCGAACAACAGCAACGATGCCTGCTGGGGGACGGTTGCCAGTTGCAACGAGTTTGAAATTCAATTTTACATTTTTTGATTGCATTACTGTGATCCGTCGATGGGAAAGGACACACTGCACACGGTTGCCTTCGTCGTTTGGAAATGTGGTTGTGTGTGTGTGTGTCAGGAAGAGTGAATGTTTGTGTGAGGAATGAAAGATGAAAGAGCAGTAGCAATTGCTGTAGGGCGTCCCGGTCGACAACGTTTCGTGTTGGGATTTTGAGTTAGTCGTTTGACCCGTTTGTTATACGGCTGCTGGCAGGGATAGAGATATCGTGGAATTTCAACGGTAGAACATATCTTCTTTAATGGAGTATTTTTTTGCTGGCTATTTTTACCCGTTCTCACTGCTCCTGAGAAGTGTCTACTGTATGTTGCTATGAAAAAAAAAGATGCCATACATTCCCGTGCTCTGGGCGTAACTTTATCCCGTACGCAGCCAGCAGCCGTGCACAAGCAACCAGGCGGCTCCATTGGCTGCGTTCGGCAGTCAGGAGACCAGTTTGTTCGGGTAGCACGACGCGGATTGACGTGAAGCGTGTTACAACGCGAGGCAAATACACCGCGATACACCGAGTAAGGTGACGGCTTCGTTATCTTTTCTTTTTCCCTTGTACACTCAACAACGAGCAGCCGAACGCGTTGAGGGATGCTTTATGCGGGATGAGGGTCTTCTTTATGATTCGTAACGAATTCGTTGCTTCGTTCTGTTTGCCTGTGTTACGGCAACGGATCGGTGAAGGACTCGCAAACGTGCCCGTCCGCTCGGTCGCTGGTTCAATAAAGCGTCGCGGCGATATTGCTCGCCTTCCACCATCGACGGGTGACGGTTGTTTTTTTATGGCTCGAACAAGTTGTGGCACAGGTCGGCGTTACGTTATAGTGCGCTTTTTGCCAAAGTGTTCCACGGCGATTCGGGGCTGAATGGGTGGGTATGGCAAGACGATTTGCTTAACACGAAGGTTTACGAGCATGGGTGGACTAAGAGTTACAGCAAGGGAAAAAGTCTTAAAGCTGGATGTTCCTTCCTTTTCGGCTTCTTGCAGGCAACCACCGTGGCATTCTTCGACGTGAGCATGATTTGCCTTTCGCATGGGATTGCGAATCATTTTAGTACCATTTGCAGCAGCGAGCTTACCCGCCATATCCCGAACATGTGTCGTGAATGTGTGTGTGTGTGTGTTTGATGTGTGCCCTGGGCCGGACAAAATATGCTAATAGACTCGAAGCGTGTTTGATGGCGGAAGGACAGTTGGGAGAAATTGCCTTCGGGGCGGAGATTATTGCTCGCTGTAACTTTGCTCACCTTAGGAGGAAATGAAACAAAACCTTCTGCATCGATCGATGCTTTTGGAAGGGTTGGAATCGTCCTTGGAATATCCCAAAAAAAAAAAGGCACGGCAACCCCATCGACCACACATCGACACCGAACGCCATTACCCACGATTCTGTTCGCTCGTTTATGAAAAGGGTAAAAGGGCATTCCAGCAATCAACCGTAGCTGATTGAAATAGAAACTGGGTTTGATGCAGGATTAGTATGGGTGTCGCTTTTCCGGGTTTCTTAAATTAACGATTGGAGACCTAAAACGAGCACCATCCAGATGGAGTTTATTTCCGGTCGTAAAGAAAAAAAACAACAAATCCGTTCCGGGTTGGGTATGGCTTTATTTTTACTGCTGCCGATATGTGAAAATTGTGAAAAAGGGCCCACACACACAAATCAATTATCGATTTCCGGGTCGACTTAGTCAAGTATCGATCGCTTGCTGCGGACACTACACAGGGATATCTATAAACAAAGTGTTGGAACAATTGCCTAAGCCCAAAGTACTCGCTGAATGGCTGTTTGTTGTGTTTGGTTGTTTTGATGTCGAGGGCTTCGAGCCAACCCACCAGGGGGTGAGATGAGGTTCAGAGCTCCGACGCTAAATTGGAACTTCGTACTTGGGTGATGCAGTTTAGTGATATCATAAATTTAACCCAATTTACGCAAAAACACTTCCTCTTTTACCCGCTCACGTGGATGTCCGTGCGTTCATAAACTATTTATTGAGCTCGTATGCACGTGTACACTGGGGATTGTGCCTGGGAACGGGTTTAAACCGAACCCGAGCAGTTGCAATTGCACCCCTGTGTGGAGAGAGTTGGCAGTGCTGTATTTGTTGTATTGTAGTGCTCAACTCGCAACGGAGTTCATACAGATATAGCGCCCGTTTCGCTGTAGTTTTGTTTAGTGCAGTTGAAAAGCTCCCAAAAGCTCTCGAGACCATTGAATCCCCATTGGATCTTGTGGTAGGTGAATTATAGATTTAATTTGTAACCTCCCTTGCACATGTAAGCTGTGTAGCAACAAAATGATGCGCCGGGAATCAAACCTTTTGCTTTCCCTGTAACAGAATCATTCATTACTAAGGTGGAGCAATCGCACCAAACCCCTCGGCCTAAGGCATAGCGGTAGTGCAATTATTAATGGAAAAATACAACGGCACTACCAGATCGTTAATTATAACACCCCGGCAGTGAATGGTTACATTAATTCGAGCCTCCTGTCTCGAGCCCGAATCTCCAATCCGTCCTCCATTCCGTTTGATTAACCAAACCCTTGAAGCGTGAGTGCTTGTCTGGGCACGAAGCAAGGCGTTTGATGTTCGCGGCGCAAATTAGCATCATTAATCTTATCGACGTGCGTCGGTTTGAACGAATGAACCGAGTTGGTGTGGCGTGATTTTCGGTTCCACTGATCCCGGTACAAGTGAACGCGTTGGAATTGATATCATTCATCAAAACAGCACGGCACGCGCACACACACACACATAAACATGGAGTGTGAGATAAGAACGTAAAGGATGTTGACGCGATCAAAGAAAACCCATAGCGCGACAGTTTCCTTTTCCATCAGCGAGGGTTGAAAGAATGGAACCAGAAGAGTAACAACAAAATGGCACCACCCAAACATGCTCGATTTCGATTTATTTGGTGGAGCGTTAGCTCGGAAGAATTTCGATCGGCTGGTGTAACGTAACCCATGAGCCTACCAGATGGGTACCAGATGGAGTTTGATCAAACCGCTCGCGGTGAGAAGTGGGAGAGAAAAATAAAACAAACGTACTCACACACATAGTAGAAGCAAAGCAGAAAGCATAGACGCAAGCTTCATCATCATGCCAGCGTTACAACAAAAGGGCACATTGACGTGGAAAGAAGCAAGCTTCCGGGCAAATGCACCATCAAAACAAATTGTTACCTGTGGTGAAAGCACCCTGCAAGGTACGGCGGCAAGGCACACAGGCAGGTACACTGCCATACCAAAATATTGAAGAGAGCGTTTGTGCAAAGTAAAAGCTTTTACTGTTGTACAGTGTTTGTCTTCGCAGCATGAAGCTCCCTAGTGCCACGTCGATGATGATGATTCGTTTTCAAAGTGTTTCAACCGGCGTTGCCCGGGAAACCGGTGATAGCAAACACCCCAGCCGCCTTGGGACACAGGCAGTAGGCGCATATATTGGCGGCGGTCTGTACCAGTGTACACTCCTCTTACGTCGAGCAGTCGGGCAGCGCACTTTCGATGAGCCGTCTCATCAAATGGAAGATCACCTTGAGATGAAGTGTCGCACCGTGAGAGGGGGAGAAGGAGTGGTCCATTGTTTGCGCACACCGATAGGCATTCTATCCGAGAGACATAAATCTTGTCCGCTTCCCCGATGTGCGGCTTCATTCTTCTTCAAGTCCTCGAGGTACGTTTATGTGCGTGCGTGAAAGTTTCTCTTCCTCTTTCTCTCGCTCTCTTGCGTCCAGCTGTTACTACTGTGAGTTCATCATGAGTGTGCGCCTTCCCTCGCGGTCTGTGCCCTTTGCATGAGGCCCGTTTGAATGAAATATCTTTTACCGGTAGAACCGTTCACCTTTCTTCTTTTTTTTAGGTCCACCTTCCTTCCTTTCACAACACAATGCCATCTCGAACTGGTGGAAAACCGACACGATCGGTAAGGTTTCTTCTGTTTATAGTTAAAGTGCGGAGGAGTGCCACCGGTGGCTACGTACAGATCGATGTCAATCCAACAATACGCATCGGTATGAATACTCGAAGCGAAAGTTGAGCGCAACGCGTAGCGGCAAGCGTTACGAGAGGGAACGGTACTTGAAATGGAGAGTTGATGCTTCCCATGCCAGCCAAGCGTATGGGCGGGTGATGGGTTGGATGGTTGGAAAAGTGGGGAAGATATCGTTGCTTGTCGTAACGCAGCAGCGGTAGGCGCTAGTAGCGTTTGTTCGATGGTTGCTGTGTGGTACGATTATAATGGCAGACTCATCTGGTGCTCAGCATCGCGCACAATCGCACCATGGCAATCGTCACCAACATGTGGGACATTAATCTTGTCGGGCTGATCGCGTCACGTGCGATAGTTGTAAATTTGCGTCGTGAGTTTGGTTTTTTGCAGGAGGGGGCGATTGAGCGTGGCTCGTACCGGAGCGGAGTTTGTTGGTTGTTCCGAAAATAGTACGTTGTTTAATTTTGCACATCACACACAGAGCGGTTATACAATTATATCGTTACATTAAACCTTTCCTTTTCAAAGCTTATAGCAGGCGACTTTCTGAGTGTTCCCTTCGTATGGCAAATTGTTTATTTTATAAATCATAGAACAAAAAATCATCTTCAATTCAGAAAAGCATATTATATTACTAATTTATGCTCTCAACATTATTAACAATGAACGAATGCACCCTGCCCTTCATTTGAAAGACCAAAATATAGAGTTAAAAGTTGTATCGTTTTTATACAAATCGGCAAAAACTTAACCTATTTTAAATATATAATAAATTAAGTGATATTGAAAACACAAATGATAATGGGGTCCTTTCCGTTTTAAGTTCGTAGGCTGAAATTTCAGCCTGTCAGCTGGTTTGCATTGTATAGCAGTTTTCGAGCAGCTTTCTAAGTCTGTTTAATATACAGGTGGGCTTATCACAAGGTGTATGAAAATAGAAGACCGTTTTTTATCGCTTCTGGTTCTGAATGAAGATTTTAAAAGTGTTTTGTGTATTTGTCAAGCCTCAAGAAAGCTTGCTTGAACGAAAGTTTTCACCCATCCTGTCAAAAAGTGATATTTAAATTTGGTTATAAAAAAACATGCTATGAGACCACCTGGACTACATACACTTTGATTCTGGAATCCATCACCAGATCTCTTTAATGCACCTTGGGATAAATGTAAACATCACCTTATTTTGCCATTTTTTCGAGCAGGTACTCGAATCTAATTCTAGCTTTGAGGCTAGAATAATCCAGACTGAAAATTGCAGGCTAGTTTTGTGTGTGGTTTTGTATGGAGTGTTTAAATGATTTCAGCCTCCAACTGTCAATCCCCATACAAAAAGCTGACTAGAATCGTGAAGGGCCCCAATATTAGATTTTTTTTTTTGCAATATAAATGTAGCTTAAAACATTTGAATCTTGACATTTTAAGTAAATCGTATTGAATTCGAAACATATCTCTATAATCACAACTTTTACTCAAAATATCCTCAAAATAAAACAAGTATTTTACCGTAAACATTTTTCCAACTCAGTTTCAGGTGCAATTCTGTGCCTTTCGGAGAAATCGAGCTTACTTACTTTCATCGCAAGAAAAAAAAAATGCAAATTTTACAATAAAGATCAAACATCAGAATGGGGAGCTAGCCGAAGCAAGAAACCCCAACCATCAGAATAGCCCCAAAGTAAAGTTTAAATCGAAGCTTTAAATTAAACCAATTTGCATAAAGTTTTGCAGCATAAAGGGGGCGAATTATTCCGAGAACGGATACCGGAGGCGTGGGGAGAGGGAGAGGGGGAGGTTAAGCTCCACCGACATTTCCCACTGATTGTTGGCGCCGTCGGGGCGAATCGTAGGCAAACTTAAATTAAAACCTTCGATTTCTTACAGCCAGCAAAGCGTATGGGGTAGAGCAGGTAATACCCAGAAAACGATTGGTACTCCAATTCCAAGTAGAAGGAACAAAAAAAAAGGTAAATATAAGGCTCCCGGCAGTTCGATATGTTGGTCGATATTAGACCGCACAAAATTGCAGGCTTCGGATTGGTTCATTCAACAGAAACAGACGAACGTGCCAGGGGCAGATGTGTGTGAGTGTGTGTAATCTTCGACTTTTCCCAAGCCATAACAGCAACTCAAATTAGCTTTTCCAACTTCTAGCTGCGAGGGAGGGAAAGATTTGAAGAATATAAAATAATCTGCTCGGATGTTCGATCCAGATATACAGCATGGGCAGCAAACGCAAGGTGCGCAAGTGATAACCATTCGTACTAATTTGGACCGGATTTGATAGGAGGGAGAGGGCGGCAGAGCTATTTCGAGTATTTTAAAAGATAAATGGTTAAGCGAAGCACTTCTTCGTTATTTTTTGCCCCGATGGTAACCCACTTAATAGATGAGATGAAAGAGGAAAAGATGCTTTTACAGTAAGTGCATCTTCCATCAGAGGAAAGGTAAACCTTACGAACCACAATTCCGCTCGGCATAATCCGATAGTTTAAAAGCTTACACATAAAAACGGTTATTAAAAGAAACACGGACACATATCAAATAGCAAAACCTACAATCAAACCTTCAACAGTGTTCATACTTTTAGGATTAATTTACCGCTTCTTGGAAATGAAGAAAAGGGCATTCAAAAGTAAAGCCAAAAAATGAATCCGTATACTTTAAGTGCTACCGTGGTACCGGTAGGAGGGAGAAACAGAATCGAGGAATGATATTTTTCTGCTAGAACTGCGCCTAACAGTTCAGTTCAGCGTATGAGTGGGTAAAGCGCACGCTAGCAAGCGGCACCGAAGCACAAAATGGTTGCATCGGACAGGTTCCGAGAATTCGAGCTTGCGGGTGAAATGGTTGGGTAAAGCAATCAAAACTCAAGTCAGCCGTCTGCAAAGATGACCGGTTTGATGAAGAGAATGTACCATTTGTCAGGTCTGTGTTTTACTCCGCATCATTTCCACCCCCCCCCCCCACCTCCCTCCCCTCCTTCCCTCTTGTCTTACCCCTTTTATCACACAGTCCCTTGCCCTTTCTCTGTTTATCAAAGGAGTCAATCCGTTTCGAAAACAACCCATCCCTGGGTGGGTTGCGCCGGTCCGTACTTTCATCTGGATGTTATTCTTTTTTCACCCTTCTTTTCATCTCCCCCCCCCCTCCACTTGGTTTTCACATCATCCGACCTGTATGCCCAGTGGGGAGAAAAACTGGGGGACCGTTTTCGTTGCAATAGGAATAGTTTGGCCCTACAGAAGACGGCCACAAGGTTCACTAGTCTGTCGCAAACGACCCATTTGTGGTCAGTGTTATGTTGTTTAGTAGCATGGGTTGTGTGTGTGTATGTGTGTGTACATTTTCCTTTTCGCACCGTTCCGTTGTGGCTTAGTGCTTGTTACCTTACCGAAGGCAACTCTCTGCTGTGCTTCGCGAGAATTCATTTTCCCACAACGGAGACATGGGTTGCACACACACACACACACACACACACACACACACACACACACACACACACACACACACACACAAAACAACAACGTAAAACTACCACCTTTCCGGGCTAGGATCGGATCGGGCAAGATCGGGTAGCACCGCTGGGCTGGGCTATTTCCCACCGCAGCAGGGCCAATTATCGCTACCCCGATTTTTAGGTTCTGTTGGGCGGTGCCTGTATCAACGGATTTTTTCGGCCGTTGTTGAGTGTACCAGTGTACCACTCAACTGCAGCCACTGGAGATCACCGTACAGGACCGTCACATTCTAAGACGGGAGTATGGGAGTGTGGTTTGCAAAGAAACAGGGCTGAAAAAACGGATGGATTTTATAACCAAAGGCCATTGACCATCCAAAGTGTGTGTGTGTGTGTGTGTGTGAAGCGAAATAACATTTGGTGCCATGCGTACACGTACAGCCATATCGCTTTCATACACCCATGTTCCACCCTTTTTCTAAGCTGACCAGTCCGGTGGTGTGGTGTGTGGTTCTCGCGGGATTAAACCCAAGCCAAGAAATTTGACGATGGCAAGCGTCACTAGGAGAGTTATGGGAGTTACGTTCGGAAAGGTCGAAACCTCACCAGACCACACTGGCCTATTGTAACACACGAAAGGCCGGACGTTGCCGCTTACTGTTACCAGTTCCCAAAAAAAAAAGAAATGATGCGTAGGATACTGCACTGATGTCCAGCAAAACCGAACATGTCGGTGTCGATAGCAAAACCTTCGTGAACCCCGGGGGTTCCTTTGCACAGGCCATAGCCAAACTAAGGTGCATACTTTTGGGTTACACAAAAACCCAAAATTCTACATTCGGGGTGGAAAAAACAAACACACACACACACACAAACACCCTCAGGCCACAGACCCTTCCACGGTTGGTGGTGGTGGTGGGCCGTTCGCCAGCATCATCAACGGCAAATCGAGGTGAAAGCGGTTCGGTTCGGGGCCGTTGGTTGTACATCTCTCCCGCAGGAAACATTCCAAAGTTTCGGGCGCGAACGATATTGTTATTGCGATGCGATGGATTCGGCCAGTAAACTGCTTCGAGGCTGTATTTATTGTTTTTAAAAGTATTTTTTACCCCCATTCTGCTTCTAACATGGGAGAAAGGAGCTTGCAAAGCACCTTCAAAAGCTCCCTAGGACACACACATTCGTATTCTGTGCAGCGTTTCGAACGAGCGAAAGAATCCACCCGATAGTCGGATGATTAAAAGTACCCTACGAATACGCTTGTTTGACCGTTCGTTTGGAGGTTGGAATGGGAACGGATCCATATCCAGTACGAGCTGGTCTATGGATGGTTCCCGAGTAGCAACAAAGATACACAAACGAATAAGCCGGATAGGATTTCGTCGATAATCCCGGGGCTTTGCAGCTTGGAATCGGAGTTGCTTTCCACCTCGCGCCAGTTGCTGTCGCCCCCCGAAACGAGCTTTAACTTTACGCTTCGCCACTTCTTGGTACGGCGTTGGTCTGGGTGGGGGGTCAGATTGAGATGATTCATTGGAAGGACAAACCAGTAATGATCCCCACACTGTCTGTGCTCGCTGGTTGATTTTATTTGGTTGAGTGCCCGTTTTGATGGTGGATTGGGAATAGCAACACGCAGCAAGAAATATGTAGCAAGTCCGCGGGGCTTTGTGAGTGATCACGAATTAGGCAGCGATTGCAGATTCAAAAAGTTAGCCGCCCTCTACCCACGCTGGTGAGATGTCAAGGGAAAGAACAAGTGGGGCGGGATTATATCTCCTCCCTCCCCCCCGGGGGACACATCATGCGCGCCCTACGGACGACAAATCGGTCCGACACCACGCCCGCACCAGAGATGTGACAAGGATCAGGAGTAAAGCTTTTCCCAGTAGGGAAAAGCTTCCCCCATGAGGGGAAACTTTGTGCAGCAGTTGGCGAGACATCGGAACCAACCGACCTTTGCACTGGGTTTTGTCGATCTGAAGACCGAAGCTAGCAAGGTAGTTCGTCCCAAAGTCCCGACGGACCCACGCGCGATGATGGCACCGGTGGCCGGGCCGGGGTTCGGTTGGGATTTGAGATTGAAGCGGCGGGATTAGCTGAACCGAGAATAACACTGAGACACTGGAACTTAACTACTCCCAGACAGGCAGACAGAGCTCCGGTGAGTATTGTCTGAAAGCGCAGTTCAATGCTGGCCCGGTGCGCTGCTATTGCTTAAATGGTGAAATAGGCACAACGCTTAAGCGCGATAAAATGCGAACGAAAAGAGTTTGTTCTTAAAATAGATGGCAGTGGTAAATGGGAAAGGCATGGCAGGAGATTGAATTGTACGCAATTTGAGCCGTCGGTACCTGATTCGTGCGACTGTTGCGAGCTTCCGTGCAGCCGGCGAAGCTTACCTGGTGAATAAATCGGGTAAAAAAGGAAGAGAAAAAAGGGCACATTATAGAAAAGGGGAAGTTCAATAACAGGCTAATGATGATAAATTTATCGCTGCGTGTGAGATTGAGTTTGTGCGATTGCTTTACGCGTTTGTCCGCTGAATGTTTTCTACATTCAATATCCGAAATAGTGATTTTCGTGTGAAGTTTATCGAAAAAATGTGCAACAGTCTTTGGGGGTGTATAAACTGATTGGGTCGGTTTGGTGGTACATTCGTCAACTCGTACGACGTAACAACATAGCCGTCATGGGTTCAAGTCCAGAATAGACCGTGCCCCCAAGAAAAGAAGAGGAAGAAGATAAACTGATAAGGCAAACTTTAAAAAACAAGTTCTAGAAATAAGTCATTTTGTAATATGCTTTAATAGCTTCTAGATCCATTGAAAGAAACTATTGCAAATTAATTTAATTGGCTTTCGTTCCCAGGTTGAAACGATGCAACTTGATTGGCTCGTACATCGCGTACTCGATGAAAACGATCAGCCAAAATGAAAAAAAAAACATGCCAGCTGTATCGAAACAAATTACCCTATCTTTCAACCATCAGACCAACGCAACAAAGCCACATGCGTTTTATCATTTTTTGTTGTTGTTGTTTCCGGCTTGTTTAGTGCCGAATCTAATACCGAGCCCCGATATCCCCCCATCAATCGATGATGATGATGATGATGATGGAGCATAGGCACAGTGAAGCGGGATAGTACACAACCCACAGGTCAACCATTCTCTCTCTCTCTCTGTCCCTTTCTCTCGGAAGGGTCACCGAGACTCCATCAACGAAGCAGTTTTGTAACGGACGCTGGAATTCGGAATAGGAATAGATACAACACACACACAGAACCAACACATGGTACAAAAAAAAACCGGGTGCCATGCGCTAGTGTTTCAAAAACTATAGCGTGACAAACGAACCGGGCTCCGGTCACGCACGGGCTTCAAGGGTGGAAGCTACTGGTGGAAGCTGCTTTTTTGTACCTCAAACATCATCAAAACAGCACACGGACACACAGGATGGAGCGAGCCTTTGCCACCGTTTGCCGACGGAGCGCTGGCTTCGTGGACGAGGACAAAGTTTGGAAATTGAAATTCATAACCTCGTCACCGGTTTCATCGTTGATAAGCTAGTTTCCATTCCATTTCTCGTGGCTTTTTTATCCTTCTCATTCTCTCTCTCTCGCGCTCTCTCTCTCTCTCTCACTCTCTCTCTCTCTCTCTCTCTCTTTCCAGTGGATGGATCGCTTGCGCTCGTCCTCGTTTTTGTTGCTCGTCCACCTTCAACTGTGTCGCACACCTTCATCAGACTGTCCACTCCTGCTGGCCCTCCTACTCACCAGCCCATCAAGGCGTATACCACATATCGCAGAAGCGTATCGTTTTCCACCCGGGCAGCGTATGATATGGTGACCAATTTCCGAATCAATATTTAATCAGGTTCCGAGCCGATATCGAACTCCCTTTCCGTTAGCCTTTCCGCACCGAGGGCGGAGGGGCGCTGGTCAGCGGGAAACTGACTGACTGACTGTGTGCCACGAGCTGAAATTGGAAGTTGTCAACCGCCGCAACCTAAAACTGTGCAACGTATCCCTGCTGGGATAAGTTTTGGGAAAGCTAGAGCATACCATATATTACACCGAGGGAGGTTGTGCCCTTTCCCCTCCCCCCCACCTCCCTCTCGCACTACGTTTGCACTGTAAACATGGCCCCATTTGTCAAGGGAATTGGAAACATGACCAATTACATCAGCGCCTTGCAGACGACGATGGTTGAAGCCATTCGGATCGGGCGGAAGGAACCATGTGAGTTGGAAGGTTTGGTAGAAAATTTTTGATGTATGACCCCAACAGTTCTACTCCCCCCCCCCCCCTTACAACACCGGAATGGGATCGTCTGTGGGGGGATTGGGAGTAGCCGTAACAAAACGTTTTTACAGGCTAGGTTGAGGTAAATACGTATCATTACACTGAATTACAAACACACAACGGGAGGCGTAGCGTATGGTGGTAGCATGTTGCGTGTCAGTGGGGGATGATAGCTTCGGAGCCACTCCGAAGGGTCGGTTGGTGCTGGGACAAGTATACAATAATCACATTACTTCATCAAACATGAAGCACGCTTACTCGGGGGGGGGGGGGGGGGGGAATCGTATGGCACCACGATGGGTAAAGTTTCCCATGCACCAGTTGGTTGGTATTTAAACCGTTCCCAAATTGTCAGGAGGGATGAGTGTGAGTCGTCTCCGGGGGAGGGTGCGTTTGGTTTGGTGAAGTAGTTATTGGGATTTTAACTCCCAACACGCAGCACACAGATGGGTGGGTATGAGTGCCAGGTGTGTGAGTGTGTACAGAAGGGGGTATGTAATTATCATCGCATCGGATTTGGTTTCGCTTCGGGGAGTAATGATTACGAAATCATAATTGAAATGCAGCATAAAATGGGCGTTTGGTGGGTTTTTAGTTGTGCTTTGAGCCATTGTTATTTCAGAGCAGTTTTGCTTTAGATTTTCTCCCCTCCCCCTCTCCCTCCTCCCCTTTTCAAAGCGTGTTAATAATTCAAATAGTCGGGCAGAGCAGTTGCGTTCAATTCAACGTTGTTTTCATACATAATACTAAATAGTTTTAATGGTCTAACCTTGATATGAGGAAAGATGTTCAGCTATAAATGCTTTTGGATAGCATTTTGATACTGCAACTTAATTGTGTTTTACTAAATTTAATTAAGTATATTTATTGTATACATCTTTATACAATGTTTGAAGCAGAAAAGTTAAGCTCCCCTACAAAAATGTCTTGTTTCACAACGCAAGATAGAATATTCCTACACAAAAATGAGGTTAAACGATTGTCTTACTCTTTTGAACATACATTAAGCCATCACGGCATGCAGAAATTATCCTTTCTTATCAATACAATTATCCTGCTGTAAACACTTTACCAAAATAAACCCACCAACCAACCACGATTAGCCAACAATGGTACCGCGTATCAACATTCGATTCGATCACTATTGAACAAGCACTATCAAAGCCCAAACGACGTTCTGCTCTCTCTCTCTCTCGAAACCTTGTGTTCCTTTGCCATGTCATTCCTACTCCTTACCTCCTCTACAAGCCCAGCCCCATCCCACTCTATCGCGATAAATCAATTCACGCAACGATGACGGGGCAGTATTCACCCATGTGTAGGATAATATATTTATTTATCAACTATCACACACGCGCCCCAAACATGATGCAACCTTTCTACCAACCCACACACACACACACACACATGGGCCACATGGCCCGGAGGAGAGGAAACTGGCTTTCTAGCTACATCAATACCGAACGCGGAACAAATAGATCCGCGGGTCGCTTGTGGAAAGGGGTGTACGGGGGTTGTGTATCCTCATTGCTAGTTGGCCGTGGGGGAAGGAGAGCGTTTTCCGAAACGAATCCCATTCTGGCGCCGAAGAAATGTAAAGTCATGCGCTAGGTCAAGCAGCTTGGACGGGCTGGGAAGAGCAGTTATTAAATCACAACTTCTCATGTCTTTTCCGTCCTCACAGCACAACAATAACAGCAAAAAAAGAGGAAAATAAAATGCTCCCTCAATGGGGGTGGGGGGAGGACCTAATCTTCTCTTCCGCCAGTTGCTTTGGTTGTATTTGGGTTTCTGTGTGTGTGTGTGTGTGCGTGTGTGTGTGTGTGTGTTTCTGCTTCTCCTTTTCCAGCTCCCGTTATGTTGCCTCACATATTTTATGGAAAGACATGTGGCGTGACGAAGGCATTGTATTTATGTTTATGTGTGTTTAACAAAGAACATATTTACACATACTTTCTAACACACACGCACACATATATGCACGTACGAACACGTCGTTGCGCATTTAAGCAGACCCTTTACCGTCTACAAGCCAATTACGTACGAAGGTTCGTTGGTGCGGGAAGGATGCTCGTTACTCTCCGTTTGGCGAAACTAAGGAAACCATCTCAGTACCCCCTGTGAACCTCCAACTCACACACAAACACACACATACACACATTCTGTTTGGGAGGAAAAGTGGCTTGTTTGTCGGATTTTTATTCAATTCCTGCTTGACTGAACTGAGCAGCAACGGAAGCGGTTGGAAAATCGCGCACCGCGTATACCTCGAGCGAAATTTGATTTATGATCTCATCTTCAGGGTGTAGCAAGCATATGGAGTCCTGTCTGGACTGCTGCAAAATGGGATACGTTTGGGTGGGTGGGTGGATGTGTTGTTTCGATTTCACCGCCTCCCTCACCCGCCCCACTCCACTGGGTAGCGATCCCTGGTGTTGTTTTGATTTTATTGATTGAGAGAGCGAAAACTTTCGACTGCGGCCCACTAGGGGGGCGCATGAAAAATTGGAAAACAAATGGCAAATGAACCGATCGAAGCGCTGTCTCACGAGACCCCTAAACGCGGTCAATTTGCGCACGGGTTGAGAAATGGTGCATGGTGGTTCGCTTTAGTTTATGAACAGAAGATGAGGGGAAAGTTTGCCATTCCTTCGCGTATCGCTCCCTCTTGAGGGAGTCATAAGAGTTTGTTTGACAGATAGCAAAGCATGACGTGTTGGTATTTGCTATGCCACTGTGCTGTGCTGAAGTAATATCTGCATGTTTTGTTAGGTTTTTGTTTACGACGACACGTTGGTTCGATCTGTCTCGGCACCACCACCAGCACACAGACAGACAGACAGAAACGAAGTGAAACCGCGCAGCCGAGCAAAGTTTGAGGTTTTGGGAAAGAAATTATTTATTGGTCGTTTGTTGCTCGCTGTTCAGCCGCCAACAGCGGTTGCAGTCGTAAAGTTGTGCCTGGCAGCTTGTTTGAAAGCCGTGCGATAAGATTGAAACGGAACCAGTGCTCGGAAATGCTGTCCGTACAGCTGGCACAGTGACTTTTTTTCTCTCCATTTTCCGTAGCCATTTCGGTGTGGTTTTACACAACTATTTAACGGCAAAACAGCGAGCTGCCGTATGGAGCCAACAACGGAACAGATTGAAACAATGTCACAAGCAATGTACAATCAACCACACTAGACGTTTAGTTAAATAGGGAGGGGGGCTTTGAAACGAAAACTGGAATACATTGTGTCTCAGACGTGTCCCAGATGGATGATGTAATGTATCTCGCAGGTTTCTATGGCTCCTCGTATGACTCACTCGCAGTTTTTACTGACGTAGCTTGCGATCTCTGTCAAATCGATTTGCTTGCATAACTGTAAATCAGTTTTTTTCCTCCAACAACACACACCCACCCCCAGAAGGCATGATGGTAACAGTAAAAAAAAGAAGCGAGTAAATGGTTACAAACCGCACGCTGGCACGTGGCAATGATCGATAAAAGCGTAAAGACCTACAGACGTAAAGACCTGTCGAAGGACTAGATCCGGTAGACCCACCACCTTACAAAGACGACCGGATCTAGTGTGTGTGTGTGTGTGTGCATGGAGTCCCTTACGTTTTTTTTCCTTTAAACCACTGATTCCGATGATGTACGTGACAGTGGCAGTAAACATGTGTCGCTAAGAAGGTACGGAGAGGTAGGCGGGATAAAAATATCGAACCCTCGAACACATCCTCGTACGGGGCACGATAGAATCTGGATAAGAAATCGTAAACAATCGCTCACACATACCCACACCTACTACAAGCCTCGGCACGACAGCCGGGCCTACTTTTGGACACGTTTTCAATCGCGATTTCTTTGGTTGTGTGTATGGTTGTGTGTGAGTGTTTGTTTTTTTATTCTTCTTTCTTGTGCCACTCATTGGACGCCTTTCACTTTCGTTCGTTTTGCCCGTCCCTTTTGTCTATGCTACCCCTGATCGAATCATCGACCGCCACTTCCGCTTCACGCTGGGACAGGAAATGGGTTTCTTTTTTTTTTCGTTGCATTATGCTACCGTTCAACCGTTGGACGTTCTGTTGGTCGACTCGGCAAGAGAACCATCTTTTTTCACTGCAGGGTTTTCCCGGAAGGAGCAGGTAGTTGGTTGTTTGATAGAATTGTGAGTTGTTAAAAAAATGTATGGGTTTTTTTATGGAACTTTCTGAATAAAATGTTTTGAATGTAATATTTAATTTCAAACATTTATTGATAAAACATTTTGTTGCTTTAAATGGTATTTAAAATCGAAAGATTGTGCAAAAATTGAATATGAGTAAATAAATTTAAAGAACTGCCTACAATTTTCATAATTTGTGTGTATCATAAATTCAAAAGCCTATTTTTTATTTTATTTTATAGAAGATATGGAAGGGACAGCTTTATTCAAACTCGCTTGAAGCTGGCAAAGAGGCATCGGTAAACAAAAAGAAACAATCAACGATAAAGCAAATACGCGCTACAATTTAAGCCGAGCAGGCTCCGACGGTTGCATGTGTGTACGCGTGTTTGTATGAGCCTGTTATGAATGTTTCTCTCGCCCGTATTATGTTCAGCAATTTCTTCCTTTTTTTCTCTCTCACTCTCTCACTCCACCACTTCTCCCACCGTACCGAATAAGCAATTCAGCTCACGAACCAATCGAAAGAACTTTACTTTCCCATCCAGCGGTGGTGTAAGATTCGATTTTTAAAAATCGATCAACCACGCCTGTTGGATTGCGCGCGACGCCCGTCTACTCGAGCACCCTGAGGTTGGGCGCGCGTTCCCGTCGGTACGTGTGAAGCATGACCTAGAAAAGGGATACTGTTCGTCAAACATTCACCGACTTGGCCGAGGTATTAGCGAAAGTGATATCCTTTATCCTTGCGAGAACGCCCGTGCCTTGCCTTCGTGCCCGGCGTGAGGGATGGGAAAATGGGAAAATATGCCTGTCGGGTTGGGTTGGGTAAAATTTGATTCTTAGAATGAAAGTGCGAGCCATGCAGGAGCGAGAGAGACAGCGCGAGAGCGAAGAAAGGGAAGAAAAATGCTCCTCCAGTTTGGCACGCTGGATGAAACCCCTGCCATCCGTCTCCGCCCCGTCCACACTCGTCCTCCCCGTGATGGATGCCAATCAGGCCGAACGATGAAGCGCAGCGCGCGCACGCGAAAGTATCGAGGCGAGGCTCACATTTTAATCTTTCTTCTAATTCATTGAACAATTTCCAATTTCACGGGTATTATAAAACTTCCACTTTCACCGTTTGCGGCCACACCCGCTTGGTACTTTCGAAAGGTTGGCGGCTCGGGAACAAACAATATAACCCTTCGCATCGTGGGTTCGGGTCTCCTGTTTCGTTCCGAGCCCTTGCGGGGGCTGGCGGATGGGATGGGCGCATGCAGAACCGAAGCGCAAGGGGGCGAAGCAAACCAAGCGACGAGCCGTTAAATCTATTGCGCTTCATCGTTTTATCGTTTTCAGTCGCCCATTTTTGGCTAAAAATATTATCGACCATCAAAATGGGGAGTACAGGGAGGGACACGCAGCAGCCGTTAGCCTTCCGTTTTCGGTAGGAATATTGAATGAACAAAATTGAGGCATGGGTAGAGCACGGGAGTTGTGGAAATGGTGGGTTTGGGTTTTGTTGGGTGATTTATTTTTTGCCAAACAATTTACACCGCTTATAGTTGGGCGATAATCTTTGGAACGCAATTGCTGCCCATGTGATGGAGTTTGTGAATAAAAAAAATAGGAGCGAGTTTCTATTATAATCAGTACGTTCAGATACGCTATTACACATGCTTACAGTTTAACTCAATTTGCTCTACAAATCAGGAAACAAAATACTACCAAAATTACTCCTTTCCCACAAAAAAAAAAACCATTCTTTCTAAGGCGCAAAGGTAAATCAAAGCTCGAGCCAAATATATTGCCCTTTTCCCCGTAACGGAAAAGATTGATACGCTGTGCCTAATCGAACGAACACACAAACACCCGCACACAACAAACAAAGCTGGCCCTCCATTTCGGTGAAACGCGTGAAGCGGAAACAATTAGCAAATCCATAGCTTTTGCTCTATTTCCAATCAATTGCCCGATAGGCTTAATCCGGAAACGTTTAGAGATTTATAACTATTTCCCTCCCCCTTTTTTCGAACCCATTAGCAGGCAGCCTGGTGGTGGAGTGTTAGGCAATATTTGTACGTGTGTGAAGGTGTTGTACGCTTTCCACCAACTCTCCATTAGCCTATATTTGTTGGCCTTTTTTGTGCTGGCTTTTCTATCTGGTACGCCAGCCGGAAGATAAATGGACATTCTAAATGGCACCGGCCTTGCAGTGGCAAGAAATCAACGATGACACGGAAAAACACTCCCATTCACACCCGTGATCGAGCGATCAAGCGAGGTTTGGCGTTGGGCCGGAGCAGCCCAATACAAAACATTAGCTAAATGTAGAAGCAGATTTACTACTTAGAGAAACAGCTCATATGACCAGATAGTGCGTTATTTTTGCAAACAATCAAAGCTGATTGACTGTGGCAGCCTCAGTTGAATGAAGGAATGGTACTAATGACAGTTGTCGAAAGTTCTCTAGAAGCCAGTTTTCCAACCCGACCCAAGGATAACTCATCAATATCCCTCACACGCACATGGAACATAATTAAATAAATTTTTATTTCAATGACTTACTACTTCTCTATCTCTACTTGCACAACGATTCTGCAATCATTCGATAGCCTTCCTCGTTTTGCGCGGGACGGAGTAAGCGTACCGGCCGCCGGAAGGGATAATACGATAAGGCAACGAAGGAAAACATACAAACAGCCACATTAGCACAGACCCAAGGAGCCGCATTTGTTCGCATCCTCCATCCATCCATCGCCTACTACACAACACATCATTATCAGCTTAACATTAGCCCGTTTGGCCCGGTGGCCGTGGATGGCTGGAGTGGCGGCAATCGGGAAATGTGTTGGGTCGTGTTTTGCTCCGATAGCACGTGAGCAGCGGGATCATCCATTCAATACATCCAAAGGTTGCTTGGAGGGATGCTTCTCGAGATTGTTTCCCTGCCCGGGTGTCCGGTGAAACGGGGGAGAGGGAGGGCGATGGGAAGCTTCTTGGAGCTCGTTATAATGTGGCCCATTATTCAAACAAGCCCGAATTGACAAGCGGCAGCGATGTCTTCGTTCGATGTTCGCCCGCCACAGGCTCTCCGTGCTTGGCTTGGTGCTTGAGGTTGTTCTCCTGCTACCGACACCATTAGCCATAGCCGATAGCCGCTAAAGCCGCGTGTTATCTTTCTGACCTCAATTGAACTGCGATGAGGCCGTGCCGTGCCTTGTCCCTTGTGCCTGTGCCGCGTGTTCCCTGCCTGGTCAAGCAGTGCACGAATACGATGGGTGATTATGGGAGGGTTGTAGTGTGGTGGGATTTTCCCAGGCTCGCTTGCCATTCTCTGGTGAGTGTTTGTGGGCAAAGCTCGCGAAAACGTTCCTTCAGTGCAGGGGGGAAACGAACACGCAATCTCTATCTCGTGTGGGTAAGGTGACGAGCATAATGACACACTACACAGAAGGCACGACGACGATGATGATGATGATGGATGAGATTTCAAGCCAGTCGATCGCGTCTCGATACTGCGCGTGTCATGACAATTCCATTCTTGCATTCTCTCACATTCGGTGGGCCGTTTTTGCCCCCACCCCCCCGAAAGCTTGGTGAAGGCTTTTGCGGGCCGCACTTTGTGACGTAAACATGCTGGCAGATGTGTGACATCTAGTGGGTTGGGAATGCTTCGCTAATGATTGAAGACACATCCCGTGTGCTTTGCCATTGCGGCACGTCAACAGGCCCATTAGCTTAAGCTGGGCTGGGCGACGGACGAGTTATTTCGTGCAAGGCAGTTTTTTTTAGCGACGGGCTCTTATACAGGTGTTTCCTGGGGTTCTCATAGTTGTGGGACACTTACTTGACTCTTTCTTATAGGAAGTGATTTTCATATGATGGAAATTGGACTCTATGTCACCCTTTTTGGACAAGCTCCTTGTAAATTCTTATAGGATTTACCCAACAAGAATGCTATAGAGTCCAATTCCCATTACATTAGGTTCGTTTCACGCAAGTAAGAGCCAATAAACTGTCCCACAATTTTGAAAACTCCTGGAAAACCATGCAATGCCTGCGCTTACTGCATAATTGTGCTGATTTTTGCTGCTATTTCCAGCGTGTAAGATTTTGAAGGTACTTTCAAGTGTTATTGTATTGCGAGTCTCCTATGTTATGTAAAAGAAGAAATAAATATTGCATTTACAGCATCTTCAGCAATTTAAAGCATCTTCAGCTGAGGGCACATTGAGCGCTTTAAAAAAGCAGGCAAACAAGAACAAAGTTCGAAAAGCCTAATTTATGGAAGCCACAGCGCGCGAAGCACATCCACATCCCAAACAGGCGCACGACAAATCATTGGCGTGATGGTTTTGTTTTCTGCGTTTTGATTATTTTCCTCCCAACTTTCCCCTCGGTCCAGCCGCTCATACTGGGGTCGGATGAAGCCGCATCCCCCCTAGGCAATTCCGCAATACCATCATTATAAGGCCATTTCTTTCCAATTTTCCTTCATCATACCCTGTCCTTAGCGCAGCACTCAGAAGGGAGCAGGCAGGCAAGAGCGCGAACCAATTTTCACCGCCATTGTGATTGTGTGAATCTATTTCATTTATTATTTTTTGCCAACTGCACGACGGATGGAACAAACTGCACAAAGAAGGAGGGAAAAATAGAACAAAAAAAAACAAATCTCTCCCCTCTTTAGTCACCTCAGCAAACCGACCAACATTTCGATTGAACGTTCAGATTCATCTCATCGCACCATGGCAACCATTTTCACGCTTCGCTGGTACGTGAGGGGATTTTTTGTTTTTGTTCGGGGGAGTTTTCTTCTTTGTCGTCTCCGGTTGAGATATGAATGAGGTGATGGGTGGGTGGGTAAGAGCGGGAAAACAAAATAATGCACTTACACTCACGTACTGACACGCGTGCTACCGTGAGTTTGGTTGCAAATTTGGCAAACGCATGTTACCTCCGCCGGGGCCCGGGTTCGTGGTGGATTGTGAGATGAATGAATTGGGGTGGAAAAAATAGAACGAAGAAATAATAACTAAGAGTTGTTTATTAAATAAGCCATTTTTTGTAATGAGTTCACTGAGTTACGCTCGGTAGTGATATGAAAAATAATAAATGAGCTTTCATGTGAAAAGCGTTCACAAGGCTGAGAATAAGTTTAATACGCAAAGGAATAAGTTTAGTGCTTTAGTGATCATATTGGCTGCAGTTGATGAAATAAATCATCATTCTTGGTTGTAAACATGCGTTAGTCCCCTTGCTATAGATTATTATAATTTAGATTATTTTTAAAACAGCCCCAATGTGTTTGGGTTGATAGAGAGTTGATAGAGCTGCTCAACATCAAAGCAGCATATTCTTCAGTCAGTCGCGTTTCCACCACATGTTCAATGAAATTGTTCAACAATTTTGCATAAAAGGCAACGCACAGAAATAAACTCATTCCTCTTCTCCACTCTAAGGCGTAATTAAAATACCTGATTTCCTGCCGTGCAAGCGCAGCCAATCGACGGTTCGCCTTTCATCGGTCCGTGCTGGCAACGGTGTCGCAAACGGGGATCGTAAACTAAGCGCAAGAGTCAACGGATATACCACCACATACACACACACACTTACACACTCGTCTTCGGAAGCTGTGTTCCTCCACCCGGGTTTTCAGCAGCAGTCTTTCTGCCACCGGCACCTCATTCACGTGACTCGTTCGTGATCGCCTCGTTAAGTATCAATTAGCTTCACTCATTCACAGCTGGTTGGCTTGCTTTGTTTACCACACTTTGGCACACACACACACATACACACACAAGCGCACGCACTTACTTTGCAACAGACACGCTACATGCCACCGACACGGCCAAAGTTAGAGGCAAGCAAAGGAAAAGAAAAACGTTAACACACTCGTTTGTGTGATTAGCAGCAGGGTTGCACTGTGTCACCCCAAACCGCGGGACAGGCAGTGCGAAAGAAGCCATAACGAATGGTCCGGTTTGAGAATGATTTGACTATTAAGCAAATGGCAAGTGGATAGCATAAATAAGTTGAAATAAAAGAAGATTAACTGCAATCAAATGCACATTAAAAGTGATGGAAGCGAAACAAATGCAACTCCTGCTGCTGTTGCTACTGTCACCGCTGTTGCAAAAAGCCATAAATCAGTGTCAAAGATCCCTGCCTCGAGTTGGCCCGCGTGCGATGGAGTGCTGCTCGCAAATGGACAGCATCTACAGCAACGGAACGTCAAGCTTTTGTTTGTACACAGGCACACAAGCAGCACAAGAAGAAACAAACGTTGCTCAAAACACACACTTGCTGGTACACTTGCTATTTTTTCGCTATTTGTCGTCCAACGAAATGTGGGTGTGTATGTGTGTACGTGTGTTTGTGTGTATCTTGATCTATTTACACAGCACAGAGTGAGTAAATACACCAAGTACACCACTTGCACTAAGTGCTGACGCTGAGGCGATGGTCTGCCCGGGCAGGAACTTTATACGCTGACAGCAAAACTTTTTCATTCCTTTCTAAACTCTCTCCACGCACAATACGGAAGACGAGCAGTAAAAAAAAATCCGGCCAACGGCTTACAGTCGTTTGGGTGTGTGGGTGTGTGTGTGCCTTCGTTTCGCTGCTGCACCGAACCCTTCCTGCACCGGGGTGTACTGCTCCGGGGCGGTTCAGGTTTGGAAATGAAATGAGCCAGCCCGAGACTTGTTTACATTGGGAGCGTGTCCCTAGCACCAGCGGTACGCAGCGGCAAACGCGAGGGTAAAGAACCATTGTTGGAAAACATTTTTCGTTTCACAGTTCGCAGAACGAATCGGCGAAGGAACGAAGCAAGGGGACAACTTTCTTGCCAGCTGTTTATCGATGAACGTACGAATCATCGCATCACCTACGAGGGTGTTTCTATGTGTGCCACCCGCTTATGCTTACGCAAACAGACCCGTTTGAAGGCGACCCAGCACAGGACAGAAGGCACGCTCAATTGCACCGCCGGACTCACTCTTATGTAAAATGTTTTGCTGGCTCATCGAACGTGTTGCCTAATTTTACTCCCCCCCCCCCCCCCAAACACGCGTGACTCCATACGGGTATGCAAAATTTCGCCTAATTATTCTTTCACTCCTAAGGGCACACACCAACACACACACAAACACACACACACACACCTTTCTACCAGCAGTAAGCTTTTCACCAACCTCGAATCGACACACAAGCACATGAACACAGAGCTTTTTTGGCATTCGCAGCGACAGCGGGTGCTGCCAATTGTTGGCGGTTGGCGCTGCGTATCGGCGGACGTCTCAGAGATAACTGACCCGATCGTGTTTGGCTCGGGCACTAAAGAAGCCACCGCCACGAGCTTCCGACAATGGCTCAGCTTCCTGCCACACACACACACTCTCTCTCTCTCTCTCTTTCTCATTGTGCGTGAGTGTGTGGGTGGGTGTGTACGTGCGTATAATGTTTTCGTGCTTTTTTGGATGCTACTGCTTCGCACTGCTTGGGGTGTACTGTTTGTCGGGTGGTACTTTCTTCCCCAAGCTGGCTTCAACAATCCGAGCTTCTGCTTCTGTTGCGAAGGTGGTGGTGGATTGCGAGAGAGTGAGAGAGCTCACAATCTCTCATATAACAGCCGGTCGTGTGTGTTACGCCTTGGAGAGTCCAACAAGTTAAAATCCCGAATTTTACATTTCGAAAAATGCTCACGCGATGTGAAAATTGGAACGGAGCGAAAGTAGGGTTTTCCCCTACGGTGCTCCACTGCGAGAGCGGGAGAGCGAGAGAAAGTAATAGGGAACGCAGCGCAGAGCTCACTAGATTGGAAGTCGCAGGGCAGGAGCGCCGAATGAGAGAAAAAGAGTGAGAGCCAGTCCGTGAACGGTAACAATAAAGGAAAATCCCCTAAAGCAACTCATCTGCTCATCCTTTACTCACGGGAAGGCTGATTGTGTGTGTGTGTGTGTTTGTGTAGCTCACCGACGGCGCTTGTTCACAGGTGGTAGATTTCGGGCGAGCTGTTGCTGGTTGTTGCTGTTTCCGCTTTTCCCTCTCCTTTGCCTGCATCTAACCATCTTTTTTTGGGGGTCTACGCGTCTTGGATTTTGTTGGCACAAGGAAGGTGTGCGTGTCGTTTGATTCTATGATGGGAAAATCCACTTACCAACAAGGCAGTGCCAAAGCTCCTCGTGGACAGGTTCGTTTTGCCCGAAGAGCTTCCAGCCCTTGAATGATTGTCCCAAACGCACGGAACCACATCAACAGCATTTCAAGTATAAAGACTCACTTTGACAACACACAATCAATAACGCCGGATAGCACCCCACCCTGGTAAGCAAGTGAGCAAGTAAAAAGGCAAGCAGCACGCGCCACGCCAACAAACGCTAACAAGTTCCACCGAATGCCACCGCTTAAAGGCTTAGGTGACTGGTGACACACATTTTCCCGTCCGTGTTGCTTTACCCACCCCAGCACTGCATGGTTCCCCTTTTTCCGTTCGGAAGAAAACGCCCATCCGTTTACACCCATCAATGCCGCACCGCCTATCTCACCGGGGGGACGGGGAGGTGGCCCACTCGTTTCCCATTCATGGCCAACTCGGCTGATTCCACTTTAGGCGTACCCCCTTGTTGGCGCCTGCAAACGGCAGTGGCATTAATTTTCCAAAACGCAACCGAACGTGCGCGGATGATGTTCCGCGCTTCCCTTCGCTGCAATAAAACCCCAGCGCAACCCAGCGCAGGACGAGCATAAGTCTTTACCATTCTCCCCATTTTTCCCCACTTCCCACTTGCACGGGGGTTCGGTGCCGAGCAAAAGCAGACGAAAAGGCGGAAAATTGATGAGGACAGGCGTAAAGTGCAGAAGCCGCGACAGGGCGCAGCGACCTACGATTTACGATGTTTTTCGTTTGATCGACCAAAAGCGCTACAGAAGGAGACAGAGAGAGAGAGAGAGTGAGAGAGTGAGAGAGTAAACGCACAGAGACCAGTGAAAAGGAGCAGCACAAGGAGTGTCATTGCAAGGAACGATTGTGGGGGCGAAGGGACAAAAAAACGATTTTCGGGTAAGTGGTGGCTAGAAGCAAACGAGCAAAAACCATCCCGTTTGAGCGCGATTGTTGGATGGTATTTGAATGAAATTGGAAACTAAATACGATCGATTACTCAAACGAATGAGGCCATCCGATGGTATTAACGCACAGACGGCAGACCTCTTCCCAGGCTCGTGTTCCCTTCCTCCCAAGCCAGGGACAACAAAACCGTTCGGTAGGAGCAGAGCATTTCACGCGTTTGATTTGTGTCTTGGGCAGCCCCCCTTCAGTGTTGTGGGCCCCGGTGGTGTTCGATGGGAGAGAGAGAAAGGTGGTAGATAAAATGTCGACCATCGAAAGACACTCCGCATCGGTCGTATCATTCTTCCCATTAAGCCGAAGTGGAATGAGTGGGTCGGGCATGGTAATGATTTTTATGTTTACGGCACTCAACGCCATCCTTCGCCCTCACTCAATGGTGCTTCAAATCAAAACCACCGGGGCGCCGAATACATCACTACTCCATCCCCAGCTTGGTGAGTTTTTTCGTTACACTGATGTGGCTCTGTGTGTGTGTTTATTTCAACAAATTGAATTCATAATGATTTGCTCGACATTGCACGGTTGAATCGATTGGATGGATGATTCGGAGCCAGAAGCCGGGAGCGATGTATCATTCTTTCAAGACTCCCCTCCTCTACCTTCCTGTCCCAGTCCTTCACACCATCAGTCGACGATAAAAGATCATCTTTCCGCTTGGCTAGCGGCACGATACAGACGCTTCACCAGGGCAATAACACAGCTCCACATAAATGAGTGATGTTCAATTAGGTGTAACCACTCGGCATCGAGCACGGTGAGGGGAGCGAGCCATGAAAACAGGCGCCGCAGCAAAACCGGTAGATGGATGTGTAAGTGATCCACGGAATGGGGCACATTTGTCTTCATCAATGCGTAATATGAGCTCGATTGTGGATAGCTGGCGCAAAAGTGAGGTCGCATCGGGTCGACGCGCGCGCTTTGTAGCACCACGCACCAGGCGTCTCCATTGACTGTTGCGATAGCGGGCGGTGCGGTTAGTTTTTCCTTTTTCGTCTGTACCGTTGCATTGTTTCACGGTTCGAGCGATACGAGATAAAACTAGAGGGATGAAAGGAAAATAAAAAGAACAGCACCACACCCAGCCACAAGCAACAATGTTTAGTTTTGCAGCTCCAGCGGTGGCGCTCAGCGGAAAGCATGCAGCACGTACGCACGGGCAAGGCCAAACATGCCAAAGTCTAGGTCTCGGGAGGCACGCCGGACGTTGACTGTCTGCTGCTGGCGGGGTGGAAGTGTTTTATACTTGCTCACACAGTACAACGGAGCTTCGTTTCGCTCGTGCTCAGCTGATATGTGAGATGCTACAACAGCATTACACTCTTTGCACTATTCAACCTTCAACCTTCAACCCCGTTGTTCTTTGACGAATGGTAGCAAACGGTCCGTAGTGCGGGCGTAGTTCGAGTATAGTTTCCAGCCTTCCTAAGCATGTCCTTGGCAAATATTTTACCTTCATGAAGTTTCAATCCTGTGCAACAGTAATGTACTGCTTTTAATGCAGTTTCGTTTGCTAGTTTGCGAGGCGTTTAAGGTTTAAATTGCATTCCGCCGACCTTGCCTTGTGTCATGAGACACCCCGTCTGATGAATCCCAGCATCGAAAGAGTATACTAGAGAACGCGCAATACAAGTGTCACTTTACCACGCACCTCGAAGCCACAGCAGGGCACACCAACAACGAACTATTTCCTCCTCAACCAGCTAGGATCATTTTCCCGAACAGCATCAAAAACTTTAAATTGAACGTTGTTTTCCGCTTACCGTTAATTAATGCAATGCACGGTTGAAATGGTCCATAGCTCAAACCGCCGTAAGCTTAGCAAATAGTTTTCCGTTGCACCCGTTTGACCCCTGTTAAATCCGTCCCTGTGCGTAAGCAGGGTAGAACAAACACGATTGCTATCGAAATTCACAATTTAGAGTGTTTATTTTTATATGCTTCCACTTGCCGTGCTGCTTAAAAAGGCCACTAATAAGCTTCCTCCGCTCGTAAGCCTGGACCTGGACACAACCGGAAGTGCTGTTTCGTAAAACTTCCTCCTCATTTGCAAGGGAACGAACAAAACGAACAAAAAGCAGACACATTCAATGTCAGATGGGAGCCTCTTCCGGTGCGGACGGAATCATGCTCGAGATTGAGGTAGTGTTTTTATTCTTTTTTGAGAAGGATCAAGCAGGGTGAGTGGAAAATTGGGAACTATTTTCAAAAACAAAAAGCAACAAAATCACAAAAATGTTCTTTTCTTGTTTTTTTTGTTGGGAGCTTACATGCTGTCCAGTATGGTAAAAATAACAGACACACACACACACTCACACACACTTACATTTCAGGTTGAAGAAGGCCAAAAATATCATTCCTGTAGCAGGAAGTGAAAGTTTTTAACCAAGCGGAAAACATCATTTTCTCCGACCTTGCGCTGTGCCGCTGCTTGCCAACGGGCCGGGCAACCAAAGAAGCAGCCGAAAGGAAGCCGATAAGCAGCTCTGTGTCGCTCTTCGTACTCGTGTGTATAAAAGGACAGTTTGATCTAATTACGTACGACGACCTACCATAAACTTGCTGCTTCTTCTGCCCGAGTAACGTTACCTCTTGCTCTGTTAGATTTTGTTTTTTCCCTTGTTTGCTTGCTTCTCATCACACTCGCCGCATGAGATTGAGTTTTTCTTACAAATCTCAATGTTTTTTGTTTGAGCCCCATGTCGATGTACACAAAAGAGAAGGCCCGAAAATGAATCCGTTACAAGCACAATCTTCCAGTTCTCGGTGTATCTTTCTCTCGCTTGCTGTAAATAAAGGACCGTACCGATACCGGAGAAAACGTTAACGATGACACACGCATAAAGTTTACGGTCTCATCGGGTGCCCTAGTGCTGCACTGTGATCAAAACCCCGAAAAATGACACCGTAACTAACCGTCCCTTCCGGTCGATGTCCGGTTGGCAATCTTTTCTACACCATTAAATTTCGGTTTATGAGCGTATTTTGTTCTTCTTTCTGCCTTGCTTGTTTGTTGGCACACCCACCTCGTCCAGCAAGCAGCAACTGTCAAGGTTGACACTCATCAAACCTGCGCCAGCCTTCGGTGTGAATGTGGGTGTGCACCGGTGAAAGTGTATCTTGAAAATTCCGTCACAACGATGCAGTGATGTTGCGGGTGAGCTACCAAGCAGCACAATTGAGGGTGTGGCGCAAAAACAAGAGCAAAGAGCGTTGAATAATGACAACGCTTTCCCGCGTCCCGAAGCGCTGCGCAGGAAGCAAAAATGCATTAACGTCTTAAGCCGAACCCTTCGGTGGGAAAGAAAACGTCACTGCTGCTGGGGTAGCGTTGCATCATCTCAACTCCTAAGAAAACCATTCGCTTCGCTCATCAAATTTAGTGACCATGAATCGTAGTAAATCGGTTGGTGGAGACGCCTGGTGCTCCGTGCGAAACGGGTACAAGCTTTGTGGTATTATTTACGTTACAAACTGGTGCTTCATTGTTGAAAAAATACACACTTCCCAGATTGAGAAACCGTGGCTCATTCATGACTTCCCCATCGTGCCCGTTCTGTGAGCAAAAAACTGGCGAAACTGCAACGATCCAACCGATAACACGCTGGCGCCTTCACCGTCTAAGTACAACGAAACGTTGTGTTTTTTTTGCTGCTTCCGTTCTTCCCACTCAACGGCCCGAACTAGCCGGGATCGATAAAAAGTGTATCGCGGAGCTGCCGGAAGGATACCTGCCCGCAGTGGCTGGGAAGCTATTTGTTCTGGTAAAGTGGTAATGAACGTGGAACACCCTTGCGCGTTTGATTGGCGAAAGGAAGCGAGTGTCTTTCGAGATGACAAAAACAAAAGGAAACGGTACCTTTTAACCATACCGGTTTGGATGGAAAGGGTTGCAAGACGATGATTTATTCATCACTCTTTGCTTGGTGTGATTTTGTGTTTCGCAGATGACACTCCGGACGGTCAATATGGGCAAAGTCGAATGGATAGACCGGAGACGGTTTTACGGTTGGCTGGCTGACAGGAAGATGAAGGTGTACGTTTGTTTGCAAAATTATCCTTATCTTGAGACTGTCCTTTTTTGCTGCACCATCTGCTGAGTCAGGTAAGTTACTAATTCTTCCCATTTTTATCGGTGGGAAAAGAAAAAAAATAAATGCAAAACAAAGGGAAGGATCGTTGCATGACAAGCAGTTTTCGCTTTGTTTCAGAAGGGAAATATGATGTGATTCAAATAAAAATTTCATTAAAATATTGCAGAGTGTCATTTTCTCATCTTTTTTAAATAGGACTCATTCGCCTCATTAAATTGTTCATACCTGAAACACGATATCGCTAAAGAAGCCTCGCTCTAAAGCTTTAAAAACGCCTAAAAGTATGCAATTCAATGTAATGCAAGTTATTGCATAAATTGTTTAGCAAACGATAAGATAAGAGAGGATAAAATGATTATCCTTTCGTTTCACTATATTCACCGCGGTTTTATCAAGAATTTTCAATCTGATGGATGTATTTTTTTATACACACAAGAGAACCCTGCCTTTTCCTAACTAACAAAACCGTCTTGCATGAACCACTCCTACCAAACGGTACTGCACCAGGGGCACACTGTTGCTTCGGCTGCAATTATAATTAAAGTGCACGATGAGTAAGGATACTTCTTGCGAGTGGAACATAAATGAATGCTGAAGGGGAAGCAAATCGCACTGGAACACACTGGAGGTACAGGGCACCCCTTTGTTGCACCGAGTACACACTCCATCCTGTTACCTGAACAAACGGGCAGCGAACATGCATCAAAATTTATTGTCTTTACCAACCATAATTTATGTTACACCGTTTAACGAACCATTAAATTGAATGAACGAAGCTCCCGTCTGGTCCCCCTTGGGCAAAAGCGTGTGATGAGTAATTGCCACAAATGCTTGACTTTGGGAGCTCGTCTCGCATAGTATTCTATCGATTAACTCTTCTTTGATAATTAAAACGTTTGACACTATTTTGAAAACATTAAAATTGTATAAAACAGCAAAAAGGAACATTTTCATCGCACACAAAAATGTACTCATAGTGGTAGAAAATGGATGTCAAACTATAACATCGTTTTACGACCGATGCCAAACTCTTGTTGACTTGTTGAGCTAAACCGCATCGACTAGCAGTTTTCTCTACTTTCACAATGCCATCATCGACAGCAAATGGTGGCAAAGCATCGACAGTTTTTGTTTGTTTTCCAGCGCACCACCGGAGTACAATGCCTTCCATACGGTTTTCACTATCAAAAAGGCATATAAATCATCCATAAGAAGCTCCGAACGCTTGCACACGCACAATATCTTAGAACGATCATTTCGACATTCGGGAAATATATACCTTACAAAAAGTAAAAGAAGAAAAACACACCCAAACACACATACAAAGAAAGAGAGAGAGAGAGAGAGAGAGAGAGAGAGAGAGTGAGAGAGAAGCAAGAAACAGTCGTCTTGATGGTTGGTTTTGGTCCACCCGTGGAAAGGTTTCCGTTGCGTGACTGGAGGTCGTAAAAAAGGCTTAGCATTTTTTTCTGTGCTGCTCAAGTGAGGAAGAAAAGAATCCGAACGAAACACAAAAGTAGATGCAGCAGAAAGGCAGCGGCGATCAAAAATAACAAATTTAGGCCCCATTTAGGTACAACGCAAAGCGGGAAGCGTGCCGGGGTGAGCTTTTGCAAAGTCTCTTTCCGACTCTTCGACTCTGGCTCACAAAAAAAGGAACAAAAAGGATCAACTTTTAGCAAGTACCGTCACAATGGTTTTGCTTGCCCACTGGGGAGACGGAAGAAGGGGTTTTTTGGGTTCGTTTTGCTACATGGATGGGAACGGCATTTCCCTCTTTTCGGTCACCATTCAACCCCTTATTCTGTGCGCACAATGCTCTCACAAAGATGAGTGAGCGAGATAAGAGCAGTTGATTTTACCGCTTCAGCAACCTTAGAGTGAGAGGCAAACGCAGTGCTACCACGCTGCAGGTGAGCGGTGCTGGAATGCTTTAAGCTACTGTTAACACTCCCTGCATAAGGTGATGTAGTGTGCGTGTGCCCAGAACTGTATCCCCAATATCGATGACAGTGGACCGGTTTGGGGAATCATAAAGCTACCCCAAGCGTTTCTTTGGAGCCGACTGTTGTACCCGTGGTGACTCCAACATCAGAGAGGCAACAGTTTCTTGGTGCTTTTCCTGTTTGCTTCCATGGCCAGTAGTTCCCCTTCTGATTTTAGAAACTGTCTGTGCGTGTGTGTTGTGCGTTTTTGTTGTTGTTGTTGTTGTTGTTGTTGAGCGTTCAAGCGCATTAAGAGTTTGTACCGAAGGTTGGGAAGCAAAATGTGATTTTATGCGATTTTCGATTGAGTTCGTTGTCGTCGTTGGCCAAAACCCGTTCGAAGGGTAATGTTATGGGGTTGCACGAATTTTACCCAAAAACAGGAATAAAGGGGAGCGAGACCACTGCAAAGCCGTTTGGTGTGGCCTTGACAACAACAAAAAAGGGCGAACGGGAGATGGCACGTTCAATGAGTTTTCGGGCTGGTGACAGCAAATTTAGCAGCCCGTTTTCATACCCCCTCATTCATGGCACCAGCGTACCAAACTCCGCCCGTGGATTGGTTGGAAGCGTTGTAGCTAAAACCGGTAACAGATTAAGCGATTATGAAGCAGTGAAAAGGGAAGCAAGAGTAACGATTGAGGGGGGAGCGTTTCCCTTTTATTTTCCATTATTTAGTTGAGCAAAGCCGTAAGTCGGTTTGTAAGTTGGCTGAAACGGCGCATAAAGTAGGTCGTACTTGAGTGCAGCACGGAATGGTGCCGGGAGTTTTGCAAAGAACTTTATAAGCAGGCGCTTAGAAGGTTTGATGATGGGGAAATGATACTTTATTCGTTTACTTTAGTACAAAGTATTGCGAACTGTGCTATTTGCTTTTCTTGAAGTGATTGGAAATGATAATTTAATGTTAAATGCTAGTGGCTAAGTATAGTTTCGTTCAAGAACTAGAAATTAACATTATTTACTTCTAATGGAGTCTTCAAATTTGATACCAGGTTTGGTCTTAAGATGATAAGACTTGTCATAGGAAAGTGTCGATGGCATAATTATGAGAATCTAATAAGAATACGACTCGAATACGATGATGATAACGATTAACATCACATCAAACCACATTGCACACCAATAGAAATAGCTACCATTTTCCAATCTCACCACTCTCAAGGTAAACATACACAGCACACAAAATTAATTTAGAGATAGAAGCGCACCGTCACGCTACGGTAAATAATTACAACATTTCACCTCCTTTAACGTTTACACGTAAAACGTATACAAAAATCCGTCAAGTACGGATTCGAAAATTGCTCCCAAACAACTTTCACCATTAAATTACTTTACCAGCACCATTATCATCATCATCACGCTCTAGAGTACCCGTGGGCCCCCTCTAAAATGTGTCAACCAAACTGGCGGGAAAACCTCGCGGGATTTGGGACGCAGACTTGCTCTTCTCCCCAGTTGCTTGTGATACAATTTTAAGCACATTGTCGTTGCCTAAAAGAAACCGTTTGCTTCTCCAATATTTCTTGCTCGACAAACGCGCGTGCCTACCCCGCCGCTAGCCGGGACCGCGTTGAAGCGATCATCATCTCATTGGTATGCAAATCAGATTTACGTGAAACAGTTTCTTAAACTTGCTTCCGAACGCGGTGAAGGGTGGGGCAGCGCAAGCAACAGCGCAACAGCAGCAACAGTGGACGCAGCCGAACGAAGGCGCAGCAAACGTATCGAAGCCGAAAGGAATTAAAATTTCCCGTCCCGTTACGCTTTGCTTCCAAAATGGCGCAAAAAGCACGTGGGCGGCAGGCTGTACTTTTTCGCTTCTTTTTCTCCCGTACACCCTCTCCCCCAATCGTGCTGTACAGTAAATCCAGTATTAAATCAGGACCCATGTTTTTGAGCTGCTTGGTATGCGGGATGGCATGAATTAGTCACATTAGTGCCGCTTCCATCCTCGGTTGCTCACGGTGCGTTTTCAGCTCATTTCGTGTGCAGTGAGGTGGAGATCGTGCCCGCGCCACGTGGCCATCGCCGGCGGGAGGTAACGACGACATTGCGCGCTGTGGATCTGCAATTGACACATGCCATTCGTTCCGTTTGCGCAAAAAAAAAAACAGAGCGATAGAGAAAAAAAACCCCACCATCGCATCAGCAGATTACCCGTTGCGGCGGGCGTACGTCATCGCATCCGATTGATTCCTTTCACTGCGCAAAACTTTGAGCAGAATGTGTACTATATTTACACTCGTTTGCCTTGCCGGTTGCTGATTATGTAAAGCATTTGGCTATTAATGTAGAAAATCTTTCCCACTCACCGGCAGTGGGCGGATGGTAGTAGTGAGTCATGTTGTCGTTTCGTTGGACTATTTCTGGACTCAAAACTCCCCCCGCGGCTTCCCCCTCTCCCACTCTCGGGCCGAATGATGTGATCGGTTTTCATTCATAACTTTCGAAATCCTACGCATACCCATCGACCGGGCACGCCGGATGATATGTACAAAGTCCCTGCCCTGCGTACGCTCCAAGCACGAGCGGTTTTGTCGGTGGAATACATGCGGGGGCGACCACAATCTTCAGCAACATTTGCGCTTTGGGTGCCGCATCGTTACATGCCCGATGAATGAAAAGCAATTCTAATTTTGGGACTGATAACGTTGGTGTCAATGTAAGTACTGCTGGGCGAACTGGGGATAGCAGCACAGCGCCGACAGCGGCACACGAGCAGACGAACGCGTGCGCATCCTCTCCGGGCAAGGTGCCTCTTACCGGTTTACTGGTGGGCGTGGGTGAAGTTTCGCCCTGCATCTCCCCATACTTTTCGGGCTGTCAAACCATTAGCATAACAGGATCGATTTGGTCCCCGCGACTACCTCATCACCGTGGCGATAAGCTGCTGAGGCTTTAAATTTAACAAAACACCTTACACCGGTGGTGGGTTTCGATTCTGCCGCCAGCATTGAACGGCGCGAGTGTGCAAACGATGATAATTCGAGTTTTAGCTGGAAATCAGACATGACGATGCAAATCAGCACGGATGGCGATAGGTTTTAATGAAGATATTTAAAATTAAACGGTGAAAACAGTGTTCCAAGAATATCACTTTCTCTATTTTAAACGTAAAAGCGTCATTGACGGTTTGTTGTTTTGCTGTAGCAATTGTACGAGATGTTTGTTGTTCAACTATTTACATGCTCTTGTCTGACGTGTCACTTTAGCACGTTTTGTACCAAGGATCAAAATGACCATGATTGTATTTCTTGGAATACAGTCATGGCTTGCCTGACCTAAATCATTTATTGGATGCTTTTGGTATTGAAGGAAACGAAAGCATCTCGAAAATGCATGCAATGCGCAAAAAATAGTAAAATATAAATCCAATGTATAGTTCATGTGAGTTTTTCAATGTTTTTTTGTAAAATTTTCAACAATCCCAATGCACATCTTGAACTGTCATTAGCAACGTTTAACACTTGTCCATCGATGGCAGCGCTTCTTTCGCTTGACCAATACTGCCGGAACAGTTGAACCGCGTGATACACTTCGCTTCCATGCATTCTCCTGATCCGTGAGGTAAGGGCTTAGAGGCACCAGTTTCCCGCAAAGCTTCAGACAAGTCCGCAACACAGACTGACAGAGCACCCCATCTGCTGCTTACCATCCCGGCTAGACGGTCAGGCGCAAGACCGGCCCGGCGTTTCAGGCACATCACCATCCACCTGTCTCCGGCACGGCTTTCACGAAATCCTGCCCGAGTTGGTCGGGCTGGTAGGTCATTCGTAAAATTTAATTAGCTGCATCAGATAGCACCGTGTGGCACCGTGACGAGCGCAGGATGTTCCAGCCCACCCAGCACCGGTGTCTCGCTGTCTCGGGCACACACAGAATCTTGTCCGTTTCTTCCGGGGTTTTGGGTGCGACATGGCGGTGCGTCGGACGTGCGTAAGCGTGCAGAGCTGAGCAAAAGAAGCTACCGGAGCAAACAATTCTGTTCCCCCCCCCCCCCTGCGTCCCCTGCCCGTACCCGCTGAGCACGGTTGGTGCCTAAGGAAAATTGTCACCTTCAGTGCTTAGGCAACCCGGGCAAACAGTAAAGCGAAAGCTAATTGGTCCACTGTGCTGGTGGCTGGAGAGCGAAAGCGAAGTCCGTCTTTGAAGTTAAACTCGTTCAGCCAAACCGTCCCGCACCGTTCCGTCGGTCAGTCGGAGCGGCGAGCAGAAAGATGCTTCAAATGGCTTAAGTCCTTGGCAAGCAGAAACATCGTTTATTTCACATTTCCCACCCACAGTATGCGTACCCGGTCCTTATCGTACGGCTTGTCAAATTCAGCGAACCCGTTTTTACGCAACGATTGCAGTGAAAGGAGAAAAGCCAAAACGGCGGCACGTTGCGTTGCAGGAAGTGGAACAATGTTTTCATTCAGTTGTTGGTTTTCCCATTTTCTCCGGTTTGTGTTTCGCGGAACGTGGAGCATTCCTTGTGTTTTTTTTTCTTCTAGCTGTTGTTGCTGCTATTTAAAGATTTTCACTTTCAGGCATGTACAGTTCGCTTTCCAAAAAAGGGGAAACTTCTCTTTGAAAGTAAGTCAACCTTTTGCTTAAACCCGATTTGGGGGAAGCACATTTTCTTTGAAATGCAGCTGCTTCCAGTGAAGTGTAGAATTTAATTAATTTTGCTTTGCTTTAAAACCAAGCAGCATCGATCGTAACGAATGGCTTTTGTTGTACCATAATCTAGTCATTTTTAAGGTTTAGTGAATGGAACCTATGTTTTACGTTGAGACAAAATCTAAATATTAAAAGAAAATATAAAGATAAACGTTCAAACAATTAACAAAATAATCAAACACGGTTCTTTTCTAGAGTTTTCGTCCTGTATGTATTGTGTTGTCTTTAAAAAGTGTTGTAAAAGTGTGTTGATATTAATTATGTGAATATGGGTAAGTTTTGCTAGTTAATTTTGACATTTATAATAATTAAGCCTCGTAGGGTTGTCAATGAAATACATTGCACAAGAAACCTAGTTATTATCATTCAGCCACCTGCTGTCGTCCTTCCCAATTAAATCTCGCTTTTCATTGCGAGATTCGACAGCAAACCAAAGTGTAAACGCTTCATTTTCATATCCATTATGGCCAATCATCGCCCTGGAACGCCCAACTGCGACGACTGCCAGGCGTGTCGCGAAGGGAACGCGATGGACAATAATTATTTACAATCATCTGCAGCGTTTGCCTCCCAATTTCACACCGGGACGTTCATTTCCGCCACATGTCACCGTCCGCTTCCGGAGCGCGAACCGCCTTGCCTTGCCACACCTCCGTCGATGAAATAAATCATCTTTTCGGAACGATTCATTTATAATGGAACGATAAAAGGGACGGCCAGGCAAGGGCGGAAAGGTTGGCAAATGTTTTGTCAGTAGTTTTGTAATCTACCCGGATCCACCGATGCAGAGTGCCGTCGAGTGCGGCAAGGTTAGCGAGTGCAGGGAAGAAGGGTAGCAGAGTGTATGCGGCTGGAGGATGGATGAGTAGGAAAAAGGATCCATCCTCCGGACGGGTGCTGCCCGTCCGCCAGCCGTGACATGACAGATGAATGACGCAGGCAAAAAGTCTCCACCGAGCGGCAGTTTCATTCATTATGCAGTCCCAAGCTTGAGTTTCCGTTTGGCTTGCCCCGGTACCGGTGGGGATACATTTTGAATATTCTAATCGTGACGTAAGGGGGAAGTGGGAGGTGGTGGGAGTGAGAGAGTGGGGGCAGGATAACGCAAAGTAACCGCTCGACGGGAAGGTAATGACACCGACGGCACGCGGGGATCTGTCCTTTTCGTCCCCTTACTTTAACGGTGAATAACTGCACAGCCCATATCAGTACCCGAATGTAAACAACCCAACGACCTCTCTCTCTCTCCTTCCAGAACGCTTGCGACACGCGTAGCTGATACCCCAGCTGGCTGGATAGCTTCACACGCACTCACACAAACTCAATCAGCACAAAACAGCAAACTGTGGATGGATGATTCATTTATGGACTCAGGTAAGCTGAGGAATGGTTTCGCTATCTAGAAAGCCTAGCTGGCCACTCACTCACACAGACACGCACACGAACAGACGGTCACGCACGAACACACACATACACACACTAATCATACCTGTTTGTGTACTAGAATCGAAAAACGTACTCGTGGTTTCCACCGTCATCGTGCCGATGGTGCCGTCGATTATCTGTGCGCTCGAATCACGCCTGCCCCGGTAGCTGTGTGTGGTACACCGAAAACGAAAGCAACCCGACGAGAGTGAGAACACAGTGTGTGTGTGTGTGAGAGAGTGAGAGAGACTGAGAGCGAGAAAGCCACGGAGCGAGCTTTCGCGCTCGCAGCCCCGTGGCTGCGTACTTACCGGCTGGTGTCATCGCTTTGCGAGCTTTGGCGGCGAAAGTTGCGGCAGCGTATCATCTCCTCGGTCGTGCTTTGGCGGCGAAAGCCACGCGCAATCAGGATCTCCTCGGTCGTCGACTGCCGACGGATGGAGGGCCGGGCCGTGCTTTCGGTCGGTGGGGGCGGACGGGCGCAAGGACTTGCATCCCTGTGGGCGATATCGAAAGAAGCGAGCATTGAAAGCTTCAGCAAATGGAAAGCTTTTTTGCAAATGGAGGGCGGCTGATGAAAGCTCTTACCTTGAGGAACAGCAGCTGGAGGAATCGGGCGAGCGGGGCTGCCGGGCGGCTGAGGATGATTGTCGGCGAAGGCGGCGGCTGCGTCGTGGGCTTCCTTCCCGCTCGTGGCTCCGGTCCGGTGACAGATGGGAGCGTGAATCACGGCGCCCTCTGTCGGTGGGGAGAGAAATCAGTTTAATAGTACATTCGAAAAGAATCAGCGAAAAGCGTCGATGTGATGAAGGAATATTTTCATGTTTACTGTTGTTCCAACGAATGACATGATATTGTTGGGAAATTATTGCAACTAATGTTGATTAATTTTCATGATAATTAATGGATAGATGAAAAGAAAATTTCTCCAATCAAATTTGAGAGGGTTCATGTTATTTTTCTGTATCGTATTCTAATTGGCATTTGCGTTAACACATACATTTTAGCTGAAACTATCTATTTATATTGAAGAATTTAACGCCTTTATCTTTAAAAATGAAAAATATAATGAAAATTCCATAATAAAGCTTATATCGGGCACTTTACTCACCTAGAAGCACTGTCCGGACTGAGACTGTCCCTCCGGGCCTGCCGTTCCGGCCCTTCACCGTCCGGGCTGAGCGCTGGCTGTGAGCTTCGGCGACTCCAGCCTCCCGGCGGCAAGCACGACTCGTCGTAAGCGGTTGCCTGCAAAGCGAAACAAAGTTACCTCATCGTTGATTCGACACGGAACATCCGAATCTGCATTTTCGCACTCACCTGCCGCTGCAACTTAGAGAGCCGTTGGGCCCGCTCGGGACTGACGCGCGAGTCCCGGCGCGTCATTTTCGTCCCACACTGAGTGGTCGAATCGCGGCGCCCCTTCTGCGCTGTCGGACTGGTGGCGGGCGGTGTGACCGAGCTGGTGATGATGGTGGGCGGTGGCAGCGCCTGGCAGGCACTGTCCACGTGTGCGACTGCCACAAACAGTGGGCCCGAATCGGACGCAGTCGAGCTGGTGGAAGGTCGCTGCTCCTGCCGGAAGTTGGGCATTTCCGCGACCACGAGCGAATCTTTGCGCTTCCGCTGCGTTCCAACCACTTTCGGTGGCGGTGGGGGTGGGGTGGCCGTTCCTCCGATCGTACTGTCGCGGCGGGACGATCGATCGCGGCTAGAGTCGTTCGAGTTGCGTCGCGAACCCTGCAAGAATCGACCGACAAGCGTATTAGACTACCAGATGTTAGAGCGCAAAATGATGCTACTCGTACTTACATTTCGATAATTATCCGTCGAGTAGATGTAATCGTCACGATCTCGTTCGCGCTCCCGCTCCCGTTCGCGCTCTCGTTCGCGCTCGCGCTCCTTCTCGCGCTCGCGCTCCCACTCCCGCTCCTTGCGGAAGTCGGACACGTGCGAGTCCCGCCGGTAGGACCAGCTCTTCACGCCCGAGTCCGCGCTCGACTCGCGGCGCTTGCGCAGCGGCGGAGCGTGGCCCGAATTGTTCTGACTGTTGTACGATTCGCCCGTCGTCGCCTTGTTCCAGGGCAGGCTGCGCGCGAGATCGGCGAGCGTCTCGCGACGGTTCAGCGGGGCTTTCTGGCGTTTCGAGCCACCGCCGCTCCATTCGCGCAGGATGTCGGTTAGCTGCGCGAGTGAGCTCCGGCGACGTCGCTGAGCACCTGTGTCGGGAAGTGGTGAAACATTAAACAATGCTGCTTTTTTTTGGTAAAGATTCGTCCATTGCGAATCACTTACCTGGCGGTGGTGAGGTACTAGGAGGTGAAGCGCCGGATATCTGTGCCGCCGAATCGCGACGTCCGCCGAGGCGCTGGCGAATGGTGGACTCTTCGACCTGCAGGCGAAAAGGGAACGAACACTGTCAGTCACAGTCACATGACGTCGCGTAGGTTAAGCTTCAGCGCCTACTTACCTGCTCGCGGACCAGATCGTCCCAACCGTTTCCACCCTGCCATACCAGTCCCACCTGGTGAGACATGATAGGCAGGTTGCAGACAAAGCAGATCGCCGTCATGGTCCTGATGCAAGGCGCCGCCGCAGAAACGGGTCGAAAGAATGGGCGATAAAACCAGAGAAACATAAAGAAATGGATTATTTTTTCACACGCTCTGTTAGGCCTGCTCTGTTTGAAGCTATGCAAAAGTGTGAACGAATTTGCAGCAACTCATCTAGGATGTGTCAAACACAGGCATGCGCTATTTGTGTTTCCAGCTGAACTTGTCAAACTTGCAAAGTGCAGGTGTGATGAGTGTGTGTTTTTTTCATATGTTGGCGCAGTTTAGCGTTATGCATTCGGCAATGCGTTCCAACTGTTACAAACGACAAAACGGACAACTCACTTAACAGCGTATAGCAGAAAAGAAGGAGCTAAATTAAGCATTTCAAAAATGTACATAAATTATAGCAGTTGTCATAATTGTATATCTTCCGTAGTGAGCTTCAGGTATGCGAGCGTCTAGGTTTTTATAAGAAACATATAGTAAGACTTTTAAATAATACATACAATATTGATATTGCAACATTGTTATAATATTGATTGATCGGTGTAATCCTTTAGATATTGTTAAAAAATGCAGTAATGGAAGATGGACAATTATTAATTTTTTAAATTAATGAATGGCGAAAAGATTGATTTCAATCATCATAACAGCCGAAAGCATCGGATAGAACCACGTCTAGTTGCGTGCATATCATGGAAATAAATGCGTGTAAAATCAACATAAGAATGACATAAAAGCAATATTCTAGGAAAGGTAGGTCAAACTTAACGCAGCAACGTAATTAGTAAGAAATTAAAAATATAACAAACTATTTTTTAAATAAAACGAGTAAACTCATAAGGCCTAATTATTTCCATACAAACAAACAAAGGCAAAACACAAGCACAAAACGCATTCCGAGCAAGAAAAGCATGTGGATAGTTCAAGCAGCAGAGCAAACGAAGAGTGGAAAGAGAGAGAGAGAGAGCGAGTACCCACGACGAGCAGGTTGTGAAAGAAAAGGTCGTAAAACGACAACCCGAAGCATGAAAAAATGGCAAATATTCTTGGCATAAATGTAAGTTAGAAGATATTGAGCACTGAAAAAATAAGAATAGAGCAAGAAAAGAGAAGGAAAGCGCAAGAGAAACGCAACGCAGAAGCTATAGAGATAGGAGAAACGGGCGCATCACAGCGGTAGAACAAGAACGTGAGCGTGTAAACACGACCGTGCGGCTTGCAGTGTGTGGCGGTGTTTAAACCGGGCAACGAAAATGCATAAATGGAAACAGTAAAATTCGCAAAACAAGTCGAGCGGGTAGAAACGAAAATAACACCTGTAATGGCGCAGTTTTGCCATGGCTCATATCTACGGCCTATACTGGAGGATTGAGAAAGCTTTGGGGGGCTTTTTGTGTCGTGGTTTGTTCAGGGCTGGTTCAGATTAGGTCGGAGCCGTGGAGGTCGTGGTGGATGGTGGTACTGGTGTGGCTTTCCAGTGCAATCTTGGTACTGTCGATCGAATTAAAGGGCGCTGCTCTAGGAATTTAGCCTACGGGGACGCTATGCCTTGCGTTGCGAACGTTCTCTGGGAGTGAATGGTGATCCGTCAGCCCATAAATAATGTTTATTTTCTGTTATTTGTTTGTTGTTACGTTCTTGTGCTTAATTACCACGGAGGGAATAGGAATCGGTACCATGGGCTACGTGAACGATCAAAAACGTTGGTAGTTCTTGTTTCAACACTTGGGCTAGTCAGCAAAGAAACAGTGTAAACACTGCGACGCGGGTTACACAGGGGAGGATGCTGGCAGTGTGTTGTTTGAACGACAAGTTACCGAATTTGCATCGAACTAGCAGCTCTTGAATACGCCGATGCTGGAGTGAGTTTATTTGTGTGATCCGAATTGCGATGCACTTTCTTGTTTTTGGGTAAAGCCGATTTGTGGGTTTGTGGTGTGTGGTGTAGGTTCAGCCGAAACTTTATCCGAAACGATACCAATCAGATTGATATTTGTTTTTTGTTTTGTTTTTTGTTTGCTCCTCACTTTCTCTCTTCCTTTCTATTATTTTTTACCACCACCGACTACTGCCAATCTCATAGCTGAAAGTACAGAGAAATGTGTCGATTGATGATTGATTTGCTTTGATGCGCTATGTATGAGATAGAATAATTGAAAAAGGAAAAATACAGTGTAATTGAAATGGTTAAGGGTAGCGTAAGGCGAAGGGGAGGTTTTCCCTAGCGATGAGTGTGTGTGTTTTTTTACACATATCACAGAATTTGATGAAACAGTGATGTAGGTTAAAGTGTTGCTTAATGTTTACATATGCCCGTGTATGATGTATGTAATGCAATGTAGGATGTTTCATCAGAAGCGAATATTAAACAAAGTTTGTAAAAAACTTTCTACTAAAAAAACCCCAAGCTAAAATAATAGTTTTTGCATATGAATTCCTCTCCCATGTAAGTTCAGTAAGTAAAAAAAAGTCTGCAAACCAGCTCTCAACACAAAACCCACTACCCGCTTCGATCCGGAGCGCACAATGAGAATCGATAAAGTATGTTAATTAAATATTTGCTAATATACCTGCATCGTACATGGTGGCTTTGTGGCTTTTGAATGTGTGATAGGGAGGGGAGAGGTGGTAGGTATCTGGCGTGAAAGCTTACTACCGTCCATCCGTGGTATGAAAACCCCTGATCATACAACCGATGTAAAATTCAACGAAAAAACAAATTGAAATTCTCAATTACAAAGAAAATTAACCCCCTTTCCGTTCAACACCCTTCCGCCACCCGGGTATTGAAAAATGCAGCAACGCACAGGTAATTCTATCGATACTTTTTAAAAATCATTTGCAATACCGATCATTCCCGGAAAGCGGTACGGCCAATCACGAAGGTTCACCGAAGCGGTTGGAATGAAACGAATTATGTTACCGTTAAATTTACATTCCAGAATGTCAGTAGCAGCAGGCGGTTGCTAATAGCAATACACGCACACAACCCTACCTTTGATCGCATTCTACCCCTTCACACACGCAACCTCGGTGCAATGAAGTATGAAAATTAACAACTGAAGCAATTAAATGCTTGCCATGTGCTGTGATTGCCAAAAAAAAAAACAATAACAACCAGGTGCACAGCAACCACGCACACAAAACATGTAAGCATTAGAATAGCTTTAGCGTTTTCTGTAGATATAAGAGCTTATCTATCTCATGACGCTATTCAACATAGTTTACTAGTGCATACGGTTTATTTGACAACGTATGACATACATTGACATGATTTACTCACAAAATCAATATAACTGATTTCCCGTCATTTCAATTACACAAATGATCTTTTGAATCAACTTTTAATTATGTTTGTGAGAAGAGAAAGATGGATCAAAAAGTGGATTTTAGAACTCATGCGGTGGTTCGTAGTAAGCCACAGACATTCACAAAAAAAGACATTTGCATCACACAGTTAATTGGCCTTTCGCCTTTTAGTATGAGCCTTCCTTGCACTGTATGGTTAATAACTGTGTTCTTTATGGAAGGAACAATCGGTAGCTAAACCACCAACAGGTAACAGTGTAATCGGTACCAGCCCCACGCATCTTACGAATCAATCCGTCGAAACCTTTTTTTGCCGGAACTGAAAACCCACCAACTGCACTGTCCACCCTGTACCGCACCAACCAATATCGCCCCCGCTTTACTGCAGCTAGCGCGAGCATTTTATGAACTCGCCATAAATCCCTACAATGAACCGAGAACAATGTGATCAAGCATCCGCAAAGGCAACTAGTGATGGGTGGATGAAAAATTTCTTCGAAGCCGAGAAGCATTCTCATTTATTCCGCTCACGGCGGGACGTCAGGCGACCTGATTTTCCGGTTCGTTTCTGTCACCGCATCGGTCGGTCGGTCGGTCAGGTTGGGTGCGGGCGATAAGCCGTGGCGTCTCTTTTTTTTTGTTCTCCGAGCGGTGAGGGTTTTGTTTGTAGTTTGGCTTTCTCTTTGTGTTATTTCACTTCCTGCTATCGTCACGCTGTGATTTAATCATCGGCTTATGAGTGATTCCGCCACCACCAACCATGGTGCTGGGCAGCTGAAGGCGTGGTGTGAAAAGTTTCACCAGCAAATGACGCGCGATATTTTTAGGGATTACAAAGTGATGCTTTTAGCGTTTCAGCGTCATCATATTTGAGGGAGTAATTAAATAATGATGATAAAGCAGCATGGTGGGGGTTTTTATTCGACGAAATGAACTACAATATTTAGTTTATACAATGGAGAGCATAAGTTGGAATTTGACGAGATTTGTTTTTACGAGTAGACCACAACAATGCAATTAAAATCCTCACTCAAATTGCTGCTAATTTTACAAAGGCTCAAAAAAATCAGGTAACAATTTGACTGAGAATGCATCCACAAAAAACTTATTTCAAAATTGGAAACTCATAACTTTAACTCTTTGCAATGCAACCATTCTCTTTCTGGTTTAATTATCTGCTTCAGAGAACTAGAATGTACTGCAAATATAGTACATCTCCAATGCAATAAATACACACCCCAGCAAGATACAATTCTGGCCTACCTCTTTCATTGATTTCTCAGTTCGCTTGAAAATAAAGCTCCCATTGAAAGCCTGCTGGAATAAGGCAACATGAGGCCAATTAAAAATGTCACCCGGTGCTGTACTTGCTATCACGCCGCTCCATCCGGCAATCGTTCTGTATCGAGGCCACTCACCCATGCATGAACCCCGTGGAGAGTGTTCACCCATATTCACATGACTATACAGTGTGGCTGTGACTAGAGATGGATTGTATGGCAGAAGGAATCCCACGGCAAGGTACATCACAATGGAACACCTGAGCGTTCACAATTCACAGGGTTTTTATGCTGTTGTGGAGGCATTCTTTTGTGCAGCGCCTTCAAACAACCAAGCGGGAAAGCTCTACGCTCTATTCCCTTTCTGTCCCTAGCTGGGCTGCACTTAGGAACTCATTTACATCGCTCGATTTCTGCGCACTGATCAGTTTCCATCCAGTTAGCTTCGGCATCAGACCATGAACAGATGGGTAGCACCGCACCCATTAATCCAGTTACTGTAATGCAATGCAATATGCTGCCTGTCGGGGCACACGGAAAAGTCCCGCTCCATCTGTTTGGGAACGGAAATTGTCAATAATCTATTTTTAGCATGGGTAACATTCATCTTTTCCATCCATCTATGGAGCCGTTTCTACCTGGCAATACTTTGTTTTTTTTTTTTGCTTGGGTAATACGTTCTATGACACATTTGGTTGAGGAAGATGAATGGGATGAAGGTTTTGTCGGGTGGCTGCCACCGACTTGCCGACCATGGATGTGTGCCTATTGCGGGAATAGTATAAACCCTTTCAGCATCTAACTGCACACTGATGGCAGACTAACCGATTGTGGGGTCCCACGACCAGGTGGGTGTCACACGGCTGTTAAATCAATGTGTAAGGATATTGTTAGTATTATTGAAGTGTTATTGAAGACAAGTTCACGCTGGCGCTTGCACAAAAATAATTGGTACACATGATGAGTGTGGTGTTGAGATCGATGAAAACCGATGCATTCGGTGTTTCGTAGTACAGAATTTTTCAAGTTTAGGCTCAAAAGATTGTTCAGGTGAGTAGTATTATTTGCTGTCAATATACAATTCCCATTAAATTCAATCATTTGTTGATGGGAGCGTTCAATTATTTTAAGTGTAAAAACATTTATTATTGATAATCTTCAATATTGATTTCACTATCACTTCCCTTTTTATTGTTATCATACATACTCGATACGTTCTTCAAATATTGCCTGTCTGAAGGTGTAACAGTAAATGATGGAATTGCTACTGTAGGAAGTCTAGGTAAAACAATTAGCTGTCCTATTAGTTGTTGATAAGTTGATAAGATTTTTAGGAGACGACAATTTTAGATGTACTGTAAATGGTATTAATAGATTTGAAACCCTGCTCGTCTACTGGACGATTTAAAAAGGGCATTATTTGCCGTCTAAAATAGACGGAATATTCCTAATAATAAAAAAGGATTTTTTTATAGTGTTTCTAACTTCATAGCAAAAAGGAGTAATGAGATGGATGTTTCAAAGTACCATACAAGAAAAATACGAAAAGTCTGTTAAATGTTTAGGCTTACTGTTTGATATCCTCTATTTGGGATATTGTAATATGATCATAACTTATCGGAATGTTAATATAATTCAAGAAGCTGTTCGAACAGTTGTGATTCAGTTGTAAAACTCGGCCAGCCAACCACACTACAAGTATCAATTATTTCATTTTATTAACTACCAAGCTACGTAATATTATTGTCGAAACAGTGAATCATTTTCGTCCACATTTGCCAAAAAACCACAAATTTGCTGCCGAAAGTATCATTTGACGTAATTTGTCTGTTAAATGTGCTGTGCTGCCCACCGCCCACTGGAAGGTTTGATACTTTATTGTTTTCTCCCTAACCACCGAGCACAAATCATCAATCAGTCTTTCAATTATCCATCTGCTACCTGGAGGGGCACAAAAATAAGCAACAACATAAAAAAAAGCATCCTCCCTTAACGGTTCGAGCGCAACCGTTCGCCGCAACCGTGCAACAACACTGATTGAATAATGATGAACAGTTCTCAGAATGGGAAGAATGGTTTGCCAAAAGCTCCCTGGAGCGTCCGAAAGTGGGCCCAAAAATATCTTCCACCAGGTGGGTTAGGTAAAGGGAGCTTGCTACCCCTTGGGGCAGTGATCGAGAAATGCGTAAGCAGTAATGGAGGAATTTTCTTGCTACCAGAGAGAAAATGCCTTCAGCTGCACCGTACCGGGAGCAAGCATTCTTTCGACGCATTCCTTCGCTTTGCGTGTTTTCGGGCCGGCCCCGTAAGCCCGATTTCGGTACGAACGGAATGTTGTTTTACCTTTCGCGCTGGGAGTCGGCAGTGGTTCTGCTGTGCCCCCCTTTCCGTTCGCCGCGATTGGAACCCATGAGCGTACCGATCATGGGCCGGAGGATTTCAATCGATTGCTAGCCCAAGCACGAACAACGAAATCAAGATGGATTGTTGTTTTGTTTCGCCGTGCTATGGGCTCGAGAAATTCTCTATGCTGGCCCGGTACCGGGGATGCTTGGGGGTATGATTGGCTCACTTGGGGTAAAAATCTCAAGCCCATTGGCAAAGGGCGATGGTGTGTGAGTAAGTTTACAACGCAATACGTGTAGAGTTGGGTCGGAAATTGCTTTATCTATCTGACCGATTGCAACCGGATGATGAATTCGAGCTGGCAAGCAGCTGTGTACCCATCCACATCGTTGCAGAAGCTGAGAGAAACCATTCAGTGAAAACCACAACTCCAACGCACGTGGTCGGGAAAAGCGTGCGAGAGTAGACGTGCAATGCACTTCTAATTAATTATTTCATCTGCTGTCGATCTGATTTCAATTCTCTTTAGCACTGAGCAGGATGAACGTCTGGAAGCGACCTTCCGAGGGACCTACCGATTGGAGCACTTTCCCGGGGAAACAAACGGAGATCCAATCAACAGGTATGATGAGATGGACTATTAATAAAGATGGTGCGTCTTCCCGGGGTGCGGCACACGCCCAATAGAAACACGCTCAAGTGGTTGTTAGGCTTCAATTCATCGAACCAAGCCGTACCAGACCAGACCTTAAGGCTTATGGAAAACGGACCCGGGGTGAGCATTGATTTGTGCAAGTCGAACGGAGCACACTTCACTTCTTTGTTCACTTCTCGAATGGTTTACCGCTCCGGTTGTGATAAAGAAACGCACGCTCAAGGGTATTCCGGTTCTGGTGCCCTTCCGACCATAAACCCACCAGACCGACCAACAAAGCGAATTCGTGGTAGCTGGAGAGCATCATCAAACAGTTTTGCTATTAATTATTAGTTTGGCGCGTTCTTTCGATTTGTAGGAATTTAACGGGGAAAGAGATGTGATCGAGATCGATTGCGAGATAAGACTAACTTAATTTTATTCTGTACAAATTCAACTGGAAGATTTCGTGGTAGTAGTGTAATGATCCTTACATAGCGTAGGTAGTATAAGTTTGTAGTATTAGTGTTAATAGAGGAACGCGTATTAGTTTCGCAATAGACACGGAAGCGTAAAGGTGTGTACGGAACCTTACAAAGGTTAAAAGCTTTCGGCACTTTACAGTGCGTTGCAGTAATACGCAAGGTTGCCACAGTACTCCCCTCCTAGACAAGTTAACGGTAACGAGAAGGGATTATAACTTGTCGACCCGAACGCGTGACTTTAGCCGAAGGAGTAATAGTAGGAGTTGTGGCAGCATGTTTCGTAATAATTGGCGTTTGCTGTTCTTCCAGCGCGTAAGCGGGTTTTAGACGATCTATCGAAACGTTAGTTGTGCGCCCACGGATGTTCAGTTTAAAAAACTTGTCGGTTCGGTTCATCACCTCGAACGGTCCTTCGTACGGAAGTGATAACGATGGTCGAATTGAATCGTTACGCACAAATACGTTCCTGCACGTTTGCAGGTCTTGATGCATGAATACACTTCGATTTCCGTGTCGCGCGGTTTCCTGGGGGCGAAGATCACGCATAGCCCTTCGTAGTTTTGTGACAAATTCAGCTTCATTCGTGCTTTGCGATACGTCAACAAAAAACTCCGATGGTATTCGGAGGGTCGTTCCGTATACCAACTCAGCAGGTGAAGCTTTAATGTCCTCCTTGTACACTGTCCGCAAACCGAGCAATATGATCGGTAAATGCTCGCTCCAGTGGTCGGCATCGTGACAGAGGATTGCTGATTTAAGTGTCCTATGCCATCGTTCGATGATACCATTCGATTGGGGATGGTACGCAGTAGTCCGGAAATGGCTGGATCCGAGCAACCGAGCTAGTTCGGAAAACAGCGATGACTCGAACTGGCGCCCTTGATCGGACGTTATGCATGCAGGAACGCCAAATCTGGATACCCACCCGGAAACAAGAGCGTCGGCGATTGTTGTCGCGGTCATGTCTGGAATGGGGAATGCTTCCGGCCACCGAGTGAATCTGTCGATGATTGTCAGGCAATAACGGTTTCCTCTACTCGGAGGAAAAGGCCCCACGATGTCTATATTGATGTGCGCAAATCGACTGTCGGGTGCTGAGTACCGAGACACAGGCGATTGCGTGTGGCGAGTGACTTTCGATCGTTGGCACTGTAGGCAGCTTCTAGCAAAAGCGATGCTTTCCTTGCGAATGTTGGGCCATACAAATCTCTCCGTCATCATTGTGGCCGTTGCACGAGTGCCAGGGTGAGAAAGATGATGTGTTGCCTGCAGTGCTGTGTTACGAAAACGTCTCGTAACGAAGGGTCGAATGCGATCGCCTGAACAATCACATAGCAGTTGTTTCTTACTGCCTGGAATCGAAAAAGACTTTAGATTCAATGACAATTTTAATTTACCTTGCCGAATGTCCTGGATTTCCTCGTCGATTTTTTGGTCATCAGCAAGGGCGTCGTAATCGAGCGTAGGCACAGTTTGGATGGCAGCGATGCGGGAGAGCAAATCAGCAACGATGTTCTCCTTGCCCACTATATGCCTTATGTCCGTCGTTATCTGTCCGATGAAGTCCAATTGACGAGCTTGGCGATCGGAAGCTTTGTCGAGCTTTTGATGAAAGGCGAAGATGATCGGCTTGTGATCCGTGTAGATGTGGCAATTTCGTCCTTCTAGCATGAACTTGAAATGCCGCACAGCCAGGAAAATCGCTGTAAGCTCGCGATCATACGTGCTGTAGCGAAGTTGAGCCTTGTCGAATTTTTTCGAAAAAAATCCTAGCGGTTGTGCGTTTCCATCTACAATTTGGTGCAATACCGCGCCTGCAGCGATATCTGAAGCGTCGACCCAGAGAGATAGTTCGGCTGATTTGGCGGGGTGAGCTAGCAAAACTGCTTCGGCTAGCTGTTGCTTGCAACGGTTAAATGCGGCCATCGTCTCATCGGTCCAGGTCAGCGGCGTACGATCGTTTCGCTTATTGCCGGGAATCATCGTCAGCAGAGGAATCTGTACCTGGATCGCGTTTGGGACGAACCGCCGATAAAAATTGATCATGGCCAAGAAACTTTTCAAATCTTTAACTGTACTGGGCTGTTTGAAATTCTTGACGGCCTCGACGCGTTCCAAAAGCGGACGGATCCCCTCAGCGGAGACAGAATGTCCCAAAAATCGAGTGTGTCACGCCCGAATTCGCATTTGGCTACATTTATTGCCAAGTTGTGTTGCTTCAGCCTCTCAAACAGCATGCGTAAATGCTCCCGATGCTCATCAGGCGAAGACGAAGCGATGAACAGATCGTCGATATACGGAAAGATGAAATCGAGTCCCCGAACGACCTCGTGAATCAGGCGTTGGAAGGTTTGAGCTGCGTTCCTTAATCCAAACGTCATAAAGGAGAACTCAAAGAGGCCAAAAGGTGTCGTGATGGCCGTTTTAGGTACGTCGTCAGGATGGATGGGAACCTGGTGAAACGCCTTCTGCAAGTCAACTTTGGAAAATATAGTTTTACCTTGCAAAATGGTCGTGAAGTCCTGAAGGTAGGGCAGAGGGTATCGATCTGGAACCGTCTGGGCGTTTAAGGCACGGTAGTCCCCGCATGGTCGCCAGGACCCATCCGCCTTTTTTACCATATGAAGAGGGCTGGCCCAGTTACTGCTTGAGGGTCGGCATATGCCGAGTTTCATCAGGTGTTCGAATTCAGTTCGAGCTGCTTCTAGTTTGTCGGGAGGCAGGCGTCTTGGTCGAGCGTATACCGGTTGTCCTGTAGTTTCAATTCGATGACAGATCGTCGATTGGCTGATCGTCCCCGGGGGTGCGAGACGGGTGATCGTCGGGAACTGAGCCAGTAAATCTGCGTATGGTGACACTGAATTAAACGTTTTAATGGAGTACTTACTGGATTTGGCAAGCGATCCGTTAGACTCGAGATGGGTGGTGTTGTCGATGAGGCGATTTCTTTTTAAATCGATTAATAAATCGAAATTTCGTAAAAAATCGGCACCAATTATTCCTGATGTGACGTCGGCGATCAGGAAACTCCACAAAAATTCTCGTCGGAGGCCAAGATTGACCTTTAGTAGAACTTCTCCATAAACTTTAATTGGTGTCCCATTTGCGGCGAACAGTTGTAGAGAGGTTGGCTTCACTTTTGCTGAATGCAATCCTCGCGGCACTACGGACACATCGGCACCCGTGTCGATTAAAAACTGCATGCAGCTGGTTGAGTCCGTAATTTTTAAGCGAAAGATTGTAACTGTGGAGGAATGTTCGCCGGGTTCCCCCATAGCATCAGCAGAGTGTCTTCATTGCTGGTTAGATGCAAATCGTGCACCGGTCGTACACGGTTTTCGACACCTCCGGGCGTCGTTGCCGAACGTGCGATGATACCAACACGGTCCGGTAGAAGGCTCCCTTAAGCTACGGTTATCGTTCCAATCACTACGACGAGAACGGGAAAGCGATCGTCCGCGTTCATTTCTTCGGTTGGGCAAAACTCTTTCGAGCCGTTTAGATAATTCGGCGATTTCACGATGCAGTTCCTGTATAGGGTCAACAACCTCCTGTTCTCTGATGTGGGAAGGCGCCATCGCAAAATTTTGCATGTGGTCAATGGCGTCGATTTTTCGTAGTCCCATCGAATCAACGATGGCGTCAGCGATGGTCGTTTTATCCGCAGCATCTCCTCGAGAAGCGATCACCGCTACTTGAGCATGTGGCGGCAATCGAGCTGCCCACAAATCAAGCAGCACTTCCTCACTCAATGCATCGCCCGCTACTCGCTTCATCTCGTTAAATAAACGACTAGGTTTCATGTCTCCTAGCGGCATGTCCGAGAGGACACGTTGAAGACGGCGCTGCTGGCTATCGGCAAAATGCGCTATCAACTCTCTTTTGATGTATTTGTACTTATCGTATGCCGGAGTGCCATCGATGATCGAGCGTAGTTCCGTCAGCTTATTGGGTGGCACCTGAGCCATCACGATATTATATCGGCGCACATCGTATGCTGAGCTGATCCCCGATGCCGCAAACCAAAATTCCAGCGACATGAAATAGGTTTCGATGTTTGTGTCGGTCATGCTGGGCGGATTTAGTCTCGGTGCTTTTATTTCTCCTACGAGCGATTGTGCTGCATCCCTACTCGTGCCGTCGGCGGCGGCGTCGGTTTTTTTATCTTCACTATTCATCATTGCGCGAAAACGTAATCAACCGAATTTACACTTAATTTGCGATGCACGGTTCGATGCGGTAATGAATTAACAAATTACGGATTAAATGATGGTGGATCACGTCGGGGTCACCACTTTGGCGCGTTCTTTCGATTTGTAGGAATTTAACGGGGAAAGAGATGTGATCGAGATCGATTGCGAGATAAGACTAACTTAATTTTATTCTGTACAAATTCAACTGGAAGATTTCGTGGTAGTAGTGTAATGATCCTTACATAGCGTAGGTAGTATAAGTTTGTAGTATTAGTGTTAATAGAGGAACGCGTATTAGTTTCGCAATAGACACGGAAGCGTAAAGGTGTGTACGGAACCTTACAAAGGTTAAAAGCTTTCGGCACTTTACAGTGCGTTGCAGTAATACGCAAGGTTGCCACATTAGCCTGATGCTTCATCTTGCCCTGGACCCGAGGTCGTGGTGCGTTGAAGTGATAATGAAATGTCCTTCGGGTGGTTCCCGAAGCACCAATCGATTGGCGCTTGGTGGTGGGAAAGTTGTTTAATTGCGTCCTGCGAATTCTAGCTGGTGAGCTGGTCGAAAGCTAATCTGGATTACAAATCGTTCAGCAGGGATGTATGCAAATGGTGGGAGGTGAACGGTACGCCCACGGGACCTGCTGGTGCAGCACTGCAAGCACTTCGGTGCTGGGCGTTTGGTTAATTTCAGATTACATCTGCACGGCAACATTTCCGATGCAGGCCAGAGGTAAGAAGGGTGATAATTGTGTACAAAACGCTGGAATTTGCAATACTACCCGCCGAAAAGGGGGCAAAGAATGCGGTACAAGCGGAAGCTGACCCGTAACGCGCAGTGAATGGCATTGCAGCCGTTGCAAATGGACTTACGATCGTTGATGGTATCCTTTACGATGCGTTGCTTTTAATCGGATTAAAATTAGGCAACCTCAATGCAGTATGGATTGAAAAATGGAGTGTACATTCTGATGGACAATAGTTTGTTGGTTATACATTTCAATCTTGCTCCATAAAGCGGCTTATTAAAGGCGTGGCATGAGGCTTGCTTTTCGTACATCAGCTACTTAGCCCCATCACTGTATTGTCTAGAAACAGTGCATGGGTAAGCTTTTATTTGTGAAAACAAAATTCATCATTGCTGAGAGTAGAAGCTGTTGAATTTGACACAAACGAAAACGAGGAAAGAGTATTGCTGCAGAATCCATTGTAGTTGATTTGAATGGATTTTGATTTACCTTTCATTGCACTGATGTGCTTTCATGTTTAGCACAGGGTTTCAATGCATCACTGTTACGGTATAATTTGACTTTAAATCTAGACTAATGTTTGTTTGGCTGAATCAAACAATTCAGAAAGCTTTCAAAGGCTGCGTACTTTGACTAACTTTTGAGGAAAATTGTTTTGATATTTACATTTTAAGCAATACGGCCTTTTTGGACCGTTCCTCCTGTATTAAATATTGTACATATTTTCATTCACAAGCAATTTATTATAGCTGTCACTACCATCGTTCAAATAAAGGCAATAGTTTGTGCAATAGTTTTGGAGCTAACATCTTGCCTTCCATACGCCAAGCGCTTCTTTTGTTTGAGTAAATTTGCCATCATCTGTTCAAATACCGCAAATTGTTACTCACGTACCACCAAACATTCCACTTCACGGGTGATCGTTTGGCAAACTCAACACTCTTGCTCTATGGAAGAAAATATCAATTAGATGCGCACAGCAATACGCTTCATTTTGGTGGGCTCCACGTTAACTACTTTTCCGTAAAAAACGGAATTCTACAAAAAAAACGCCTTTTCCCAGTTCCTACCTGTCACAAAAACGTTCCCAACATATTGTCATTCTCTTGATCGGGCGGAACAAGCTGAGAAAGGTCGATGGCAGGATTTAAAGCATAAAAATAACAACACAAAAACACACTGCACACTGCGCTCCGAGCTTTTTGTGTATGCTTTGCATACACTGGCTTTTCCTGGCAAATATGGTTGCCAGAACCGTGCAGTTCTTTATGCTCTTAGGGCAGCCAGTTTTTCGTTATGCTGCTACCTTCTCTTGCCGGGAAATTCATTTGCTTCACACGCTTACACGTCACTGCGAAAATGAAAGCATTTTGTTGTCTTTCGAAGGAACGAACAAAAAAATATAAATATACACGTTCCACGGACAAGCGACGGTAAACGTCACTCCTGTTTGCACGAGTGTCGCCTTGACGTCACTCATGAATTCATAATGGTAAGCCCCACACCCGCTGGCGTATATGACGATACCGACAGGGTTGGAACATTATAGCGAAGGTTTACGCTACTTGCTGTACGCTGCCACGGTGTTTCTGTGAAGCTGTTAAGCGAGTTGAACACAGGTTGCACCGTACATAGTGGTGATGCAACATGTAGCCTGTAGCTCGATGCCACGGAACCAGTGTTCATATGCGTGTTTGGGCATTAATTAAGGGAGAATTTCAATTTTGAAATATTGCAATATCGGTTCAATTTTCGACCCTATTAACCCTGTTCGAATGGTGGAAAAATTCCCCTTTTTTGACACCGATCCCTTCCACAGTCAGCTTACTAACGTGAACTTACACGTCCTTCTGTTTGCTCGATCTCAAATAAAGCTTTTTTTTATTGCTCCTATTTCTTGTCCTGTATCTTCTACGGCTAAATAAGAGCGTCCTGCTTAGGTATTATGCACCATGTCGACGGACCTTCCCACCAAATTCACCCCCCTCATAGTACATAGAGCTTGCTATCGCGCTCGAGCTTGATTGACTTCACTCCAAGGACGCTTCAGGAGAAAAACGACGCCCGAGAGCGACGCCCGCTGTAGCAATTTTAATTTTTAATTAAATGCTAAACTTCCACACAAAACGACTAAATGGGTAGAACGGCTTTCCGCGGTGACATGGTGCCCGATAGCATCGGGGCGCGTATTGGCGCATGGCAAGCGACTGTGTTTCTTCGCCACTGAACCGTGCCACGGGTCGCGCCATGCTCGCTCTTCCCGCCCGGGCCCACCCCAAAGGCGCCTACTGCGTCCTCCTCATACATTTTGCATTGTTTCGTGGGAAATGCAAACCTGTTGGGTGATGAATTTACCGTGCAGAAGGAAAACGGTTACACACACACACACACACAAAAAGAAACACCCTATGCGCGAACACTTTCTTACAAAAACATTGTCAACCTTACAAGGGGCGGTACGAAAACGTACGGGAGAGTAAAATGAAAAACATGGCAGCATTAATGCTCGTTTCACCGTTGCTGATGTTGCTTGATCTTTGAAGTGAAACGAAAGCAGCTTGCTATTCGTCGTGTAACACAGGGTTTGCTGGGTGAATGTGAGTGGGTAGGATGAAGTAGGAAATTGCGTATCTCACATTGTCACTTTGATGGTGGATTATTTGCTCGTTACTATGTCCACACCGGCCCAAACCTACGCAGCACTACGTTGTTTCATTGTCACGGTGTGCAGCATTGTTACGAGCACGTTTGACTTTTTGCCCTATTTACTTGCTTAAGCAAAGCAACTTCAACAAGTTTTCTGCCAATTGTATTACAGAGACACTTTACACAGCTCGGCTGGAGCTTCTGCTGGCAAGCCAATGGATTGGCAAGGGTTCGTTTAATATAAATTCAATTTTCTTATTCGTCGCCTCTAACGTGGTGGATGCGAATGCTTTGATCGCCAGTGCAAGATTAATTTGAATATGCTATGTTGAATCGATTTGATGGGAGCGGTCGTAAACGGACTTATGAATTTTTGCAATACTTTTAACATACCGCTGAATGCAGATATCCTATCGTTCATGCATTTAAATGAATATTGTACTCATGTTTGGATTGATATTTTTTTTAAAATAATTTAGCTTTTTTACAAAACGGAATCAGCAACTAAAATGCAGGTAGGAGATATGGCTCATAATATGTGCAGAATAATGACATTTTACACTGTAAGAATTTTTTTTAATTGAATAGTCATTGGTTGAGATTTTTTAAATAGATAAAATATAGTACAATATGGAGACGCCTGGTACTCCGTAAAAACCGCATTTAATATTTTATATTTTAGTTTTTATCATCATAAAGTTTACATCGTTCATATAGCATATAAGCTATCATCAATAAGAATCAAGTTATCTTCTTCTGATTTGTGTCTTTACAAGCATTGAGCAAAGAACTCAACTACACTAGGCGATTTCATTGAGTCATATTCACTGAATTTGTATTCTCAAAGTTGCATAATTCGAAATAATTAATTCAATTCGCTACAATCGAGACTAGCATAAACTTCACTCGGTACCCAAGCAACGGCTCTATGTCAATTCATTTCATAATTAAATGAAAATGATACCCACCCCTCCCTCTCATCATCCACCTTTCAGCATCCCACTGGCAGAAAGTAGAAGGAAAAAATGGCACACAATGTAAATGGATGCAAATTATTTAACCAGTCGGCTCATCCGTACTGCTCTCCTCCGTGTACGTTCCTCGCAAAAAGCAGCAAATAAACATACCCAAACTTTTGCTCACTTACAGTACACACTACAGAAACATCTTTCATCAGGCCAAAGCATATGAACAACTCTGCTCGAAGCTAGAGTGAAAAAGCGAGCGCACCAAGTGTACCATAAATAGCGGCGAAAGCTCGAACAGCACCCGCCTGTTGCTGGGGTCCTGCTGTATGAAACATAAATGAAACAAATCCCATCCTTCTCGCGTACACGCACGGCAAATCAACGACACAGCTCAAAAGATTTAATCAAGCCTTCTCACTCACTCTATGTGCCCACTTTACTTTCCCTCTTACAGGAATAGTACATGCACCCGGTGGCTGTCTCCTGTTGCTCTCCCGTCGCTTCCGGGCGGTCCCTAAGCCCCGAAAAATAATAAATGTAATCAGTCCCCGGACGAAACCAAGCCGAACCGGAAGGAAGGTACAGAATGGAAGGCACCGAGGTGATGTAAAAAATTGGCAATGAAGTGGAAAGTAATGATGGTGTTGTAAAAATAAAAATTCTTCCTTCCTCCTCACGCACCATTCCCCCAATCGGATCTTCACCATTTCGGGCCGTGCGGTAACAGCACTTTCGTTTTGAAGAATTTATATCACGCAGAATACGGTACGCTCATCATACCTTCCTTGCTACTGTTCCGAGCGTTCCGGGCGAGTACAATTCCCTTTACCCACCCCAAACGCTCGGGCGGCCGACTTCCCTTTTCGGGCGATGGGCTAAAATTAATCGCTACAATATTTTTCTCTCAAACCACCTCACAACACATCGCAGAAATACACACTCACACACACACACAGACAAAATGTGCCCGAGACCCATCGTTTTAAATGTGGGCCTTTTAGCTAGATGGTGACGTATGCTCTCTGTCTCCTCACTCAGAAAAGCCCTGCCAGAGCATGTTGCACGTACTTAGAGTGAGCAGCAACACTCACTTCCTTCATTAGCACAGCATGAAGACACATACGCAACATTCACAGCAATTTGATTCTTTCCACTGCTGCCTCATCATGCGCGAAGCTTACTGTGGTTGTTTTACATCCTTCAAGAGGAGCGTGGGCAAAAAGAGGCTTAATTTATAGCACACGCACAAAACGCGCGCTTACAATGCAAAGCTTCAACAATAGCAGCGGGTGGGAAAGGGGTTGGAAGAGCTTGGAAAAGAAAATAAGTGCCGCATGTATTATTCAATCGATCGTCGAAGGGTACATTTGAACCGCTTTGAATGTGATGTGAACGTTCGGCAAGAATATTACCGAACGTAAACGCTCCAGGTGTGTGCAGGTGTTTGTGTGTATGGAGGGAAACAGTTCCAAGAAAATACAACAAACCACAAACAAACATCCAACCACCAGTTAGGCAAATATTGTTTGGCAGACACATAGACCGCGACACACCGAAAAAGGGCAAACCGATTCTGCTGCCAGCCATTCCAAGAAGGACAAAGAGCACAATTGTTTTGTTCACATTGTTTGCCGGGCGCAGAGTTGTTTGCTGAGTGCCCTTGGGACAAGTTTTATTCAAATTCTTTTTTAAACTGTTCAAGAGAAAGGTAAGGCAACCAAAGATTGAAAATGTATCCAACAATACAGTGCCGTTTTTTTTATTTGCTTAATTAAAGGAGAAATAAAAAAAAATGATACTAGCCACTTACAGAGTTTCCTACGATTTATTGGATGGTTCCCATCAATTTTTAGTTGGTTCCCATTTTTTTTGTTGCGTTCCCACGATTTTTTGGCCGTTTCCCAGATTGTTTTGGTTTATGTGTAATTATTTATTTATTTATTCATTTATTTATTTATTTATTTTTTTATTCAAATCAAAGTTATCGGGCAGTATGCCTAAATAACGAAATGCTTACAGTATTGGAATCCAATTGGAAGATTTCAATAATTTAAGGGAACGAACCAAAAATCTACGGATACGATCAAACAATCGTGGGAACGCACCAAAATTCATGGGAACTGACCAATAAATCGTGGGAAACCCTGTATAATGAGAATCGAACAAATTCGTATTTCAAAAAATTTAACTTGAAAATGAAACATACAAAGCAAATATTTTGACTATAGATTACACGCTCTACACATTAACACATACACATTATTTAGGAATTTTAAAGGCTAAAAGAGTTCTTAAGAGATCCAAACCTTTTGTAATCATGAAAATAACAACAATATATTATCGAGTATATTGTCCCCAGATAAAAATAAAACATAAAAAAATAAGAGTACAAACAGGCACTATAACCTTTACCACATAAATTCAGTTCCATAAGATAAAGATAAAATAAGATAATAAGAGAGCCAAATTAACAAACTAGTATCAATATTCATCCTGACATCGATGAAACTAGAGTAATAGTTTGTAATAATAGTTAATAGTAATGTTCAAAGTGTATGTACAAGGTAAAGGTAAATAATTAACGCGAGTTTGTTACCTATTTTGTGAACAGAAATTCCATACACTTCACCATCAAGCAGCCACTTACACAGCACATCATGCACAATCAGTGCATGGGCTACTGTGTTCAGTTCATTTAACGTTTTTAAACTAGGTCATCGCTTAACAATTCATTACACGAATCATTGCACGAAAACCCCTTCCGCAACGGGTGCAATGGGCGATATCGCTCCAAAATGGTGCTGCAAAGATTGTACAATTCCGTTGCAATTATCACCACTCGACTGAAAGCGTCCCGTGCGGTGCGGTCGTAATGATTGCTAATTTCAAACCGTGCGCATGTTCCGTCCACACACATACACACACACGGTCATATGTAAATGGATACCAACGAACTGCAAATTTTATCCGTACATTAGGAAAATTAACTCTTGAAATCTGCTGTTCTGTTAGCCACTCTGAAAGCGCGGTAAGGATTGCAAAGCTGTACGGGCTCAACCCATGCCGTGCGCTGAGCTCCGCAATACCAACCATCATCGTCGTGTGACGTCGGTATGGTTTATCTTTTTTCTTTGCTTCCGCTAAATGAAAGTGTACCTGCACGTAGTAATAGTGTGGCAACAGAAGACAAAAAAAAGCCCCGCAGCATACACGAGAGCTCTTCTCGAGAAGCTTTCACATGGATTTCAGCTCTTTCGGAGCACTGAAAGAGGTAATTAAATATTCATTGTTTCATGTGCAAAAAAAACAACCCCCGTTGAGCCTTTAAGTATGCTCACAAACACTCACCCAAGTGACACGCTTACCGTTGTCTTGCTGCCTTCGAATGTGGATACAATTCCTTTTTTCCTAATACTTTTGCCTTTGCCTTTACCTGGGCAGTAAAAATAGGAGCACGCTCGCAGAAGGGAATGATCTCATTGGCTTTTTGCTTGTTTCTGTACCTGGCGGGTACAAGGTACGAGATCCTTTCCATAATTGCAAAAGCAAGCAAGTTACCTCGGCACGTGTGGGTTCTAGCTTTTTTGGGGCAATGGGAGAAGAAACCCTTAGCCTCCTCTGCCCTTCCACTAACGGCTACAATAGTGCGTAGGGTCGACACGGTTGGCTCTCGGTACGGTCCACCCGTCGGATACAGGATATGCTAAAACCCCTCACCCCACACCAACCAACCAAACCGTCCGGAGCTGTCCATCGCCACTGACGAAGGCTAATGGTCCCTCCCGGCTCGGTGCTGACAGTCGACCGATCGAGTGTACGCTAACTCCTCTCCAGGGGTGCTCGTTGCACTCAAGCATCCGCTGCTCTTCGCACCCGTCTCACGGTTACTCGTCCATTAAGTCAGCCACAATCGAGCCCGGACGAAATTTGGCTCAAGTTTGTGCCTCCCCCCCCTTTTCTCGCGGCAGACCACTTTTTGTTTCTGTGTTTGTCTAGCGAAAAGGCCACCCAAAATTGGTGAGGATGGAAGGGGGCGATACCTGTAGAGTGGTTTACCGTTAGCACACGGTAAATGCTGGGCGATTACGACCAGTGGCCACACTCCTACGCTCGCAGTAATCAGCTGGACCAAAGGGTCGTACAGCTGAAGTGGAGTCCCAGTCCGAAAAGTGGCACACGGATAGCAGTAGATTATCTTTCCCGTGCTGCATGTTTTAATGGATTCAAGTGAATTAAGATTAGCTAAAAGTTGCCATAGCGTAGCACAGGTAGTAGGTGAAAGATGAACCGTAAAGGAGTAAGTTTTTGTTTGTTTTTTGTGTATAGGGATGGGCTATCATACGGATCATGTATCTTGCCGTTACCTTGCGGACGGGCTTTTAAGTACCAGGCGATGGTGGTGTGTGCGAGTTTCTTACGAAGGCTGTCGGCCGCTTATTGCGTAGCAAGACTTGGTAAGTTGTGTTGATTTTTTAGGAAAAGCATTATGTTTCTTACTGGTTTAGTGCAACTCCATTATGGTACGTTAATTTTGAATGTATCCCGCCATGCAATTGACAGCGATTTGCGAAGACGCGCGAGGTCTCGCACGCCATACAACTTCACAGTCCCAGAGCCCTCGCATTACAGAGCTTGCGAGCATAGGCAGTTTATTCGCCCCTAGTTTTAGCAGTTATAATTATAGCACCCCGAGAGCAGGTATAACAGGGCAAATTGTAGCAAACTTAACACCTGAATTTTGAAAAAATCCACAAAATTTGAAACGGTGATCTTTTCGAGGAATTACACCTCAAAAAAAAAATAATGATTAAAAAACAAAGATTATTAAAAATACCATAAGATTTCGAGCAGATGAAACTACTCGCAACCGTTGCAATATTTATACATCAAGCAAAGTTGTATTGCTTTAGTCCAAGTTTAAAACCGTAGTTGATCAGTTTCCTATCAAAATTGTGATAGAATAACATAACAAAAACTCAAAAATAATAAACAAGTATAAGAACATGATAAGGAGGCACCTAGAATGGACCAAACAAATTGCTCAAGTCATCTTAAATCCAGGATTGCGCCCCACACTAGATAGTTAAAACTCGCGACTCAAGTTTTCTATGGGAGCAAAAATCAGCAAAGTTACCATATACACCGGAGAGCGCTAACAAGTGTCAAGCAAGAGCTGCCCGCCAAGGACACTATGCAAGATTTGTTAACGAGGTGATATAAAGATGTAGAGATAAATTTAAGCTCCAAACTCTGTGCTGTTAACTGAATTCCATATATTTTCTGGGGATATTGACCACGAAGCGTAATGCTCCGCTAGCGATGCTTACATTTGGGGTTTGTCCGATGGCATAATTCACTTCTCCTCTTTCCGTTAATATACAAATGCTTCCCAATTATTAGTTAATACAACACCCTGCCAACCTCATGATTCGCATGACTAACCACGTAGATGGCGCTACTGATAAGTGTGCATTACTTGCTTTATCGCCTCAGGATGGCGCTGCTGTTGTATTATGGCTTAACTAAAGTGTAAATCAAATTGCCTATATTTTGGCGCATTTCAATCCTAAACAATTACTATAACGAGGAAGTGATAACTTAATGTTTTATCCTTTTTCTGTTCTTCTGTTAACAGTATAACAGTATGTCGTATTATGCATCAAATTTTGTTTAATATAAATAGAACATTACAGTGTAGCTTAATATTACTTATAAACGTGTACAAAACTACGTATAATAAAAATAATTTATTGTTTTTATTCAGAAGAAACGGTCCAAAAAGGCCGTATTGCTTAAAAATAATTTATAATAGTTAAAAACTACTGTTGGAAACTCGTGAGTGCCCAACAGTCTGTCAGGTGACAACGCTAGAGAAGAGAGTGAGAGGGAGGATAAAAACGGTAAATTGGGAGATAAGGAGGAGGGTTGGTCCGCTCCTAACGAGTGAGTTGAAATTCGACAATCGGTACATGTGGACTAATTTTTTGATTTAACCTCATACCACAGTAAATAAAGTGTTTTCTCTAAAAAATCCACCGCGTTTTTCAACAACTACATTACACAAACATTCATCAAAAGTGATGTATTGAAAACTTTACTGAGCAACAGAAAATCCATTTCCAGCCGGCTGTACCGCATGTGCAAATTGCACGCGCTATAATCTCACCGATTGAAGTGAACCGCTTTACATATTCGTGCTTTCGTTTGTTTTATTTTGCCAATTCACCGGCATAGATGGAAGAAAATATTCCACTTGATACACTTGTTACGCTTGTGGACTGCAGCGTAACACCACTTTCCGCTTCTTGAGCCGGTGCTGGTGGTACAGCTTTTATTTTGTCCTGTTTTGCTGGAGCCGTGGTGGAGCTGGAGCTTTGCCAGCCAGGCTCTTAAGCTGCACCGAAGCGTTGCAAAACCAGCGCAGCCCAGCGCGGGCGAGTAGGAAAGGGGACAAACGCAATTGTGGATCGCAAATCAAAGCACGAACCCGGTGTCGTGAGCACGTTCCAAATGATAGAATTCAATTTGAGCTGGCATTATAATTCTTTTCCACCGCATGAAAGAAACCCGCTTTTTGTTTTGCTTTCTACCAACCATTCCCGTCGGATAGGGATGGAAGTCTTCTGGTAATGGGATTTTTTATCATTCCTATTTTGTGCTGTTTTTTTTGTGTGTGTGATGGATGTTTCTTTCCGTGTAGCTCGTTTTACCCAATACAGAAACAATTCATCTTATTGCTTGAAACGTTTTTTTTTAACGTTAATCTATGTTACATTTTGTGCTACAAAGCAAACGCAAATTTGTTTAGTGTAGCAGTTATTCAATTTTAATAATTTTTACATACCTTCACGAAACAAACAAAGTAAGAGAGTAAGTAAGAGTATACAAAGAAAAAGGAATGAAACCATTACAATAAAAGTTTCATTTTTTACGGATTTTTTACGGTGTTTTACAAACATGCTGCAGCTGATGCAATTCATGTTGAGATGTTTGAAAATGCATTCAAAGCAACTCAAAAACATTTACAAAAAAAAACTAATAAACCAATAAAAGATACTTGTGGTCCAAAATTTAACTCAAATTCTTATTAAAACCCTTACAGTCCACAAAATGCTCCTATTGTGAATTCCTCAAAACCATTAAGCCAAAACCAGTCGCCTAACATTGGGTTACAGGTCATAAGTTATTAATATTTTCCTAAGAAACTTTACCACAACAACTCTCGTCCAAGGATAAAATTGATTATGTTTGCTTTATTCCAACGAGATCCAACACAAATCGGAACAAAAAAAAGAGAGAATCCAACTGGAAGCGTCAATGCAATATCGCCCCGACCCACTCAAAACGCGACTGGAAATAAACCACCCATTGACGAAACGGAATGGCAAAAAGCTAGCGACACCGGTAACGATCCTTTTAGTTTAATGAATTCCGGCGCACACAAATAGTATGCGCAAACATACTATCAAAACATGCTGCCCGCAACCACCGATCGCACACCCTGTCACACCATCTTCCCCTGTGTGCGTTCCCGCTTCCGGCGCTTGTACCCGATATACTTGTGCGCTTTGTGCGCTGCTTTAAATTTGCATGACCTTCGTTAAATGTGGGTATTTGCTTTCTATTTTGTTTGTGCCCATCAACCACCAATGTGGGGGTTGGCGAGGGCGGGCAATACAAAACAAACAAACAATAAAAACGAGTAACATCGGCCCTCGTACAACCGATGCCATTTCACTGCACCCCGTTTTCCGACACTCCAGCAGCAAGCGGAGAACCGTTATGCACTTGTTGATAACTTTGCATTTGCCAGCAGCGCTCTCGCTCTCCGCCAGTGTGTGTAGCGCATGGAACAGGGAGGGGGAGGGGGGGGGGGGGGAGAACGGAAAACTTCCGCTACGAAAACCCACGGTGATAGCATGGAAACAGGAAAATGCTACCCTCCGTCACCGCTCCAGAGTGTGCACTTATAGCCCGGGTGCACAAGTTTGCCGATGCTTTTTCCTACACACATGTTTGTGCGTGTACGTGTGCAACCGCGAACATGCATTCGCTCCGAACAGGCGTGCCGGCCGCAGCAAGGCACACATACACTTCAATCAACGTGTTGAGCGGCAAAAAACAAAAAAGCAAAAGAAATGCCCATTCAACGTGCACCGATTGTAGGCATCGGAGGTACTGTTGCTCTGTATGTATGGAGGAAGGCTTGTGCATTAATATCAACATGAATGGGGTAAAGCTTTTTCCTGGTGCAGTGATGAAAAGTGTGCAGCTCTACGACGTTTGAGAGCGATGAGTGTTCACTTCATATTTTTGGTTATTTCAAGAGTGTCCCAAATTTTCCGTATGCTACCAAATGGTTCAACGGAAACATTTTCGTCATGCTTCACCACGCAGTGTTTGTTTGGGTGACACAGTAAAATTACGAAAGCAAAAAACCAGTCACCAAAATATATGTTTAATTCGTTTTTTTTTTTAATTTATTGGAGTATCATAAACTTGTTATGACTCTTTTATGCTTTGCTTTGCTCGATCATAGTACGTGGCGAATATTACGAATATGACTACAGTGTTTAACCTTATTTTGATGATTTTGAACTAGGTTAAACAAACAACTTGGAGTAAAATGTTTTCAGCTAAGAACTTTCCATTTTAAATTATTTTATGTTTAAATTCTCTCGTCCTGAACATGCTTTTTTGTACTTGACTAGCTTGACGCACTTTAAAGGAACAACATTAAACAACATGTTTTATTTAATGGACTTTTTTTCGCACGACCATCTATTTTGCACGAGCTTGCTTTGTCAACATCCGCCAAAAACCATGCAAACATAAGCCTCCTACGCTTCACGGTGATTTCGCAGCAGTTTACTTTTGAATTTTGTAATTACACTTTTCACCACCCCCGGTTTTGATCACCTCTCCCACTTCTCGGAACGCATTATTCGAGCGAGGATCGTCCCTTTTAGCCCCCGCTTCTGAAAACAAACTCACCCACACAAACCGCACGATTGATGGTGTATCCTATGACACGGGACGCGCATCCCCGAAACGGGTGTTACGGCGAGCGCCACAATGAAACATCTTTCTCCGCTTACTGCGCGTGGCGTAAATTATTTATCGTACCTCACAAACCCTCCCGACCAACCGCACCGTTCGTCTGTAGGGGCAAGAAATGTCAGGCACTCTGCCAACAACTCCATCTCAACCCGTTCAACACTATACGGAACAGGGAACGGGGCTTGCGTGGAAGGGAAGGGGAATTGTTTTAACCCCAAAAACAAAGCACCTCCCCCCCCCCACTCCCTAAAAACAGTAGGCTTAATGTTACCAATTTTGTTGCGGTGACACTCGGTAAGGGAGAGGGAGTGCGAGGGATGGAGTTCCCCACGCTGCCCGTGTGTCACTCACCGTCACTCAATTAACAGTCCCGGCGCGACAATCCATCCATCCCACTCGGGCAGACTTTTCTGGTGGTTTTCGCTGCAGCCACACGCACACACATAAACACACACATACACGCAAGAAGAAGCTTAAGTTTCATCGTAGTGACAGTTGAACAGTTTTTCGAGCGTTTGAAAGGGGATTGCCGGGGAGAAAATGGAGAGAAAACAATGTAAATTCGCCACTCTTTGTGCATACCAACTGTGTAGGTGTGTGCGTGTGTGTGTCTATGTATGTGTAAAAAACAAAGAGAAAGCGTGTGTGCAAGTGTTTAAAAGTGAGAGATGCAAAGCGGTCCCCGAGCTGCTGCCCATCCCTGCTGCCCCAATCACCATAACCCCTTCAACCCCTGCTTCGTTTTCACACTCACCTTCCCCGGGCCATTGCTTTATCATTCCCCCCGTCCGGCGATGACAGGCGGCGCTTGAGTGTTGATGATGGCTGTAAGAAAAGCCAAAGTTTGAACACATGAATACGAGCATAGGATTTTGTCATACCCGCACCCCTGCCCCTCTCCCCTCCTTGCTTCCTACGGTTCCCCGTTGGTTAGATTCATTTTTTACGCTGCTCCTAACATCGAGTAGTGTTTTTTTGCACCCACCGCCAAGCGCCTACTAGTGAACAACACGAAACGCACCGCCATCACGACACGTGCAAGCTGGTTGTCATGCGGAACCGGCATAAAAGCCTCCGTAGAAAAGCGAACGCCTGCTTGGATTTTTTTTCCATTTCGATGGATCGTATGCAATGGCGTGTGAGAGGACAATGGCGTGTTTTACTTGCATCTTTCGTAAGAAGCTTAAAAGTTGCGTGTGTGTTTGTTCGCCGGTTTTGTATTTCACTACTCTTCCATTTCCCTTTTCCTGTGTTTCGGTATCATCCCTTTAATGTCTTTTAAATCATCCGTGCTTACTGTACGGTTCGTATTTTGTGTTATAGAAAAAATGTATTGAAAATGTCATCATCTTTTCACAAGCAAAGTTACGTAGCATACAACTAAACAAATGGTTATACGACCACCTTTGACTGGGGTCTAAAGCAAACTTCACATCTACAAGCTACTTGAAACAACAAAATACCTCAAACCCAAATCTCAGGTTCGCTGTAAAATCATCGCTTCGACAAAAATTAAATTAACAAACTTTATTGAATTTCCCGTTCAGTGTCGAACGCATTCCCGCACAACGCAGCAGCAACAAAATGCCAAACAGAACCAGTGGAAAACCTCCTCGGGCACACTTCCCCACACTCCATCTCCCGTGACCATTGAAGGAAATGAAAGCAGGAAAGCAAATGAAGTCCAAACCGATTTCCGCAACTTTGCACGGAGCAACTCTCTCTCTCTCTCTCTGCGCACACGATTTTCCGGCCAGCAAAGCGAGTCTAGCGATACGAGCTGAAACAGATTTCCATAATCGTTCGCTCGTCGCTGCGCTTTTCATCCCATTTTTGCGATCATTTTTCTTGCCTTGAAGCGTTCACATTAATGTGTTTGTGTGTTTTGCACGATTGGTACCACCACCACCACCATCACCACAAAAAACCGTTTAGCTCAACAGGCACATCGAGGCAAACTGTTGAATACACTCGAATCGGAATCAAAATGGTAGCTGTGAGCGGCTTTGCTTCGGGTTGAGATTTTCGCCAAAAAAAAAAAAGATGATGTTTGAAAGTTTCGCTTCCGGCTATCCGTAGCCATAAGAATGTTAGCTTTGGCTGACGTGACGGGACATCATTGGCACAACCACCACCGAAAGCAGTACTTAACGGTAACGGAGCCTTCGTGCCAGTAAGCCGTGCCGGCCGACGGGCTGCTCAACATGGTCCGACGCTCGTTTATAAATCAATTTCAACAAATTTCCCATGAATAAATTTTCGACAGCCTTCCCACTAGAGGGGGGGAAGGGGCCATGCGATCAACTTTGGTTTGCGGCAGAGTGGGGTAGGATAGCTTTATCAGGCAGGAACATCTTGTTATGGAAAATGGGCCGTTTACGAGTTACCGAAGGGACTAGGAAGGCGTCCAAAAACGATTATGCGTGCCTTTTGCCAGTACGAGGTAGAGCCCTTGCTCTGGTGAGTGATTCGCTTAGCACCCGCACTCGTAAAAAGGTTACTTTGCGAAAACAGATTAAGAAAGAGTTTCTTTAAATATAATAATTGAATTGGTACATAAAATGAATGAGCTTTGCCACTTTTAGATGCTTGAAAAAGCAGACGTCATAGTACATTTGTTGCATCGTTTCTTTATGTATATAACACGTCCTACACTCGATTTGTACTATGTAAATAAACTATGAGTTGTGCGTTGTTAACTTTTTTCAAAATAAAGATAAACTCTGTTCTCAAAACACATTGTCCCTGCATGCCAAAAGCCAAACTTTTTCCACTCTGTTTTTGGTTAGCTCTACAAACAAAATTCAGCCAAAACTTTCATTCCAACCTTCGCCTGGAATGGTACTCATTCACGACAGCTGGTGCTTATTCCATCGTGCTGTCAACTTAAAACACGACTGCCAGGGCCATCCCAATGTTCCGCTCACCGCATCGCCACTCCGGCCCACATTCCAATCTACCAACGCGTCACTCACGACTGTCAGTCAGCTAAAACGTTAACCTCTTGATCCTTTCCTTTAGTGGCAAATGGACTACCGCTAGCCCTCTGTACACCCGGGGATGCGAGAAGAATCCACCCATCCGGACACCGACCATCCAAAGGAAATGACTTTGAGACTAAATTTATCGGTGCTTCTTCTCCCCCCCGTCCGTTCCATTCCCGAGGCCAACTTCCACGCTATTCTTGCGTGAATCAACTGGTGCGAATGGTAATCATGATGTTAAGGATGATACCCTCCCGAAGATGGACACGTAGCACGGTGCCAGAGCCGATGAGCCACATTCCCATTTTACCAACCAAAGAAAAAAAAAGCAGGTCTGAAACGGTCAGAGATTGACGTTTCGATTATTGGACCAAATTGGGTCGAAATCATACGAACTTAATCTTAGCGAAAGATTTCATCACGCTCGAAGAGTGGAGAGGAGTGACATGGTGTGGGCAAAAGCTTCCCTTTTTTCTTCTAATAAAATCTCTTCAGTCGCTTTTATTAGCGTGTCTCCCGCAGGGCATAATACGTCCTTTTGTGAGATTGTCATGGGAATGAAGTGTTATTGTGTTTTTGAACAAAAACATTTGCTATAAAAACACACACATTTATGAAGTTATTCCTTTCAATTTCATAGATGCTATTTAATATAATCATTATATTGCGCGTGTAAAGAATGTATTTTAGGCAAAAATGTTACGATGAAGGAGTTTTTGTATTTAATTGTTTTGGTTTGAATATTTAGAACGATATATATTTGGTTGATTTATAAGTCTAAAACCTTGACCTTATAACCTTAAACCTTAATTAAACCTTATAACCTTGGCAAGTGTATTGTTAAAAAACAGCCTCTTAAATACTTGAACTCACTCATAGTCCTAGTAACACGCATCAGTTTGTTATTTGTTATTTGTTATTAATTAATTTAATTTAATTAATTCAACGGACCAGATTTCCTTTGATGGAGACGCCTGGTCCTTTACGGACTGTTAGCATGATAAATAATATACATATTTAAGCACGTTGAAACACATTTATAACGAACGTTAAATGATACAATTTCAACAAATTAAGTATACTATCTGTATACGGGTAGCAAACCCCTGTAAGTTAAACCCTAAGAACGCTGTTACTGACGAATTAATTCTTAGAAAAATATGACAACTTTAGACAAACATAATAGTTTCAAAAAAAAACATGGTATAATCAGTGCAACCAAGTATTTCTATCTGAATACGCTATTTTTTTACCGTGGAAAAACAGCTCCCACTGTTGAAACGCCCGTGTAGCGGTAACCACGAACACTACCCTGCACAAACCCTAAAGCTACTAATCCATCAACTCTTCGCTGAAGTTTCCGAAGTGGTTCATCCGCGATGAGGCAGTAGAAAAGCTACGCTGCAACTGCAAACAAATATTCTTTTGTCAAAACAAAAAACATTAACCGCTTGGCTGCCATTGCACCATCAGCAAGCAAAGTTGGGTTTCTTTTTTAGCTTGTGTGCTACAAAAGCTAGTCTTTTTGTTAGAGTCAACACAAAAAAGCGAGCCTTAACGAACGAATGCGCACCACGCTGCAATTTATTCTTCTGGCTGTACTTACTTTTGCTTTTGCCGTGATGTATACCTTTCTGCCTTTTTGAGAGAGAGAGAGAGATTTTTGTAACAGAATTTCATAACAAACGTCCAAACTGTGTTGCTCTTACGATCGTTTCACTTAGCAGTAACCTGCATTTTCCCGGAAGAAATTAAAGGAAAAGAAGTACAGGGAACACATCGCAAACGATGATTCAGCAACAAAAATCATTGGAAAAAGGAAAGGACAATGGAAACGATAAGCAAATACAAATTCAACAAGCTCCAGTCATACGCAAGTAATCTATCGCGAAATTTTCAATTCCTTGAGAGAATTGCTTGAAGTAAAAAATAACGAGATGACTAGCAAGGGCGTAGCGAATGGCGCAACAGTTGAAAAACATGTTTTGCTCAGTTTTTTTTTAGGTAAAAGCTGCAGGCAATGCCGAGGCAAAATATAACATTAATTTAGCACAATACAATTGCAAACGAAGCAGTAACAAGTATATATTCTAAAGTACAACGTATCTATCGTATTTTTTTTTTAATTTAAAATAATATCCACTATCCTAACACAAGCACTTTCACTCTGTCAGTCGCTACACTCGTCCGTGCTGCCACCAGTATCGCCATTTGTCGCAATAGTGCGTGGGACTTTAGTTGGCTCGAATACACTCGTCTTCATTTTTTTTTTTGTTAAACACTCTTTCTCTACCCAACCACCACAGCACAGCAACGCTTAAAAGGATCAGCAGCGAGTGTGCGAGCTTCATAAAACATGATTAGTACAACTTTCGGACAACTTTCCCCCCGTGGCTGGGGCGTATCCAGGCCACTAATGGAATGATTTATGGTTGTTTGGCAGGTCATTTACCAGTTTTACCGTCCCTGCGCGTAAACGCTCAGTACATACGCCACGGTTGCTGCACGCGATTTTCCACCACTGCTACCCACGGAACGCGTCTAAATAATTCACAGCCGTCCAATCGGGGTGCCTGGCCGGCCGGCCGGGTCCGGCCACTTACTGCCTGTAGGTAGTGCGGCTAGCACGGGCCAATGCCGAGCGGTGGAAGAATTATGGCTGCCGACAATGTCTGGCCTGGACAGGAGCAGCCGTTCAACAAGTGTCGCCATTAATTGGTTAAATGGCGTAACGAACGTGGTGGCGGACTGGGTGAAAACAGTTTGCAGCACCCGAAATTAACGCCAATAAACCAAACCGGAACGTGTAGCGCACGGATAGATGGATGGATGGAAGTTCAGTTCCCGTTACAAGCAGTGTTTTATGTTTTTGTTTAGGTTTTTGCGAAAGTGTAACGGTTGTCGCACAACACTGCCACCAAAAGATGGAGGCAAGTTATGGCGTGCTGTGTTTGTGGCAGATTCGATTCTGCAAACTTTGCGATAGCTTAGAAAAACAGAACCACACAAGGATGCATATATTTGTGCCACTGGCTCGAAACTCGAATGTTATAGAAGCCAAATTCTTCGTAAATGAAAAGGTTGAATGGACAAAAATAATATCCTAACACGCGCGACATTCGTAAAAGTACGGTTCTTCAGATTTGCCCTACACATAGAACCGATTCTATGTGCAAACCATCGTGGTTCGTGGTTTTTTCTGATGTTTTTATTTCCATGCTTAACCATTCCCTCGAAGGCAAAAAATGTTTAAAAAAATAACCTTCCAGTTGGATTGAAACTGAAAACCACCGAGATGTAATGATTCAAGCGAACGTAATGAACATTTCATGATCGTTTTTAGCATTTTTTCCCCTTAGCTTGCACCACATGTAAACTGAATTTTCTCGTATGTTTTACACCGTACGAGCTCATTTATTCATTCTCAGATTCATGAATTGCTGTATTACTGAGAAAATATGTCATGCTGTCTGTGTTTCATTTGAAGGATGGAAATATAGAGATAGGATCATGTTTTTATTCCTCATCGCACATCGTCACAATTGCTGGAAATGTTTTATTCTGCACCATGGTTCTCGTGGAAATAAAACGACCATAGAAAGGGATAATGAATGGATTGTACCGTATTACATGTATAAAGGAAGAATTTGAGAAAAGTATTTTTCACATTAAACTCAAGCTTATGGAAAGTTCCTATGCCTGTTCTGGTTGAACGCCTCGAGCACGCTGCATGTCGAATAAGAACATTTTTTTCCAAATCGAAATTTCAAAAGATTCCAGATCAAAATTTGGGATGATAAACTATTGAAACATTCTTTATTGCAATACCGTACATACTTACACGTCTATCGTTTTTTCTCATAGTGAACATGTGAGTAAGTTAATCTAAAATGTATCTTTCTTCTAACAGAGCAAACAATGCATCATTGTCTACAAAACGATAAGCTTTATAGCGCATGCAGCTTCTGCACTATCGTGCCGTTTGATCGGCGTCGTCAATACGAGCCCATAAAAGCTTAAACAATAATCTTCGATTAACTGAAACCTTTCCTGGTTTCTCCTCTTTTCCCAACTACCACTGCCATTTACGCTACGGACACTTTCACCAACTCGTCCCAAACGAACGAGGCGCCATTGGGCAAGCAAAGGGAACGAAATCCTTGCCTTTTTACAGCTCCTGTCGTAAAACCGTAATTGAACGTACCTTCGCACTCAAACGTAGAAGCAGCGGGTGTAAATACTTCATTACGTAATAACACCAATCAAGCGATTGGTCCGGGGAGGGAGGGGAAGGCGTACGTTGGCTGCAAGCACGCCATAAACCTCGGGCAGCCCGTTACATGCGGATTTTAAAAGCACTCTTGCTCTGTCTTGTTCTCTTTTTCTCCCTCTCTCGCTCTCTCTCTCTCTCTCATTCTCGCACATAATGCCCATTCCCCAAGGGCTTTAGCGTATTTGTCGCGTGGAGAGCACTAAGCAGCAGTTCAGTGTAACAAAAGGAAATCCTTTTGACGGGTTTCCCGTTCGTCATGGAAACGACGTGGTCTGTTATTCGAATGAAAGCGATGTTTGTGTCCGAGTGTATCATGATCCCGGTGTCCGGTGTTTGTGTTTTTTGGTCAACTTACCTTAGCAACTACTGGTCACTTAAGCCGTGAGTGGCTGCTTGGATATAAGCCTTTGGTAACATGCGTTTGTAACATAAGAGGCTTTTCTATCCTGCATGAAAGGGACATTGAGAGGAAGTAATTCTAGACCATGTGTTGAGGCTACGTAAGACCATGCAAGAACATCTCGATGCATATGATGTTCTTGTGTATTTTGTTAGGGAATATATGAAATTTAAACACTAACAAATTGGGTTCATAAACAAATCTCAAGTACCCTCTAAAATATAACGCTATCTAACCACAGATTAAAGGATATTGAGCAACTTTCGTTCGTAATCTAAAACTTAGTATTGCAAGACTTTTATTAAATTGTTTATTAGATATATAACAGCAATATACCACAATATAACATCAAAACATTTACTATCAAAGTAATATTGAGAAATCGAACCATACGATATGTCATCTGCAAAATGTAGAAGTATTATGCTGTACCACACCAAATATCAAGCCCAACACATTTTTAATACATTATGAACAATATATGAAACAAGTTGACAAGCCACAGAAGTTACCAATCTAATGCAAACACTAATTCGTTTTAGCTTGGTGGTAGCATTTCAAGGACAATTCGGTATTAAACTTCATCCAGTCCTCCTTATACAGCAAACCACGTCAGTTAATGCAACAGGCTTACCATCTCAAGCATCAGCTCAGCAGAAAAATGGCAGTACAAAAAAAAGCTGTGAATTCCAGCTGTGAGGGACCGACTCGTAGCTTCCGTACAAATCCTAGACAGCGCCTAACATCCGGCCCTGAAACTGAATTTTATTTGCGTGTCTTTTGTCTTTTGTATTCTTCGCTTTTCTTTTTGCACTCAATAACGGAAATAACGAAGCATATCTGCAAGTTTTACGAGGCAATAAATATTGATGGCTTTACTTTGGGATGGAACCGCCAACATCAACCACACTGGCCGTTTGCATCATACCGGCGACGATGATGATGATGATGGTGATGAGCATAAGACGAATGCGATGGTTCGGTTTTTGCAAACGCTGCATTAACGTTTCCCACCATGATGGAAACGAACTTCTCAACTTGCAAGGTGCTGTAGAAAATAAAAATTTATATATATAATCCAACCATCAGAGCTCGCCCCGCAGCTGGCGAAGACTGAAGATCAAGCACCTCCTTGAAGTGTGTTTCCACTTCGGGGATCGACTTCCACTCACTGGAGCACTACCCACTCACTACACCAACAACGCCTTAATCCTCCGCACACAACCCGGCATACACGCCACAAAGCTCTGTTTCTCTCTATCTCTCTCTCTCTCTCTCGCCCACCTGGATATCGCCCACCGACTTATTTCTGACGAACGCTGCGAATGACAGGTGCAGGTAAGTACAGCATGTGCGTACGTGTGCGGATTACCGCAAAGATGAAAGGGTGCCTCGGGAACATAGGTTCATAGATTCGTAGGGCGGGTAAGATGGGGCGAGCGATACTTCCAATTCTGCTCCAGTGGCTACCCCAGCAGCCTCAGCCCCAGCAATTAGTGCCAGCGGGTGGGTCCAGTGGTCCAGCATCAACCATTCTCCGCACGTATGGGTGTAGCTTTATTAAGGGTCGGCACGGAAAGCTGGAAATAACGAAGCATTCGCTGTCGGTGAAGGATATTTCCCCGCAACTAAAATCACATTTCTTTCCCATTGTCGGTGCGGCGGGGCCTGCCTTAAGGTCAAACGGCTACCGGTGGCCGGTGGGAGTACGGTTGCATCTTTCCTTTATGGAATTGCTTCATTCCATTTGCTAGTTGCTGCTCCTCTCTACGCCTCACTTTCTTCCACGAGAGCGTTTCTTCAGCACGGTTCCACTCACTTGAGATCAGAGTTTCTCTTAGTAGATGTAAGACGTACTCCCGAATAGTTTTACGCAGTGGTTTAGGTGTTCAGCTGAACTCAGGCTTCCAATTCAAACCTTTGAACTGAAGGAGTAATCATACCTGTAGCTCCATAACAAGGCAGCACTATCGGAGATGCATGAAGAAAGGTGAAGCATTTCAATATGAAATTAGATACACTCTCTGTCGTTGCCTCGTTGGCCAGCAAGACATGACGGTATGATGTGCGTGTAAGCTATACAACAAACACAAAAAGAAACTGGAAAGACTAGCAACCGTACCAACCGCCCCGGTGAGATATTTGCTTCGGCAATGTGTGAAAAAATTCCCAAACAAACAGCAAACCCACCGTACAATCCCGCAAAGTCTGGATCCTTCCCAAGATAGAAGCATTTCTATCTCACAACTTGCGTGTGTATGTGTGTTAGTTTTCTTTCCTTCCTTCCTTCCATACCACATCTTCACGGTTTGCCACATTTGGACCATTCCGCTCAACACTGCAAGATCCAACGTTTCTCCCTCTTTCCAATCCATCACCACTTTCGGCGAAATAGTTCGGGGAAAAAGGAAAAAAAGTACTTGTGAGGAAATTGATGACCATCAAGAAACAGCCGACAGACAGCCCCCTTGGTCCCTTGGTCCCCCTTCACCCTGGGACGGGAAAGTTTATCAAACCGAAACCAGCCGTCCAGCACGTTTGATACGCGGGTTTGGGTGTGCGCGCGCGTCCGTGTCTCTATCTTGGGCAGGGATGAAGTATTTGTCCATGCTCTGTTGCTCTGTTCATTGGCGCTACTTCTGCCACTTTCTTTCACTTTCATGCGCACTGAAGCGTGCAATGCGCTGGGAAAGATTTGTTGCTTATTTAAGCTGAAATTTAGGGGGATGACCGCACACAGTGACATATCGCAAACGTGCATTTGATCGAGTAGTGATACATTTTATTAACAGCTTACTCCACTGCTCGCATGAGGAGGACGTGCTTTATCGCACGGAATGTTGGCTAGGCAATTAGGGATGTTTGACGGTAAGGTGATGTATTACTTATTTGCTTAGCTATTATGTAGCAACCGATTATACAGCATGAATTTTAGATGAAAGGAAAGTGCTTTTTGATACACTATCCCTATCGATACAGGGTTTCCCGACACATTTTTGGTTGCTTACCGCATATTAATTTGTCCAATTATTTTTCCAATGTCCAACGGGGCGATGCCAATGAATTGTGGGAACGAACCAAAATCGATGGGAAACGATGAATGAATCGTGAGACAAGCCCAAAAAATTACGGAAATCAACCAACATTGTGGGAAACCTCATAACAAATGTATTTGGCACTATATTTCCCATTGCATCCACCAAACTCCTCTCATCTTGTGCTTAGTCATTGGAAATTGTTACATGAATACAAATGCTCTGACAGCTGCAAAAAACGTATGCTATTTCCAACTCAAACAAATGCAAACATGTCCTATATTTCAAACAATTTGCTTCAACTGTCACCCTATTTCACATACCTTCCAAGACCGTCGCTTTATTGTTATTTTGTGTAGTAAAACAAAAAAAAAACAAAAACAATCAACCAACAGACATAGGATGCTTTTCTGAATTGCGGAAATCCGTTTGAAGCACCGGACGCAATGAAGTGGAAAAAGCATCGTAACAAGATGAAGCTGGCTGTGTCTCGATTACACCATCCATCCCCTACACTCCATCCACAAATGTCCGACGATAACATGGTGTTGTGTGCAATTCCGCACGGTCAGGCAAGATATTTGACCCATCCGGCACACGGATTGGGCCACCCCCGGGGGTATAAGCACACGGAGCACGAAGGGTCCATCATTATTAGTGTCATGTTCGGGTCACTTTGGCCGGACACATCGATGAATAAACATTAGGCGACCACCATCGCCCGAACGAACCACTGCCATCCCGCATTATCACTTCATCCACCACCGCTTGGAGGGCTATTTTTATGCGCCCAGCAAACCGTATTTGATGGAAATCCACAGCACCAACCATCATCACCCTTACGTGACGTACCGTGACTGGGACAGAAACACACTCTTAACCCCTTAAAATAAACGCCCCTGGACGGCATATTTGCAAGGGCAATTTGTCTGAACTTTTCACCATGTCCAGCCCTGTTCGGTACAACTCCAGTTCGGTCCAGTTTCGGGACGGTCAAAACATGGCTCTCATTCATCGCCTCCTCGAGCTGATGAGCTGCTTTAAGCGAAACCGTTCATCCCCATTCGTGCGGTTTGGGGTATATCTGTATGGTATGGTGAGAATTTCACCAGCTGAACACAAAATGGCATGAAAAAGTGAAGAGAAAGTGACGCGGGAGAGAGAAAAAAAAAACATAAAACCCACCGCAAATGTTTCGTAGAAAATCGTGAATGTTCGAATAAGCTAACTGTATGTGTATGTGTATGGCTACAGATATGACCTTTTTTCAAGGAAAATGATCCACCTCAACAACACAAAAAAAAACCGACACCAAATAAGCACCAATAGGTGGGTGAATTTTTCTTACGCCCTTCTAACGTACACACACACAGAGACACAATACAAGCGACCCAAGAGCAGGAGAACGAAAAGAAAACAGCTTGGAAGCAACATGAACACTTCCAAGGTCTAATTTGTGTGCTCAAGGCTTTTTTCTCCCACTCACAGGCACGCAATCACTTTTGGGCGAGCTTATCTTATCTCCAATGAGCACATGTTTCCATACACAAACAACCACACCGTGCCTACCGACTCACTGAACACATTCACATACTAAAGTGCGTGCGTGCGTGCGAATGTGTGAGTGTAAGAGCGAGGGAAAGTTGATGTGATGATATGAAGAACAGAAAAAAACGTAATCATTAAAACCGGAAATCTGAGCGAACGAATTCGGTCGACGTACGTCTGGGGAGGGGGGGAGGTGCAGTGCGGTAAGCAGCTGGAACAAATTGCACCAAACGCCACGATAAAGCGAATATCGACCTTTTTCCCTCCCTTCACCAAGGGGCGCCCCTGCATGGCGCAAGGGTCAGAGTGAACTGATTTCACTTATCACCATGCTGCCTTACGCTTATCGATTGTTTCTAGTATGTCTGGGCCGGATTTCCCGATTTCGGTTCCCGTGCATGGTTTGGTATTGCCTTCCTTTGTGCTTGATTTAATCAAAAATTATCAAATGAATTATTAAGCTTTCAAGGAGCTTTTTGTTTCACAAATAGATAAACGTGTTGTATAATATTAATTCTCTTTTAAAAGCATTTTTACAAACTTCATACTTCAAAAACAGAAAATGTATGAAATTAAATGTTTCATTTAGATTTTTTTTAATTCCCTGTAAAACTCAGGAGAAACCCTTACATTTGTTTGTAAGCTTGTTTCTTTTGAAAAGAGAGTATTTTCCAAAATTGCAAAGCTTCTACACACGCTCAAATTGAATTCTTTCGCTTCACTGCCACTGTGTTTTGTTGCTTTCGTTTAGTTGGCCAGATCACGCCGCTTAAACGATCGGAAAAAGAAAATTGGATTTTTTTACGACACTCCGCTCGCCGATTCGAAGCACAATTCAATTATTTTCCCAAGACTTTGGTTTAGGTGGAGCGTTTTCTTTTTGTTTTGTTATATTAAAACTTGATTCGAAAAAAGAATATTTGTAAAAACTCTACATCGTCTACAAGCTCGAACTGGCCTTTGGGTTTGTTTGTGAGGCAAGCATAATGCCGAGCAAAATGGTAACTACTACCCAATGGTTTTAGCTGCCTGCCCTGCCCTGGCGACAGCCGGATGAGAAGGTCATATTCATAGCCCTAATCTGCTACAAAACTCTGCCCTCCCTCCCTCCCAACCCACCTTTCCTGGGCCACATTAGCCCGAAACGCACCAAATGAGCCATTACACGCGTTTCTTCTGCTCCCCCGATGTCCGTTGGATGGGTAAGTGGCTCTACCTAATTGACGGCAAATGGGAAAACGGTACGGTTTCAGATTTGTCCCCAATGTTCTGAGCTCCGGATTATAGTGTCTGCACTCGAGACGACGGGGAGGGGGGGAGCTGAATGAGGTTGGGGCAGGTCACTGCAGGGATGGTTATATTTTTCCCCGCCACCAGCATTACTGTAATTAATCATGAATGGAAGGAAATTAAATGCTTCATTAGCGCCAGGGATTGGTTTATGTGCGGCTGGACAGAGTGTGCCCCGTTCCGGAACGGCCACGCTGGACGCTATTGCCCAAACCCATTGCGCAACAAACACAGATAAAAAAAACAAGCAAGCCAGCCAGCATGTGATGGACGTGTAGCAAAATTGAACGACACGCAATGTGGACGCGAGCCGTAAAATTAGGCCAAGAATAACACGCGTGCTTCAGCAATACATCTGTCACCAATCTGTTTGCGTCCGTTTTGGGTCGTGGGGGCGGCGAGTTCCTGGTAAGTCCTGCTAGGGCTCATACGTGTGGGAGCAATTAGCCTTGCATACAACTACATTCACCCACACGCTGGCTGGCTCATCGCCATCGTTATAAGCGGTGTGATCAAGCAAATGGTTTTGAACAAATTGATGTGCCTGTGCTGGCCGGTACATGTTCAGCGACACTTCCAGCCCCGACGGATAGCGACGAATAGCGTAAACAATCGTGGTTGCAGCATGGTACAGTGAAGGGGTGCACAGTGTGAGAAAGACGAATCATAATTGCTATTGAGCTGTAAGGATTACAGAGCTTTTTTCCAGGCAGTATGTTGTATAGAATAACGTAAGATAGAAATATTGGATTGGATTGGATTAGAGACAACTAAAAAGCAGTGTTTAAGGTACTCGCATGGTGAGGTCAAAGGTCAATTGGAACTAACGCTAGCACTTTAACGTATTCCTTAAAGAAAATCCATTATTTTCTACTATAAATTTAAAATTTAAAGTTACAACCGGCTACATCAATGTTTGTTATTGACGCGAACGTAACTCGATAACGGATGATAGGCAGATCCAACGGCATAAGCCATCCTTCATTCTAACATTTCGCATGCCTGCACCCGTTAGCGAAGAAAGCAAAAACAGAAAATAAAAACACTTTCTCAATACATCCGAACAAACATTCAATCTTCCAATCGTTCTACTCTCGACCAAGACGCCAGACGAACCTTCCACAACGTAAAACATATCTCGTGTGGCTTCCCAGAACAGGCCCTACCGCAGCATGTCGAATCGAACAGGTGCGTCCGCACGACGTCGCCACGCGCCAAACGTAAACGATAGCAGCTCCCTTGAGAAGAGGAATAACAGTCTTTTCATTGTCCCGTCCGCTCCTCTGACTTCCTTTGGCTTTGGTAAACCCACACGGGAGTCAGGCGTTGTTGCCGCCGCCTGCATTACAAAACCGTTCGCCCACGTCTATCTTGTCCCAGCGCCTGTACCACGAAATGTGTCGCAGAAAATGGAACCGTAAACATTGAGCTAAAAACTTCTTGTGTGCTCTAGGAATGGGGAGGGGAAATATCTCTCCCGTAAGCCGGTAGTACTACTAGGCACTAACAATTCGAATCGATTCTGACCTTTTCTGCTCTTCTGGGTAAGCCTCCCACAAGCACGGGCAAAAAAGGAACAGTCCCCGACAGATCGTTAGTGGCGCGTTTACTCGTCTGTGCTTGCCGGTAGCTGGGAATTACCGGGGAAAAACTTCTGCCAAGGTGTCCGTTTTTTCCAGCAGAAAACAAGCAAACAATAATAGAAACCATCCACTTCCACCCTTTCCCCGCTCTCGTTGCGCTTTCAAACAGACAAAACTTTCCTTCCGACCTTCCATTGGAAGCAGCATTTTTCCCCAGACCAGGTGGACATCGGTGTTTGCGTAGGCAAAGCCCATCGGCCCAAGGTCCACGTCCACGTCCCCGGGTAAAGTTGTTGCCCGTACTCGTATGAATTTTACATGAGTGGCGGAAACTCGAAAGCGCTTCACGTCTCTTTTACCTTCGCGAAATTTATCTCCCGAGGAAAGGGGGGAAAAAAGGCACAACAGCAACAACAAAAAACGTATTCCGACATGCACATCGACACGCACACGGGCAAGTGGTGACTGCAGCGGCAGCGATGTTTATTGTTATTGGGTGAGAAAAGGAGGCCCCCCGGTGGCCATTACTTTTCACCGACAAAGTCATTTGTCTTAGCCTGTCCTCTCCTGGCCGTTTCTCTGCCAGCGCCCACACTCGCCGCTGGAAACCCCCCTGGATGCGGAGGATCTATTCCCACGGTTTTGGGCGGCGTCATTGTGGCGTGGTTTCACTGGCAGTGCCAATACAGCCCAGGCTAGTAGTCGTACCGCCGTACAGGAAGGGGGTTCGGTTTTGGGCAGGGAAATTTATGAAACCCTGCTTCAAGTGGGCTTTATGCTCACCATCTCCCCTCCCGCCCGTTCAATCGAGGTGATAAATGGCCTTGTGGCACCATTTTCAATCCAAGTGGCGCTTGTGTACACCAAATGCTCCCCACGCTAGCGGGATGTGTCGAACGTGTTAAAACGGTATTTTCCCCCACCAACGTGGATATCGCTATGGCGCTCAATATCCCCACATATCGCGATTGATTCGTCGAGATGGCTTACACCTCAACCACAATCCTCGGCACCGCTTGGTTCACCCTTTCCGGGTGGAGATAAATAGCGCTCAATTCATTCACTAATCCTTCGGTGTTGTTGGTGGTGGTGGTGGGTTTTTTGCTACCCACTTTGCGCGTAAGCTTCTCATCGACGCTTAGCGTTGCGTTTGCGTCGCCTAATCCTAGGGGCAGCGGTAGAACCCTAACTCAGCACCTCAGAACCATCCAAGTCCACCACCGAGCAGCGTGTGGCGAAAGATGGGTCGTTTTTTTTAGTTCTTTGTTGGTCGGTTGGTCCATCGCCATCGTGCCCAGCCATAAATTCCAGCGGCAACGTGCCGGAATGACATTCTGCAATCACGAATGGTTGGACAAGATAAACCGGGTCACCCCAAAACCCCAATCCCACAAGTTAGTTTGTAAGCGCTTGCCCGGTCTACGGCATCCACGGCGCATCCGGCGTCCGTCGGCAATGTTTTCGAGCGCCAAGCCAAACCAACGCCCGAGCGTCGAGAGCAGTCAAACTCTCGGCCGGGAAAATCAATCAAAAAAGAATCGAAGGCAACCAACAAACTGGCGGAGCCCGAGCGGGGAACTGACAGGGCAAGAAGGCAAACCAAATCGGTCGATTGAAATTTTCCCGATCATCGCCACAGCAAACTTAACCCATTTCCGGAAACTTTTGCCTAGTTTGCCGGCAGATCCTCGATGCTCGTTGCACCGGAAGCTTAACGAGCTCACACAAGAGGCAGCTGAAACCCGAGGGGAAATTGCGGGGCAGGGCGGAGCGTTTGTTTGACAAGCAGGAGAGGTAGCGCAGACGGGGGGAGGGGTGGCGTAACGATCCCTGTAAGTATCTCCCATTTGGATTTGTCTGCATTGGAAGTAGCTTCAGATTTACAAAATTGCAAACGAGCGTGTCTTTTTCATGGTGAATGAACAGATGAGGTCATGTTTTTGCAAAATCGAACCACGGGTACGGAAACTGTCGTCCCTTCGATTCCTTTTTGTTGGTTTTGTCGTTTATGTTTAGCTCTTTTCTCTCTCATTTGGGTTGAGTTCCGCTATGGGAATTAGGAAAGTTTTTGGTTTGCCGTTTCGGTCACTGGATCGTGACAAGCAAGCTTTAAGGTTTCTTTAAAAAGGCTATGGCAATTTCTTTCTAAGATTAAATAAGCTTTTGAATGCTTTTTTTTACAACACAGACCACTGAAAAGTATCATCTTATGAAGAGAAATTACATGTTTTAAAGAAATTTACAACAGATTGATATAGGAAACAGCACTCAACTGTTACAACTTTTACGTCAATCAACTTCCCATGAACGATCAGTCTGTGTGCGGGAATGTGTCCAGTCGTTCTGCCCATCTAATCGTCCAATCGCCCCAAAACGCTCCTCAATCACAACACGCTTTCCACTTTTAAACTCAATCAATCGCACATAAACTTTGCTTTTTGGCATGTTCGCTCTCCCTTTCTCACGGACGATTTAAAAGCAAAAGTTTTTCCTACTTTTTGAAAACTTTCTGCTGACCCTTCCTATCGCTTCGCAGTATTTGTGCCTGGAGGCAGTATCCAAACTGACCTTTTCGCTACGCACTCACCCATAGAATCAATCCACTTTTGCTATAGCATCAACATCGTTTCTATTTCACGGGTAGTACATTTTGTCTAAAACACTGGCTTATACACGCATAGACAGGCACGATAGGGGATGGTGATAGCAAAAGAAGCTGCGATAGCACTCAAACAATGCGAGCTTTTCGAATTAACGATCAACGATGGCAGTTCAATGTGATGTAATTGAGTAGTTTTGTGGTTATTTGATTGTGCCACGGGTTGATTTGCTTTATTTGCGTTGATGTCATTGACAAATACCTATTTTTTCTGCTTAATTACTTTCTCAATAATACGGTAACGAAAGGTTTACATTTTGCTAATTTTATTTCTAATGATACTATTCCTTGTACAGGTAGTAATACAAAAAAAAAGTCATCTTATCAGCACAGCCCAAGCAAGTGTACGTCTGCCATCTTGCTAACCTTCCAATTAAGTGCCAATAATACGGTGAAAGCACTCACAACCACCAACTGCCACCATTAAGGTGAAACAATAATTCTAAAGCGAACCTTTCAGCCGTAAGGATCGTGTGTTTGATCTGGCTGGAAATTGTCTTACTCCTAGCGTTCGCCTTACTCCTGTTGAACCGTCCCATTTGGTTATCTCACTTTCTTTAGCTCCTGCCCACTTTAGCACTGTCCCGTACTTTGTACTTTGCTGCTTCAGCATTAACATGGTTTCGTTTTACTTTCGCTGATTAATTTTATGCTAATGGCACCTGACAGGCACCCTGCTATTGGCGCCAGCTGTCGGATGAGCTTTCAATTTTGTCCCACCAAGCAGGGAGAGTTTCGATTGGTCCGCTGCCCACTAGACGCACCGGAGGACCGTTTGCCATAGCAACACACTCACACAGTGACCGACCCCACTACCAGCACGAAGCACGGGTGCGCGAGATAATCACGACAATAGGAACGCAGACGTCTATTGGCCTTGTGACAAAATTGCAAAGCATAGCAAGATCCTAAACTTTCTCCCCAGGTGATTCGGGGGTTTTTTTTTTCAGTGTTTGCCGCTTCCTTTCTCTCTTCTGCCCGTTGGGTAATGGCAGTTCATTTTAAACATTTTATTCAGTTCGCACCGTTCTTCCAATGGCGTCGCACAAACAGGGTGGCTCCAATCTAACCGCGCGGCTACACGGGGTGAAATATACAGCGAAATGAACTATTTGACAAGCGAAATATCTGACGGATAAAGCATCACAGCAACCAGGTGATGTGCAATGTTAACAAATAATGTGCACAAAATCGTAATTAAATCCATTAAATAACTTCAATATCGAGTACTTCGTCGATTTTCAGTCAACAGTTCATAATTTCTTCTAATTAGGGAATGTTCTGCTTAAGAATATATTATTTTTAATAGAATTTCGAAAGCGGATGTTGTGTCTCCCCCAACCCTTTAGCTGTACCTGTCAGATATTTCACCTGTCAAATAGTTCATTTCGCTGTATATTTCACCTCATGTAGCCGCGCGGTAAGACACCTGTGCTGCCCGTTGTCTAGTAGCCCGGCAGCGAGGCCTCGCCATTCCTAGAAGGCCGTGAGACCCACCATACCCATTTACTACTTGTTTGCTTGGTGAAGTATTGTGTTGCCATAGTAAACAGTAGAAATAAAACTCATCCACCACTCTATCTCAGGGGGGAAGGGAGGGCTGAGATCGCAATCCTTTCACCAACCTAGCTGTTGCTTGCTTTCGTGCTAGCGGGAGAAAAAATTGAAAAGCAGACGAGCAACAACTACAACAAGAAAACAAGAACGAAAGAAATATAATCACCTCAGCGAATTGGCAGCGACGGCAGTGCCTTACACGCGCCAGAAATAACCCTCCAACCCTCCCCTCTCTCCGCATTTGCCCCTTAGCAAAACGAACAAAAGCACACTCTATTTGCTCATGATTTTCCACCTGTTGCCATCGGGCAAACAATCGATATGCCGTTGTTTTGCTGAATTCCGTAAAGTCGAATCCCGGTCTGCCCGGTCCTTCGAGTCCTTGGAGCATCGTTTGCTGCTTCAATCGAATCAAATCGTTTGCACACACACACACAAACACACACACAGACTCACACGTGGCGCTCGTGCACAGTTAGCGCTAAGAAAGCAAGGAGAAAACTCCAATTGGGAATCGAGATGTTTGATTTTCCTCTGCTTGTTCACACACAATGGGCAAGACAAAAAAAAATGGTGCATAGAACTACGGCGAATGAAAAGACGATCGCGACCACGGCTGACGCAGTGGTCTTGTGTGTGTGTGCCGTGCGGCGCCTGCAAAGTGGTTTCAAGCCGGCTGGAAAAAGATTTCCAATTTATTACGAACAAACAATGCCGGTGGAAAACAAGTGCGAAGAAATAGCTGCTTTCCCCTGCTCACGGGGCGTTTGGGTCTGAACAGCTAGCAATAAAGCAATCTATAAAGGAAAACACACACACACGCACACTTTTTGGGAACACAGGGAACAGGGAACATTGCTGAAGAAATAAAAAGTATAGGAAAGCTGTCAAGCTCGTTCCCGAATAGATGTGATGTGGTAAAATCACCGGTTCTCCCATTTCTGCCGCTTACAAAACGCTATCCCCATTTTCCATTACATTTTGCTGATATGGGTTTTTTTGTTTAGATTTGCTTTAGCCTTCAATCTTCCCTTCCACCCAATATTCAACTGAAGCGATTGGTAAAAAGTGGCACACCAAACACACAATTTCTCCGTGCGATTTGGCGAACTGCTTGCGCTCCCATATTCCCTCATCCAATTGTTGTAACCACGAGCATGATGAGCGAGACCACCATTGTTTCCCTTTCGCTCTTGTTTACGTGGGTATTTACACACATCCACAGTACACCCACCGCCTCACAGCAGCAGCAGCAATAATGATGATGTATGACCCGGTTTGCGTCGATACGACAGCAATCACTTAGCAAAGCTAGATGACGCAGATGCTCCCACAAAAAACCCCCGTCTCCCGACCATTAAAACCCAATCCAAGGTAGGTTGTGATATTTTACGCAACGTGAAATGGGGAATGTCTTTCAAAAACTGCTCCCAACAATCTCTGTCCCAAAATGTTTTCCAGAGCAGGTGACCAAACAGAGTGAAGACAGTAGCCGCTACAGTCAATGAATAAAAAAACAATTTCTTACAATACAATTGATGATGATTGCATTTTTTGATGCTGTTTAAGCATCGATAAACTTCTACAAGTTGAAAAAGAAACTGTTATTTTAAATGACAAAACCAGTTAAGGTAAACTGCTTTTTCAGCTATTTGAGCTGCGTCTTCCGTTGCGCAAAACATGAACTCAACACACAAAGAAGGTAAGGAAATTCGTTCATCTCTCATCGCTTCTCTTCCTCTCACGCGGAACGCGGAATCTTCTAAGATTCACGAGATAACGCTTCCATTTTCCACTGTCTCCTGCTCGTTGTTTTGGTACAATTGATTATTTTCCATCTCTGTCCCGCCCAAAAGCCTCAGTTTTAAAAGTTTCCTACGGTCGGCAACAAGTGTACTGACCGGAAAACGCCTCCCTATCCTCCCGGGAAACAACTCACTGAATTGGGCAACGAAGTGGAGATGAAGATTTCCGTTCCAGTCATCATTTTTTGCCCTCTTCCCGGCCCTATGTGTTAGCCCCGAGCCGGGAGGATGGTGGCAAATTAAATCCATCACACTTACAAACGGAACAGGCGAGCAAAGTTTTTGGGCTCCGTTTGGACAGGACACGCTTAAATGAAGGTTTTCCGCTCGTCCGCAACTTCTGGGGACGGGCCCGGCTCGCCAACTAACCAACTCGGCACCAACCTTCGCACCCAGGAGCACACCACGCGCGCGCGCCCTACTTCCATAAATGTCATCATTCAAACAATGAAAATGTCAGACAGCGAGAGCGCGCGCGTAACTTTGCTCGGGGAAATTCAATTTCCAATTTTCCCGGTCACTTGACAGACGGTCGGTGTGGTGCCCCTTCGAAGCCCTCCTGTCTGGTGCGCCCGGTAGCCCTGTAGCTTGTGATGCGCTGTGTAGCCTTACACAACCACCCACCGACACACACACACACACACATTCACACACTTACCAGACACACGTACGTACCCAGCTAGTACGTTAACACGTTCCCGTGTGCGTTTCTGTATCGTATGTATTTCATCGCACAGTGAAAGCTTTTCTTTGTGGTTGTGTTTTCTGGGCGCCTCCGTTGCGGGTCGCACAAAACCCAAAAAACCCCACACCACCCCCAATGGACGGAACATTCGTGAATGGTAAAAAGGCAAACGTCATTTGTGTGAGGGTTGATTGAAACCATTCTGACGTGTAGGCTCCGGGCTAGTGCCTTGTATCCCGGGAGGTGTAACATATACCCGACCACGGGCCCACCCTTGCGCGCCCATTACACCTTCGTGCGCTTTGCTGCGTGCGGACTGCGGATCTGTTCCACTGTCAGGCTTCCCGGCGGGTACGGAGGGGAAACTTTAAACAATGCTGAAGCGACAGAATATCCTAGCTACATGGGAACTGCTTCCGGCTGTTTCTCAACCCGACGCCCGTAACCTCATTCCTTCCCACATTCATTTGGAACAAAGACAAGAAATGGGAAAATGGGAACAAAAAACGCAAAACTTTGAATGAATCAAGTCCCGGCTCCCATGGCCGACTTACGTTTGGTGAATTGGTGAAACCTAATCAAACAGTAGGGAAAGGGAAGGAAAAGCCAGTTCCAGTGCACGTCCTAGCTTTCCCTCCCCTCACACCCCCCCCCCCCCCCCCCAATCGCTCTAACAGTGAATCCGTTTTTGATGAAGCGATTTTAAAGCAGGAAAGCGGTTTTGTCTGCCTGTGTGTTTGGCATCTTTACCAAAACTTTCCCACTTTTGGGGGGGAGGGCCAGAAAAGAGTGTCGTTTATCATTTCCAAACGCTTTGTGTAACGCACATTCAAAATACGCACGTCACAAAACAGTCAGGCTGTGCGAATTTTCGAAAAACAATCGGACTTTCCCGAGCTGAATGCTCCCAACATTGCACGACCAAACCCGTTTTAAAATATTTGCCCTTTGCTTGTGCAAACAAAACCCTTTGAAGATGGGATGAACAAAATTCGTAAAAATAACATCATTCTTTCCTCCATCGGAATAACAAACAACTTCAGCGGGAACGGGAACGGGAGCCACCCGGCCAGGGAGAGGGGGAATGGATGCGGTGCAAAATCACAAAAGGTTACCTCTCTACCCACACCCACCACACATACACTTTGCACCGACCATCTTGGCCACAAAATGGGACTCACGCACACACACAAAAACAACCCACGTAAACACACAGAACTCCACACAGAACCGCAGTCCCCGGGAGGAAATGCCGGATCGGCGGCACGGGGTGGTCGCTATCCCGCCCGGGTGGTTTTATTAATTATAATTGAATATTCGCAGCAGCGGCGGCACACAATGATGACAAAAGAGGGCGAGCCCACGACTGACGGTGCTGAGTTGAGTGAGTTTAGTGGGAAGGAAAGTTAATCAATATTAGCTTCGTGGCGGTGACACACAGCAGCAGCCAGCAGTTTTTGGGGCGATGGAGCGGTGTCTGTGTTATTAAATTTATTTTATTACTTATCCCAGAAACCCTGCTGCGAAAAAGGGAGTGGGATGGGATACCTTCACCCATCCGCTGCTGGGAGATCACGATCACGAGATGGGCAGTCTTTTGTCGCTATATTTCTGGTGTATGGCGATGGTACAGTAAACAGCATGCGTCTTTGCTGGATGAAAATCACTATAAACCGAAAAAATGCATCATTTTTTGTTAGAAATACACAACAAACGAACACAATTTGTGCATCCTCAACGGGAACGGGGTGCGTTTTTCTAAACCATTCGCATAAAAAAACCTTTGCTTCTTTTCTTCGCTCCACTCAAACCCCTTGGGAGACACACTCTGTGGCGGTGGGTAAACGGGGCGGTGCGGTATTTTATTTCATCTCACCTGCAGCAAAACAGTAAAAGAAAAGATCGGAAAGGTATCCAAGACAACGCCCAACTACTGAGCGGCCTCCTCGGAAACGGTGCGCTCCAAAATATTTAGCATCTATGGGTGTATGGAGAGAGAGAAAGAGAGACCGAGAAGGAGAGAGATGCTGCATATTTTATGTTATTTTTGATCTCTCTATTCCGGGGTCAGTTTTGTGTCTCGAAAACCACTTTTGTTAAGCACCGGTAGAAGGGTGGGAAAGGGAAGATTTTTCCACCTTTCATCAGTGTTTCCCAGTTAGCGAGAGTTACAGTGGGAAGTTATTCTTGCGATACTTTGGCTCGCCTGTGCTGATGGTGCTGGAAAAGGGGACGCCAGTTTACCTACCATTACCGACACCGCTATGCCATGGAGCGACCAGGTTAGAGGAAGCAAAGGGAGTGATAGTGGGGGGGGGGTGATGGGCAAAAAGGGCACATTTTTCCGGGGCAAAGAATTTAATTTAGAAACACAAGTTCTTCGAATTCGTAGCGAATATCTTATTTTTACTACTGCCATCCCTCATCCGACATTCACCCTCATGCAAAAACTCACCCACCAGAAAACATCACAGGTTCTCCCCCCACCCTTACACCCCCCCCCCCCCTCCACCCCCTCCCCTGTCCCGAGGTGGGTGTGGTACGTTGAAGATACAGAAAAACTCCCGCGCTCGCCCGTTCGGATTACGGTCCCAACAACAGGGCCCAGAAAAAGGGCTAGAACATGGGCTAAGAAAAATGTCACTTTTTTGTTGCGAAGTTTACATTCTTCGGGCCACCGCCATGCCGTCGCGCTCGGGCAGTAAAAAGGTAAAGCTAAACCAACGGAGGGGGGGAAGGGGAACAAAACTTTACCGTCGCTACGCTACGGTGCCGCATGGACGGAAGCGCATGGTTGCTGCGTATACGCAACAGGCGGCGTGCAAGTTGCTCTCACGCAAAGATGCGCACACAGCGAGAGAGTGTTCGCGTATGTGGCGTGTTGTTATTGTAATATTTTCGCTACAACCTAATTGAGGATTTGCTAACTTTTTGCTACGCGTTGATAATGGAATATTTAAAATTACATCCAAAAGCGATGATGTGCTGTTGGATGCTGTACGCATGTCGGTGGGGAAACGTACACGAGTGAATTTAAAAAACAAACTTTTCCAATTAATCCAACGCACCGCGGAATGGTGCAGGGAGCGCTTGAAGCAATCGGGGAAGCCGGAGGGATGTTTTGGTGACGAAATATGTTTGCAAAAGAGAACGCGCATGATGCTCTTGGGTGATTGTCAGTGCGCTAATCTTTTCCAGGTACGTGCGACTGTCATCATTAGCAGAGCCACGTTTATAGATAGCGCTTCTACAGAAGAGAAACCCCCGAGAAAAGCGCAACATTTTAAATTGCGTCAGAGCAACTGCGTTCTATTTCACCGCGGTAAAGAGTTTTTTATTTTCGAACATAATAAAAAACGAGCTTAGACTTGCATTGTGAAAGCTTAAAAGTGGAATGGTAATTGGTTTCCTACCACTTAAAAATAGTTACAAACGTCCTTTACAATTCTTCTTGGAAAAGTGTTAAAAATAATTTCAATTGGTTGAAAAGGCACCACGGTTAGAGAGCAAAACATGCACTATCTATCTGTCTATCTATCTATGTAGCAAACGTTAAATGCACGAATGAGACAAACGTTAAGTCTCCAATAATAAACATGTCTAAGTATAACAGTTAATGCATTTCTATGTCATGTCATTTCTTTTGATACTTTCATTTTGAGTTTTACAACAATAAGTACTAATTATAATTTCGTTGTTCTTATTAAGCCGGTCTCGTGGTACAGTCGTCTACTCGTACGACCCAACAACATGCCCGTCATGGGTTCAAGCCCCGTATGAAGAAGAAGAAAAAGAAGTTATTATTAATATTAGTTATTGCTTGTCCATCGCTTGAAATAATTATTTTGATGTGAACATTTCCCAAACTTAATATACTATTTGCCACGTATCGTCAACGTCACCTGATCGCCGAAACCTTAGCATTTGGAACTTATTGATTGATTTCAATATCTTGAGCGATAGGCAAATGATTTGACAGTTGTTGAAAAATTGCCAGCTGTTGGTTTTTACATTATGACAAATAAAGTTAATATATATTAATAAATAATCACAGCCACATCACGAAGATTAAAGTCCAAAAGCATTCAAGCGAATAGTGTTCTGCTAGTACACTTTATGATATTTTACTTCATTGTATAACAAATATGTACATTCAAATATTTAAATTAAAAGGAGAGAAAATACATGAAAGCCTCTCCAGCAACGATTTTAATGGGAAGATCAGCGTGCACCCCACACCCTGCACCATGAAGAGATTCGCTAATTAATTGAAAATCGTTTCCCATTCTTTGCCGAGCCTTCCGTTTATCCCACCCGCTTGGCTTTTCCTTCTCCATTAAACCACCGGACCATTACTGGCGATGAAAACGACCCGAGCGAATCATCGGATCCATTTGCTTTAATTTATGTTCTTACTATTTCTCCATTTTACCTGTCCCGGGCACGGCCAAGCGACGCAGGAAAATGTACCAACCTACCAAAATAAAAAAAGCCAAACCAAATCTTTCCATCTATTCCAGCTAGCCGAAAAATGGCTGTGGCTACCTTCTTGCAATCTCCATCTCTCGCCGACTGGCTGAGTAGTAAATAGGTAACCCGAGCTCGCCCAATAAGCGCGGTAAAAGGTATCCATGGAGCAGATATCAAATATCCCGACCTCCATCAGCATCAGATTGGCAGCGCAGAGAACCGGACGGGGAAAAATATACGCGCAACCACAAGCCCAATGTGAAGCAACCGCGACCCCCACCGGAGCCCGTTTCAACCGGAGGCCGAAAGTGCTCGGGGGAAATCCCTCATCAATTTATTAAGGCTTTTTGTTTTTTTTTTTTTTGTTCGGCCAACCCATGGTTGTGGTTTTTCGGAGCAGTTTGTGCGGGATAATGACGGAGGCGATTTGGTCATGGTGTGCTGGTAAGAAATTAAATCTCTTCCCCATTAGCGAGTGAAACCGATTTATGAGCTCGCGTGGGTTGACCACCCCAACACTAGCGCACGCCCACGAACGTGTACCTCGAGCTGTCGCTAGTCCACGTGTGGGGAAATTATGTCAGATTGAAGATTGGTTGTAATAGATTCTTCTAGGAAAATCATTGTTGTGACAATATGGAACATTTGCCTTGCTTCCTAATATCCTTGTCTCATTCAAACCAAATAAATCTGATTTTATTTATTTGTTTCTACTTCATCAAATTCTTGTTACAAGTCTGTGTAAAGTTTTGAATAACATTACATACATGTTTCTATTTCTAACATATTAAAAACATGGCTGGCTTACATGCTTATCTTGCACCATCCACGAGCTGCTATTTTTGGTCCAAATCAAGCAACCCTCGTTGCAGCTAACTGTATCTGCAACTGCAAGTTGTGTGGGAAGCGCCAAACCCACTCACCCACCCCGTAACTACCATAACAACGCGTCAAACAGTGCACGAAGCACCGCAACGGATTGCACCATTATAATCCATAATCAACAGTGCCCGCAACGAGAATCACGAGAATCACTACACACCACACAACCACTCCACCGTTTGCACACTTGATGGCGTTTCCGAGCAGCTTTAAAACGAAGCGCACACAAGCAAGTTTTCCCCTATCAGGCGCGCGCGTACCGGGCAAGTGGAAAACTGTACCACCGTAGTGTTTTGCCCCACACCGCGTGCCGCATCGAACAGCGAACAAACTGGCTTTGCCTACCTGTTGCCGTTGGCAGTGGTTTGCACCACTACAGTGAAAGCTATATAATGAACCGAGAAGAGGCCACTGTAAGGTCGGTAACGATGGTAACCGGGTGCAAGAGAGAGCAACGCAAAAAAAGCACGATAGAAAGTGCTCGTAATTTTAAGTTTTCCCACGGCTCAAGTTGATGTGATCGAGCGGTGCGCTTCAATAGACTGAGGAATGGGTGGGTTTGTGGGGATGGTATGGATTGCGTACGTAGTTAGTACACAGACAGTGCTATTTTAATGATTTTATGCATAATTATCTTGAGCTGAAAAGTTTCAAATCGAGCGTTGCAGTGAGGCATTCAGTTTCCGTGTTTGAACTACAGGATGCGAGGGGAAAAAATCTGTTTTAATATAACCATTAAACGCACATGATGCACATAATACCTAGTATCTACACGTTTCATTATCGTATTTGCAATTAAATAAACTAAATAAAAGACAACATACTTCGCCAAATCCCTGTTTTTATCGGTGTTGAGAATTTAAATCATTATCAAACATGACATTCTCATTCACATGGGTTTTAATGGGTATATTAAGACATGCCAATTTGTTTGAAATACCCTAAAACATTAAAAAAATAATTGCATTTGCTAAAATTTATGAACAGAAATTATTGATGCTGCATTAAACGATAATTGGATGTTATAACCTTTTATCATCTCTCATAACAGTAGAAAAAACAAAAATTTATAGCTTTTTTCTACGAAACAAATCGCTAGGAACTTTCGGCACAGCGTCTTCTGTTGCTTGCCACCAAAAACCTTTACAAAGCAATAAAACATGCTTTCAAACACTGACAGTACCATAAAGTGTAACATATTTTAAACATTTTTGTCTGTTTTTTTGCATCATTTTTGCTTTCCTTCCACCATGTTACGGTGGCGGAAAATCGATCGATTTTCCAAACCGATCCCTTACGGTCGTGCCGCGTTTCGCTCGCTCGCTCGCTCGCTCAACCCATACCCATGTGTCTTTGCGGGCGGATTTTCCTGATTTCACTACAACCACCATTCCTAATGCTTCTAATGCTGCTCGCTTTTCCCTGCTCCGCCTTGCCAGCTTCCCGTATGGCGTTGCCAGCCAGGATGATGATTTATGTAGCTAATTTTAGCAACAACCGATGACAGCCAGCAGCAGCCAGCAACAACGGGACGAAGCAAATACTCAAACACACACACACATACACGTACACATAAATGTGCCCATGGTGGAGGAATGTTTCGCCAAAATAAGAGCAACAGGAGGGAGACGCACAGAATGCAAAGCAAAAAAAAAGCAAAATCCCGTCACGCCATCCACTCCGACGGTCCGGTCCAGTGTGCGGGTTGCGAAGGACATCGAAGGAAAAGTTTTGCCTCTTGCCCGGTGTTTTCCCCACCATTCCATCGTACAAGCATTCCATCGTGCAGAGCCCGGTGGCCACGCTCCGCTGGGAAATTGCTCAATTGGTGGGGCCGCAGTGTCCGGAGTGGACCGGGGGAAGCTGGGAAGCATGCGAACGCGTTGCCCTGGATAAAGGCAAACCGGAGCCACCGCCATGGACGAATACGGCAGGAAGCGTGACGATGTAAGCAGAGGGGAGACCACACAGGGATGCTTTGATTTATTTTTAGTCCCCGTTTATGTCGCTGTCTGCGTGTGTACGGAACGGCACGACCGTTCGATTTCGCATCACGCGAGCGGCGTGCAAAAGGTGTAGCACGTCGTGTTTCGTGTTCAGCGTGTTCTCGCCGCGCGCGCTTTGCATCCGGGAAACGCTGTGCCCCTCTTGCGTAAAACGGGAAGCCAGCAACCGTCGTCCTGGGCGGGGTGGTGTGGTCCCATGCTTCTAACATTCCCGTTTTCCACTGTTTAAAGGGTTGAGCATTATTCGTTCGTGAAATTAGCAGCTTTTTTGGAAATATATCTTTTCCCTCTTTTTTCTGTCGTATCATTTTTTAATCTCAATCAACGCGCTGCCCTTTTTTCCTACTGTATACCAATAAAGCAGAAACACAAGCTTTTCGTGACGGGAAAAAAGGAAAACCAAAAAAGGCATTCCTTCCATTTGAAAATTTAAAGATCGTCCCATCGTTTTAAGACGCTGTACCTTTTCTGAGGGGAAAACCAAAACCTTCTGCCAAAAATCTGCCCCAAAAATTCCATTTTCCCTATTCCGTCTGATATTCACTTATCATTTTTGTTTTATCTTTGCCGCAACCAACAACCGTGCAGCAGCAGCAGCAGCAGCAGCAAGGTATGAAGGTAAGGAATGGAATGGTAAAAAGAATTCTTCTCCTTTCTGCATCTTGCTTTTTGTTTCGTTGATTTCTGCTTTTCCAGGAACACGCTCCCACCAGGACGGACAGCAGCCACGCCGCTGCGCTCGTGTTTGGGCGGCGCTCGTGGCATGGGAAGATTCATCGCTGTCATTTTCTGTTTGCGTTACATTCCTCGCGTTCTGGCGTGAATGGAAATCTGATTTGGAACATCAAACGAAAGTACGGTGGTCCTTTTTTGTTTTTGCTGTTAAAGTTGGTTTGGGGTGCAATGATGTACGACATTGCCTACCAGTGGGCGACACCAGCAGCAGCAGCAGCAGCAGACGATGTTACGCGCGTGCGGATGATTTGCAAGACCAGCTTGAGAATTATTGCCTAACGTGGTGGGTCTGTTGCTTCAATTATCATCAGCAATGGAGCGTCGTTTTTCGTTCTCTTTTATTTCAGATGTCATGAATCGTGAAAAGTGTGCTTATTATTCGCACATTACACACGTGCGCGTAAGATGGAGGCGCACGGTCGTTTATAAATGCAGGGGGGCAAGGCAGCACAGTCTTTTACAGCATAATATTTACTGCACTTTACCAAGCGGTCTATTATTTCATAACTTAAAACAGACAATAAATGCGGTACATTTCCACCCACCTGAAGCTTCTAAACGCTCAGTCGCGCAACAGTGTTGCGTACGCCATAGCAATGATGTCTGACTAATTTTCATAATCCATCAGCAAGCGGCTCGTTTGTCGAAAGCAAATAGATGCATGATCCTCGCAGTATCCCGGTAGCCTTTTGACGCCTTGGCTCAACGCTTTGCATAATGAAGCATCTGTCAACACGTGCTCAGCTACAGCTCGTACCGCTGCGGGCATAAATGGGGTTGATAATTTGGCCGATGCCATTGCCATTGTGCGGGCGTACGGAGGGAGTACACACAAACACATCATTGCTCTCTTTTCGTACCGGATGCTTGGTCTTAGCATCGCCGAAAACCCATTACCATAACGTACCGGAAAGAGTAGCTTAAAGCGATGGTGTCCTAATTTTCCATTCCTACCATCAGGGGCGTACCGAAAACACCCGAACGATGATGATCCATGGGTTCAATGGTGGAGTGAAAGTTTCGCAAAGTGTCACAAAGCGTAAGCTAATGCACGACAACGGCATCATTTCAATTTTTTCCACCGCACATCCTTACAGTGAGCCTCAGTCAGCCATTTTTCGAGCATTGTTTTCCCATAAAAAAGCCCTTTTAAAAAATAAACCATAAAACGAATGAATAAGTGGATGCTCAGCGTTCGTGGTGACACACACACCCATACACACATACACACACAGATTTCGTTTGCTTCAGCGGCTAGGAAGGTTGTGACTAGATGCATACCGGAGTGGCTATAAAAACTGGCAGCCTGGCAGTCCATGAAATGACTTCATCGGCCACACAGTACAATCCGGAGCATCGTGCCTCTCCCCATCTCCTTCTCACCCAAACCAACCCAGACACTGTCAGCTAAATCAAAACAGCATTCATAAAACATATTAATTCAATTTGCATACTTTATAGCGCCCCTCTTCGCCCTCTCCATTCCTTTTCAGGTCCTTTCCGTGGGTGCAGTACACGTCCGAGCATTCTACAAAACCCCTCCCCCTCTCCCTCTCTCTCTAGTCCTTCCAGGCGGTTGGCAGGCGGACCAAATTTGGTACCAAATAATTCTTCTTGCCAACCACGTGCGCCCAAGTTCGTTTCCCATTACCCTCCCTATCCATCTGAGGGGGACGATAGAGGGAAGAAGAATTCAAGCTTCCTGTCCAAGATTGGTCCTTCGACGCTGAGCACGTCCGGTACGTGGACGTTTCCGAGCCGGAAACGGGATCGGTAGTGTTCGTGTTCGTCGATTGTGATTGAATTTATAGAATTCAAATTTATTCATCCTGATTTCGTGCTGCGAAACACGAATCGCTTGCCAGCTTCCCGGCTCGCTGGAGCGGTAAACATCTGGCTTAAAATAGCTCATCTCACAGCACAGCAGAGCTGGTTGGTTGGGGTTGGGTTTCCGTAAAACGGTTGCTGCTAGCGCATATCGATTTACTATTTTGAACGACCTTCCCTCTGTTTGCAACTATTCGTTTTGAACGTTTTCCTTGCTTCAGATGCTGTGCCCTGCTGAGTGATTTCCATCCATCAGCAACAATCTGTTGCTTCAGGCTAATTTTATATTCATCTTTTCAGAAGCAAAAGATTAACTTTTCAGAGTTTTCATTCTATAAGAGAGAGATGGTATCACTAGTGCCTTTGCTGGTGAATGAGACTTTTGAGATTTGCAATGAGAGTTGCCCAATTATAAGTTGAATTTCATAAAGTGTTTCAATTTCAATTCAAACTTTGACATTGCGGTCATAGCTTGCGACTCAAGATGATGGTATTATCGTTTTAGATCAACCTGCTACAAGTACAAGTAAAACCATATTTTTTAAAACTTTTTAATACATGGTAACACCATTAAATAATGATAATATGACCAATCATGAAGACAACACTCAAATTCTAAAAGTTTTGATATTATTTCGAGCTCTGTTCCCGCTCGGTTTCGGATCTAGTTTAGAGTTATCAATCATAAGAATGAACCCTCGTAAACCACCACCGATTCCGTCCACAGGTCCGAATTTCTATCTTCTATACCTAGCTGCCACCTCGGCTACACGCTGTAGATGAAAATGTAATAACCTTATAATAAGATGGCTACATGGCACTGCTTCGGCGGTAAATTATTTCACAAAACCTCCAATTCCATTTACAGCCTACGGCTCCCCTAGTGAATCTACAAACGCACCCACCGTTTCTATTCCCTGTCTCTTTCCCTAACCTCCACAACCCTCTTGCTCTGCCTATCGCTCTCTTGGGATGCAAGTTGTTCTGCTTAAGTTTCAGCATCCGAGGCGTGGCGGGACGGCAGCCAAAGCTGACACGAATTCATTAGGGATTAAACGGGGCCCCGGGAAGCAGAAGGGATTAAGACGCCCGACATCCTTCGAGCCACGTTCGAGCCAGAAGCCACGCGAACGCTATCGCGAACACTTTTCACAATTAACATTAATCATCGGCAATGGAAACCCGCCCTCGCTTCTCCCTATGGGTCGTCGCCCGTTCTTTGTCCCCCAGTTTGGCTTTGGCAGAATAAACGATGGGCTGTTCATGGACGAATGAAGAAGGTGTTCCCCCCCTTCATCGTCCATTGCGTCCGAAAAATCCAGTCCATGGCTCGAGAACAGGGAAGGGGAAAAGTTTGTCTTTTGAGTTTTGCACTTTGCACAGCTTGCTTTCAGCTGCCACCATCTGATTGCGTTATCATTTCACATCGTTATCACTTGCTTACGGGCTCCAATCTTCCACTACCTTGCGCTTAATTTTACCTTCACTTCTCGCAACCATACTAGTGCTACTCAAAATTCACCAGTCCACGGCCAGACAATTCCTACGCGCAGCGAACCATTTCGAACCCATTTCTATTATGTTGTTGTTCCGTGTTCCGTTTGTTGCGATTTCTTTTATCAAGCAGACTTATTTCTTAGAATTTCGCTAGCCACACCAGCCAGCGCTCGACTCGCTCGTTTGCCTCTGAATGCGAATGCGACCTATGGAGCCAAGTTTCGCTCACCGAACTCACCCGCTCATCCCGCCGGCTTCAAATGGTTCAACAGCGCCAAGCACGGACGGGCCAGTCAACAACCTTTTTGCCATCGTTTGTGCGATTTCCGAGATTACCGGATTACGCGGTGCGGCAGAACTTTGCTTTTCCACTTTGCCACCAGGTCACAGCGTTTGCGCTGACAAGCGAAAAGTGGCAAACAAAAAACACGCCACACAAATGAAACTGGCCACGGGTTCACGCATCCACAGTGAGCGAGCTGCTGATGGTGGTGCGGGGCGTGACGAAGGCAGTCATCGACTCCATGTTTTATGACGTAATTTCTCGACTTTGCTTAGCCATAAAGTGGCTCCCATTTTTAAGCCACCCCTTCCTTACAACCCACCCCGGTCGAACGCAAAGTATTGCTCCCCTTTCTTCAGCTCTTTTATTAGTAAAGCAGTAAAGAGCAAAGCGTGGGGCGGGACGGGGTTTCTTGCAGTTACCTTAGACTACCTGTACTGTTAAAGGTGTTAGACCAACTTTTGCACCATACTTTTGCTATTCATCGCGATGAGTCGCATCAAATTCATCTCGGTGGTGATGGACGAGCACATGCACCAGGTATGCCACCGGACGGGTGGCACCCTCTGCTTCGGACGGGCTTAATTAGGTCATTGAAAGTTGTGCTCGGTGTTTGTTTCCGTTGGCCCGCAGGCCGCGTATAAAACTTTACGACCAACCGACCTGTTCCGCTCGTGGTCGTTACTCGCGTTGTGAAGCATTACATTTTTGCAAACCCCGCTACAGGATGTTGCGCTAAAATGACACAGTAAAACAGTGCAGGAGTATTGCTTTCGGTGTGGTGATTTTCCCCGAACAGACTCGGGCTACCCTCGAATGCCTTTCCCAGCGGGAGTTGCTCATGGGGCTCTGCAGCAGCACAACAATTTGTAACACAACATTGGATGGATCAAAATTCAAACATCAAACGATCTTTGTAGCGATGACCATTCTTGTGAAATTCAAAACCCTTTCAACAACCGGTCTAGTGGCTGCCCGATAAGAACCAATTGGGTTTCGTTTTTGCTTAGAATTCTGCACAGATGCGGCACCAAATTGGAAATCCCCTCGCTGGAATTGGATCACGCATTGGAAGCTGGTTCTCTGAATCGGCTTAAGTTTTAATTACAATTTCTAGAAACTATGTGATTCATCATCTAGGCAATTTAATTATTGATCAACTTATCTTCAACATGCTCATAGCAATAGGTAGTTGATGGTCCAGGCAGTTCTTGCTTTTCAACATTCCTGCAAAAGCAAGACATCGGATAGCCTTGACTGCAGTGTGCAGATCGTGCCACCTGATTGCACAATATTTTCAAGGCTCAAGGCCATATCCCAGTTCGACCGCAATGCCAGGGATCAGCTATAGGCGCGGTGACAATCACAGCTGACCTTCGCCTACCGATACCGAGCTCCGAAGACTCCGAGCAGCCTCCAAAGGGTTGGCACATGGAGAATCCTAGGATGAGGTCACACTCACCCATGGACCGCAATTACCTGCGGTAATGCTCCTATCGAAGCTATCAAGCTGGATGCTGGACGGGGGTGAACCTTTTTTCCCATACTCAAAAAACTCTTTGATGTTGTTAAAGCTCTTCTAATATCTTCCATCTCATGATCTACAAAATTCACATGTATATGTATGTGTGTGTGTGTTGGAGGGAGATGTTTCAGAGTAACTCATTGCGGTGCTCCCGTTTTTTTCTTCTTCCTATGTCCATTAATTTCAAACCACACCTGGAGCGGAGCTGTCACCAGCAGATGACAAGTGAATCAACCACCAAACTTCAAGCCTAAGGACGGCGCCAAAGGATAGAATATCCCTTTTTTTCTTTCCCTTCTTATTATTGCTGTACACGAGCAAGCTACAGGAGGAGATTGTGTTAGACAGAAGTTGTTCGCAGAGCTCGTATGATACGAGCAAACAAAACCATCCCTGCCCAACGAACGACTGTTACTGACACGCATCTAAACGAATGTGATTACTCTGGGATTGCACACACAAAAAAAAGGTTGAATGTAGTAGTGTAGGATACATTAAATTTATGGTACAGTGTTGCTGTTTCAAGTGTTTCCTAAAGCTTCATGTTTATGGGATAATAGGGAGAGACAGAGAGAAGAAGAGAAACCGAGATGGTGTGTGTGTGTGTGTATGATAGAAAAAGGGAAACATAAAACAATCGAGTCTGTTACATACATGATGCCGAGATTGGTTCTGAATGTGGCTCTGTCGGTCGAGTGGTGTGTTTGTCCAAGATTGTCTTATGCTTTATCCTGAGCCACTAATCACTTGCTTGTCTATTTATCTACGATCAGTACATTTAGCTATTTTCATTAATTTTTGTAGTGTTTTCTTTGTTTTATGGCACAACTTTTTAGCTCACAATTACAACAATTTGTTCATTATTACGCACACACACACAAACAAACACACACACACTATCGACACGTGGTAGGGACGCTACGCTAGTAAGTGCTCCCAGTGCAAGACCGCCATGATTGACCACTAGTTGCTCCGCTCGAGCTGCTGCACACCGAAAGACACGTGTCACACACGTCTACGCGCGCGCTCTCGAGTGAAGGTTTCGAACCTTTTAACGATTGTTTTACTACTATCGCGATCGTAAAGTGGATTCCAGATAATGGGTTATAGCGGACAGGTCGTTTGTACCTGGCTCTGCCCGTCGTATCTAAGTCAGACGCACACTCACCTCATTTAAATCTTCACTCTAATCGCTATTGCCGTACCGCTTCTTGTCTTATATTTGATGCACACTAAACGTCTGTGTCTGCCAATACTCCTCACCGTACACGCGAACGATTCTTGCGACGGTCCTGCAAGCGTCGGTTTCACTGATGATGCTGAAGGTTAACCGAACTAAATCCTCGTACGTTGCAGTTTGCTAGCTCATGGCACACTTTTCACCACTTTGCACGCTCTTTTTGTTTGTATTACACCACCAATGCGATACCAATGCACACCCAGACACACTTTCTGCACTGATTGCCGTGCCGTCCGAGAGCTCACCCAGCAAGCCCAAAACTAGCTAGAGATAATGAGGTGGGATTGCTGTTCGCCGTCGTGGCCGTTCGTCCGCCGGGAGCAGTCCTTCGTACGCGACTGAGCTCGAGCGCGCCTCATATTTCACTTTTATATGGCACCCCGCAACCAGCAGCACCACCCACCCCACCCCCATTTGCTTCCACCGCCAGTCCCCAAGGCCACCCCGCTCGCTAACAGACCGCCTCAAAATCCGCCGTGGCACGAGCGGGCTCTCAGCCGAAGCGCAACAGGAGCCTCCGGTCGACACGGTTTCGCCTGCCCGGGAACGCACGCATTGCGCAATGGCTGCACAAATACACGCACGCGAACGCACGCACACGGGAAAACTCCGTCACGTCACCAAACCCTCGCCCTTACCAGTGCAATGACCAGCGCTGCACAGCTAGGGAGAGCGAAGCGGACGGTAGGTGCTATGATGATTCGTGGCTTTCGCGTTCAGCCCCCGAGAGCACCTGTTGTCTAATGGTCGCTCTGCTTTTCGCTACAGGTGCTCACGTGTTGCGCACCGAATGAACACTCTGCCATGCACAACACAAACGACACGCGCACGCAAAGGGAGCGATTGGAAATGAACACGGACGCAACTGGTTGCTGCTGAGCAATGTAGGGGCAGACGGGAAGCAGCAAGGCGGGTACGAATCGTCCGAAACAAAGCTTCGTCGGCGTACGGACTCGGCTCAGCTCGGGTTTATACTCGGGTTTTTTGGGTTTTTTGTTCGAGCTCTCCCCCGGGGAAAGCGCAATTGTGAGCCATTTCAGAGCAGATGAAATCTTTCTCTCTCGCTCTCTCTCTCTCTCACACACACACACAAACAGTCTCGTCTCTGTTGCCCAGTACGAATGGTGAATCATCGAGCAGAGAAACCTCCAGCACACGTGCTCCGATGGATTTCCGTTCAGCCTGCACGAGCTGCCGCGGACTAGTGCCGCCCTCTGGTGGGTGGAAAATATCTTCCGACATCTTCATTACCTCCCTTCTCCACTGGCCAGGCGAAGCCTACAGTAGCGTTCGCGCCATTTCGCCTGTTGAACGGTGGTCGTCGGTCGGTTTCGGTGGTCGTCTAGCGCCAAACGTAGCCCCCGAGCGGAACCACAAAACCCGAACGGCGTACGAGGCCAACGACCACGAACCGACAGAGCAATGGCTCGTGCACACCGTCACCGCTTGCATAAGCGCGTACCAACGACGGACGCCACCGTTTCCCTTTCAATCACTCCCCAGGACGAGCTCCCGGGGAGTCTGCACGTCATGCACGTCACGTGAATTGACCGTGCGGACAAGCATTTCTGCTGACCGCCGGGGGATCATGGTGAGTACGTGCTCCCGCGTGTGTGTGGGTGTGTGTGTGTGTTTGTGTATGCATACGAGTCGTTTGCATGACCTTCGGCTGCAACAGGCAGCATCGCTCGCTCCAAGGCAAGCGTGTGACGGCACTGGAAACTGGACCACGGCGAGCTGCGCGTCCCAGATCGTGGGGCTCCACATACCTGCGTTTTTTTTTATGTCCACCGTTATCAGCTTTTCCAGGTCACATCCTGCTTGCGGCCTGACGGTATGGTTAATTTATACCTGTCTACCCTGCCTGCTCGATACTCATTAGCTGCAGCATTGTGTTCATTTCCGTGCCAATTTCTGTGGCACCGTGTATTTCGGCCCTGGTCAAGCGTACTGGTTTCACTCGGCGAGATAATGCTTTTCAATTGTTGCACCCGTTCTTTGACATTTGTATTCCGTTGTTGTTTTTCTTCTTAGAATTTCTTTGATCGTTTTGTTGGAAAGGAAAGCACCAAGAATAGAGGTCCGATAGCTGGGAGAATTTCATTTTCAGTCTTTAATTGTTTTCTATAACTATCTTTCAGTTCTTATGTAAGCTTTAGAGTAAATCATAGAAATAAAAAAAAGGAAATAAAAATACAAAATTAAGAAGGTATGAGCTAAATCAATTACACATTCAATAAACAAGCAAGCCATAGCTATTTAGCTATTTAAAAGTTTAATTATATCAATAAATAATAATTTATTTATTATTAGAAATAGATTAAGACAAAATATAAGACTAAAAGATAAATGAAAAGTAAGAAAGGAAAAAATAAATACAGAAAAGGTAGATGTAAATCAATTATTATAAATCTTCATATTAAAAAGAGCACACAAAAACACACATCAATAAATTTGTCAATAAAAAAGGCTCTACACCAACACACTAACATACTGCCACGAACACTAACATACTCCCTAAATCACCCGCTTACGATTCTAAAATTCGCTTGCTTGAAATTGTTTACGCTCTATAAAATATCCAAAACTATTAAATCCTCCATCACTCCCTTCCAGAATCGATAAATCTATCAAACGGATTCCCTTTACATAGTTATCCCTGGGCAAAAAAATGGCAAACCCAGACTGCCCACCAAAAATGATCACCAAATTTAACCATAATTCTGCCTCCCTGTTCGGCCCCGCTCCCGGCTAATACACCCAACCGTAGCGTTCAACGCTTCCCTGGGGCCTGACGCCTTATTCTGTCCCGATGACGCAGCTGTCACTGAAAAGGATGCGGTAAGTTAATTCGCACCACCGGTACTCGCCCCAGATGGGCGACCCGCCGGGGCGATAGCAAGAGGAACGACACATTCTAAATCATCATTATTCGGCCATGAACTTTTACGCTTCCCGCGCACTGGGAGGTGTTGAAATTTTGCGAACAAACACAGCATTCTTCGCGTTCTTCCGTTTTCTCGTGTCCTTCGCAACTGACCGTTAGTCGAAGGGGCCCACTTGAACCGCTGCACAGGGAAACCAATTTTGCACCACCGCTACACCCACCCGTCCGGAGGCAATCCAGGGAGCGTTAAGGGGGAGGGAGAAATCATCATTTGGTTTATTATATTCGATATTTTATACTTTGCTTGCGACAACAGCGTCCATTGCGCCATTGAGATTGCGAGTGGGCAGGTGGCGCACCCGATTTCGGTTGGAATAAGAAAACAGCAAATGGTTTAAGAAACTGTACGCTACACTCTCCGCTCTTACCGACGGGGGCCCCGTTTTGGGGCAGCAGTCATGCCCATGGAAAAGCGCCAGATTTGAGTGACATAATGTCACAACAATTACCGATTGGAATTGAATTAAAAACGCGTTTTTCCTCATTATTTCTCTATTGTTGGGATTGGGGTTGTTGCTGGCTGAGGGTGTTGTTGTGCCGTTGTCCTACATCTCATCCCACCGTGCCTGTCCCACTTTAGTTCCCTGCGCCAAGCCCCATAATGCTCCTTTGTATCCATAATCCATCATCCACGCCTTATCCTTCCGACCCTCCGGTCCATCAATCTTCGATGGCGGGCGGGAAAGATGGCTTATGCCCAGCCCCGAGCACCGAGTGTCTTGTTTCTCATCCCAACCAGCCATGGTTTCCATGGTTTGTGCCCGCTCCCGAACCGGTGCTGCTTTTCCACCCCGCATCAACCATCCATCAAAATTGCCCTCTTTGATCTCCGGTACAACCGGGGAGCTTAATGTTTGCTGCAAGCACAACGAAAACATGGCTCTTTTGCTAATAATCGCTAGCACGAGCTGTGTGTAACTTTCAACATAAATAATTTCCCACAAACTGTGTGAGTAAATGCCTGTTTTTTTTTAAAGCTTCTTCAACGCAATACAAAACGAATCAGATTTAGAACTAAAAATGTCACCACGTCTACCACACGCGCTAGCACAAAACATAACACGAGTTACCTGCCCAACTGCCACTCCCAAAATAAAAACCGAAAACGTAAATCGATGAAAAATGAAGCGTTCGCTTTTTCGAAAGGGAAGCAAAACAGGCAAAAACAGCGAGCTACCGGCACCAAAATCTGCCTTCATAAAATGAACCGAGTAATCATAATCATTTACTGATTATGTAGGCGGCAGCGCAAAAAAAAAAAACAAGAAATCTGAGTTGCGGAGAGCGATGGAGTTCGTTCATCGTGCGTTTGCTTCGAGGGTGAACGGTTTCGTGTCGGTTGGCACCGGGAGCGGATCGGCGGAAACCATCGGGTAAGTGAAGCCACCAGGGTGGAGCTCAATTTAAAACGATCTCTTAACCGACTTTTTAATTTGTTTCTCATTTTTCGGCCTAGTCCCAGCGCCGTCTCGATGGGACTTTGATTAGATGCTTCGCTTTGCTCGCCCAATTCTATTATAATATGGTTGTTCCATTTCTTTTTTTACACTTTTTGTGACATTGTTGACTAACAGAGGCATCAGAAATGGTACTCTAAAGATTGATCCTTATAAGTTGACGGCTAAAACGTCTAGCTTGCATCCGGGGTATTTGTTGTTCTTCTTAGTTTGAGTGCAACAAGTCCGATGAACGGGAGTCTAGTGGTTTCTTTATGCACGTTTATTGCACATTCCGTCCAGAACACTCAACAATGTGCAGCGCATATTGGGTTGAAATTAGCTCTGCTTTGCTAAGCGTTCGACGTTCAAAGCAGCTTTGTTTATTCCGTTTTAAAATTGAGCATTCCTGTGCAAGAAAGCGTTGAGAACAAACGATAATAAACCATGCTATACAGTCGATTCCACCGGTATAAAGCCCGCTGCTGCACATGCATAAAGAAGCACAAACGATTCTTAAACAATAAGCTAGGAAAAGGACTAAAACATTTATTTCCAGCCTTTTTCAATAAAAAAGAAGGCTCTATAACAAACCGTGTACATTACAAGAAAGGTATATGCAACAGGTTGAGTACAAATCTGTCATTATAATGCATCGTACATCGCATCGCATGCATCTCCAACAAACAAACAACAATTGATATAATAGGAAAATCGTTCCTATATACTTATGTACTTTATATAAATATAAAAGTTGTGGTAAGGCAGAATGTATAAAAAAACCATTGCCTGCTTTCGTGATGGTCTTGTTTTAGAACGCAACCCAATATCACAATTCCCCAAACGCCACACCGCGTTTCGTTTCCATTCCATCATAGTGCTACTAAATTGCAGTGCAGTGCAACCTAACAAGCCGCCAGCAAAGGCAAACCCGCTACACGACCGCTAACACGGGACCGTTCGCTTTTGATGAAAGTAATTCATCCACCTGTCATCTCGTCCTACCAACCACCGGATCAACATAAGCGCCAATGTGTCGATGTGTGTGTGTGGCTGTTTCTATACCAGCTTCCAATTACATCAACCGTCAGCACCACTAACCTACTGCACACCACACTCCCAAATGCTTCCGTTGCCTCTTTGTTGCATCTTTTTCATCCCAATAGCACTCCCATCGCCATTATCACCCATCATTCGTGTGTTGTCGAGGCTGCTCCATTATCTGATTATCACTGGCCGTTCAATAGTTCCGTCGATCCGTTCACTAAAACCGATACAATCACACACACACACACACACACACACACACACACACACACACACACACACACACACACACACACACACACACACACACACACACACACACACACACACACACACACACACACACACACACACACACACACACACACACACACACACACACACACACACACACACACACACACACACACACACACACACACACGCGCGCACACACACACACACACACACACACACACACACACACACACACACACACACACACACACACACACACACACGCGTCGATATTGCTCCGTTGTGAATTAATTCCTGCTATTAGCTGGTGGTGAAGAGAGACAGAAAGAGACAGTATGTGCATGCAAGCAAATGCATCGATGCAGTTGTGTTTGTGCGGTTCTTTGTTGGCCCCATCTCGTTGCACCAGTTGCACCGAAACCACACAGCTTCACAGCAACGGAAAAGGAAAAAAGGTTTAGCTCTGCGAGAGCAAAGCCAGTCCGGGTGGTGGGGCCGATTATGGATGTAAATTTAATAACCTTTTCCACCGAACTTCGTTGCTCAAACAATGCGTTCATTTTCCCGTGCCGTCCAGCGCCATCATCATCAAAGTGTATCGCAAAAAAACGGGGCAAAATGATTGATAAAAAAAGCCGAACTGAAGCGATGCCGAATACGCACAACAAGAGCAACAACAACAACAAAACAAGCACGATTACGTTTCCCGTTTACTGGCACTTTGCATCTGCATTTTGTATGGTTCAATAGTCTGATGCATATTACGTTTTTAATTTACATTGACAACATTTACCGATATGGATTCCCTTTTTTTTTGTTTCACTTGGAAAGAAGTTGAACAAACATATTGTAAGCTGATTCGATTGGGCGAAACATTAACGCGAATGGATGGGATGTATAATCATATCGAAGATAGCAACAACGAACAAACAAACGAAAAACTTCCATGCGATGCCTAACATATAGCACATAAAGCCATGTTTACGGACAAAACGTATTCGTATGTTTAATTTCGAACGTAGTGCAGCATCAAAATTCGCTCAAATATTCACTTCCAACCAATGTTTGCCCATCTATAGACTCAAGCCAATCCGTCAATCAATCTATTGATTAGTAAAAGATCGATCAACATACAACAGCGGGTTGCAAATACATTACACCCTACAGGGTTTACCCAGTCACTTGCAGGGTTTACGTGGTACTTTGAAGGAACTTTAATTTTGAGCCTGTTTTGGTGAATTATTCCATCAACATGTATCATTGATTTGCTATATAAAACTGACAGTATTGCATACTGTATTGCATTTTGACAATTTTGGTAAAACAATACCAGCTGAATAGCATAATCAAATGCTTAAAAACAGTAGAGTGTTAAGTCCATTTCAACAATATTATGATTTTCTTCTCGTCACAAGTTTGACTCGTCATGATGTTTGCAGATGTGGAAAAGCAAGTTTGATTCCAATGAAAAATATGAACAGTGGTTGAAAACCATCCCGTAAGAACTGCATTATGCAGTTTTTCACATTCTTCTTCTTCTTCTTCTTGGCCTGCTCAATGAGCACGTCTCGTAGACATGGCCAGGTCGCCAATTCGTTTCCAGGAAACTCGGTCCTGGGCTGCAGTCCTCCAACCACGGTTGCATCCGATTTCCGACAGGTGCGACTCCACCTGATCCAGCCAGCGAGCTCGCTGTGCTCCTCTACGCCTCGTGCCGAACGGGTCGCTGACGAGCACCTTCCTGGTGGGGCATGAGTCCGGCATCCTCATCACGTGCCCCAGCCAGCGTATCCTTCCGGCTTTGATGACCGTCAGGATGTCTGCACCGCCAAACAGCTCAGCTAGCTCGTGGTTCATCCTCCTTCTCCACACGCCGTGCTCGCACACACCGCCAAAGATAGTCCTTAGCACCCGCCGTTCGAAAATGGCGAGTGCATTGGCGTCCTCCGTCAGTAAAGTCCAGGACTCGTACCCGTAGAGGACCACCGGACGTATCAGTGTGCGATATATCGCGCATTTCGTGTGTTGCTGGAGTCTTCTGGATCGCAGGAGTTTGTGGAGCCCGTAGTAGGCACGATTTCCCTGAACAATGCGCCTTCGGATTTCGCTGCTTACGTTGTTGTCCGAAGTTACGATCGTGTCAAGGTAGCAGAACTCCTCTACCACCTCGAGATCGTCGCCGTCAACTGATACTCTGCTTCCGAGTCGGGCTCTATCACGGTCAGAGCCCCCGGCAAGCAGGTACTTTGTCTTCGTCGCATTGATCCTCAATCCAATCCTAGCGGCTTCGCGTTTCAGTCGGGTGTACGCCTCGCACACCGCCGCAGATGTTCGCCCGATGATGTCGATGTCATCCGCGAAGCCAAGGAATTGGAGAGTTCGGGTGAAAATCGTGCCCCGGATGTCGAAGCCCGCGCTTCGCATGACACCTTCCAGAGCGATGTTGAACAGCAAACAGGAGAGTCCATCCCCTTGCCTCAGACCCCGGTGAGATTCGAACGCTTCTGACAGCATGTTTGTCACTCTCACCTTGCACTGCACCCCGTCCATAGTGGCCCGCAACAGTCGTACCAGCTTCCCAGGGAATCCGTGCTGCTGCATGGTGTTCCATAGTTCGGTCCGATCTATGGTATCGTATGCCGCCTTGAAGTCGATGAACAGGTGGTGCGTAGGGATCTGGTGCTCTCGGCATTTCTGGAGGATTTGCCGTAGAGTAAAGATTTGGTCGGTAGTTGATTTGCCTCCAACAAATCCAGCTTGATAGCTGCCGACGAAATCTGTAGCAAGAGGCGAAAGTCTGCAGAAGAGTATTCGGGACAGGATCTTGTAGGCAGCATTCAGGACTGTGATGGCCCGGAAGTTAGCACAGTCCAGCCTGTCGCCCTTTTTGTACACTGGGTGTATGACACCCAGTTTCCACTCGTCCGGTAGTTCTTCCTGATCCCAAATCCTAACAATCAGCCGATGCATGATGACGGCAAGCCTCTCCGGACCCATCTTGAACAGTTCGGCCACCAGACCATCGCTGCCAGCTGACTTGTTACATTTCAGCTGTTTGATGGCGCTGATGACTTCGTCCAAAGATGGCGGGGGCACTTCGTCATTGTCATGCTGGCTGTCGTAGGGTTGCTCTCCTCTGCTTCCTGCGTCTGCTCTGGTATCTGCTCCGTTCAGGTGTCTGTCGAAGTAGCACTTCCATCTGTCGATCACCTCTCGCTCGTCCGACAGGATATCTCCCTCCTCACTGCGGCATATAGCGGTCATGGGAGTAAAACCGCTCCGTGCCGCATTCAGCATCCTGTAGAACTTACGAGTTTCCCCCGACTGGGATAGCTGCTGCATGAGTTGCTCGTCCGACTCTTCGAAGCCGCGCCTCTTGTCCTGGAAGAGTAGGGTCTGCTGCCTTCTCAGTCGTCTGTAGTCTTCCACGTTCTGCCGGGTCTCGCGCTGGAGCATGCGGGCCCGCGCGGCGTTCTTCTCGGAGAGTGCTCGCCTGCACTCATCATCAAACCATTCCTTCCTCTGGTTATGGGTCACGCGGCCAATTGTTCGCTCGGCCGTGCTGCTGATGGCTTGCTCCACCATGCGCCAGTGGTCATTGAGAGACATCGCCTCGGTAGTGGTGTCCTCCGGCAGCGCTTCCCCAAGCGCGATTGCGAAGTCCCTCGCCACAACAGCTTGTTTCAGCCGGTCTGTGTTGAGCCTTGGGGTGGGCTGATAGCGCAGTTTGTTGGCCACGCACAGTTTCTGGCGTAACTTAACCATAACCAAAAAATGGTCTGAGTCGACGTTTGCTCCTCTATAGGTCCTTACGTCGATTATGTCCGAGAAGTGCCTTCCATCGATGAGAACGTGGTCGATCTGGGAAAGTGTTTGCTGCGGTGATCTCCAGGTGTAACTGAAGCGAGGTGCGTGCTGGAAGAAGGTGCTGCGAATGTTCATGTACTTAGAGGAGGCGAAGTTTACGAGCCGAAGCCCGTTGTCGTTGGTCAGCCGGTGGGCACTGAAACTTCCTATCGTCGGTTTAAATGCCTCCTCCCGTCCGACCTGAGCATTAAAATCCCCGATGACAATTTTAACGTCGTGTTGTGGACAGCGGTCGTACTCCCTCTCCAACTGCGTATAATAATTGTCTTTATCGTCATCGGTGCTTCCAAGGTGCGGACTATGCACATTTATGATGCTCAGGTTGAAGAACCTGCCACGAATCCTCAACCTGCACATCCGTTCATTGATCGGCCACCACCCGATCACTCGCTTTCGCATCTCACCTATAACCAGGAACGCCGTACCGAGTTCATGCTTTTCACCACCGCTTTGGTAGATCGTGCAATCGCTACGATAGGGGCGCTCCGTCACTCCTTTCCAGCGCGTCTCCTGAAGTGCTACTATTCCGAAGCCACGGGCCCTCACCTCGTCCGAAAGAATGCGGGTACTTCCGGGTGCTGTGAGAGATCTGCAGTTCCATGTTCCGAGTTTCCAATCGTTTGCCTTGTTCGGTTGCGTGGGTCGGTATCGGTTGATCCGGTTCGAAATTCTTTGGTTTCCTTTCGTTGCGTTTATGTTTTTCCAGGGGTGGCTTGCAAGGCCTCTCCCCTAACCTCCAGTCTCGTCGTAGGGCCTACGCATCCTAGCTGATTAAAGTCCCGTAGGATGCCAGGACAGAAGGGGCAACCAGCCGCCCCTAACATGGAGAACAGACGCTGGTCATCCCCCCCCCCCCCGCTCAATTTAGCCATATAGCCCATCTTCCCAAGGGGTTGGGTTTCCCCGTATACCCAAGCTCAGATATTTGGAGAAATATGTTACCGTTCTGTACGCCGTGGACGTATTGAGTCGGATTGAGGGTATGGAGATCCTATATTAGCCTTCGAGAGGCGTCAGACCATACCCGTATCAGTGCGGTATTGCTACAAACACTGACAACAGAACTAATACATTCACATTGTTAATAGCAAACCTCTTCGAATGGATCATTCCTAGTATTAAAAACAGACAAACATATGAAGCATTTGTATCGAGATCGATCGATGCAGTTCTCATTGTCTTATAAACGATTATTTCCGAATTTCAATGGAGGCGCATGGTGTCTGATCGATTGCTCCAAATCACAGGTTGTATTAAGATCAAGCAGAACCAGATGGATGAAGCAACAGTTAAGACGAAAACATTTTAATAGAAAATAATGTCACCCTAGCTTCAATTAACCAGCATTGATTGTGTGCCCCATTACGGATGAACGAACCCAACCGGCTTGCAAGCAAAACAAAAAAAAAACGCTAATTTTACTTTTCCTTCCCACGCAACCCAACCATCGTAAGCTAATCAGTTTTGCATCGCACTGTTTGCGAGAACGATCATCGCTCTTTCTTTTTAAACTACATTTATATTTTGCATCTTCTTATCAACCTTCAACACAGGCACATCATTACCCAGCTCCTTCGCTCGGTACAGGCGCTGTCGGTCAGATCATGAACTGAGTAGATTGTGTCCGCTTCACCGCACCACTCACTACCGGATGCGTTTCGCTGCACATCAAAGCCATAACAACAAATTACTTACACCGCCCCGGATATTTGCTTCCCGAGCTCGGAGCCAAGCCAAGGATGTCTCGGAAGTGGAAAGTGATTGCCATTGCTGCTCGCATTGCATTTCGTTTCCATTTCCGAACCCACTGCCCTAACAACATCCTGCAAAGGATGCAAGCCAAGTTTTGCCACCCAATCCATTCCAATGCTTTACTGACTCACACCGGTTGGTGCAAGAAAGCGCTATCTATTTACCTTAATGAAGATAGCCAATTAAAAAAGCAGCAATACCGGTGGCTTGTTCACAACAAACCCGTCACCGTTCACCACGGCCAGAAGATTACCGCCACCGGTGGTACACGCAATCTCGGGCGCTGGTGCTATCTTGAACTGTCCCACTATTGCGTATAAACCGATTTGCTACCAGACTCTGACTGCAAAATGGTAATGGAACTTTGAGAAGAAGTAGAAAAAACCCATAATCTCCAGGCACTTCATAAGGGCTAATGGAGACGCCTGGTGTTTCCATCTTTCCAGCATTAAGGGTAAATATGCTGAGTGCGCCGCTCGGTGGTAGGATATAATTTTATCATTTTAAAAAAATAACATCCAACCCCTTTTGCGTACATTGCGTTCATCCCGTTCAACTGCACTTGTACCTGCGTCGTGCTGCAACGGACGGACCGATGCTGCCAACCCCGGTTGGATGGTTCACTCACCTGCCGCCTCCCACTGCCAAACGGGAGTGAGTACAGGAAATCAACTGTAGTCCGTAGAGTTGCCTGTACACTTTCCCTGTACGTCAGCTCCCTTACCACACCCCCCTGAAACAGCCCCTCCACCGGTGATGGCATTTTGTGAAATTAAATTCCTGTTGCTGACCAACCGCACCGAAGCGCAACAGGGAGAGAATTTAATTAAATCAAAATGCTTCCAGCAAAGCCTCGTGCAGCTGGACCAGCAACGGAAATGACCCCTTTCCGATTCCTCGGACCGTTTGCAATCGCACCCCGGGACCATCTCGGGTGACGATGGGTTGCAGTTTTCTGACCTTTTCGTCAATGTGAATGAATTCGGTTGCTTCAGCCCAGCATACCTGGGACCGGTGTCTGTCCCCCGGTGGAATTGTGTATGTCATTCTTGTCGGCTAGTGTGGATGTTGCCCTCTAAATTCGAATGGGAAATGGTTGGATGGAATCGGCAACAGTGCAGTGATGTGATTCTCACTTGGAAGCTGGATGCGTTGACCGAGGCACGATTTGTAACCGTGATTGGTTGGCTTCATCACTTTGCCTATTTTGTTGTGAGTTTTCGCTTCCATTTTTTCCCCTTCTGTTGCATGCATGTTGCAAACGGTTAAATGTGCTTCAAATTAATTATTTGAAAGCTAAAGTTTAAATCTACTTCATATTATAAATACAGCGAGTGGGTGCTGCCCAGTGATTCAGGTGTCCTAATTCTTATTCCATGAATTCAGATGGATCGCAAACAAAGCTTGTACACACAGACCTGATACAACGAACTTAGAACTATTGTTGCCGATAGCCCGTTTAAACAAAGATGTATCTAAGCCCATCCCAAACCGCGCTTAAGTTCAGTTTCTAGGACAGGTATCGTTCGGGTGTAGGCCAAACCTACGCCTCGTCTCTGACAGGCAGCGCAAATATTCTAGTGAACGGTTGGATAGACAACCTTTGCAAACACCCCCGGGCCAATTAGCGTCGGGCCGGTAAGTCAATCACGGCCGCTGATCACCCCCGAACGGATGAACAGTTTCATTTCATCTTTCAACAGCTCAGAGTGAGCCGATTTAACCTGCCAGCAGTAGTTTGTTTGCTTTTTGCAGACGGTACGTTTGCATCGAATAAATCAATAAGTTGTGTATTATAACAAGTATTTATTCTACCAACCGTAATAAATCAGTTTACTATTGCTTCTAACTTACAAAACATGCAGATTCACTTGCTACGATAGCTAGTCTTTAATTTGAATGTAAAGAAAAATATTAAATGTAGCTTGCTTTACAAACATCTCTCTGCAGAGAAAGCCGCTCTAATTGATGCTTCAGCAAACAATGGAAAGAAAACAAAAGTGGTCAAATAGAAATCATTCCATTGCTTGACTATCCGCCCGAAGGGTTTGTCAGTCAAAGATGACAGCGTAATTAAATTCACAGCCCAACGCAAACACACATACAAAGAAACACAACGAACACTGCCGGAAGGCCTGTTAGTAGTGGAAAGCGCGCCTACTCTACCAGAAAATCATTCCAAAAGAAAACGTACCCTACCTACTCGTGCAAATATAAAATGATGCCCGGTAGCTTCGGTCAGTACTACCTAGTGTACGCTAATGTTATTACCATCAACGTGGACAGGCACATTGCAAGAGAGCGAAAGATTATTAAAAACAGGCGTAGTATTTTAAATATGCTCCAAAATCTTAATTAGTCAATTCGTTCATTATGTCCTTGCTCAGCTAAGCACCTGCATTAATAGAGGGATGGTTGCCATATCCTTTCTAAAAGCCGGGGGACATTGTCCGTACTTGCTAGTGTAAAGTTTTCATTAGCGCATCTGGCGGCGGCTGACCGAAGCATTTTGCCGAACAATTTGGAACCGCTTCAGAAAATATGTTATTTTTACATGTTTTTTTTACATTAACTGGACTGGAAAAGGTCTTAAATTGATAGATGCATATGTTGTGCAAGTATGTCAGCCATTTTTGCATTAAAAAACGGTGAAAAAAGTAATTAATTTTGAGATCCGGCACGACCATTCCCTCGATGACAAAAGAAAAGCTTCGGACAGCCGCCGCCAGATGCGCTAGTGAAAATCGAAATCACACTAGGGAGTACGGACAATGTCCCACGGCCTTAAGATTCCACTAAGAATTATCTAATAAGAATCACAATAACGATGAGGATGTTTCAGAAGACCAATTTATGGATGAAAAAGAATTTAAAACTGACGCGCTACACAACTTGATCAATGGAACATTGAACATATTTTAACAAAGAAACAACGATTTATTTTCGCTGTTATGTTCAGCTTACTATCTACACACAATATTAATCCTTCAAGCAAAAGCATTAGGAGCTAAAAGCGGAATGGACAAAAGTTGTTTTCTCATCGTGGCAGTGCCAGTCAGCTACCTTCTACCAGCACTCTCAGCATTCAATAGGAACCAATCAAACGTGCTCACCTCGACAGGAACGGCCGCTATCGTTCGATAGCTCGTACCGCGAAAATGCATTCATGGTTTGCCGACGAATAACCACAACCGTGGAACGCATTTGATGCGTAACATCTCGCAGCGCTACACGCTTCTTTGCGCGAGAGAAAATTCGACAAGATTCGTTGAACGGCATGTTAACATGTTAATGCAAACAACGGCTTAGGGACGATGCTACATACAAAAGCTGATGCCCAACTTATCGATCCGATTTCATATTGGAGCACTTGGGCACAAATTCAATCATTGAACAATGTACCTATACAGTGCTGCAATTTTCGACAAAAAGCCCAAAAAAGCATCCGTTTTTTGTTTTTTTTTAGGAATAGCTCACAAAACTATTCCTAGAAACACTGATTGAACCGGGCAGCAAATTTGTACGTCCAACTTTTACCGGCTGCAGTCGAGCAGATGTTCCTTACAATCCTTACCAACCGATTCCGATCGACAACGGGGAATGCAGGTGTGCATTGACTGCCCTCCGAGCCATACGCCCAGTTAGTTCATATTTTCAGTTCATGTTGTTCATGTTTTTCATTATGCAAACTCAGATTGATTGCAATTCCTGTAAACAGCCAAACACACTTTTCCTTTGCATCAAAACAACACAACAGCTTCCCGAGCTACAAGCTCGCTTTGCTTATTTTTGTACCACACCAAACAACTATCTATCGAGAAAACAAGCAAACGAACATCGGCTTCATCGATCGCATCGATTAGCGCCTAATGATTTGGCCTGCAACAAAAAACAAACGTTGCTGCTTCATCGCCGTAAGCACACGAAGCTTCTAGAGATTCTGAATACCCTCCATATCCTCACCGAAATAAACGCTCGCCAAACCTAGCGCGAAAAAAAAGATAGGCCAACACCGGGACGGTTTAGGATAAACCATTCATCTTAAGCTTCGCATCGCACCGGCTCACGATAGCTAGCAGTGGCCACTTTGCACGGTACAACACTCGACCAGCGGCCAACAAACAATGTTGAGCCATTGAGCATTTGTTTATAAATAAAGTCTTCTTGGGAACGGTAGCTGTTGCAGGGTGTTCAAGTATCTTTCAGCCACTTCACTATATCTCACCGAGGCAGCACTAAGCCTAACCATGGCCCATCTAGGGGGATGCGGAAGTTGGCCCTCCACATAGTCAGCTGTAACAGCCGTAAGCCGTTGCTATCGGTTGGCATGGTATCTTTTTCGCATGGCTTGCTGTACCAGTTGTTGGGTGTGGAGCGTGTAGCACGCTATTTACAAGAAGAGCGTGGCAGAACGATGTGGCAGCGCACGGTGCTGCTGTCGGTTTGCTGGTGCCGATTTTAGCTACAAAAGATGTTTTCCAAATTATCGCACGCTTTGGCATTTTCGTGCCTTTTTTGGTTATGCCGTCTATTAGATGTTGCAGAATTCTTACCGCACGATGGTTCTTCTCTTGATTGAAATGATAGTTAAATCATTTAATTAAGTTTAACACAGTAAATTAGACGCTCAACATTTGTAACTAAACGCTTAATTAAAAATATATTTACCGGAGCGATGCCCCATGGAACTATTGGAGCATTTATTCCTACATATCAGTAGAATGTAAAAAAAAATATTAAGCATTACGGCAAAGCCGTTCCAACGAAATTAAACAAATATCTATAAATTATTCCTCTTCTTTTGCGCAACAGCTATTGTGGATCTAGGCCTACCCTTACCCATAATGGGTTGCCTATCAGGGACTTGTTGTTTACCCATAGCACCATAGCCAGTCATGCGTATGAGGATTGTGGTCCACACGGGTCTTAAACACATGACGAGCGTGTTGTTAAGCCGTTCTGGTTGACAACTGATCAAGCGACAGGTGCATGAATACTGAACAATATTCGTTATTTAAATATATAATAATATAAACACACTATAAAACATATGATGGACAAAACACTACCCGGTACCATGTCAGCACAGCCGGCCATAGCAACGCGCTTATTAAAAGCTCTTTGTGCTTGATTGTGCACCGCAGCCCCCTCTCTTCTCCATAGTGTAACCCTCTGCCGCCATCACCGTACTGTCATTTCAAAGAAGGCCCACTCCAAACGTTGACGTTTCAATTTGCCGTGGCTTCAACCGCATCCCCAACATACTGTGTCACGCTATTCGCTACACCATCGGGTCGGCTATTAAGTAATGATAATTGTTGGAAAATTTGCAATTATTTCCACACATACTCACTGGGCACGGTAGCGGGAAATAGTTTTCATTCTCTCTGATAAAATCGCTGTCTGTTTTCCGTTTTACAATACATATTGTGTTAATATAGAAAAAAAACATGAAATCTCTGTTTTATATCACACGAACTCAATTCATTATGATGCTGCATTAAACATTAAAAACGAAAATCTAAAGCACCCTTTGAGGGCAAAAATTGTTTGATGCAAATTACGTGATCGGCTATAGATACCTTCATTCGTTTAATTGCTCCTAAATTGTGAGACAAAATCGGAAAGGCACTCATCATCTCATCGATTGGTAGGTAACTATTGCTGCAATCAATACCGGAAAGCAATTACCGAAAAGCTCAAATTGAAATTTCCTCCAAACGAACGGTTTGACTGAGCAGGAATGTATGGATGAGTAGTCGTTAGCTCGCCGTGGTGTCATTGCATTTCATCAAAAACTTTATTACCTACATACCGTATTATCCTTACTGGTTACAAACACACGTTTGCAAAGGCTCAATCAAGCTCGGATTCTATTATAAACCTTAATGTTATCCATTATTTTAATAGCACAGCACCGTTTTAGGGGCTAATCTGTAACACACAAGGAACAAAAAAACGCAAACACTCACTGCACGTCCTAATCAAATCAAACAGGCTGGTCCTTTCCTCAGCCATCCCTCGGAACCTGGGAGCAACGGCACAACCACACCAATAGGCAGCCGCGAATTAAAAAAACTCGGGCTTGGTAGAGCTGGTGACACTGACACAAGACACAGCAACAACACCACCAGCATATTGAAATCATGGCTTGCTTTAAAAATTGCTTCCCCAGCAAAGAATACACTCCCGCTTATTGAAACGGATGACACAATGGGGGAGGGGGGAAGGGGAATCTCTTCAATCGCATCTAGTTCAAAGACCAATCCTCCTACCAAAGACAAACACCTAAAATGTCACAGCCCCTACCGGCGCGGGCAAAGCTGGACGCGAGTGCGCCGCATCACGATCACGGTTGCAACACCAACGAAGAAGGCCGTTGGACCGCCATAGAGTGTTGCACGCAACAGGTAGGGCAACCGAAGCACCAGGATGGTCCCATCTCCAGCCTCCACCAGGAGCCCGCAGCCCATCGCATCGTTCACACTGCCCGCAGCGGCATCGTTATTTGCTTGCGGTGGCATCGGCCACACTCTCGGGGGAGAAATTTGTTCAAATAGTAGCGGACAGCATCCCGAACGGATGTGGTATGCCGGTAGGTAGGTAAGGTTTATATATATCCATCGGAAACCATCGGAAAACAGAGTACACCGAACAGTGCCCGCAATTCAGCAAAATCCCAGCACACACACGGCGCGAACCAAGCGCTGACCACAGGAAAGCAGCAATATCCGGCACAGCAGAGAGAGAGAGAGAAGAAAAAAAAAACATCAGCACCAGGTAGCCGGACACATAAAAGGGACACCCATCCAGCCGGGCACAAACAAACTAACAAACTGCCAAGGCACTTGCCAGTGTGTGTGTGGTTGTGGATATTTTTCACCACCATTGTCGCCGCCGGGTCAGGCCAATCGATCGATCGGCTGCTACTTACACCGTGTACACTCGGAAGCGCAAATAAAAGCTGCCCAGCGGAAAAGGTCCACGGGATTGGGAGCGAAATTCTTCGAATGTGTCTTTGCACAGGGACACCTGGGATGGGGGGGGGGGAGGGAAAGGCGGTCGCGTGTACTTCGCCGAATGCCCCGAAAGGAAGCTGTTCAATTTTTGGATCACCAGTGTATTGCCGGAATGCCCCGTAGCGCATCGAAATTACTAACCCCGTGGCTGTTACTTCGTCCCGGAATCCATCACGCGGTACCATTCCTCAGCCATCCGTGGTACTTGGTGCTTGGTTGTAGAATATTGATATGCCCCTGGGAGTGAATTCCTATGCGCATACAATTTTCTTAAATAAATGTCTCCACTGGGGAAATGGTGTAAAATAAATCTAATTAGAAGGCACAGTTAATTGGTAGGGTAAGATACTTTGCTAGGTTCGTTGGTTGGTTTCTGTTACATTAATTGTATACTTATTTCAAGCGAAAACTATCCTCGGGAAAGCCGGAGCGGCAGCGTTCCTGGGGACACTCCAGCGGATTTGTTTGTTCATTCCAGCAAACGTCGGTCCATTGCGTTGGCCTTCAACAGACACGCTCTCGGGGACATATCATCTCTCGGCACGCAACAAAAGCGACACACCATTGCGAAGCGTGCTCTCGCCCGCAGGCAGAGCGCCACGGTTACCAACCATCATTCAAGCAAGCTACCTGCTACGGAGTTTCTGTTGTCTCCCGTCCGTTCCCCCATTTGTTTGCCTTCTCCCGGGTTCCTCTGTAGCCGCACACAGCGAATCTGCTGCGTCGTCAGAGTTTTAAAGTCTCGCTACTTATGCCTTGCCTATTTACCACGAGCTCACGCGACGACGTTGGGGACGTCACTTACAGGGGTTCGGCCGATGGTCGTAGTTAACTTCTTTCCATGGAAGATATGTTTATTTTTTGTGTGCCATTTTCCCCCCTCATTTCCTGTCCTGCTGTCTTGTGCCATTTCTGTGAATGATATCGTGTGCGTGAGTGAGAGAGAGAGAGAGTTAGGGGCTATTCAACAGAAGCCTTTCCCCTTGCCGGATAATGCTACTTCGTTAAACAAAAAGCTTTAGGAAGAGAGAGAGAGAGAGAGAGAGAGAGAAAGCTGCTGTGCCCAACGGGCTACAGCAGAATGCACAATAATGATGCAGCAGGTGCAGGAGGTGCTGCTTACTTAACGGAGCACCGACACGACACAGGTAAGGCTTGGGGGGAATTTTAAAGCAGAAAGCGCTACCGCTAGCTGCCATCGTTTTCAAGACGGCGGGCAGCATGCAAATGCGACCAACTCAGACAAGAGCAATAGTGAGTTAATCTTGTCAGGACGATGGGCTATTTGGTGCTACGTGTAATGCCGTCTTACTTCCTTCCAACCATGCAGCTGTATACCTCCTAATGGACGCTTGACTTCAGGCATTGAAGCTGACTTTTCCAGATAACAGCTTTTAAGAGTCCCATAAATATGATTAGATATATTGGAGCCTTTTTTTAATTGATTTGATGACGATTTGATTGATTTTTGAATGGTTTACTGTCAATGGAACCCAAAAGTTTCCATTTTTTACATCTTGTTCTTCTTATTTAGTACTTCAAATGTTTCCAGCCTAGGCTTGAATAAATGGCGTGACTATCTAAGATAGTTTGGTTTACGCCAGCAGCTGGCAAGGATTCGTGATGTGATCCCAGGAAAGTTCCTAAGCTGTTAGGTAAGCCTTGAAGACTCTGCCACGGAACAAGCAACTGAAGCATTCAAGAATCATGTTTATTTCGAAATAAGGATTGGAAGAGATTGGACCCATGCATTCAAGCAATAATATCTACATGCTTTCCCATTCTGCCCAACTGTCAATCTATTCTAACCAGAGCAAGAAAGCAAGTTGATGTTGGTCCCTGCGGAATGTGCATTGCGCCTAAAGGTATGCAACCTTCAGCGCTTCTAAAAAAAGCGCTTTCGTAGAAGGGAAAAGCCGATGATCTAACAAAGCTTCACAAGCAATTTCTATTGTCTAACAAAGTTAACATGGAATTTAAAATCAAATCAACATAAAATATTTATTAAACAGCTACACACAAATTTACTTCTGCCATCATGACCCCCATTAGAAGCACGATTCTGTCCATCGTTTTTATCCTCGTGCTCCATTTGTGTAAGCCATTTACTTCCTCTTCATACGTGCCGGCCCAAGCTCATTACTTGCCATTAAAACAAACCTATTAACAAAGTGCTAACTAACCAACCCCATCTCTTCCCCCTCTCCCTCGTCAATGTGGAAGCACGCCCCTGATTACGGGAAGCCCCGGGAACGAGACAGAATCAAGAGCCCGCTAAGAATCCTATTAAAATGTGCATCTCTCATCCGCACGGTACTTTATCCCTTCCGTTGCCGAACACTCGCCCAATTCATCTGGAAGCTTTTCGTGCTTCAGTTTGTTTTTTTTTTTCTTTTCTTTTTCCTCTTCTCTTCTTAGCCGGATACACACGGTCGCGGGCAATGGCGTCTAATTTCAATCAATAATCTACTTTACCGTAAATCTCTTGATCCTATTACGGCAGCGCCAGTCCGCCCTGGCTGCCAATTAAATACACACACCCGACGCGGCGGACCAGCATGCCTGGCACGTGCACAAAGCGAGCGGCCATAGGATGCAACCAGCCAACCAGTGATGGCCGGTACAGTTTGTTGTGTTTATTTGGTCTAAGTGTGTGGATAACAGGCGGAGGGACAACAAAATTGAAGGTTGGTATGTCCACTGTTCCGTATGAAAGAAAAAGCTCCCAAAATGCCATGTTTTGAAATGTATTCTTTGTTGCCGTGAAACATTCCTTCGTCTTACAAAAAATCATTAGACCACTGTACATCGATATGGAAACAAACTGCACAAGCGCAAAATGCTTTCTTTTATGCAATTTTCGATAACATTTCGCTTTACATTAAAGAGAGTTGATGTGACTAATTGGTAAAACATATTCCTACAATATCTGATGTTTGCGCTGTTCCATTGAGTGAAAGTGAGAATTGCACACATTATTTAATTCATCTCTGCATACAGCATTGAAATTATCTAAATCGCTTGTGGCTCATAATCAATTGCTATCGATTGTAATTGAATTAATAATTAATTTACATGTGCAAAGCAGTGGAGCTGTTGCATCCCTGCTTTGCTAGACACTTTTGCACTGGTTTCGGTATTTTATCCGCTCCCATGAGTAAAATGTATCGTGGAGGGATTTGAAATTCGCGGGAAACAAGATGGGTTGTGCTAATAGTACAAGTTTTTTTTTTATATATCAGCACACTCGCAGCTTCCCTGATAAAAGCTTTTGTACAACGTTACAGCAATAATGTGTGCATTATAATATAGCAAATCAGCTTATTGGCTTATTTTAAATTACTAGTTACTAGAGATCGGGTTATGTATGTTTGTTAGAAAATGTTCCTTTTTTTGCAAGTGCATAGCATTTTCACAAATATTTGAATTCAACTAAAAGGTGCTCAGAAACGTAATTTGAATACCATTGCTTTTTTCATTGGTTCAATTTTTTAACAGGAAAAGATGGGGTAGTTTGAAGAGGAATCAGTTCCAGCATTGGTTCCAGGAACGGTATGGGCTCAGAATTTATTCCTGGACACGTGTGGGTTCAGAATCAGTTTTGGGTCCAGTATGGGCTAGGGATCTGTACTCGATGGTACGGGTTCAGAATAATCTCCAAGACTGGGGTATGGGGTCAGCATCTGTTCTAGAATCACTATGGGTTGGGAATTAGTTTCAGATTCGGTATGCGTTCACCCAAGTGCCACAAATCCACAAAACGACCACTAAACGGGTTCTAAACGACTCAAGCTCTCAGCCTAAAAGGAATCTAAAAGACTTCGTTTAGCAGACGGTAAACGACTGGTGCCGGTCTCGTAGTACAGTCGTCAACTCGTACGACTTAACAACATGCCCGTCATGGGTTCAATCACCAAATAGACCGTGCCGCCATACGTAGGATTGACTATCCTGCTATGGGGGGAAATCAATTAGTCACTGAAAGCCAAGACCACAAGTGGTACAGCCCAAATGCCACAAATCCACTAAACGACCACTAAACGGCTTCTAAACGACTAAAGCACTCTACCTAAACGGAATATAGAAAGACTTCGTTTAGCAGACGGCAAACGACTCATGCATTCTAAAAATAGCGAAAAAGCTGGTGGCGCTCTCTGTTGGTGGGATACCCCAACCAGTTGAGCTTCATCGCTTGGAGGAGAGCTTTCTCATTTCCTCTGTACTGTTGTATGGTTTCGCATTGAAGTTATGTATCGCTAGAACTAGAACGGCGATACAATTGTTTAAATACTTAACTCCAACTTAATCTATCAGCACTGAAGCAAATGAGATTTGAGTAATGGTCGTTGGTGTTGATACCCACGTATCTAACCACACGACCATTCATATAGATTTTTGCTCAGAAAGTTAGAAGGCTATATAGGTCATGATAAGATGAAACTTGTCGAAACACATTGTAAGAAAAGGATAGCAATATAATGATGTGTTGTAATACGCCATCTATTGATCAAACCAATGAAGCTGTGGAGCTTTCATTTTTTTCTATGGATATTCTATTTTCCAGTCGTTTAAGCTTAATTTGTGGCGCTTGGGAGGCAGGCCTTGACCGACAACGGTTGTTGAGCCAAAGAAGAAGAAGAAGAAGAAACGACTGGTGCATTCTAAAAATAGCAACAACAAAAAGCTGGTGACGCCATCTGTTGCTGGAATAGCCACACAGTGAAGCTTTCCTCGCTTTGAGAGCTTTCTGCTTCCCTCTGTACTGTTGTATGGTTTTGCATTGAAAGGTCGCAGCATCGCTAGACACAACAAGCAATTTCATTTTTGTTCCCGATAACAATTCGTGATCACGTTTATCACGTGATCGGTTAACATTAAGCATTTTTTATATTTTTGTACGGGCGCACGAAAAGGCGGATGAGAGGTACAATATTAAAAATCATTTACTACCTAGCTATTGCCAGAATGGGCAGTGTATAAGTGTGTAGGAAAAGTGTAAGGGAGGTAACACTTAATGCCCAATGCCAGTCCAAAACTCACAAAGTCATACAACAATCAACATTTTGTTACCCAGGGATGTCTTTCCACTGCACTAAAAATACTCCACTGTACCTGCTAAATAACCCAAAAAGGCTTTTCTCGACACATTGTACAGCAAGGTGGGCGACCACTGACATGTCAATGCGGCTGGTTTGTTTACGTTTGAGAACAACTTGTTTGGACATCCCTTATGAATTGAATCGATTCTTTCCTTCCCAAACTCCCGGTGTACTGTTTGCGTTGTCTGGTAAAAAACAGCTTTTCTCTAACAGAATGGATAAAGCTTCCTTCGCAGTAGGTATACCGATGACATCACGCTAAACTCCGCTGCGCCAAAGCGGCCATGACTTAATGGTAAACACATTTCCTTGCAGGCGAAACGACGTCAGGACAAAGTTCACAAAAAACCACCACCACCAAAGCCAGCCAAGCAAAAGGGTGGCCCTAAACCCCCCGAAGTACAGCATACGGCACCGCTCGTCGTTTGTGACGATCGGTACGGCAAGCGCCAGATTCAGCAAAACTGGACCGAAGAGCGGAATCTTCCATCGAGCGACAGCGACACGGAAGACGAACAGCTGCTGGCGGCCGATTTTGAGAAGCTGCTCGAGCTTCCGGCATCGAGTGCGAGCCACTTTCTGCTTAGCTCCGAGAAACGCTGGCTACAACCGGACACCGATCTACCGGGCGAGGATGAAAAGAACCGCTTCAGTGAGTACTTCCGTATCGATACGAAGCTGCTGAACGCCAGCCTTGGGTGCATCCCGTTCTACGAGCGACACGGATACGACGAAACACTATTCAGCACGCTGGAGCTTAATCTAATGCGACAAAAGGCGGAAATACATACGAACAAGTTCCAGCAAACCTTTGCCGACCAGCTATCGTCGAGCGTCAAAGTCGGACCTGTTTCCCAGAAGCACAAAGAAAACATGCCACCTCCGCCAAGGAAACCGCAACCAACGCCATGTTTCGTTGGGAAATTTGCTAACCCGAAACTGGATGATTCCGTCGGTGGGACAGAAACAAAGCAATTGCATGCATCGAAAGAGCCAGTTAAGCCCGTGGAAGCCAAGTTGAGCGAGCTTAAAATTGAACCAGAAGTGAGTAAAACTGTCCCCAAAATCGTTCCCAAAGTTGAACCAACCGTTGCGACAACCTCAACGAACCCGTCCCCACAAGGCTCGGGAAAAGATTCGAAGGAAGACATTCAACAATGGTTGGACGATATTTTGGATATTTAATAAACCTGGTTTAACGTTTTAATTTTATCGTGTTCACTTACATCTGCTTTTTTGAGTAAACATTATACCCGCATGCTAAGTGAAGACACACGGCACAAACCTTCCAAGAAATGAACCTGCAGCTATACGCTAATTGACAAACTTTGACAGCTACGGATAAACATTGGCGTGCAGAAAACACATTTCACAACAATACCGCAGTCCCGTCAGCAGCATACAACACGTTTTTTACTGAGATTGCACAAAAAGTGGTTAAATTATCGACAAAGAAGCTACCCAAACAGTCAGCAACATGTCTAGCTTTACGTGCCTTAACTGTGGCGTTCGTTTTGCGACCGCCGAAATGCAGCGAGAGCACTACAAAACCCACTGGCATCGGTACAACCTGAAGCGCAAGCTGGCCGAACTGCCGCCCGTAACGATAGAGGAGTTCGAGAAACGGCTTATCCAGCAGAAAACGGAAGACGCCGCCGCGCAGGAAGACCAGTCGCTGTACTGCAAAGCGTGCCGGAAGGTGTTTAAAACGAAAAACGCTCACGACAACCACCTGGACAGCCGGAAGCACAAGGACAATCTGCAGCAGTACCTCGCCCAAAGCAATGGTACGAACGGAGGTCCCAGTGGCTCGGCGCCGGAAGGCACGCAGATGGACGCGGAGGTGGAAGTATCGGTAAAGTCCACACGCGCGGCAGCACGAGCCGCAGCAGCGGCCGAAGCCGAGGCGGCAGGCGACGAGGAGATGGTCGAGGACGGCGACTCGGACGAATGGGAAGATGTCGAGTTTGAAAATCCGATCGAGCGGAACGATTGCATCTTCTGTGCGCACCACAGCGATGATCTGCTGGAGAACATCAAGCACATGTCGATCGTCCATTCGTTCTTCATCCCGGACGCGGAGTTCTGTGTCGACGTGGAGGGTTTGCTGACCTACCTGGCGGAAAAGGTGTGCCGGGACTACATCTGCCTGTGGTGCAACGAGCGGGGCCGAACGTTCTACTCGATGGAGGCGGTTCGCAGCCACATGACGGAGAAGGGCCACTGCAAGATGCTGCACGAGGGTGGTGCACTGGCCGAGTACGTCGATTTCTACGACTACAGTAGCAGCTACCCGGATCACGAGGAGGGCATGGACGTGGACGCGGAACTCGACCCTTCGAACGCGTTGGATGGCGACGAGTTCCAGCTCGTGCTGCCGTCCGGTAACGTGATAGGGCACCGGTCACTGCTCCGCTACTACAAGCAGCGCATCAATCCGAACCGGGCCATTGTGGTGAAGAAATCGACCCAGAAGCTGCACAAGGTGCTGGCACAGTACCGGTCGCTCGGATGGACCTCGACGCAGCAGGAGGCGGCTGCACGGAACGCGCGCGATATGCACGTCATGAAGCGGCAGCAAGCTAAGCTCATGCAGCAGGTCGGCGTGAAGGCGAACAAGCTGCAGCACCACTATCGTCCACAGGTTAACTTCTAAAACACACACAGGTTGCGATTGCGAAATAAAGAGTACACTTACATCAGGAAGCAGGAAAGGCAATTCCTATCATTCCACGGTACAACAAGCCCATCTTTACTGAAGAAAACATTTGCCCGAAAGAAATCACAGCCACGCATGAGAATACGCCTGCTTGTCAAAACTGTAATCAATCGGTGAGTAATTGCAATCTTTTCGTGCGTGTCATCATGTGGTCATATAACTTCCATGCGTTGCCAGGCAACAGACAGAAAAAAAATGTACGCTTGGGCAGGCTATTTTTCAAAATTTCTTTTTGCCATTGTTTTTACTTCTTTTCTCGTTTTCCGCTTCCACAGGTTCATACATGCTCCAGCGCACGCACGCACACAGGTTAGATTTTACGTTCCTCTTCTGTTTGGGGGTTCATGATTATTTTTGTTTCTTTCCGTTTTTCTTATCGTGTTTTAACGCCCTTCTCTCTTCGGCTCATTTGTTTCTCACTTATTTGTTATGCATTACCGTGCTTAACACTTTTGCTTTCTCTCATTTCATGCGCAATCAAGTTTCACGTGTTTTCAGTGGGGGTTGAAGGTAATTCTACTTTCTTCTGCTGCAGCAGAAGCTCAACTCTTCGCCGAATTTTACATTGCTTACACGCTGCCATGTTCTGCTGCTGGAACAGATCACTCGCCCCCCCCCCCCCCCTTTTCGTCCTTCTTCTTTCTGTTGTTCCATTGTTTGCATTTGCGCTACCCGGCTCTTGTCAGCTTCCCTCCATGCCGCGTGTTCACTGGCGAAGGGCATATTACGGCTTAAATTACGCTAAACATTCTATTTCTATATGACTGATTCGCTTCCATGTATTTCACCACTTGTGGTACCCAATCATCTTGTATTGTTTTGTCTTATTTTCTTTTTTTCTTTTTTCATTTTAGCACAAAAAACCACCATTCGAGGATCCTCTACTCCTCTCCACCAGACCAGATCCTCTCGTTTCATTATCGTTTCCTAATCCCGTAATTCGCTTCCCAATTATTGCTACGCGTCCGCGGATATGCGCACGTGCTCTCCGCCACACAAACACACACACACGCGCATGCACGCACGCACGCACGCACGCACGCACGCACGCACGCACAATCCGTGTTGCTTTATTTTTAAGATTATTAATTTAGCTTCCATCCTTCAACTCCGCGCGCGCCACCCAACGTGGTCCTCCCATTGACTAACGCCTTACCCCATTCGTGGATCGCTCAAAACTGTACAAGCGCCATCCGGTCTGCATTCGTGTTCAGTATCAAATCATAATCCATTTATCTTGTACCACCGAGCAGCTAGTTTGTACCTTCTACACTCTCCCTTTGTCCAGCTCCTCCTTCACACGCCGGGGGATACTTTTCTTCTGGCAAAGGCTAAGTTTTGTTCGCTTCGTAAGGAATTGGGCATTCTTCTGTATAGGAAAGAAGTCCACCCTGCTTCCTTGCTGTCCTCCCGCCGTGTCGTCCGTATGTATGTATGTATGTATGTGTATTATGTTGCAATGAGTTTGTATAGAATATAAATATAATAATAATAATAATTTACGCATCTTGCGGCCCGCAAATCGCGCCCGTGCCTCGGGAGAAGACCCCTTCTTCACCCTTCTCCCACCAGACTCACAATCGCTATGCTATTGAATTTACTGTATTTTATGCTGATCTTATACGTTGCGCCCCCCCCCCCCTCCCTCCATCCTCCATCACTTACTTTACACCGTGCAACCCCACGCTGCTGCTCGTCTCTGTACATGTTACAACACCAGGTAATGTTATACTTTGCTTAATTCGCGACTGATTTATCTAGTTACTTGCATACATCGTGTGCCGGCAGTTATCATTTTCATTTGGGATTTTTCATTTACGTGTACGTAAGTGTGTTCGTGTGTGTGTGTGTGTTTTTTTGTGTTTTTGTGTTAATTTCTTTCTAACCTTAAGCAGTCAACCGTTCTCTTTTGCACGTTTTATATTTCCAATGACTTTCTCCGGTGGCAATTTTTGTTTTCTTTTGTTTTACAAACGGTTTTGTATAAAAAAAATAAAAGGAAAGGAAGCTATAATTCTGACATGATCATTCGCCAACGCGCTCAAACGTACCTCACTGTACAATGCTTTCTCCCCCAAAAACATACCCAAAATGCGTCCACTTTCATCGCTACTACGACGCGCATCGCTGTTATGCGCGCGCGCAAATGGATCTGCGATGAGATGCGCGCAACATCTCCACCGCGCGTGGTCTTTTGCGTAGAAATGTTTCCGTTAGTTTTAAAAATGTTGCAACGCGCAAGATGCTTTCTCTACCAGCTGTGTTTGTTGTTCCTGAAGAAATCCTGGACGCCAACTGTGTCTTCTATTCAGCCGACACGTTTCTTTCCATTGCAGCACACAATTGTGCACGCGGTGCATGTAACAGTACAGCAGCACACATAATAGCCAGCCGACACATGGAAACGACACGGAAACAGAGTCACCATATTCGAAGCGAATCGCGAAACCCACACAACGCGGCGGCTGCGTCCACGTGTTTCGCTCTCTCTCTTACTCTCGTTTTTAGTACGCAAAACGGCAAAATCGAACCGAACCGAAGAGAAAGACCGAACGAAACGCAAATGATTCGGATTATCGCCAGGCGAAAATTGGTGAATTTGCTTTGTTTTGTATCTTTAGTAATCATGTTCTATTTTCTCTCTCTCTTTCTTTCTCTCTGTCTCTCTTTTTCGAACTCACTGTTCACGCTCTGCTTTCGCTGCCAATTGGGTCTTATTAGTTTCACACGCAATGTATCTTATTTCCAATGCTTGTCTGTTTGCTTGTCTCTCTCTCCCTCTTTTGTTAGCTGTTTCCTTTAGCATTCCACTATTATAAGGATTTTTGTTTTTTTTTTTGTTAGGGTAGATTGCATTTTCTTTACACAGAGGGTACAGAGTAAAGCGCTATATTTATCATAGCTTATAAAAAATGATACACACACACACACTGCACAATCGCCATACAAACACGCTGCTCGTACACCAGAATATAGATTCGGAAAAGGGAGCGAGAGGGAGGGGGGAGAGGGGGGCGGAGTGAGATAACACAACTGCTACTACTTCCTGTTGATCTTTTCCCACCGTTGCATTCATTCTGTTGCTCATTGTTGTTTTGTTCTCATCGGCCGCTGGTATGTGTGTGTGTGTGTGTATGTGTGTATTGTAATGTTTTCTTCTTTCTCTTCCACATTGTTCATTAGCGTTTGTGGTTCGGCACACTAAGCTTTACTTTCTATTCTTTACCACCATTTCTTTTGCACACTATACCGTGTATTTTGTTGTGTTCTCTTCTACATATGTGTCTCTTGGTAGGTGGTTGTGTATCTCTGTGCCTGTGTACGTGGTGTGTTGCCATTTTGTCTTCTCTTTTTGTCTAGCTTTTTTTTTTTTCGACCCACCTTTCCAAAATAGGTGCCAATTTGCTTCTTTCTTTTTTTATTTCTTATTACTTTTCGACCTTCTTCGTTCGTTTTGCACATTTATTTCCTCCGCATTGCGCCATGATGTGTTGGTTTGCATTTACGGGTGTGTGTGTGTGTGTTTTTTTTTTGTTGCTTTGCCTTCTCCTCCCTTTTGCTATCTCGTGCCGTTGTCTTTCTTCCTTTCCTTTCCGTTTGTTTTAGTATAATTAATTTAATTAATTTACTTTCTTTAGTTATTTGATCTATTTCTTTTCACTTACGGTATAGTAATTCTTTTTTTTTGTTTCTTTTCACCATTTTCTTACTTAAACGTATGCGTATGTATGTATATGTTTGTTTGTATGTGTGTGTGTGTGTGTGTGTGTGTTGGATTTCGGTACATATCATCCCTATTAACCTTCCCGATTTGCCGATGCAGCTGCTGCAGCTTAGCAAATTGCAAATCTAACCGTCCATGTTTTGACTTATTCCGCACACGCCATTCATTTACAATCCGTGTTTTGTGTTTTTTTTTGTGTTGGTTTCCTTGTTTTGTTGCCGTGTTCTGCTTCTTCGTTTAATAATATTACTATATTAATTATTGATATTTATCATTAGTGCTAATCAGTTAATATGTACATTCATGTTCCTCTCATGCTTTACACCGAGTTCGTGCATTTGCTTCATCCGCCTTTCCGCCACCGATGCCAACAAACCCTTCCGTGTGTGCAAAAAAAACAGACTTTTTGCCTTCCGCCGGCTCTGTTTTTGCAGTTCCCCTTCCTTTTCCATATGATTTCTAACGCGCGTTCCCTTCCATTATCAATGTATGATCGCCGCAGGGAAACAGGAAGAAGAAGAAGAAAAAAACATCGTGACAAAAACTATCCGCCCATAAACGCATTTTAAAGTTTCCCAATTTTCTAACCTTACGCTGCTTACTTGTCCTAAGCCCACCCACTTTTACTAAACAGCCCCCGTCCGCATCACACTGCCCTGCCGCTCACAACAGACGACAACCGGTAGTCACCGGGATCGGTTAGCATTCATCCAGTCGGAATTACGACGAGTTTTATTTTGACGAACCATGGCAACACATCCAAGCTCTCGATCGAAAGATAAGACGAGATGGAAAAAAAAAACATTTGTTAAGATTTCTGTGCGCCCTTCCAGAGTAGCACAGGCAACAGATTCGTCGTGAAGTGCACAGTTCATATTCCCATTCGATCCACACCCACCGGGAATTAGTATACCGGTGCAAAACGTTTTATTCATCAAACCAATTCCATCGTGTTTAAGCCACATTCAAATGTAAGCTTCATTCTAAATGAATGTCAGGACCAACATTCTCACTAAAAAATAACTTTCCTTCACAAAACCACACCGCTGAAGCCCAATATGGACAAGCAGCTAGGCCCGTTAGTGCTGCACGCTTGCATCTCGGGTAGCAGTCCCTAGAACCGAACCGTATACTATTCACAATTCCGTAAAATATTTCAATTCTGCTACTAAGCGGTTCGCTCCGTCCGTGGCCGTGAATATGTAAAACAATTCTGATCTACCGATAAAATAATAGTATGCTGCTCTTTCCGAAGCCCAATAAGGGTTTGAAATCGAAATGAATCTGCAGTGTAGCAGTGGTGAGAGAAAAATGCACACAATGCCGAGTTCACACACCGGTACACCGTTGCTGTTTACGAGCGGAGCATGCATGTTGCGCCATCATCATCATCATCATCATCATCATCATTAAAACCTTTCACGATCTTATGTCACTAGTTTCGGTTTCCCCCTCAACCCACGGAAAATTGCATACCACATACATACACACACGCATACGCACACACACACACACGCACACACACAAACACATACGCACAGCTTCCTGCTCACTTCCTGCCGGAGAACACAGAGATTGGTAGTAATAGGAATTCATTAAACCTTTCGGAACACATCATTACCGTTTTGGACTGTTTGGCGCGGGCATCATCACGCCGCAAACGAACGACCGCACGAGAGACCGCGTTCTCTATCTTTCTCTCTCTCTCTCTCTCTCTCTCGCTCGCTCTCTCCCTAACCACACATGGTTTAAGCGCTTAAAAAAACGAGCAGATGTTATCATCTATCCCTCCCTACAAGGATGTATGTGTACATTGTCGCATGTTGCTCCAAAACCGATTGTTACCGTGGCAGTACCATTAGCAAAAAACTGTTTATCTTATTTGTGTAACGCCTGGCCGTTTCTTAGCCTGTGTTAAAACGAAACACCTCCGCTCCCCTGGCTGCCTGCACGTGTCTACATTCTTCTACGCCGTCCTACAAAAATTTGCGGCGCACAGCTGGCTGAACCTGGCTCATCTGTGTTTGGCATCAATTCGCGGCCGTACCCCATACATTCGTCGGTTGGGAGACAAAGCAAAGCCAGTAAAGGAACAGCAGCAGCTACCCCAGAGGGAGGCTGGAAACTGGGCCGAAAATGGCCCGAAAGCTTCCCGCAACGCACTAGTCTACGACGCTGTATTGTATTGGTGGATCGGACCCATTGCACCACTGTCGCACAAAATTGCGCACCCGTTTCCTCACTACCAATGGATTGATTGGATGAAGCTTGTTTGATGATGATTTCGCGCCTGGACGTGATTGGACCGCTGCCCACGCAGGGCAGGCGGTGGTTTGCAAAGTGGTATTTTGTGCTGTTGAAGAAAAAAGAACAACCTCCCATCTGTCTACATGCTGTGGCAAATGCTGATGAGTATGAAGATGGAACGTGGCATGGTTTGAGTCGAGTGAAGGTGATACGCGATGTAAACGGATTCGGATTCAGCAGCGCTCTACTAGCATCCTGTGGTAAGCAAACGTGTGTGTTAAAGGGAAGGGGGGGGGAGCACGTACCTTGTATCCTTCCATCGATTTCCCCCTCCCTACTATGTATGTTTTGCAAAGTTTATGCAAGCAACAACATAAAAAAGGTATGCACTTGTGGGCTATGTGTCTGTCTGTGTTCAGTGTCAGTGAATGATAACTGGACTCGGCTGCACGCAAACACCAACCATAGGTGATGATTCGTCCCGATCGCTCGGAGCGCCCGGTGGCCCCCGACCGTGTCCTTTCGCACTACTACTGCTAACTATACCGCTTCCGCCCGAACCTACACTGCTACCACCGCTGGCCGAGCCGGACCCCGCACCAACGGTCCCACTCCCTAACGGCCCTGCTAGTCCTGCGCCTCCTCCTCCTCCTCCTCCATTGGTGCTACTACTACTACTACTACTGTTACTAATGCTACTTCCGGTGCCGCCGATGAGATGATGACTGCTAACACCGACACCGACACTAACGGCTGCTGCTGATCCACCGACGACGAGTGACGCAGGTCCGACCGTAGAAACCGACCCGACACCAATCGGACCACCGATCACGCCCAAGCTGTTACCACCGCCGAGTGGGCCAACGCTGCCACCGGCGCCGCTACTGGCCGCTGCCGCCGCCATCAGCATCGCTTCGTTCACCGAAAACGGTGCGTAGCCGACCGCTCCTCCCACCGGCATACCGCCAATACTGCCCGGCCCAACTACACCACCGCCCGGTGGCATGGAGAGGTTGTGCGCCAGAAAGCTACCGGACATGGCGGCCGGCGCATGGTGATCCGGTATCACCAGTCCGCCCAGCGACGACGCCATGTGGCTGCCTAGGTCGAGTGGTAACGAGGCAGGTGCGTAGCTTTTGTGTCCTCCTCCGCCACCAACCACCAACGCGGACGAACCTAGGTGCGAGGCGGAGCCTTGCAAATGCTGTCCTTGTTGTGCTTGCTGGTGCTGTTGCTGCTGTTGCTGGGCTAAGTATCGACTCCGGTGATAGTGGGATGGGGCGGGCGCCGCTCCGGACGTACTAACTGCGGTGTTTCCATATCGGGCCGCGGCCGAACCGCCGGCATGGTGGCCACCAAGGCTGACCGTCGCCGGTGGATCACAATCCATGGCAAGCGGGTACGATGATGTGGTGGGTGCGGTTGAGGAGCCAACGACATTGCTGCCGGGCACTATCACACCGGCGGCGGTGCTGACACCAGTAACGCTACTGCTTCCAGCGATGGCACCATTCCCAGCCACGGCACCGCCACTGCTGTTGCTGCTGCTGCTGCTACTGCTGTTAGTGTTGTTGTTGTTGTTGTTGTGTGTCCCGTTCGTTCCGACTGTGGCGGGTTGCGCCAGCAGTACGAGCGTTTGCTGCTGTGGCGCTTTTGGTTGTGTTTGCTGCTGGCTAGGGGGCTGTGACGATTGCTGCTGATGCAGGGATGATAGACCTGGGGAAGGGAAATAAAACAAGCAGTTAGTAAGGACCTATACGACCCCGTTTCAATGGTGTTGCGAGCAAAGCGGGAGGGGGGGAAAACGGTGTTTCGCATGCAGTAACAACCAAATATAAGCAAATGTTTCACTACTTCAAATCAACATGGAACAGAAAACAACTGTGTAACTGTGGTACCATCGAAAATAGAAAGAAGAAAAAAACATATACATAAATGTAAGAAAAACAACAAGATTTTACAACGAAAGATGCATTTCGTTCTGGTGTAGGGTAAACGAAAAAAAAATCAAACAACATACCGAAAAGGAAGCAATTAAAAGCACACACACAAACTGATTACTACCATTAGTAGAAAGTGTTAAACGTTACCCAAAAAATATGTAGAAGATTGTAGGCTCCACCACCTCTGTGCACAACATCGCAATACTCTTTCCCTTTCCTCTTTCTCTGTATCTGTCTGGCTCTGCTATTCTGTACAATTCTGTCATGTTTCACGTTTTCTAGCGCGCCATTCCACCACCATCAACCAAGCCAAAGAAAAAAAGTGCCTTTCTCTCTCTAACTCTTTATCGCTCTATCTCTCTCTTTTTCGCTGTTGTTTTTATGTTTGGTTTCATCAAGTATGCTTGTTGCTGAACACGTATCGTGCTGTTTTACATCTCTAGTTCTAGTCTGCATTTTGGCATTCTCGTTTACATTTGATTATGTGCTATTGCTTGCTTTCCTATCTCCACATCCGCCATCGATCCACAGGTTCATTTTCGCATACCGCATAAGGGACTCACATTCGGGTAGGGGGGGGGGGAGGGGGGGAGAGAAAGCTTTACCTATTCCTGTTAGCGAGACGAAGCCTTCGAGAGGCTCAAAGTCTCAGAAACAAAAAATCAAACAATCCGGTTCTGCATGTTGATTCATTTCACCTATTTCCCTTCATGCTTACTTTCCCTTTACTTCACTGTTTCTGTTTGTTTGTTTGTTTGTTTGTTTTCTTTACTTGTTCTGTAGTTTATACTATTTGGTATGTTCTTTATGGTACTTGTAGTCAGGTTTGGTTCTGTTATACTTTCTTCCACCCGTTTCATTTCACCATTATTACGTACTCTTCCCCAGCCCTTACCATTATATGTGTACTATGGGACACAAAGGAATATGCATGTGTGTGACTGAGTGTATGTGTGTTTGAACGTGTGTAGAGAGAGAGAGAGAGAAAGTGTGTATGAACTGGAGGAGACGTAATTATCGGGATGCAGACAAATAAATAATCATAATCATATAGGATAGCGTTGGTGTGGAAACGTCTTGTGAGTGAGCTTGTGTGTGTGTGTGTGTTTGTCGTTTAAGAACTATTCACATAATATGTCTTCTAGCTTTTCTCATAGCCCTTTAGCGCTCTGCTGCATCCCATTCTCATACCGCTTTTTTTTTCTTATACACGATTGCTGTTGAATACTGGAGGTATTGGTGAGGAAAAGATGACTATATTATGTATTTAATAAAAAAGTTCCTACTTTTCTCGCTACAGCACGCACACTGCAGAAGTTCGGAGCTTTTGAGGAAAGTAAAACAAAAGCAATGAAACGTACCATATACCTAATCTATGCTGCGTGGCGTATTACGTGATGTTTCCTGCTCTCTTAACATTCCGATACATTGTACTATTTTGAAACATTCAGTTGCTTCCGTACTATGCCAACCCATTAATGCATTAATGCCTTTCACACCATTTCAGTTAAAGAATTGTACCTCGAGAAATGAACACCTTGTGAGCTGGGATGTCAATCCATACACGAAACTCTAGCATTTCTACAGTGCAAATCAGTCGAGATAGTGTCATGATTGATTGTAGTGGGTTTTGTTTGTGAACCGAGGAGTGAACCGTTTGTAGTCTAGATTTGCGTTTGCTGCTGGATCTCCAGTTGCTTTTTTCCTTGTTCTTTCCCTAAACATAACCGTTCAATTACCCCACCCTCATTTGTTACAATCTAAAGTCTTCTGGTACTTGTTTATTTTTGTGTTTTTGTTTTCTATTTTTTGTTTGTTTTCAATACTATTTCTCTTTCATCTTCGTTCCGCATGACCCACCAACCCTTACTTTCAATGTAAATGTATAATGCAATCGCAGCGCGCAATCCTTTCCGCGCTGTGACACAATCTTTGCAGGTATTTTTTCAAGTTGCTTTTACTTTGCGTCTCTATCCCGCATGGTACTGTGTGTCTAGCTTTACGTGATTTCATTCCTTCGCCAAAGGAGCTTATGTTGAATTACTGGGTTACTCTAAATATAGGTCGTCTCGGGTTTTATGTATTTATTCTTTTTTTATCGCTTTGCTCTGTTTGGGGTTTCATGGTTTGTCTAGTTTTATTCTATTTCATCTATTTCATGCCATGTATCTGCTTATACTTTATAATGCTTATGTTTCTTAAAAAAGGGAGTTTCTTTTGTGTTGTCTCCTATGTGTGTGTGTGTATATGTGTATTTAGTTTAGTTTTGTTTTGGATGTATGTATATTATTACTTGTTATTATTTGTATTGTTTGTATCGTACAACAACCGGTACACCTAGTTCCAATGCACGATACGGGTTTCTCTCTTGTTTTGACACTGCAGGTTTCATGTCAGGTTCAATTTCAGTTTGTCATCACTTCTTTACTGCCCTTCTTTCAACCGTATATCGCGCGCACGGTTTCTACTAACACTTCAAATCAATCTTCTCGTTTCCATATGTTCCCCGTACTTTGTCACTCAGTCAAATTCGAAATGTCTGCTTGTTTCAACCTTTCCTCCCCCCTACCATTGTCCCTGTTAAGTTTGCACACACACAAATTAAAACGCTGTTCACAGACATGGGAAAACCGGAACCAAAAACAAAACAAAAAACACAACAATCCCATACACAAAACGACGCCTATTGGAAGATCCCCGAAATGAACGAGTGTGAGATACGATGGCTGAATTATGGAGCGTTGTCTGAGTTGGGATGGGCCGAAAAAATGTACATGCTTGTGTGTGTATGTGTGTATGTGTGCCTTATGCTATTACCAATACCTATAAACACTTCCGAATTGTTTGTTTATTGCTCTTCTCAATTGATTCATTTATCTCTACTAGCCGCTAGATTCCCAGCGTTTGCCCAGCTTCAGCTCTATCCAGTACAATTGTCGTATGCACTGCGATAGTGCTTGGAATGATGGTGGTTTCTTTCTTTTTGCCATTTCCTAGCCGCACGTTCGCTACCCTATAACCATGCCTGCCGTCTGCCGCTAACCGTTTAAAACTGCTAATCACCCACCCGCGGCCACACGATTTGCCCTCTGTTCTGACGTTCACTTTCAATGCTGTGTAATGTTTGGTTAAGGTTGGAGCAGTAGGATTAGTAGAACGTGGCTGCACAACTGCCGAGCACAGGATGATTCTACTTATTACTGTTATTACGGTGCACTTGAGGAGCCGTCGGTTGCGGTTGCGCTTGCTGTTGCCGGCTGTTATCCTCCGTTTCGAGTCATCGACGCTCGTCTGCCGATGTTAAGCGCCCGAAAGCCGTGCGGATAGTGCGGAAGGGGAGATGCATGTTAATGGGTAGAAAGCAATCAGGGAAAGGAACACACACATAAAAAGAGAAAGAAGAGAGAGAAAGAAGAGAGAGAGAGAGAGAGAGAGAATAGAAGAGAAGAAAAAGTGTGAGCGATCTCTGCAGTATACGATCACAATCGTATGATACTACAATGAATACTATAGAACAATCGGGACAAGGTAGCAAACGCTATCAGACGATCAAATTGTGTAAAGCTTTCATCATAGAGGTGGCCAACATTTTTAACGAAATGGAATAGTGGACATAATGGGCGTACTCGTACAGGGTAAGCACAAATGGCACAACTTCATTTGGAAATGTTCGTTGTTAGGGATAATAATATTGTTAAAAACTCAAAGCACAAAGAAATTACACAAACATATGCACACCACACGCACACATACATATTACGCAAAGAAACATTTTCCAAATTCACCTTCAGTGGCGGCAAAGCACCCAAAATCAGTATTCCAGCGCGTATTTTTTAAACGTGGTGTAGTTAGAAAAAAAAAAAGAAATCAAAACGAAAACGCAGAGCTGCTCCTCGTCGCAACCGTTTAGTTAGCGCATTAGCCAGATGAACGCTTCACTGCAAACCACCGTCAAACGCACGCTTGTGTTAGTGGGATGAAGTTAGGCCAAAATGAACAACAACAAACTCCGAACAAACTTTGCAACATACGAGCGAGAGAGAGAGAGCGCGCGCGGGGCTTCGTCTACTTCAGGTAAGCGGACGAAAGAAAAGCTTTCTCGACGGTCGACGGATGCACGATGTGTATCTTTTTCAACCTATCGTCAAGCTCTGGCTGCGAAACTTTGGCATTCTTTGCCAAGTGAGAGCTGCTACTGCTCCCGCCACCAGCGCCACCCGACACGGATGACACGGCGGATGAGACCGACGGTGCCGAGGTGGAGGTCGAGACGGACAGCGATGAGGCCGAGAGCGATGATGTCGATGACGATGCCGATGATGCGGAGGAGGAGGAGGATGTGGTACAGGAGGACGATGATTTCGATGATGTTGTTGATGATGATGTGGCAGATGTTAAGCTTTTAGCCGAAGGCATCACAGCACCACCACCACCAATCCCACCAGAAGGCTTTGGTTGAAATTTAAGCTTGGGCTGATGCTGCTGGTGGCGATGGTCGCCACCTTTAGCGGCAAGAAAGGTGGAGGGATGATAGAAGGAAGAGGAGGAGACAGACGAAACTGTCGCCGCACTGGAGGTGTAGGACGACGGTAGGGCGCCCGCCGCCTTCCGCGCACCAGCAGTCTGTTCCTCGTGCAGTGCGGGCGGCAGGGGCAGCAAGCTGCGTCGCTGCTGACGCGCCTGACCATACTCACCATGGCTCGGTTGATCCTGCGTGCTGACCGACGGGCTCGTGCTCAGCGAGCTGATCGTGTTGGCCGTGTTGGTGCTTTCGTCCGAGGTTCGCTTGAAGAAGTTGTGTTGCAAGGCATAGTACGGTGTGACCCGCGTCTTCGGGTCGTAGTCCAGCATTCTCAGGATGAGGTCCTTAAACTTAAGATAGTCCGACACGCTGTGGCCGGGCTCGCCGTGCCGCCGGCCGCCCGGCCCGCCCGTCTCGACGCCGAGTATGTCGTGCAGCTTGCGCGAGCCGGGCGGTTTGTATTTGCGCTGGTTTTGCGTCTTGCGCAGCACGTAGCTACCGTCCGACGGGAGCTTCTCGAAGAATTTGCGTGTTTTGTGCGCCTGGTCGAGGATGTGCTTCGGCGGCATACCGAGCACCTCCACGATCCGGTTGATCTGGTCGGCTTCGTTCGAGCCGGAAAACAGTGGCTCACCGGTGTGCATCTCGACCAGGATGCACCCGAGCGACCACATGTCGATTGCTAAGTCGTACGGTATCCCCAGCAGTACCTCTGGCGATCGGTAGAAGCGTGATTGTATGTACTGATATATCTGTAAAGCGTAGCGGCATTGCCGAACGGGTGGAATGGTTAGCGACATGACTAGAACGGGGCTAGATGGGCCGCAAAACGCCCTCTCCGCGGTAAACTGTACACTTACCCGCTGTCCCAGCTGACAGGAGCTGCCAAAGTCCACTATCTTAATTGCTGATCGTTTTGGATTACATAGTAGTATATTTTCAGGTTTCAAATCACAGTGTATGATATTTAATTCTGCAAAAGGAAAGGAAAACAAACATTAAAAATCATTAACTGCTGGTCGGCACGATGTTTTTGCGAATATTAGATAGCAATGCTGTAGCTTATCTCCCCCTACATTAGCGTAGCATTTGTCTTGTAAGCTGAAAACCACCATAATGAATTAAAAAAGCAATTCTAAATTGTTTTAGTAAACACATACATCAACATCGACAGTGTTATGGAAAAGAGAACACGTTCGTTCCGTCAGAGTGTAACGGCAGTTTAAAATATAACAATCATGAAAAGCAAACAAACTGCAGCCAAACTAAACATTACCATCCAAAACACTCCTGCAGCCATGCAAACCGCGGTGCTCTACTCTATCCACCTTCGAGCTATCTACTATTGTAGTAATATGCAAATCAACGACTCCCCATGTACAAGTTTCTCTTTGGGGCTATTTTAGTGCAGATGAAAAAAAAACACGCAGCAAACCATTATAACATTACCATACTAGGCTAACATATTCCATGCACATTTTCGACCATTATCTGGGTCCGATTATTGCGAAAGAGTCACTTAATGAAAACCAGAAGATACTGCTGCAGTAACGAAGTACATACGAAATAGAATCTTGGAACAGGAACGTTTATGCAAATGTGCCTCTTTTAATATAACGCGCACTACTGTAAGCCATGAAGCAATTATACCCCAATACTGAACACATGTGATGGAAATTCCAACATTCCAACTAAATGCTGTTTGCTTCCTTAACACACTTGGCACACTTTCCCCACACACTGTGATCGCCACTTACCTGGTGTACTTAAAAATAATAACGCCGTACATAATTGCTGGGCAAACTTTTTCGTCAGGTTCAGTGAGACGCCGCGGAAGTTTGTATTGCGCAGTAGATCGAATAAATTATAGGATAACAGTTCGAATACTAAACATAGATGATTTCGCCACATGAAGTGCCGCTTTAGCTTAACTGTGGGAAATGCAAAAGAATAAGAAGTAACAGCATCAATAAGTGTGCTCCGAGCAAATTTCTGGAAGAGAACGAGAACCCGCGTGGTGGCGGTACCTACCGATATAGTACTTATTTTCCGCGTCGGCCCGGTTCATCATTTCCAGCAGCTTGACCTCAATTTGTGCTTGGTTTAGGAAGGGTTTCTTGTTTTTGATGATTTTGATCGCCACCTGGCAGCGCTCCTCGTGGTCAAACGCTTTCACCACCTGCCCGAAGCTTCCCTTGCCTTGAGGGGGAGAGAGAGAAAACGCATCATTAGCATAATGTTCTGTCCACACAATAGCGCATCCGACCAGGGATCGTACGAACGCAGAGCAAGTCGTCACTTACCGATCAGTGAATCGATCTCGTATCGATCGAGAAACTTCTCGCCATTCTTAATGATATAGTCATGATTCTCGTCGTCGTAACCGTCGTTGTACAGCTTCCGCTCCTTTTTGTGGGAAGTGTCCTCGCCCTGGGTCTGCTGTGCTCTTCGCTTCTTTTTGGCATAGTAAACCTGCACAGAAAGAGAGAGAGAGAGAATAATAATTAAACGTCACATTAGCGCATCGGATTTCTAACACGCCGCACCGTTTGCGGCATATTTTGTGAAGAAGGGTTTGCCTCCTCCTCCTGTTTTGCTTATAATTCATTATTTGTTTGTCCTTTTTGTTATGGCAGTTTGCAGGGGGGGAGGATTATGTTAAAGGGCTCGGCACAGTCGAGATGCTCCGTTGCACCCTTTAACCCAATCCTCCCCCTGTGCGCACAATGTATGTGGCGTGCAGTGTACAAGACGTTCGTCAACTCCGTATCCATCTCAAACACTGCCCCTGTTTTTTACCACCTCATGCAGCATACAGCCTTCCCCACATTCTATACGCGAGTATGTGTGTGTGAGTGTGCGGCCAGAAGGGAAGACACAGCATTGCACAGAACCTTTCGTGAACAGGTCTCGCGCTCGACAGTGTCTCGATGATTCTTCTTCGGCCTGTCACATGCATTTTATGTTTCCGAGCGAGAACAAAAGAATGCTGTGCCACCACCGCAGCCGGTGCGGCGGGACGGCGGGTAAGAACAAGCGAACCCACCCACCCCGACCTACAGAAGGCAATGCCATCGCATCCCAGACATTCCTGGGCGGTTTCCTCGCGGGCATTCCGTACCGTGCTGCCGGAGAAAGAGCAAACTCCGTGAAACGCGTCCAGGCGGGCGGGCGGGCAGCGAGAGGACGAGCGAGGACGCGGAAAACTGCTGCTTATGGGTTCGGGCTTGATAAGCGGTGTGTATGTGTGATGCTGTGCGATAAGAAGATGCGAAAAGCAGCAACCCGGAGCAGCAGAGCAGAGAAAGTAAAAGAAGTACAAGCTGGAACTGCTCCGGGCGTCCATTATTGTGTCTTTGTGTGCATTTTTCATAACAACAGCGACCAGGCTGGCTGCTGCAGGAAACAGCACCGCACGAGGAAAACGAGGGCAGAACGGGGTGGAGTCGCATGTCCTATGGGTGGAGATTTGGCACGCTGGGGTTACAATGAACAGCTGAGCGAAACAGCTTGGCTTGGGAAGTTTAATTCATTTCGGATTAGAAATCCAGATTGCCCAGCGATTGCGGCGAGCGAGCAGCATCGTTCAAAATCGATTCAAATGTACCCCGTACTAAGTCCTGTTTGGTAAGTATGAATGGACGGAAGAGTTGGTGGATTTGCAATAAAGCATTTTATAAATTACTTATGCTGCCAAAAAACGAATAATTACAGATGGAAACAATGGTGAGGAGCAAGCCTTTTTCGTTTCTTGTATTGATGGAATGGGTTTTAGAAGGAAAATTATTTGCGCTTTAAAACTACAGCTGCCTGAACAGTCCCAGCGGCCTCCAACGAGTCCAAATCAATGTTTTACCAAAAATCAACCATAAGCTATACGAAAACATACAGCCAGCTAAACCACGTTTGCTTCCCTAACCGAAGCGGACATTGAACAAAAAAAAAAGAAGGCTGACACAGACACATACATACACATACGAACCGGAAGAAGATTCCGCGGACGCCTTTGCTCTATGGAGACGGTCCAAATCTCTCCCATCATACAACGACCTGTCTGTCCGTGTATTGTATGTGTGTGTGTCTCTCTCTCGCTCTCTCTTCATAGCTGAATGCATTATAAGCCTTCGCAAAGGATACTCAACCGGGAGACGATTAATCTCTTCAGCCACCCGTTCCGGACCATTGCCACTGTCAGAAAAAAAAACCTGTTCCCCGATGTCCCCCGTGTCCAACAGTCCCATTAAATTATCTCTCTCTTTCTCTCTCTCTCTCTTGATTTTTTTTTTTGCTCTTCTACCATTCGAGCGACTCTCTCAAAACACACCTAACTAACCAAGCCCTATCCTTACAGTTCCCAGCGCACATACAAACAGACCGAGCAACACAAGTGTGTGTGTCACTTCCCGCAGGATTTTTCATCATCCCCAATCCACACCAACACACACAGAGAAGCGAAAACAAAAGGGAGGGAGGGGAAGGGGGCGAAACACAGACACCAGCAAGGATGTGGAGCACAACAACCCCCCCGACCAGTACCGGGAGAACACGCAAGGATTGTTGGGCGGGTGTGACGACGAGCGCCTTTCTGACCTTCCCTAACCTATTTCGCCACGCCGCCGCTTCGCCATCAGTTTTCGGAGAGCCCGGAGAGTGCGCGCCGCCGCTACTTTCTGGCGCGACAGCGACTCGCCTCCTCTCCTCTAACTGCGTTTCTCTTAGCTTCCCTTTTCCGGTGGTATGGTATGGTATGCATTCGCCTGCATTGGTGTGTGTGTTTTTATGTGTTCGAACGAGGAGTGTCCGATTGTATGTATGCGTGTGTGTGTGTGTGTGTGTGTGTAAGCGCATCAGATGGCGCTCTCCTACACAACGACAAATGTGTGATCCCTTTCTATCCCTGCACTTCCCTCCCCCTCCATCCCACAAATGACGGGAGGGTTTTGGGATGGCGCAGGAAGGCTAGACAGTGCCACCATAATCTGGGAAAAATCAACCGACGGTTCAGTTGGGATGGATGGTTGGAAATTGTCTGCGACAGCTTTTAGCTAGGGTGGAAGTGGGTAAGGGGGGAGGTAGTGGGTGGTGAGCAGTGCGGTACACTGCTGTCTGAGTGCAAATGAACGGTAGCAGCTAGCGTGGCAAAGGGACGCATTGGTTTAGTACGTGTCGGGCAACACTTTAACCGCTTATGTTGAAGGGGTGGGTCAAAGGGGAGCCGTGTGCCGTCCCTTGACGGATGGTTTTGTGTGCAACATCGAAGTGTAGACGTCATTTGATAAGAAAAAGTAGCTTACTACGAACGCTACTCAATACTTCAAAATAATGTTAGTAAGAAACAGTGAGCAATTCACGCTACTGCTACACTACTTTTCTTCTAAACAGCCGCTATTTGCATCGCTTTTCTAGCTTCGGCCTGGCAAGCAAAGAGCCGCAGCTGCACCAACCATCATAAATCATCGATCGCTGACTGCACAACCAAGCCCGTCTGCTCTCGCCGTTAGTGGATGCGATCTGCTGCATCGTGTCAGCTGCGTGTCTGGTGCTGCATCCTTCTTATTCCAGCCCCATCCCACCCAGGAGACGAATCTAGGATGTTTTAGCATCACTACCACCGATGCAACGAAGAGAGAGAGGGAGAGAAAAGCACATACACACGATGCCATACAAAATATACAACCCGTGCAGTTGTGATGGTGATGCTGGTTGATGGTGCATCATCAGCACACAACATGGAAAAGGAGCGAGAGATACCGAGAGAGAGAGAGAGAGAGAGAGAGAGAGAGAGAGACAGAGAGAGAGAGAGAGAGAGAGAGAGGGAGGGAGGAAGACGTTTTTAGGTGCAGCGCAAAAGACAAACGAGCCAGTGGACGATTGTTTCGTTTGGAGCAAAACTTTTAAAATCAACTTGATCACTTTATGCTTTATGTTATTTTTATCAGTTTATGGAAATTAATTTACCAAATATATTTTAAACGAAAAACATTGAAAACTGCTTTCGTTTACGTTACTTGCACAATTCATATTGGAAAAGGAAAGCAAAAAACATGCTTATAGCGCAACGCCGCAACATGGAGACGCCTAGTTGCTGTTTCATGCTTTTTTTCTACTTCGAATTAACGCATTCGATCGTTCGCTCATCTCTGGTAAGCATCAACCGGGCGCATCATTCGAGCAGCTAGCAGCAGGAGATGAGCTGCAGGACGGCATGTTGCAATTTTAAATACGATCAAATAGGCCCAAAACAGCCCCTTAGCGCATCAACCGACACACCGACAGCAAGCGGCGGTTTGGCAACAATAACAGGAAAATCCATCAAACATACCGATGGAAAACCGTCGACCCTTGTGTGGAGACAGGGTGAGGGCTAGTGTGACCGTGCCGGACAGACACCGCCGCACGCAAACACACACACACACAGGCAGTTCCAGACAGGAACACAAGGAACACGGCCAACAAGAGCAAAAGGAGCAGCTCCCCGTCGAAATGAGAGAATCGTGTAGCGTCCGAAGCTAAAACATACCGTGTCGCCCCGTGCACACACACACACACACATGCAGCACCAGGCAACACGAAACTACGCGAGCCGTCCGCCCGAACCGAGTACCATGGTTGGAAATGGTGGAAAATTTAGCAAGAGACAAAGCATTGCTAGAAACGAATCACGATGAGAGAGAGAGAGAGACTGAGAAAGAGATAGATAGAAAGATAGGGAGAGAAAAGCGAAATGAAAAACTCGCCAAAGGAAACTCCGACGCTGGCTCCACACACACACACACACACACAAACACACTCACACCAAAGGGCAAGAGCGCCGCCCGCCATGTGAGCAGGGTACCGGAGGGATGGCGCAAGGGCCCAACGGCGACACAACGACAGACGCGCGTTCACCCTTATGTGCGCGCTGATGCTTGTTGGAATGATGCTGCTGCTCCTGCTCCTGCACCTGCTGCTTCCGCTTCTGTTGTCGAGGGTCGGCCGGAAGAAAATCGATATCGTGTGCACACGTTGGCGAGCGCCAAACAGCTACCCAAGCGCGTCGTTAGCACGAAAACGCTGGAGAAGCATTTGCGGCGAAGACTTGCGGGATTGGAAAAGATTCCAAAATGTATCTGCCTTTCGGCAGCGATGATGTATTGCACACTTCTTTTTCTATATTAGTAGCATAGATGTACCCATTTTAGAATATTTTAATAATATTTTCATAATTTAGAAGAAAAAAATTTCCACCGCAACCATGGAGGCGCCTGGTGGTGGTGGTGGTGGTGACAGTTTCTCTGTCAAACTAACCATTTGGGGGTGCGGGGGAATTAAAAAAAATCGCATAAATACAGTACACGCCACTTCCTTTAACGCTGGCAAACCATATCTACACCCTGGCTAGACCACAAGTGGTCAATTCGGAGCCCGGGGGGTGAAAATAAGTCATGGAGCAGCTAATGGAACGGAATGAAATGTAACTCCTGCTCGCTCGCTTCTCGGTAAAAGGGACACAGTAACAGCGTCCGACGTGTGAGGGGTACACCACGGTAGTAAAGGTACAATCAAACAACTGGAACGAGAAGGAGCGATGAGGACAATGGATGGCTAGGTAGGGCAGACATCCGGAAGAAGATATTTGGAGCCTGTTGTAAAAAAAGCACACACTTCAGCTTCTCATTAACTCATAGGATCCTCCTCCTTCTCCTGCTTCTCGGCAGTGTGCCCTCACAGATCCCTTCACATTTACTATTGTACGATAACGTATCTCTAGTAATGAACGAGACGGTTGGTTGAGCGGAATAGCAAATGAAACAAACAGAAACCAAGAAGAAGAAGAAAAAAACCGATAACAGAACGTTAGCTATGCATCACTAGCACATTAGTAAGAGGCTGAGGCGGAAGGGATTCGTCGAAAGCCATATGATGGTAGCCCACACCAGCGGGCGGCAGTTAATATTACTACATCTCCAGTACTGTCCTTTCCGGTTCAATTGCTTGCGGCGAGTGGAATGTCTGCCCCTGCTGTACAAGCTCTTCTCCGGACAGCAAGCGATATTGCTTCAATCATAGTTTTCTTTTTTTTTTCGTCATCCTTCTCCCGTATTATATCCGTAGCATCCTATTTTTACACCGTTTCAACGTCAGCTGCTGGCCAATGGCCAGGAACAAGTGCTGCAGCCAAGGCTCGTGTAGTGGAATCGGTAACGGTTGAGCAACTTTATACGCTTTCGTTATTTTTCGTGGTGTGCTTTTTTTTCCTGTGGCCTTTTTGCATCCGAAAAGAAGAGGAGCTTGCTGATTGATTTTCCGACCGCCGTTTTTTTTTTTTTGTGTAGAAATATCTGCTATAAGGGTTCAACGACCGATGGAGGGCTATCGCGTAAGCCACCCACACAGGGCATACAATATTGATATCCACTATACCATGGAATAGCGTCTTCGTGTGATATCGCTTTATTGAATGCCTGTTTTAAAGCAGCGGATTTAAGGAACCGGAACGTCTTTTTATACATTCTAACGCAAGGGACGATAATGTGCCGCCAACACGCAATCCTCCCAAGACCCAAGGAGCTCGGCAGCACGCATAAGTGTCAAATGATGATGACGCACGAGTTGAAATTAAAAAAACAAAACACCCACCCCCACCAACGGCCCATACACACCCCTTTTCCTCCCGCGCTGCAGTGGGCACACGCATTGCGAACGGCACACACGCGGCTGCCAAACGTCATGGACGAAATGTGCAAGAATTTACATTAAAATTCCAATAATGAAAGGTTCGCGGCGCCCGACCACCCCCTCCCGATTCCCGTGTTTTGCCCCACCGCTGCGCTGTGTGGGATGGGTTGCACGAGGGGAAATGCGCACTGGTACGGCGACAAACGGGCACGGAAGCGCGACCGAGCCTCGCACGCCGTACGAATTTCAATTTCTTCCGCCGTCACTTTGTGGTAATAAATCGCACGCGAGGAATGTCCGCGGGGATTCGGAACGGGGAAGGGATACACAGCTTCTGTTGCGCATCAGTTCGATTGTCACAGGGTAGGGGGGCGGGGAGGGGAGGAGGGCAGTCTTCTAACAGGAGTGCGCTCATCCTGTGCACAGGATATGCACAAGCGCGCGCGCGCCCCGGAACAAATGGAAATGGGAAACGAAAGCAATATATTTCCCTCTAAACCCAAAACCACAACCCATTCGCATGTCGGTGACATTTACATGCGCTCGCGCACCCAACACTTGGGGAAGGGCACTTGTGGACGGTTTGTTAGCGCTTGTTTGAGATTTTGTTGCTTTCAAACACGCCGGCCACGACTCGAGTTACATCGTTTTTACTATCCTTTAAATGAAGGATACTTTTTAATTGCTCCAACCAAGCGCCAAAAGCTTGGACGCAAACAGGACGGGATAGCGGATGCAGTTGGGAATGAAATCATACGAAATAGATTCAAAACAATGGGATTTCCCAAAAGAACACAAGAATACTTCGAATTGCTTCTGCCATTTCCACGTTCAAAGCCTTAGTGTTAAATTGGTTTTAGAAAACTTCAATATACAAGTTTGGCACACATTTTCACAGCAGTTTTTAATACAATGCTCAGACTTCATTCCACTTCTACAGTGCACAAACAAATCTTCATCGAACGTTGACCTCACACCCCCGCTCAAGTCACTCCACACTGCTTCGATGTTGGAAATCATTGGTGATTATTTCATCTCTACACTGCTTCCTAGCAGGCCCGTGCAAGCGAGGAGCAGGACATAAAAATGGGATGATGAAAATGACGCTTTCGTCGCATCTGCCAAAGCAGCACAAGAGGCTCAGTTTTCTTTCCATTCTCTTGTGTGTGTGTTTTTTTTACTTTTCTTCCTTTGACGAATTGTCCAACTTAATACAGCAGGACCAGCTTCTCAAGCACGCACCCGGTACGAAATGGAGGCAACATAATGGTCAAGATATTGGTTTGGCCAGAGGGGGAGGGGGGGGGGTCCGTTCGTTCCAGTTTCCTCCAGCGAGAGCACCTCCGACCTTTTTATGGGCTCCAGTCGGCCTGAAGTGAACTTGAAGAAATTCAAACAGATGACCAAATCCTACTCGACTATCTACTTCTGCCACGGTCGATTTTTTTATTTCGATTCTTATTCGCCTCTTTTTTTCTGCCCCCTGCCATTTCTACTCTTGACTGCGCTGCCTATTCGCAGGGAGGGATTATTCTGCTCAGCGAGCCACCAGTTTAGCAGAAGCTAGAAGTCCTCCACCTAGCTGGCGCCAACAAAACTGTCCTAACAAACGCCCGGTTCCGGTGAGTGTTCCCCGGCACCGTTGTCAAGTGGAGAGAGTTTTCCCTTACTCATCGAGCGGCTGCCGGCACCGCTTGCTCGTGTTTCCGCGTCACTAGTTGAGTCAGCAGCAGCAGCCGGTTGAACCATTTTCCCTCACACCACGCAAAGCGCACACACATACCCACACACACACACGTACACCACACATATTTAAATGCGCTACGTGCCAGAACGCTGGCTCCGCTGAGGTGGGCCCGAATCGTACAGCGTGGATAGCACGGATATATGACAGGACATTATTATAATTCAATTATAACAATGACCGGCCAACATCGAGGCCGCATTCCTTGCACGGAAAACGGGCCCGTGATAAGGCACGCAGCAGCACAGCCCAAAAATGGCCCAAAAAGAATATTAGTAAAATTAACATACGCTCGGCTCCCTAGGGATGGCGGTGCGCCCGACCGCCATAGGATTCGTTACGCAACCGGCCGTACATTGTATAGCGCGGGGAAGACTCGGACATCGATCGTGCGCGCTCCGCTCATCAACGTCTTAGAGGACAAACAATTAATTTAAAATCGACCTTTCTTTGCTGCCGCGCTCCACGGCAGGGAGGAGCTTCCGTCGGGATCGGGTCTACCTACCTCGTTAATGTGTTTGTAGGTTTTGATCAGGTCAACGCTTAGCTTTCGCAGGGGAGCGGTCGCTGGATCACGAAAAAGCACCGGTATCCGAGCTTCCATCGCCCGAATATCGGTCGATGATGTGGGACTTATCGAACGCTAAAAGAGAAGGAGCGAAAAAACAAATCAAACCTGGGGTAATATGGTAAGGGTCAAGACATCGGTACTCACCTGGTGTATATCACGATGTACGGCAGGTAAGTGTTCTTCTGTAACCAGTCTTCCGTAGAGCGGCGCATGGTGCCTTTGCCGCGTTGAGTCAGGAACATTTCCGGATGCGAACTGGGCCGCCACTGGAAAAAAAGGGAGAAGATACAGGGCAAGGATAAGATTAGTACTTTGCATTAAAATATGTCTTTGCAAAACAGCAAGCAGCATCACAAACTCCGCTGTTTTAACCGAGGAAAACAAAAATCAACCCCGATTCACGAGCTGTGCGAACGCAAAGGTGTAAAGATACAAATCACAGCCAACACATGGCATCACCCGCAGAAGCGTCGAGAACGAAATGCAAAACACAACAGAGCTAACACCAACACAGCATGCCGCCGTCGCCGCCGCCGCCGCCGACCCCGTGCATGCGAACGAGCATAGGAAAGCGAAATTGTACAAAAACATGCTTGCGCTTGGTTTCACCCTGGCTACCACCTCCAGCGACCCCGTACCAAGGCTTTGGCTTTGGAAGCCATTTTTTCCCTCCAAAAAGCCTCGCAAAAATCGACCCAAACGATTGGGGGAGAGAAGAACGACGACGGCAACCGAATAATTGAGCCGGAAACGAGGTTAACGAACTTCGGCGTCTTGCCTTCGCTTCCTTCAGGTTTAGGCGAGTACAGGTGCGTCATCGGCGCATTTTGGGATAAAAGCTCGGCCCACGATCACGCGCTTGGCGTGGATGCGAGCTTTTAGCAGGCGGGTGGTGGTTTTGCATGTGTGTTTGTGGTGTTAGGTTGCTGCTTTTTTATGTTTCAGATTACAGAGAGTTGAAGCAAGAGAGGGAGAGAGAGAAAGAAAGAGAACCTTTTGCTGTTATTTCCTCTCCTACTTCATTCTCTCTCGCGAGAGATTCAGATTGAGTTAACATTTTCTGCAGAACCCTTGGATTACGTACTGTTTTTGTAAAGAGTTCTTAAAGTGTTGGTGCTCAAAATCGGGAATTCAAGATGGTCCCACGCCGACAGGTTCACACTCCAAAACAAACCTCAAAATCTCTCAATAAAACATTTGTCACTTCTTACCAGTGCCTTTACAGGGTGCCAATTGCGAGACATTTCTTTAGCACCTGCCAAACAAGCACCCGCCGTCCCATGCTAATGTATGCTCTTTTTCTTCCTCTTCGGTGGTCTCAGACAATTGCGATATCTTCTGAATCATACCTTTAGAACGGGGATAAGAGACGGAAGTAACCTTAAACACAACCGAATACGATGGTCACTCTATTTCTCGCACACCAACGCACTTTCATGCGCGAACGTTTAGCCTTTTGCTCTCGACAAAACACATTCATGTTGCTGATATTTGCTACATGTTTTGGACCATTCATTCTTTGCTTCTTTGCCTCTCTCAGTTTGTGATGAAGTCATGCGCAACCTCTAACACCATCTCACATCTTACCGCGATCGATGAACCTCGCTTTGCTGGCTCTATGAAGATCAAGTCGTTCTCATGCATGCATGCTCCTCTCCAAACGATTCTCTATTCTCATTCAGAGTAGCTTTGTTGCGGTAAACAGAGAGAGATAGAGAGGGACAGCGAGCGTACGTTTGCATCCATCAAATGGATCTCAAACTATTTCGAAACTCGGTGTGCTTGTCTCGCTGAAGATTCATGTGCTGCCGTGGAAGGTAACGAGCCGCAGCCGTGCTACGACCCGGCAACGGCTGTCTCTTGCAACGTTTGCTGATTTGATTGAGTTGTCTGCACGTTTAACTTTCTAATGTGGACAAAAAAAGAAGTTTCGTTGGTTTCGTGCAATCCTGCTTCAAAATAAACTCAACAAATGCAATGAGTACAATAAAGAGTATAGATTCAAACTGATGGGCAACACCTATATTTCACTAAATCTGCACTTTGCTTCCGATGATGTATTACACCACATCTTCAAAGATTCGTTTAAGAATAACGAGCATGTGGCCGCTTTCACTACTCTCTCCACCGACCAGACGGCAACACGTACAACGCATATGGGCGGGGTTAGATTGATTTTTCCGCCACCCCGATGTCGATTCACAGGGACCCGTCCAATATCGACGCGGCGACTGATTTGTGCCGGAAATGGAGCAGCTGTTGTGGCCAATTTCGCTAATCATGCGACCCGGGGCCCGTCCGCGGCAGGCTTTTGCTCGCAGACGGCGTCCAACAACGTCCATCGCTCCCGCCCCACGCAACCATCGCAAACTTCTGCGATGAAACATACCCCACGAACGAACACGTACAGCAAACCAAAAAAGTAACAACAAAAAAAACCCTTCCCCAACATCACCAACCAACCGGTGTGTGTAACGAGGTTAGCAACTTTACACACGGCAGCACCAGATGTCCGCCGACGTCGTCGTCGGCCAACTTCTTACAGCTCGGGAGTTTGGGTGGACGAGGTTTGCTTCAGATTCAACCGAAAGTATTGCACACACACACACACACACACATGGACAGCGGGCAGAGGACCATATATCGTGTTACCGTATTATACCGAACCGAACCTTGGCTTTAATTGAACGACCATGACCAGGAAAGAAATTGGAAGCAAACAAAACAAAACGGCACCAACTGACAAAAAAATGCGAAGCGTACGTGCTTCATGTCATCGGTCACAGATTCACAGCGCCATCTGTCTGCTAGAAAGGTCAGCAGTCGTCTGCTTCTCCAAATCCATACACCCTTAGTGGAGAATGTATTAAAAAAAACCCCTCTAACACATCAATCTTTACTGACCCCTCCTAAGCAAAGACAATGCGCGAGCAAAAAGTGAATGATGATGCGATCAGGGGTGGTTGGGCGTCCAAGGTAGCCCCCGTGTATCCAACGGCTTACGAACCAGGTAATAGCAGCATCCCCACAGCGAAACCCGCACATTATGTGCTCTATGCCTTCCAACCCCGAGCTGCAGTTGCAGTTCGCATCATCTTTCTCTCTCGAAACCCATGCCTCGTCCGTACCGCATCATTATTCATCCGTTCGCCGTCCGCAGAGAGTGGTGGCTGTAGCTGCGCTTATTGCCCCATGCCGTGCCGGTCATTTCGCGTCGGTCGTCGTAAGCCGACGCTCCAAGGCAAACCGGTTTGCGGGGAATTTCCTTCCACACACACACACACACACACACACACGCACACATGCAAGCGTTTCTGGGTTTCAGCATTATGCGTCACACGGTGATCACGAAGCCGGAATAACACCACACACCAAGCCGGAGAGCAAAAGAAATTCCAAAAAAGCGCAAAGAGCAGACGGACGAAGTGGTGACTCGGCCACCTTCTACTAACCCATATAGCCTCACCGTACAGTGTAGCTGGAGAACTAACGATCCTTACAGTTCCCACCGGTTTGGAAATGCTTTAGTTTATTTTATATTTTCTATTAATTTGACAAAAATGCGACAAAAAGAAATTGTCAACCTTTTATTCAACACTACAGGTCGCTTAAGCTCATTTCAAAGGGCTGAAAAATGTATGCGAACGCCTTCGCACCACGGACTTTTCTACAACACGCAGCGAGCGAAAGACAGTCCCGACATGTAGGAGCAGCAACGCAGCAAACAAACCCACGGGCGCTGTGTCTGTACATCGAAACGCGTCCCCTCTCTCATTGTGGACCCCAACACGCTAAATGCAGCGGGCATCAGCAGCAGCTTTGCACCGCGTGCGATCAGTTTTGCGTATAAGTTTAGAGTGCGACAGCACAAGCGAACGAACTGATGATCACCATCTCCGACGACGACGATGATGACGAGGACGACGGACGGCACATGCTTTACGGCCGCAGCCAGGTTAAAAGAGACTGCCGCCAACGCAACACGCCGGTGGTGGTGTCGCGGTTGTGCTCTCTATTTTTAGCATATTACAACACCACCACCGCCCGCCTGTTATTTCGACCATCTCTGTTTCGCATTTGCACCTATACAACGCCCCGACCGCACCGACCCACTAGAGTTACTAGTGTCTTTGCAACACCTTCAACACAAAACACACACGGAGAGGAAAACTTTGACCGTTACCTGATGTTTTAGTAACAATTATTTGTGGACACTCACACACACAGCAAACCTTCTGGTACAATTTGTATTATTAAAAATAGGAAGAAATGTTCAATTTCAAAATTTTGCCTTAAACTGAATAATACAGGGTTTTCCAGGAGTTCTCATAGCTGTGGGACACTTTTTTATCCTTAAGTACGTGAAATGAATTAATGTAATGGGAATTTGACTCTATAGTACCCTTGTTGGACAGATCCAATAGGAATTTTCAAAGAGCCTGTGCAAAAAGGCTGCCATAGATTCCAATTTCAAACATATGAAGTTCAATTCTAACAAGAAAGAGTCAAGGAAGTGTTCAACAACTATGAGAACGCCTGGAAAACCCTGTAAGAATTTTTTTTTTCATACAAAAAATGGCAAAAAAGTAATCATTACAACAGTTCATTTCAATATGTAAGAAAAACGTGCATACAATTAATTTTACCCCACACAAACACACATACGGTACGCTCGTGAGTGAGCAGTGCGCATGAAAAGTGCGTAGGTGGATTGGGTGGAAAGCTATAAATAAAAACCCCGTGGCTCCGTAGCAACCAGCACACACACGGTCGGGCACGGTTGGAAACTCGCGGTGAAAGCGCTTTGGTCAAATTTTGCTGCTGCGCCAATACTACTGTCACCGTCACACCGGTGGGAATGAGGAATGAACCCATACAACTGTACCACTGCAGCGTTTGTTTGCAAGCGAGCGAGAGAGAGAGAGAGAGAGAGATGAACCTCAAGTGACTTCCTGATGTCATGGTGCCAGTAAATTCAGTTGAAATTGCATCAATAGCTGTGAGCAATTTTTACATAAAATTGTAAACCCGTCAGTTGTTGTGAGGTGCGATGCAAGTGCCCACCACACCCAGTGGCACCAAAAAAACTCCACTACAAAGTACGGCGCAGCAACACGTCGACGTTTTACCGAGTGTTTTTGTGCTGATCAACAAAACTGACCTAGAGAACACACACACACACACGACACCAGTCTCAAACTCGCAATTTGTAACAGCGCAAACGGCGTTAATGTCGACCTCAAGGCTTGCCGCTGGGTGACACCGGCATCATAATTGACCGGGCCGTACCGAACGTCCGGAACACAGCAGCAACAGCGGCGCTCGGTGGTTTCGTGTCACTGCTTGCAATGAAACACAAATCCGTTCTACTCCTATGCTGCTGCTGTTGCTGCTGCTGGCACCGGCACAGGTGGAAAACTATGCTGTGTGAGGCTTTGGTTTATTTTTAAAACTGCCGTTCCGTGATCCGTTAAAACCCGGGGGCAGAGATCATTTAGACACAACAATAACTACTGTACTGTGTTTTATTATTAGTTTTATTAACTAGAAGTAAAATTTGCCCAGCGCGTTATGTTAAACTATTGTCATTTCCGATCAGGATAAGGATTAGTGAGCAACGATCGAGTTTTGTTCCACGAAGGATACCCGAATATGCGTGTGCGTTGCCGCCCCAGCAACACATGTAATAAACACCTACGGTTGGGAAATCTTCCCACCGCGTTCGCTATCCGCTTTGTGTTGCCACACATGAGGATCGAGAAGAGCGCGGCAGAGACGACTATGCCCCCCCCCCACCAACCCTTCGACCGTTGAGTTTCAGCAGGTTCTTTTTACTAACCGCCCCAACCCTTCCGGACACCCAAAGCGTGTGGTGTTGCACATGAAGTCACTGGTTCAAAAATAGACCCATAATTCATTCTCGCTTCTCATTTGCACGGCAGCAGTAGGCAGCAATAGCGAAGGCGAACGCAACGCGCCCCAAATGGCGAATCAACCCATCCACGAGACCGGCCACACATCGACGGACCACGGATGACCTCCAGACACTGCGCCGGGAGAGTCGTGGCATAAGAAGGGTGGACGTGTGGAGGAGTGTTCCATTTCCTATTTCCGCAACACAGAACCATGGAAGGCATGGAAAATGGAGAGAGTGCGTGATGGGCAAGTGGGGCTGTTAGCTATTTGTTTTTAACGTTTTTATATTATTTTTAAAATGTGTTTTGCCTCTCCCACATGTCGTTATTAAGTTATCGTGCCCAGAAAAAAGAGAGACGTTTATAACTGGAAACTGATTGATCTCGACGGCAAGCGCAACAGGAGCACGTCTGCTTTTGGCTTGCGAGAATTGCGATACGGATATTCTACAATGAATCAGCGCGTTGCAGCGTAGAATCCCGATGAAAGAGAGGAACACAACCCCAACAAGCAACGTTTTCCGTTTGCTGACGCTTGCCAAAAAGTGATTCATCTCCACTTCCGACCGGAATTTCCCTGCGAAGTGTACCACTCATCATCATTTGGATTTGTCACATCCAAAGGCTAGTCCGCCAAGATGCATTAAACACCTTTTTCATTGTGCGAGGAAACCCCGTCCCCTCTGTCCGGAGACTAGATGAACGCTTTCCACCCAGAAAAGTAAAGCTCGTCTCGGGTGTGGTGGTCCGGTTCGCGTGGGCACTAACCACTCACTGCGCTGCTGCCACCCGTCGTCAAGGTGTGCCGGCGGTGGACGCCCGGTGGCGATTATCGGGAGGCTCAACTTTGATCTCTGACTTCTTCAGAAGCTGTTTCCCGCCCAACACACACACACACAATGGTGATGCCCACACGGAGATGATTTACTGGCACTCGTAGTGTACACGACCCCCTGTTGCTAACCAACAGACACACACAGTGCTAAGAAAAAAGTGGATCCAACAGGACGCATTGCAAAACATCGATGTACAGTGCGTAACAAGAGGTAAGATATTAATTACATAGGTCAAACTACACAAAGTTTGTTAAATATGTTGTCGAATTAGTCTTTCCAGCAAATTTACAGGCTTTTGCTTCACGCTAACAGCCCTAAATAACACTAAGCTTAAATAATCTCGCCGGAAAAAAGTGTGCAACGGACTGTTGTTTTGGTTGGGTAAGGCATGCGAAAACGTGCGTCCAAAGCGTTCGCCCTGCTTAACCGAAGCCGTCGGAGAAGGTGCGGGAAACCGGCGGCCTAGGGCGTTCATTTGCTCCCACGCTTATCGGTCCTCCGTGCCGGTACCGATCATCCAGATCCCACGACTTTTTGGCTACATTTACTCCCCCGCCATCTACCGACATGCTGCTTCCCACACACACACACTTCCCCTGCCATAATCCATGACCGCCTGTGTTTGTTAGCTTCTGCTGCATTCGCAATTAGGGATTTGAAGGGAGATAGAAAGAATTGTATGTGTGTTTGTGTGTGATAGCGCGAAGCATAGAAAGAAAATCCGTGGGATTTCTCTCCTCGGCCGGCAAGCTTTTTCTCCGTTCGCGTGTGCGTGGGTGACAACCTTCTTCGCACCCACATTTGGCGCGCGTTTGTTTGTTGTGGCAAGAGTGAACAAAACAAAGAAAAAAGACCAGGTAGCTTCACATTTTCTTCACGCCTTCAAACGTAAAAAAATGCCGCTGGATTATCGGATTGCAGATAAGCTTAAAAATTGGGACTCTCTCCAATAGCCGCAAAGTACACTTTATCCTAATGCAGCAAAAAGGTGTAATCAATTTAGCAAATGAAGGTATCGTCTTTTCCTTAATGATCAGTAATTATAAACTTATCTTCCCCTTTGTGCGGGATTGTCCTTGAAGCATGAAGCATTTACACACGCAACACACAAAGAAACACAGAACATATGGCACAGGAAAAATCATATTTCTCATGGTAAAAAGGTAAACAGTCGATGGGGACACATCGCATTCTTTGACCGTCAAAGAAAGAGCTAACTGCAGCAGCACAGCGCACCGTGAAGGGAGAGCGCGACCGTGGAAGGTAAATTGAAACGACAGACTAACTTCCGCTCAAGACAAACTCAAGCGCACATGCACAAGCTTAAACCAAGATGCACGCCCCTTCAGAGCAAAAAATGAACCGCCAACCATGATGCTCTGCCGTCTGCTGTCTGTGGACCATTCTCCCGAGATGGTGAATGTAATTCAATCAAGTATTTCCGGTTATCCGATTCCTGCATTTTTGTTGTTGTTGCAGCCGTCTAGACAAGAGCACACGCAAAATGAAGAGACTCCCATCGCAAAAAAAAACCCAGGGGACGAGATCCGAAGCACAGCAGCGAGAGCTTGCGGTTGGCCACGTCATGCATCACCAGGAGCAGTAAGGCAATCCAAGGCCACGAACAATGGTTCGGAAATGTTTACACACCATCTGTCCTTCTCTCACTCTCTCTCTCTATCTCTGTCACTTAAATTGGTGCGTTTATGTCATTTACAAATTAATATAAATTCAATTGTTTTGAAATATGTTAAGAGAAAAGAAACTCTTTGTAGTGAAGAGTAAACCACCAATGTAACAACATTACCCTTCAAAGTAATAGAAAGACTTTTTTAAATATATCGATTAATTTCATTTGATTAAACTTTGAAGACTCTTAACACCTAGAGGTAACTTCTTCTTCTTCTTCTTCTTCTTCTTCGGTGAGTGAGGATGTATTCCCCTACATTTGACGTTTCAAATGTATTCAAGGTTTTACCCACTCTATATTTTAACCTGACAGTTGTCATTTGGTTGTTTTTTTTTTTTTGTTATTTTGTTTTTTTTTTTCTTGACTTCATTTTTGTCTTTCTATGCTATTTTTTTTTTATTTTTTAAATTTCTATTTGATTTTCCTTCATGAATTTGGTAATTTTTTTAATTTCATATCCTGATTTTTGTTTCCATCTTTCTTTTAATCTATCAAATGTTATGTCTCCTCTATTTGTTTCGTATTTTTTGCAGTTAAAAACCATATGCCGCCCTGTATTTTGTGTTTGGCATATTTGGCACAATCCTGATTCTACTAGTTTCATTTTGGCCAGCCAAAATGGTGACAGGTCGTGTCCTGTTAACAATTTGTTTATTGTTCTCACTTCTTCCGGGTTTATGTCAATATCTTTTTCCCATGGTATCATTTCAAATTTTTTTTGAAATGCCTGGAATTTTTCTCCTTTGTTTTGACATTGTTCCTCGTACCAGATTTTTGTTGTCTTTATCATTTCTATTTTGTATCTTTCGTACGCGTCTACCAATCTTATTTTGTTTTCTGTTGTTATATTTGAGATTGTTCCTTCTTTGGCTAATCTATCCGCACATTCGTTTCGCAAGAGGTAACTTCTTAAGAGATTGTAAATTTTTATTATGACAATTAAATAGTGCATTAAAGTCGATCGTCCGCTGCAGTGCAACTTGCCCATGTATCTTAAATAAAGCCGTCTAATAAGGCTACCAAAATCAGATGGCCAACAGTTGAAACGATTGTTTGTTGCGGATTTTCCCAAAAACCCAGACGAATTTCCCCCGAAATTACTATTCCTTTCGCGTCAAACACACTAAAACCCACCCGCCGCTGGAAGCTTGTACCTGGTTTGACCTAGCCACTGCGCCCTCCCAAACACCCCCACTCTCTCTCTCTCTCTCTCGCGACCTGTCTGCCATTAAATCCCCAACAAATCGTTTATGACGACAACGCTCTCCTCTGCAGCGCTCCCTCAAAACGGGCCAGACAGTGAGACGGTGGAGTTTTTCCATTCGCAATCGAACTCATCTCCCGGTATGCTCACCTCGCAATCTTGTCCCAAAATCTGGGGGAGGGGGGGGATCGAATCTAAAAATGAACATTAAATCGAACCCACCAGACACACGGCCCCAAAACACAGCCGGAAGGGAGAAGGAGGTTAACCGGCATTGCAAGAAGGATCCCGGTGGCTGCGAGGCGCGGTAAACAACTTCACAACTTTGAGCAATCCTTTCTCGCCCGCGTGCGACGGACTGAATCGTCGCTTCGCCGATCGTGAACTGATTGCCACCGTCTATAGTGTTAGAAGAGGACAGCACAGTGGACGTAGGGGCGCGAAGGGGGATGGGGGGGGGTCTGCTACATCGTCATTTGCACGAAAATCCAATGACCTCTGTCTCAATCTTTCTCTCCCTTTACTCTGTCTCTCTCCACGGCTGGGATGTGATTTTCTCGACTATTCTACTTTTCCAGACGAAACCCTCTACCATCCACCCCGTCCGCTGTATAACCGTTTTTCCCCATTCTCCCGTCTATGTTGCCGACCGAAAATCCCAGTACGGATCTGGGGCCACCAGACGGGTGAATAGAAGAAAAAACAATACAATCACAACCCCAAAACGTCGTCAAAGATAAAGTTAATGCTGTACTTCTCGCCCTCCTCACTTATGCACTCTCCTAACCACTCTCCCCCACCGGTAAGAAAGTTTCCCTCAATTCCCGCTTTGAGCGGTAGGCGGGGAGATCCTGACCCAAAACCGCCGGCGACGATACAGCTGCAGCAACACGAAGAAGAACATCGTAAGTCGTTCCGTTTCGGCAGCACAATTTGTTTTCCCGTCACCTTGCAACATCGCGTCGGTGTCGGTGTTCTCCCCTGCCCTGTGCTACTTTGTTTGGAGGGCTAAGCGAAAGCAACACCGGGTGTGGGGGGTCCGACGATGGAAAAGCGAAACGATCGACTGGGTCGCGTGAAATGAGCGGCTATTGTATCGAGACTAGTGGTGTGTTCTCTGGGGTTCATCCACGACTCCGATCCGACTCCGACTATTGTCAGTGCGATTCCAACCCGGGCAAAAACGGAATCACTATTTCGACTTGGAGTCGGAGTCATTCGGAGTCGTTTGGACGATTCCGATCGACTCAGATGCACTCCGGACGACTCCAGACGACTCCAGACGACTCCAAACGACTCCGGACGATTCCGGACGACTCCGGACGACTGCGGTTTACTCGGTCTTTAGACGACTCCGGATGACTTCGGACGACTCCGGACGACTCCGGACGACTCCGGACGACTCGGTCTTCAGACGACTCCGGACGACTCCGGATGACTCCGGATGACTCCGAACGACTCCGGACGACTCCGGATGACTCCGGATGACTCCGGACGACTCCGGACGACTCTGGACGACTCCGGGCGACTCCGGACGACTCCGGACGACTCCGGACGACTCCAGACGACTCCGGACGACTCCGGACGACTCCGGACGACTCCGGACGACTCCGGACGACTCCGGACGACTCGGTCTTTAGACGACTCTGGACGACTTCGGACGACTCCGGACGACTCCGGACGACTCCGGACGACTCCGGACGACTCCGGACGACTCCGGACGACTCCGGACGACTCCGGACGACTCCGGACGACTCCGGACGACTCCGGACGACTCCGGACGACTTCGGACAACTCCGGACAGCTCCAGACGATTCCAAATGACTCCAGACAATGCTGGTCGATTCTACCTTCCGGAGTCGGTTCCGAAATGATCGGAATATAATCGGAGTCGACTCCGAATTTTTCCGACGACTCCGGAGTCATCCATCACTAATCGAGACTGCTCGTTGCCCTACCATCACACTGATGCGTCGCACGAGGTGACCACCAGCACAAATACACACTTTTTTTTTCTTCTATTTCTACTTGCAGCTAATTTGCATCCCAAAATTCTAACCTTTGGCCTCACACAAACACTACCACCGTGTGTAGTAGCAGCGCGCTGGCGACGGCAATCACCTTCCCAAACGCAGTAGACGAATCAACAACAAAAACTGAAGCCATCATCGCCCGTCCTTCGTGCGTTTGGTCGGTTTGCTTTTGGCTGGCAGCAAATAATATCACGTCACAAATATTCCACTTTACTGCAACGAAAGGTCCCCTCTGCATTTATCGTGCAGCCGTGCCCGGAGTGCGGGAGGGCAGCGCCGAACAGCGTCTAAAAGTGAGGCCCCTTGCGGGTTCATCATACTGATACAGCGCGCGAGCGTAATAGTAACAAAACATAAACCCTCTGCAGTGCACATAATAACATCATAAGACATGATGCCCCCAAAAGAAAGACGAACGAGTTTACAGTTTCGAAGAAGACATAAAAATGTGTTCAATAGCTGCCGTTTCACCGTAAAATCTAATGAGTAACTACAGACCTTGATCGAACGATTTCGTTCCAGTGGCAGATTATACTGCTATTTATTTCGCCCGTCTCCAAAGCGTTCCACCACAATCAAACGACTCCCGCGGCTGCCAGTGGCCAGACATAATAACGGCCAAGGGACACCACCGCGGGTGGTCCCGCTCTTATTATGGTGCTCTCGTTTAGCTCGTAAAACAACGGCTTAATGTCGGCTGCCTGCGCTGTCGTTGGCTGGGACCGCGACTGGCGCGGGCGCAAACGGGGTCATCACCACACCAATGTGCACGACGACGATTTCCGAGCGACCTCACGAGCTTTACATTATTTGACGCTAAATTACAATCACGCGCAAACACAATGGACACTCGCTCTCTCTCTCTCTCTCTCTCTCTAACCGCTGTTTCTAGCCCATCTTAGGCGAAAGTCAAAAGGAAAGAGAGCGCTTTTCTGCTAGCCATGTGTGATTGTGAGTGTCTTGGCAGGCAGCACACGTGAAGAAAGTGATAAAATAAAAGTCTATGATGGTGAGAAGCGGTATCCTCTCTTATCGAGCTTGATCTAGCAGCCCAACCACGGAGCGATTGTGTCCAGTCTGCAGAGGAGTAGGAGCACAGTGGTGAAAATTGAGTGCGAAATAACACACTAATAACTTGGACTTTATACCTTTGCTGCTATATGAGCTTTGTCCCTACCAATAAGACGACGACGCAAGCCGATAAGGACATTCCTCGTCTATCGTGTATCAACCCATCTTCAGAATTCAGGCAGACGGGTTTTTTTTTGAAAGCCAAACAATGATTAAAGCAGCCAGTCTCGTTTAACGAACCGCATCAAATACATCCCACGTTCGACCGCGTTCATTGATCTGCGGAAAAACGGATCTCGGGTGGAAGATTAAAAAAAGAAAAAGAGAACAAAAACCTCAAAATAAAACCGTCCCCAACACTGTGCAATCCTCTTCTGCTACTGCACACAAAACGAGACATTTGTTCCGCATCCCAGCCGTTCGGGGGGGAACGTCCCGGCGCAAAGCTGTTGCTCCTTCAACACGTCCCCCACTCCCCCCCATTCGCCCAATCAAACAGTACATGCAATGACACCGTGCCTGTATATACTCACCGTATGCGTCCTTCGTCGGCCAGGACTGCGTTAGCGTCGAGGAGGAAATGTAACACAGCGCACTAGTCATGTTGAGGCACAAAGTTTTTATCTATTTTTTTCTCACTGTTCCCACCGATCGTTTGCCGATGAAAAGTAGGACACTGTGCGTGTTATTTGCTACAGGAGGGGGAGAGATGTCTGCCCAATTTTCTAAAACCACTACGCACCACATCACAGGAAGGGATAGAGATAGAGATAGAATAAAACCACTTCACGATTGAATTGCACACCCAACAATGCTGGGCGCGATTTCTTCGATTTGTTCAAAGACGATCGGGACACCCCACAGCAACCACGCATACAGTCTGGTTCTAGTGTCGGCTCTGTTGTGTGTATGGTTTTCTTTTTTTTTAGTGCAAGAAAACGAAAATGCCAAATCTTGCTGTTGCCGAGAAGCGAGCAGCCCCCCTTCACGCGGCACCTTCCCACACAAACACACACACACAGGCACACTTGCAAACACAGCGCGACCGTTGTGGGGCTTCTATTATTATCACCAATCGGGCGGTGCATACGCAAAACCGATGAGAGCTGCCTGTGACGCACTTCCTGCCCACACCAACCCATCCGAAAAGCAAAGCAAAAAAAAACACGATTCAAGTCTTATTCCCCACCCCAGTGAGGTGGAATATCGCAAATAAATGGCAAACACTGCACCTAATCACAATACAACCCGGCACACACACACACACACACTGGATTGTATCACTGGACAGTCCGACCCCGTATGACAGATGGCCACTAGGATTGGCCACCAAAAAGGCACCCACAAAACACCAATCTCCTGTTTGCCGTGCCTTTTGCCGTGTGTGTGTGTGTGTGTGTTGAAGATGGATTAGATTTTATTTTTACCTTCTCACACACCCCACACACTGTGCGCTTGAGAAGCAATACTCAAAAAAAATACAAAAAACAGTACACACATAGAAACGCGCACGCCGTCTCTATGCGCAGCGCTCGTAGTGCGTCCACGAAAAGCGCAACGCGGGGGGCGCGCGGAAGGCGATCGTGCTGTTGTGCTCGGGCAAGAAACGAAAATGAAATTATGCAATCCGCATGACGGGCAGGCGATTAAGTAATGACGGTTTAAAAGCCAGAATGTCCACAAGGCATAGGCCGACGATCTACACCTCTTCAAAAAAAATGTTGAAATTTGTTTGGCTGGTTTCACTAAATCAACTGTTCCGAGTACACTGTTTAGTGAGTGAGTGTTCATTTCACTCCCCTCTGGCCGAACTCAACCAGGCTTTATGATACACTCGCTTCACGTCACTATTCTAAAACGCTATCAACACTTCACTGTTACAAAAAACACACATAAAGCAATCAACCTCGCGTGCAGGCGGCGCTCAAGTATGGATCCTTACTGGCCGATCCGTCTGTCCGCTCCGTCGAAGACGCGAACAGACACTAACGTGCCTGGCACAACAAACCAGCCAAACAAGCGTTACGACGGACGGGGACGGTCGGTCCCGTAGAGTAACACGAAGCAAAAAAAACAGCAACCACAAAAAACGCATCCAAACACAGCATCGATTCTTGGCAGCAAACAAGAAGCGGGTGGTGGGGCTGGGGATGGCGTTACCTCACGTTGCGGCCGCCGATCGATCCACACAACCGCAAGAACCCGAACCGAGAGTGTGTGGCGGCGGTTAGCCCTGGGAGAGGGACTACTACTGAAAAAAAACCCGTTACGCTCTGATGCAACAACAAGAACATCGAAACGTAGCGAAATGTTGGATGGTGGTGGTGCTCATTGGTGCTACCCGCCACAAAGGCAGAATCGAAGGACGAACGACATTCTTGACGCGCTTTCTTTGCGGCAAACCGCCAACGCCTTGCGCGAGCTGCGAGAGTCGCACGATCGTTCGAAGACACACAAAAAAGTCCCTTCTGAGTGAGGTCACAAACGATCCACCGTGCGGGTGTCATCGTACGGCCTCTCCCTGCCAGTCGCCCACACACACACACAGTCACTGGAGGGGTCTCGGGGGTTTGAGTCATGGCTGTATGTCTTCACGGGATGATCGCGTTATGAATGCAGGAAGTCGCGCGTACGCCAACAAAGGTTCTTAAGCGCTTTGAAGCGCTAATGGTGTACGATCGAAATCGAGAAGTACGCACCGCTTGACAGAGCTCGTCATTACTCGCCTTAAGCAGTGCGCGATATTTTTGTACCTCTTGTGCATTTGATGAACTCATGGGGGATTGCAGTTGCATCCAGCAGTTCGGTAGGCAATAAGGAAGTTGGTTAAATCAATAACGATGGCAGCCAAGAGCAATAACCAGCGTTTGAGAACTTCCGCTATCTTCATTCTTGGAATCCAAGCCAGTATTTAGGTTATTTTTGGAACTGTTTGGAACGGACAGGATTAGGATCTTGATTATGCACGACGTTGAGACGCTCTCATAATACCTCCACTATGAGATGGTTGGACAACTCCGATTGGCTGTCAACTGACACACTGGACACCGTTTTTCACTATAACCTAGGAACTGTCAGCATTTAGTGAGCAAGGTCAAAACTTTGCACGTCCCGCTTTGTGCAAACCTGAGTGCATCATATATAAACTCTTTGATGAGTTCCATTGAGATGGAAAAATATACTGTCCTCTCAGGTACCAGATAGGATTTAATTGAATTCTTGCAAAGCTCTTTGGACATCACAAACAGTGTATCACCAAATCCACCTGTATAGCATCGTCCGTATCTTGGACCCTTGTATATACAAAAAATGTGCAAAATTTACGAGCCTGGAAAATGTACACAACCGTTACATATTAACATCATGAAAGCTCATATTCCTACACAAAAACAGGACAGAATTCCAACCCTATTCCTAACAAACCCTTTTTTACATCAAAATCACGTACCGACAGATCTTGGGAGGCACCATTGCCGGACCGTCAACGACCCCCTGGTAACAGCCACGCTGCTACCGGGCGCACTTTGCGTGGGGACCGAAAATAGCCCGCCGCACCTGATTAGTCGAAGGAGTCGCTTCACGCCTCGCCCCGAAAATGGATCACTTACTTTCGCCTCGTTACTGACGTCGTCGACCGCACTCGCGCTATCATGGCGCTTTCCCCCCAGCGCCCAGTCATTTGACCCAGCCTCGTCATCCACCAGCGCGCGCGCGCCCCAAAAAGCGCCAGTCATGAACGCAAGAGAGCACCTTTCCCGCGTCATCAGCTCTTCACGTAGTGCTCTGCTTCTTCTCTACCCCAACAAATCAACAATGCTTTTGCTTCAGTCTACCCGGCGGTCTTCTTCAACGTTGTTTCCAGGGTCCAGCGGTTATCATTTGTCTCCATTGCGCAGGGTGCTGGTATGCGCGGTTACGCACCGATAACACGGTCTTGTGCGGTATTTTTTTTTTTTTTTGCTCGCTCCTTCCTTATCATGGACACTGGGAGGTTTTGTGAAATAGAGAGAGGCTCTAGAAAAAAAAAGTTGCATTTTTACCCCCACACCACACACCACTCCGCGCTGAATTATATTTGCATTTTCGGTGCGGATGTAGCGCCTACTCGCCATTTCACTGCGCGTTCACGTGCACGCGCAATCTTGCAGCAAGTAATATGGTATATGGTAGCGGAATGGAGCAGCAGAACAAACCATACACGCACACTGCGCTGCCAGACAGTGGTAGACTTTGAAGGTGCGCGAAGTGAGAGAGAAAACACCGCAAGGTAAGGTGCGCGCAATAGGCGCCTCCTTCGCGGTCTTTACAACTACGACAATGAATGACCGTTTCTGAGCATATGATGACGTAGTCTAGTGCACAACCATTACTCGTGACCGTTGGGGAGTGTGTGTGTGTTAACTGGGTGAAGCCGGCGCTGCTACTGTCGTAACTAAGGCAAACACGTCTCAACCGGTGGTGGATGTATTTTTTTGTTTCTTTACTTTTCCAAGGTAAGCACATTAGAGCAAAGTCCAAGATAATGATCGTTATTAATGCGCTTAATTCTTAATCATATATGTTATTGGATAAAGGAATAACAGTTCATTCTAATAAGATTTATAAACATTTTAGTGAAAAGTAACTGCTTTAATCGGTGTACGCAGATGATCATCTGCAAACAAAAAATGCACCAACACACACACACACACACATACAATTTTGTCTCTACTTTTTCTCCCACCCCATGGACAACACTGCGTAGCGCGTGAAGATCCACACCTCTAATGCGCACGCTGATAGGAAGTGAAACAAATATTGCGCACCAGTGCCAGTGGGCAAGCATGTGACACGCTTGCAAACGTGCGATCACCTGCAAAGTAACGCGCAACAGCATAGCGATCACGGCTACAGGGAGTGCTGCTGTCAATTTAGGTACATTTTCTAAATCTTCATTTTTTTCTGTAGTTTTTTTTTTCTCTTCAAAAATTCCGAAAAAATAGATAATTTAATTAATGTTTCAATCAATTTTTAACACATAGGCCAGGATCGATTAACAGTAAAAACAACCTCCCTCCCAATCACGGAAGAAAACAATCTGCTAGTGGTTTGTTGCCAGTATTTGCCCAAAACTGCTCCCTAAAATCAATAACATCCTTTTTCCCGACGGACGGATGATAATAAAACTGCCATTTGCAATCAATCATCTTTTTCGCTCGCCTCCATTCGCCCCACGCCCGCACCCACACCAACCAACCAACCAACCACCAACAAAGTATTCTCGCGTGGGACACAGCATTCCTTCGCATTTAATTCCCCCATCCACTGCAACACCGTCGGGCTGTAGCCTACCCACGCCACGGAGGGAAAAAAGGGAGCCACAGGGAACCTTTTGCTTGATTTAATTATAGGATATCTCGATCGCAATCCTACACGCCCGGTTTTCGATTGCAGCGGCAAAAGCTAACGAACCTTGGGATGAGGGACGAGCGGAGTGGAGCCGATGCATTCGAGGAGGGGAGGGAGAGAGAGAGAGAGAGAGAGAGAGTGCGCGCAAGAAGGGAAAGAATGAGAACGTGCGTTAGATTGACCCATTAAATGGGTTTTTATTTTTATCACACCGTCGTTGGTGTAAGTGTGTTCAGCGAACACGAAAAGGTGGAAAGAAGGTAGGATACAGCTAAAGATTAAGTGTTTCCTATTAGGTTAAGAGGCTTCATCGCCAGATTACGCAACCAAGAAAAAATAGTTTTTTATAGAGTTTTTGGGGAAAAACATAAGCTTTTTTTGCTAAGCTTTTATTGAAGTAAATCAAAGTAAAAGACAATATTTAAAATTCTTTATCGAAAGACAACATTTTCATTCATATCAACCCGGAAAAACAACAAGAGGATCACTTGAATCAAATAAAAATTTACCGAAGTAAATAAAAGACCCGGTTTACATTACAAAAAACAACGGGCGACACGCTCGTTAATTAGCTCGTTAATGTCATTTCTGGCTTGATTTTTTTTTTCTTTTTTTAAATTGTTCTCCTCCCCGCAATATTGCAAACAAATTTCAATTCAAAATAAAAAGCACCTTTTCTCCCACTCCGCTGTGTACTGTTTATTATTACCCCGTTGTGAGAGCCGCTCACCCGTGACAAAAGCTGATTAAGCGCGTGTAAATATTTTGACACCCATAAATGCCACATTTAATCCGCCATAACAAGGTATAAAAATTAATGCATTAAATTATTTGCTTTCCTTTCCTAGTGGTGCTATTCACAAGCTCAAAGTTGGGTAGAAAAAATGAAAGGAAGAAAGCAACATTGAAAAATGGTTCTATCAGTGAATCAAAATCCTCATCGCTACTGCATTCTACGCCGAAAACGCCACCCCCTTAATCGGAAAGCAATAAACGTATCCCAAAAGTCCCACAGTAACAACGCACCCGGACAACAGCGGTTGCGAAGCGTGACCATGACCGAAATTTTCACCGAACTGTGTCACGTCGCAATCACGGGGCAGCACGGCAACGGTCCCCGGCGCAGATAAGGGGAGCCGGCGCTTGGTTACTTCATCGTGACAAATTGGTGGAACACATTGCCCTTTCACTCATTTGCCCAAAATTCCGATGTACAGCGACAACACCTACACAACAAGCAGGGTACGATTCCCACCAGACTGTTCTGATAATATGGAGGGGGGGGGGGGGGATACGCGTCACAAATTCAACGAAAAACTGTAACCGTGTACATATACTAAAACAAACAGACCAGATTCGTCGACCAGCGCCCGGTACAAACGTTTGATAAGGGATGGACAGAAGTGTTGAGAGAGCGAGAGCTGCCGTAGTGATCTCCTCCAAATTGCACAAAAAAAAACACACACACACACACACAAATCATACTCCAAAAGAACAAGCACGGACCATCGCGACGGGTTGTGTTGCAACACAGCCCTACGAAATGCGCGGCCTCTGTTCCCATACATCGGGTTCGGGTTGTTATCAGCGCTGCTGTATAGCGTGAATCGTACCTTTGTCCGGTCGCGGTGATGACGACGCACATAGTACTACTTGGACGCAGTCACCGTGCCTCTTGCCCGCCCCTGCAAGGGAGAGTATGTCACTGCCGGTCCAAAAGCATACCGAACGCTATCGGGGAGATATTGCGCAATAAGTGACAGCTGATAATGCTCACCGCGCCGGGTGAGCGTGTGAAGGTTTTGCGGCGGTCAGCAGCAGCACACACACACATCCTACCTTCCCTAATAACCTTTGTCGCACTTTAGTCCGCCACTTCTACAGCGGTACAGCGATACAGAGGGTGTAGAAAAATTAATACGCTGCATTCGCTAATCACTTTGGCAGTAGCTTATAGGAAGTAACGAATCCCGATACACACTCGTCACCAAATGGCAATTCTTCAATGTTACGGAAGTGTGCAAAGAAAACATTTAACAATGGTTGCTTGCACGTCTGAAGCCTATCGTTCATCTCAATCATCTTCCACCACATTCCCAAGGACAAGATGATATAATAAATCATGTTTTTTTTGTTTAATTAATCGCATAATTCTCACCGGCAGCTGGTTGACTTCACTAACGCACATTCGAACCTTAAGAATTACGACGGGAATCCAACTTAAGATCATTGCCATTTGTTGGCAAGAATGTCCGTCACATGATGTTCAGGTGGAGTGGCCGGGGGTCATTGTCCAACCGAAAGCATTGCATTTGCGTGATATGATGAAATTGTTGCGCCACCGGAACCGGAACAAAACACATCAAACAACAAACATGTGCGTGTGGCGCGTACCGCCCGGTGGCAATGTTTCGCCATTCAAAAGCAGCAGCACACCGATCATTCTCGGTTTCCAGGCGGTAGAATAGGCATTAAGGTACGGTTGGAGATAGAATGCAAGGTACTGTGTGCAGCCGTTCCTTCTTTTATTACACCGTAAAGCATAAAACATCCCCGCTAAGACATTGTTGTCGGTAGAAGCGCGTTACATCGAGAGCGGCAGCATCGTCATGTACGGTGTTGTGTGTAGTAATTGCATCGTGCTTTAATGCATTTTTTGCAGCGAAGCCTTCTTCCCCATCTCGCACACACAATTCCACAAACAGCAAGCGCTGCTTGCAGAGTAAAGAAAAGGAGAAAAGAAACACGCCCTCAAGGGGGTTTTCCCAGCACAGCCTTCCACAACACAGTCATTCGCGAGCGCTGGATAATTCCGAAGGAGATTAGAGCCGGTAATAAAATGAAATAGTTATGACACCCGACCGCACCAACAATGTCCGGTTATTCACACACACACACATACACACACATTGTTGCGGATTTTCCTTATCGCTACCACCACTTCGTCACATAGCAAGTGATCGTAAACTAGCAACTAGAGCTAGATAGTACGAGCGCAGAGCTATTCCACCAGCGCAGCGGCGGCAGAAGATGAATGAAAGATTTTATTTTATCACTGCTTAGCAAAAGCAGGAGCGAAAAACATTGAACCAAACATAACAATTATTACTTTGTTTCTTGGCAGATCAGAGGTAAGCTCTTTTTTCTTCGGTTGTTCTCTGGTGCGTGAGGTAAACCCCCGCACGTCATACGAAGCTCGAAGTCGTAAATAATATGACATTTAAATTCGACAAAAAACCAATACTTCCAACTGATTACCACCAGGCGCCTCCATTGCGGAGGGAAACACAGCAGTAACATATTTGCGAGCAGTTCGACACGACAGAGGTTTGATAAAACGAGGGGAAACCAACACAAAGCATATCGTATGTCGTACACGCATTATGAGGAATTTCCAATGAAACACGATACACACACACACACTAAGTGATGAAAGGTTTATAAACAAGAGGAACAATGATGACACGTGCCACCACGGAAAGGACAAGAAATTTAAGAAAAACAAGAGGAGAGAGCGAGATTGAAAGTGTGTGGGCACAACCGATTGCATTGAAGATGAGACAGAAAGGGCATGCAACAAACAGTTCCCACACTTTTTCCATTAGCAAGAGCACGTCTTTGGCCCAGGTGAAGGCTGCGGTTGGAGCAGGATCCAAACGGCAACAAAGAACACACCAATGCACTCTCGGGGGGCTCGGGCTTCTTAGTGAGTCTTTGTTAGTGGAGTGGGAACACTCCTGCGTCTCTGCTGTGAATCCCGATGTGGCCCCACCACTTGGCCCCAAAGGCCAATTGTTTCTACGCGAGACAAAACGCAGAATGTGAGCTGCTAGAGTACGTCTCTCGGGACATTACTTTTGTACAAAGAACTTGATGACAGGGAAGGACTTTTACATGACTCATGCATAAAGAAGGAGCACAAAATCGATCAGCAAACGTCTATAAAGGCGGTACCGAACATAAAGGACATCTAGTCTAATTCTTCCCATGACTCATAATATGCTAATTGATTTTATCGCGAACGGGGGAGACAGAGAGCGAAAGAGAGAGACAGTAAGAGGGAGAGACATAATATTTGTTATTAAGAATGGTTTATTAACAGCAGTTTGGCTGTAAGTCTAAAAATGATCCAATATAAATAATTCCTCAACAAAATCCTTAGAGTTTTCCAACAAATTAATTGAAAAAAAAACTTCCACGCAAACGATCCATTAAATTAGCAACCTTAATGTTACGCGAATCGTTTTATTTTGGTTCCTTTTCATTCAAGTGCAGGCACAGCGGTAGTAAAGTATGATCGAAGCATTTCGCTGATTAGCTGCTCGATTTATCAAGTCGCCTGGGCGAAATGATCTCTTGGGGGTACCGGCCATCCATTTTCAACTGGCAAGACGGAAGTTCTGTAACATAGCTAAACCGCAAAAGCCACCTTCCCTGGAACATAACGAGACCCAGAAAGCCGTACCACTTTTACTACCGATCCACTGCAGAAAGAGTTTGAAGAAATCCCTGTACTCCAAATAACAACCGGTCGATAGAATCGTTCGAGAGAAATGCCAACCAACGACGAAAGCTCCACAAAAACACCCCAGTTACACGCTAGTACTGAGTGTGTTCGCGGTAAGATGTGGTAAATTTTCCACCCAAAAACTCATCCACGTTCAAGCAGCTCAAGAACGCTGCGTACACAACGGTTGAAAAGCTTGCGTTTCGTGCGTTTTAATTACCGTTCGAAGAACGAAGCGGGCGGAAAATTCGACTATAGACCGTAGACGAGTGTTTCACCTCGCCGTTCGTGGAAAGTTTTTGCAGATCACGGAGAAAGTTTCCCGCCTACAGCAGCGCAGTGTGTGTGTGTGTGTGTGTGTGTGTGTGAGCCACAGGCAGCCAGCTGGGAGTGGTAAGAGGTGGTCGCACCAACAATCAGTCCCAGACGCACTCAGTCCAGCAAAATTTGGGGCTCTTTCCCTCTCTAACCCAAGCGCAGACATACGGCTCTTGCTCTTACCACGCCACAACACGTAAACCAAGGAGGGTAAAGTTCGAGGAACGACGTTAAAGGTAAAAATAATTCTACCATCGACTGCCACCCACCTACCGGTAGCTTGATGTTGATAGGCATAATTTTAGAATGTAATACGAGCGCAGAGATGCGCGAGATGGTTTGAATATAGTAACGCAATTTCCTAGAAGACCGACTGTATCAACAGACCAATTAGTCTAGCGCAAACTAACATCAATCAGACATCAGCAAAATTATCACACTCTTTCGGCAATCGTCCTAAAGCGGCGCCCTAAATGATGCCCGGGAGGGTTTTGCTCGTATAACTATTTGACATCTGCTTCACATGTAGTGTAAAGCGACTCTTTTCAAAGAGTAGAGCAAACATACAGTATTATAAAACAACGACAACAACTCCAATATAGCTCTGCATACTCAATGGAGCTCCGCAAAAAATCAGTGAAGCTCCGTGAGCTCAATATAGCTCCAAAAGCTCAATGTAACTCTTTAAGCTCAAAGTAGCTCCGTAGACACAAATTTAACTCCACACGTTCAATGTAGTTGCGCTCTTTCATTATACTACCATTCGGTCAGAGGACCTATAGCTCTGTAAGCTCAACGTAGCTCCTTAATCTCAATGCTGCTCTGAAAAGTTAAAGCAAGCTCCGTGAGCTCAGTATATAGCTCCATGAGCTTCTTCTCAATATAAGTCCGTTGGTTCACATTAACTCAACCCTGCTCAGTGTAGCACCCTGCACTCAATGTAGCTCAGCGCGTTCAATATAGTTCCGCTTGCTCATTTGAACTCTTCGCACGCTCATTTGAACTCTTCTCACGCTCATTTTAACTCTTCTCGCGCTCATTTTAACTCTTCGCACGTTCACTGAATATCCTTATTTATGGTACTTAATTTTAAATTTGGATACTTCTTTCAGTATTGTCTATGTGTAAAGCATTGTCTCAAAGAATTAGAATTGTCTCAATGCAGAGCCCATAGGTTACATATCTGGACATCGCGGAGTATTCTTCGAACTCGCACCTTCTAGAAAAGAGCGCTCTTCATGTACATAACACTATTTACCTCCCAAATTTAATAAAAACCTATCAAAAAAATTCGGATTACTTACGTTTCTGTTTCGCTTTGTCGGCCAACATGGTGCTGCTGTTGCTGTTGCTGCTGCTCGCTATAATTTCCGACTCGATCCAATGGCCGATGTGTGATTGGTGCTGCTGCTGCTGATGGGCAGGATGATGTGATTGTTGCTGTGGCTGGTACGGTTGGTAGCCGAGCGTCGCAGCAGTGTTCGGCAGGTGGTGCTGCTGCTGTTGCTGCTGCTGTTGTAAATGCTGTTGCAAATGCAGCGGATTCGAATGGTAATGGTGATAGAACGGTTGTTGCTGCTGCTGCTGCTGTTGTTGTTGTTGCAACAGCTGCTGCTGCTGCTGATAGTCTAGCTGATCCTGCGATTGGGCCCGGCTAACCTTCAGCGATTTGAAGCCATAAATAATATTGTCGTTGATCAGCGAGTCCAGATCGCTGCCGAACAGCAGATCGTCGATGTTGCGGTTCACGGCAAGGATGCGCTTGCCGCTCCCCCCGCTCCCGCTCGAGCCACCCTCGTCCTCGCGACTAGCGTCCCCGCCCGCCCTGCCCGTACCGATCGAACCGAACTGCGAGCTGCCCCCGACCGCGTCCGGCGCAACCACCGAGCCGGCAATTCCGTTTCCGCTGCTAGCGGTGCTGCTGCAACTGGCACTACTTTCCGCACCACCACTGTTGCCACTGACAAGGCCGCCGCCACCACCACCACCACTGTTGCTGCTGCCGGTGCTACTGCTGCTACTGTCGCTGCCGCCCTGCACTACCACCACTCCACCACCGACCGGATCGTCCGCGGACGACGGTGCTGTCTGTTGCTGCTGGTACTGCTGCTGCTGCTGTCGCCTACCACTGTCCACCACTCCCACGTACGAAGCGACCGGCAGGACGATGTCCACTCCCTCTTGCCGGCCGGGTTGATGCGCGGGGAAATGGAACCCTCGTCCACCACCGCCACCACCACCACCTCCGCCACCGCCCCCGACACTATCACCACTACTGCTGGCCGTCTTCGGGGCGAACGGTTCCTGCTGCTGCTGCTGCTGCTGCTGCTGGCGCTGACCGCTCGTCGTTGCCGTTGCCGTGCTACTACGTCGCACTCCTTCCGCTTCGCCTACCCCGCCGCCACCAATCCCTTCGACGCGTTCGAATCCAGCCGCTACTTCTCCACCAACCGCACTACCACCGCGCAGCCGATCGTCGTGACTTGTGCCGGCTTCCGCAAACGTGGCCGTCGCTGCCGCTGCTACTGCTACTGCTGCCGCCGCCGCACCACCACCACCACCTTCCGTCACGCCGGTACGGTACGTGCTGCCGCTTTCGGGCTGCCCACCGCGCGGAACGGTACCTGCCGTACTACGTTGTTGCTCCCGTCTCGTGCAGATGGCGAACCGGTGGCCGTCGTTCGCTCTACCGTTCGCTTGCCGCCACCTGGCCGCTGCTTCGTGCCGCTGTCCAGCAACCGAAATGTCGGCTGGGCTGCCAATCAACAGGTTGCTAATGATGGGGACGCCGTCCCTCCGGTCGTCGCAGCCGTTGTTATGGTTGCTGTGATTGCTGCTGCTGCTCCTGCTACTCTTATCACCACCACCACCACCACCGCCACCGACGGTCGTGGTATCGAGGGGTTGGCAACGCCGACGACGATCACCACCGACGACGACGACGACGCTTTCGCTTGCTGCGTTGAGTGTGAGCGAGGCCGATCGAGGGGTTACTATCATGCCCCCGGCAAACACACGCGCCTACGCACAGCACCACACATGCCCGACACGCGCACACTGGGTTAGGCACACGGCACACACACACACACACTACTACTCGGCAGATCGATCGAGGAAAACCCGCTCACACACACACCCGCACAGAGCTGAGCCAACTAAAGCCGGAAAAATAGAAAATAAATCAACCGCGGGTCGCTTTGAAGGGATCTTTCCCTTTTCCCCCTTGCTTGCACTTCCTGCTATTGCACACCTTTGCACAACACAAACAATACGCACAAACACACACACACGGGCGGGCGCGCGCGCACGCTCACATACACACGTGGTGCTTGGAAAGGGAAAATTTTTAGCAGATGTTTGCTAATTATTTTTCACTTTTTTCTTCTTCTTCCTCTTCTTCACGATCACTTTCACACTTTCTTCTACTCCGTGGTTCCCCCGCAGAGAGAGCGAGCGAGCGAGAGAGAGAGAGAGATAGAGCGCTTGCCAGCCCTACCTTACTCTTTCGGGCAACTTTTTTTTTTGCTCACATTCTATCATCCTACACACACACACACACGCGCACAGCACGATACCGTGAGCTTCACGAGCGGTGCAAATGAAACAAAAAAAAACAACAACCTACAAAACACAGACAAAAAAAGACACAATCAATTAGCACCGAGGCAAACCGGGAGTGGAGATTAATTATTTAACACTCGCACCCTTCCTCTCAGTACAACAAACACCACCACCGCACTGTCTTAGAGTCGTTGCCTTCGTCGCACAGTTTTCCAACCCCAAAACGCGACAATGTACCGCGGGATATCTTGTGGACGGAGATCAACAGGCAGGCATTGTGGGAGAATGTATTTGTGCCTGTTCGTGGGGGGGATGCAATCCAAGCAGGATGCAAAGTTTTCACCGTGCTGCGTTGAGTGGCTGGTCAGTTACACACGAATCTGTAATGCTGTAAGAAGAGAAAAGAGAGAAAGCAATTTAGAAAATATATTCTTTTTATTTGCAAAATTGCAACACTATTACACTACACGCCCCCGCCAACCACGCATGGCAACAACACGGAACCCACCGACAGCCTACAATCAACTCGACACCCGCCGGGGCTTGACCTACTTCTAGCGAGGGACACGCGCCAGAGAGACACGGGAAGTTCAAGGGATAATAATTTCCCCCTTCTACACAGCAGGCCCATCACCGTCGAGTGAACTTTGTTTACAGTCAGTTAGATCGCCCATCATCACCATCACTCTTCCTCCGTCCCAGACCGTAGGGCCACCCTGTCTCCCACCACTTGGCAATCGGATTAGCAAAACGCGCGGACAGTGCGCGGCGAGACGCGTCATAGCAACGGCTTGCCATTCCCCGTGCGTTGTTGTCATGGTTATTTACCTCCTCCTTTACATCGAACGAACTAATGAGTGTGTGTTTGTTTGTAATAGCAAAATTTTGAAATAACGAGGAGGGGTGGGGAGTGGTTCTAACAATGCATTGCAATGACCGCTGGTCGCTGTGGATGCGTCATTTAACAACAAAAAACAGCAAAACAAATCATGCGATGGGCAGTGCGATCGGTCGATCGCTTAGCGGCCAGCCGTCCAGTGCATGCACTTATTGCGTCGGAAATGCTTAAGGGGAAAACAAGGTTCTTCGTCATAGAGTCATGCTAATCATATGCCATGGAAGAAAGTGCGCTCAGTACAATGGCAGGACGACCATAATACCATTCCCCACTTTGTATTACTGAGCGACATCAACGACTAGATGGAAAAAGGTATAATTATCGGTTTTTTCATTTATTCAGCGCCAGATTTTTAATTTTGTATAATATTCTGCACTTGAAAAAAACAAAAGTTTTTTTTATCAAATACATTTGGCAATAACTATTTTTTTTTCTTTTTTTTCTTCTTCTTTGGCTCAACAACCATTGTCGGTCCAGGCCTGCCCTGTAGCACCAATCGGATTGGCTTTCAGTGATTTTGCAGTATTTTCCGAGTCAATTTCCAATGTCATTTTTCATTGCTTGCGAGATGTTTTTCAACAGATGTCAAATGTTGTACTTGCATCACAAACACTTTCCAGCCCTTCTACATGATTTTCAACACATCTTCAAGCTGGACTGAGTTGGACAGTTCTTTGAGATGTGTTGAAAATCATGTGGATGAATTGACATTTCATTGTGGTGCAAATATACCACGTGACAGCTGTTGGGAAAAATCATCTTGCAAGCGATGAAACAAAGGGTTTTCCAAGTCACTTTCAAATGTAAACATTGTTATTCACCGCGTGCAAGATGTTAATCCACATTAATCTGACATTTCATTTCCATCAAAATAATTTTTAATTTCATCAGCATGATTTTCAACACGCCACAAGCTGGATTGAGTTTGACTGTTCTTTGTGGTGTGTTGAAAATCATGTGTAAAAACTGATATTTCATTTTTAAGCAAATACACACCATTTGACAGCTGGATTGAGTTCGACAGCTCTTTGTGGTGTGTTGAAAATCATGTGTAAAAACTGAAATTTGACAGCTGTTGAAAAACATATTGAATGCGATGAATAATGATGTGCACATTCAAAAGTGACTTGGAAAACTCTTTAACGCTGTGCACATTAGAGATAAGGCATTAACTACATTTCATCTTTTTCCAGGCCTGCATAGAAATATGGCTTCTTCGGAATACAAATCCAGTGAGTATTCTGGTTTTGATCAATATTGCAGCAATTTAAACGACCCCATTTATAGTTTTCTTGCTATAAGTGTAAGGTAAATCAGTTAAAAGATAATGTTTAAAAAGGCCCGTAAGCTGACCAGAAGAAATGTGGAGCACCATAAGGCACATACCATTCAAGGGGAGCACGCCGCAAGCGTTGCTTGCCAACAACTGTGCACGCTGGTTTGTCGTTCGATAAGGCCTGTTACTGGTCCAAACGGCTTAGTCATAACGGTTTCCAAATTTCCCCACCTATTATCCTACATCTGTACGGTTTACCATCGAATGTAATTTCCTATTGAGCTAACGATACAACCTATACTCGCTGATACAATTGCTGCACAGGTCAATATTATCAGTCGTAAGTGATTATCGCAGCCGATAAAGAAGCTGCATTTTTGTAAATCAATATATACACACACACAACCGAAAGCTGGATTTTTCTGGTGGCTGTTGGAATCCTATCTGCAGCTCACATCCTCTACCGTTTTGTAGCCCCTGGGCGTCCCCGCCCAACTGGTATTTCCATTTTGCTGGCGTACTTTGTAAAAATAATGAACAGAAAGCACATGTGCTGGACAAGAGATTGCAGATCAGTAATGGTCTCAATTTTCCTCCAATCCTGAAGGTTCGTTTCTCACTGTAACGCTTGCTTTTTGCATGAAAAAATGCATTCGAAAAAATTAGAAAATGTCACGGCAAAATAATCCCATTGCTTAACATTCAACCATACACGAAGCAATTGCTTTGCTTCCGAAACGGAACTTAACTGAGGCAGCAACACCCGCCGCCTTGAATGGCGTGTCCAAAAAGGACACATCATCATCATCATCAACGCAGAGCCGACAACGGCAGGATACGCCGGGACGCCAGCTGAACGCAAGCCGGGGGTTGTTGGTTTGCTCGCCGACACAGTTGGCGAAGGTTAATCTAGCGTAACACATTCTCGAATGACCTGTTACACGGATCATTTGGAAAGGAGCCATCGCCGCACGCTGTCGTCATCGTCGCCGGGTCTCGGGTCGGGCTGTTCCGGTTCCGCTACCGCGAGAGGCCTACACGGCCTGACGAGTGGGAGATTATGGGGAGCAGGAAGCGAATATTGAACACCGTTGGTTTTTGAACGACACAGACGACACTTGATTCCAACTCTTCCGAACCGAATATCCCCATCATTGATGCATCCCATCATCGGTCATGCACCAACCGCAACAAAACACACACACGCATTCTCTCCCAGATATAGTTCCTGCACGCGCCCACCCACAAACCTGCCTGCCCACTCGCGCCGTCATTGCGAAACTCCCAACGAAAGCTTAGAGCGACGGTTAGAGTAATAATCCCAAAAATAAAAGGCACGCACTAGAGCGAGGGAGAATGGAGAGAGATGCGACTAAAAATGAGCACACAGCAAACGCAACAAAACGCACAAAAAGCAGGTAGTAGTGTGCAATCGTGCAAGTTCAACAGCAACACACCAGGCAAACAATGGGCAAAAATAAAAAGGCAGAAACTGCATCTCGCGGTTGCCTTTGCCAGACGCCACCAGCGCTACCGAACCGAACCATAGACCATGGCAAGACATCGGAGCTGGAAGATAGTGCCACCCCCCCCCCCTCCCTTTCCTTCCCTTTCAGTTCGCAGACCGAAAAGCAGCCACCTTAGAGGTACCGTTTTCCTTCGTCCGATCCACCCACCCACCCAGCCAACACGCCTTCTTCTTCCCCTGCAATTTCCGTGCAGTTTCCGTTCGACTGGCGCGGCCTACTGGTGTAAATTCCATCTCCGACTGCCTAAACTTTTTGATTGGGGTTGGGGGTGTGGGAGGAGGAAGGTATGCTTCATCCTGCTTGCATGGTTTCGGCGAGCACACACACACACACACGCAGGGAATGCAGCTGAGAGAAAGATGAAGGCGTCTGAAAGTGTGCGCGAGAGCGAACTAGAGCGAGAGAGACAATGGTGCTGCAGCAGATGGAGGAGGGCCCGCGCAGTGTGGTGGGACAAGAGAGTGGGACCAGATTTTCATAAATTCCGCTCTGCACGTACCCGCCTCCTCTTCCCTATGTTTGCGTTGCCTTCCAACAGCTTCCACGCCCCCACGAGGGGGTGATGGCCAGGGAGAAGAGCCTCCATCGCAGCCCAGCGTGTTCCGGGGGTTCGGGGCGAGGAATGCAACTCTTGCGCACCAACCCCTCCACCCGTCTGTGTGTGTGTGTGTGTGCCGGAGTTGTGTGCAACTGGAATGTGCAATCAACGGAGCAATCGCAAAAGGCGCGGCGCGACAGCCTTTCTTTGACAGCCGGCGAAATGGAAACTCTTCGCGATGATACGTAACAATACAATTTTTTTGGGGCAATTCCATATTAACGGCACATACTGCTTTGGTTGATGGCACAACTTTACATACATTTTAATAATTTAATCAACAATTAAGAAGACTAAGGAATCTACAATACCCTTTTCCTCTTAATACAAACAGTACTCTGCGTTTGTGTTTGCGTGTATTGCTTCAGCGCTGCATGTATTGCGGTAAGATAAAACGTTTCAATAGGCATCGGGGGCGCCACGCGTCCCATTCACTAACAGTAGGGCGGCGCCAGGCAGGAGAGGGGACCCAACCGATCGTGGAGATCGTGAGCAAAAAAGGGCGAGCAGCGAAACTGAATGAATCGTGGAACGGCCACAATCGGCAACGGGGAATGATTGCAGGGGCTTCGCACTGAATGAATTGACCAAATGCAACTGAAATGTTTTATATATTCAATTGAACAAAAAATACAAACCTTTTCGAGCATGTGAGAAGCACTGAAAGCTCTTTCCGAAGTGTTGACTGAAACACTAGTGATTTAACATTTCGTAAGCGCTGTTGAACAGTAAGCGAAATAACTGTTTTGTGATACAAAAAAGGCAAATACAAATAGTATCGCTTGCAACAGCTTTTACAGATACATTTTCCGAGCCAAACATTCACATCAGCGCTTTTCTGCTACATTTCCGATCTTAGGTCTAGACCCCGCGAGAGCTCAGCTCACATTGCGTGACGCCTTGTACCGTTCCTCTTCGTCTCCCACCCCTCTTTCTCGTCGGTAGTTCTATTTTAGTACCGCTTCATGTGCCGCCCCGGCCCCGGGTTTGCGCGAAAAACTTTCCATCAAAGCGAAAAAGAGTGGGGTTTTCCGTACCCCACTCACTCGCCTTTCCTTTCCCCCCCGCTCTTTCCCGAGACCCTACCCCCTGTGTTACCCCTTAGTGCACAGTGCTGCACCGCATATCAGAAGAAGAAGAAGGCCACAATGTTCACGCAATTAATTTACCACACCCGCGTCCAATACCTTCCGCCAGGCACAGGAGCGAGGAGTGGTGGGGTTGATTTGTAAATGACCTTGGGAAATCGGCGAGGCTCGCTGGGCGGCTTGGCGAGGCGTGCAGTGGGAAATGGGCCACCCACTTTCCCAAGCCCAAACACCGAAAACAAACCCTCCCCACCCGAGCCGAGCGGTGGCCAGCAGCCAGCAGCTGTTGGGTTTCGGTTCGCTGTTGGGCCGATTAAGGCTAAGGAAGGGGAAGGGAGGTGCTGCTTTTTTAACAGTAAATCGAAAAACAATCAATATTCATTGGCGATGGTTCGTAATATAATACACCAACCGAACCACACACACACATACACACACTCAGCAAGAGATAACAGACATTGTTCCGGTTCTCTGTTGTTGCGTTGCGTTGCCTCTTTTAATGATTGCATCGAATGCATCGGTGGAGTGCAGCCGCCCGTTGAGCCCACACACACACACACATACGGCCGTGGGATCGTGCACCACACACATACACACATACACACACAACGACAGTGGAGCGATGTTCGGAGCTTTCCAGCAAATCATTGCGATTGCGATCGCAGACACCATTGCATGCTGTGTTTGTGTTTGTATGTGTTTGCTATCGAAATTGCTGCGGACACACACACTCACACAACGCCACCGGACGTCCGGATGCACTCAGCACTGGTGGCTTCGACGAAAATCCGATGCGCGGGTGCAACGAACGCACCTTCCCGTCCCACGATCAATCCTTGCTTCCACAACGCAATCTGCACATTGCTATATCTCGCTCCTTTTCTCTCTATCTCACTCTCTTCCTCTATTTCTCTCTCTTTCTCGGTTTGTTTCCTTCTCGCTCGTGAAAGCCGTAGGTGGCTTCTCAGCGGCAACAATAATAACAACCCGCAAACGCTCTGTCACACAAGAGACCGTCGTCGTGTTTCGGTGTTTTGTCGACGCTGCGGCCTGTGGCTGCACGATGACAGCCGCCGTCTCCATACCGAAACAACGGCAACAAAAAAAAAACCACCCTCCAGCAATACCACCGTCCATCCCACACCCAACCCAAGCGAAGGTGATGCAAACGAAAGGGCGCCGGATAAGAGGGCCGTTCGCTGTCTTCTTCTTTTTTCTTATACGTGTGGCGCAGTGTGTAGCACCGACAGGAATGGGGGGATGGGGGGGGGAGGAAATTCGCTACAGTTGGTTTTTACTGAGCACACACACACCCAAGAGAGTGAGCGCGAGCGAGCAAGAGAGTGTATGTGTGTGTCTGTGAGAGAGAGAGAGAGCACCCGACAGACGGCAAGCGTGCGCACACACGCTCTTGCTGCTGCTGCTGCCGCGCTCACCGTCAAAATCCCACCCCTTTCCTTCCCTGTGTTCCCTGCTGCAGCACAGCAGCAGACATCCGCCGGCTGCTCCTCCTTTCCGCTCCTATATTTACACACGCACACGCACACACTTGCATGGTACACATATCAACGCAACGCATTGGCTATTTTTTTTCTTTTTCGTTCGCTACTTCCTCCCCCAGAGGGGTGAGGGGCGGGGGAAGTGAACTGAACTGACCGAAACATACTGTGGGACACTTCGCCTCACGATGGACAGTTGAAATTGCATTTTCTTCACGCACTCACACACACTCACACACACACATTTCACGCACACGTTGCTGTGTTTGAGCCCACCGCAAAAATTAAAAAAAAAACGTATTGCTTTTTTCCACATCTGTCATAGCAGCAGTCGCTTTCTTCCCTCAACCCTTTTCCCCCGCCCCTTGACAGCACTTGCCCAACGCAACGTAAAATGCAAGCAACACATACACACCTATACACACACACGCACTGCCGTTTCCCTTTGCAAACTATTTAATTTAAGAAAAATGGATTCGATTTTCGCCGTTTTCCAATACTAACCATTCACTTGGGCGCACCAGACACGCACACACACCCAATGACATCCCACGGTGCGATGCGGAATGTTCACGATGTGTGCAAAAAAAAGCACCCTCTCCCCATCCTTCCTGAACGGGGGCAAATGACGACGGCTTGCTTGGACCGCCCCCCTGTCCGGTACAAGGCTTCACATGCGTTTGTTTCTTCCGTTGTTGTTTTTCTTGTTTTCTGTTCCTCGCCGTACGTGTACCGTTGGTTGGTAAGTAATTTTCGCAGGGCCAATTGTGTGCGGTGCCACGGACAAACTTTGTTTTACTTCACTTCACTGCCGCGGCCTGTGCAACACACACGGAGCGTGGACGGGCTTATCCACCAGCATCCAAATTTGACGCACACACACGCGCGCACACAAGCGCGCACCGTACACAGGGCAGCAGTGATGATGAAGCCCTTTCTCTTCTCACTAACACCGACGTGCACACATGTGCAGACACACACACACACGCACTCCTCGCACCGTCGTCACAACATCATATTCTTGCAAACATTACCCTGCTGCACAGGACCAGACGGGAAGACAGACGGGCAGCCAGGCAGGCTAGCAGCAGCCAATAGAACGAGGAAAAGTGATGAAAAAAAAGAGCTGAACGGGATGTGCTAGTTCTGCGGGGTGAAAATTTTCGGCACGCTGCTGCCACTGCTGCTGCTGCTACTGCTGGTGCTGCTGGTGGTGCCGCTGCTAATCCCACTCACTTACACTTGTCAGTCGGGTTGCTTGTTGGCTTTCCACAAGCGGTTTCACTAAATCTTCACTGGAATAACAATTCCAGCACACAGCAGGCTCGGCCACCGCTTTTCTTCGCGCAATCTTCCACGGTCCGGAGGTACTGCTCACGATTCGCGTCCGTGTGTATATCTTTCTCAACAAGATGGCGCGGCTCGGTAGCACAAGTATTCAACCCGGGGCGGGTTGATGTAAACGCGCGCCCTCCGGCCGCCCGACGAGCAACGCCGAACATGCCGGATTCGAACATCGAAACAGGGCCCGACAAGCAAATCGTTGCGAGCTCGTGAACCATCCTAGCGCTAAGGTATTGGGATCAAATGCGACCAGCCCTGCGAAGGTTTTTGGTGAACCATGTTTGGAAAAGGTGGGATAATTGAGGGCAAGGTCAATACATCTTATCGAAACTGACAGCTCTGATTGTTGTAAAATTTGGTGGGTTAACGACTGAATCGACCACCATTAACCCACGAGGGTTTAAAGTGGCTTTACAGTGGGTTCCCAAGCGCCACATAGTGAGCTTAAATGACTGGAAAATCAAATATATCCATAGAAAAAAAGCTTGGTAGCTTCGTTGATTTGCTCCATAGCTGGTGTTTTATAATTCATCGTTATATTATTGCTGTCTTTTTCTTGCAATGTGTTTTGCCTAACTTCATCTAATCATAGTATATATACGCTTCAAACATTCCGAGCAAAAATCTATATGAATTGTCGTGTGATGAGATACATGGGTATCAACTTCAACGACTGTCACTGAAACACCAGCTTCAGTGCTGGTGGTTTACATTGGAGTTTTAGTATATAAACAATCGTATCGCGGTTTAAGTTCTAGCGATGCATAACTTCAATCCCATACAATCCAAACCATGATACAATACAAGATGAACGCTCTCAAAGCGAAGAAAACTCCACTGTGTGGTTATACCACCAACAGATGGCGCCACCAGCTTTTTGCTATTTTCAGAATGCATCAGTCGTTTACCGTCTGCTAAACGAAGTCTTTTTAGATTCCTTTTAATATGAGAGCTTGAGCCGTTTAGAACCCGTTTAGTTGCCGTTTAGTGGATTTGCGGTAATTGGAATTAACCTGTTTTTTATCAGTTTAATAAAAACTTTTTATTCAAATCGAAACTTCTTTATCTTTTTACGTACAGTAAAAAAAATCATAAAAAATATGCAAGACGTTTAATATACATTTCTCAAAACCACTAGAGCCACTTTGCTGTGAAAATTTAGTAAAGCACTGAAAACGTGTTGAACCAATCTATGCACAGTTATAGAAACTGATTTAGTTTATTCAATTTTCTTCAGAATATTGCATCGACAAATGATTACGCATTGAAAAGTCATGAGCCTCCAAAGACGCTGGCTTCCCGAGTAGCCCGGTTGCCTCGAATATGATATTTTTTGGTAGCCATTGACAAGAATCATTTTCTGAAATATTTATTCATTTGTTTTGGAAATCTATTCAAACTATTTCAAACCATAAAATCGATTTTTGCTGGGATTTCCCACTGTATTTTGAAAACCATGTTCGAAAAATTGTTTTGCCAATGTAAAATGGGAAAACTGTCAACCGGGCATATCCAACCACTAGGCACCGTCCAAGGATCAGAGGTGTGCAACATCACTTTTTACCGATATTCACCATTTTAAAGAAAATAGTCACGTTTTGTGCGTTTATTTAGTGTTTTCAGCAGACATAAGTGTAGTTTCTAATAATTTGCTGTTCGTGGTTAACTTCATTTTCAAGCAAATGTCCCCAGCTTGGTATAATTACAGGTTTTCCCCCGTTACCCGCAAACCAATGTTGCTAGCCCCTGGATGTAGGTTGAAGAACATTGTTTTGAATCTGCTGCTGCTGTCGTAGTCGTCGTCGTCGTGGGAGGGTTGGTGGAAAAGGGTGAGAAATTGGTGTAATGTACTCGTTCCGTATGTGCATAGCGTAGTGTTTTGGTGCAATTTTCTCCGACCTAGCGCGACGAAACCCTCTGGGAACCGCAGCGTTTTTGGCTCCCGAGGCTACTGCGTCCAACATCGAGTGCGTGTCCGTGGAAAACCCTCCTCACAGCTGCGTGAAAACAATGTCGTTTTTCAGTTCACGCGACCATGAAGGCTACGTTGGCAGAGAGGAACATATGGTACGGCTACACTACACTAGCACAATGGACTGATCTGTCTTATCTGAAATTGATGTTGTTCGTTTCATTTCCCGCAGCGAAAGCTCGAGACGGCCAACTCGGAAGACGACACCGACATGGTGGAGCTGGCCCTCGGAGGACTTCACATCGCGGAAGGCGTTCGCCCTACCGCGGGTGGTCCATTTTCCGCCCTCACGCCCTCGATGTGGCCGCAGGACATACTGGCGAAGCTGGGCCAACCGGATCCGGACGAACCGCCGAACCACCAGCCCGACTATCGGTTCGACGAGTTCGGGTTCCGGGTGGAGGAAGAGGATGGTCCGGAGCAGAGCTCGAACAAGCTGCTGAGCATACCGTTCATCGAAGATCCGGCCCAGCGGCTGCAGTGGATTGCCCATCTGGAGTTTTCGCACAACAAGGAAGCGACCGAGCTGACGTGGGAAAGCGTAGACGTGGTGCTGCCCCGCACGGAAAAGCTCCGCTCGATGGTGCGCGCCGGCATTCCGCACTCGCTGCGTCCCCAGATGTGGATGCGGCTGTCCGGGGCGCTGCAGAAGAAGCTCAAGTCCGAAACGAGCTACCAGGATATCGTGAAAGCCTCCTCGAACGATCAGCTCATGACGTCGAAGCAGATCGAGAAGGATCTGCTGCGCATCATGCCCACGAACGCGTGCTTCAGCTCGCTCAACGGGACCGGTGTGCCGCGGTTGCGCCGCATTCTGCGCGGCATCGCCTGGCTCTATCCGGACATCGGTTACTGCCAGGGGACGGGCGTCATTGCCGCCTCGCTGCTGCTGCTGCTCGAGGAAGAGGATGCCTTCTGGATGATGGCCACGATCGTGGAAGACCTGCTGCCCGCGTCCTACTACTCCTCCACGCTGCTCGGCATCCAGGCCGACCAGCGCGTCATGCAGACGCTGATCGGGAACTATCTGTCGGCGGTGGACGACACGCTGAAAAGCCACGACATCGAGCTGTCGCTCATTACGCTGCACTGGTTTCTGACGCTGTTCGCGAGCGTCGTGCACATGAAGATACTGCTGCGCATCTGGGACTGGTTCTTTTACGACGGCTCGATCGTGCTGTTCCAGCTGACGCTGGGCCTGCTGAAGATCAAAGAACCGAGCGTGAAAAATTTGGAAAATTCGGCCCAAATCTTCAACTCGCTGTCCGACCTGCCGGGCGACATCGACGACGTGGAGCATCTGTTTGCGGTGTCGCTCGAGGTCGGTGGCTCGCTGTCGCCGATGGTGATTGAAACGCACCGCCGGCGCCATCTCGCCTACCTGATGGCGGACCAGGGCGGGCTGGTGGGCAATCCGGAGGCGGCAGCGAACCTGCCCAAGCAGCAGCTCGCCCGCCGCCAGATGAAAAAGTCCAAATCCATGCTGCAGACGATCCTGTTCGGCAGCGGGGCCGAAGGGGAGGACGAGCTGAAGTGCAAAAACATACGCACGACCGAGCAGCTGGTGGATTTGCGCGAAGCGATCCTGAAGGTGGCCCGCCACTTTCTCGCCATCGAGCCGAAGCTGGCGGCACACATCAAGCTCGTCGCGGACTACGGCATGGACAGTCACGCGAAGGACCACGAGAACTACATCAACGTGTCGCGGACGCGCAGCCGGCGGGCGAAGGCGCTGCACGACTTCGAGCGGCACGACGACGACGAGCTGGGCTTCCGGAAGAACGACATCATCACGATCGTGAGCCAGAAGGACGAGCACTGCTGGGTGGGTGAGCTGAACGGGCTGCGCGGCTGGTTTCCGGCCAAGTTCGTGGAGCTGCTGGACGAGCGGAGCAAGCAGTACAGCTGCGCCGGGGACGACGCAATCTCGGAGACGGTGACGGATCTGGTGCGCGGTACGCTGGCCCCCACGATCAAGCAGGTGCTGGAGCATGGCATGAAGCGGCCCTCGTTCCTCGGCGGCCCGTGCCACCCGTGGCTGTTCATCGAGGAGGCGGCGACGCGCGAGGTCGAGAAGGACTTTGAGTCGGTGTACTCGCGCCTGGTGCTGTGCAAAACGTACCGGCTGGATGAGGACGGGAAGGTGCTGACGCCCGAGGAGCTGCTGTACCGCTGCGTGCAGTCGGTCAACCAGAGCCACGATGCAGCCCACGCACAGATGGACGTGAAGCTGCGGTCGCTGATCTGTCTCGGGCTGAACGAGCAGGTGCTGCACCTGTGGCTGGAGGCGCTCTGCAGCTGCACCGAGATCGTGCAGAAGTGGTACCAGCCGTGGAGCTTCGTCTACTCGCCCGGCTGGGTGCAGATCAAGTGCGAGCTGCGGCTGCTGTCGCAGTTTGCCTTCAACCTGAACCCGAACTGGGAGCTGCCGGCGAAGCGGGAAGCCGTCCAAAGCCAACCGCTCAAGGACGGTGTGCGCGATATGCTGGTGAAGCATCATCTCTTCTCGTGGGATCTCTAACTGTCCGTTCGGCTGGCCGGTTTGCCTCGTGACTGTCCGCCCCTGTATCCCCGCTGCCTGTGCAATGTGAGATTAATCCTATGTTTTATTCTTTCTTTTCGTTTTTAAGTAGCAATGAGTGTGTGAGTGTGTTTGTGTAGCGGGCTAGCTAATTTTTAACATTTGCTTTGAATTTCTGTACCAGCGAGGACGAATACTTTTGTCCCGTGCTGTTGGTCACATCCTCTCACAATCTGTCTATTTGTTTTTTGTTTTTAGCGTAAGATATTTTACCTTCCCCAGTCTCCCCCGTTTTGTTTAAGTTGTTACAGCATGAGAATATCGTTGATTTTTATTAATTAGTTATGTTTTTAACCAAAAACAAAAAAACAGTGATTGCTTATTGATTCGTTTCCTTGCTTTCGGTACGCAATAACAGTATTACAAATTAAAACTTGCTACTTTTGACTGCTCAGCACAAGCAAAAGCAGAAGCTCAGCGATGGAGAAACGGAAAGAACCGTAAATGTGAGCTTTTAAAATACGGCCCCTCCCTAAATGTCGCAAGACTTGCTATTTTATATCATTATTTTTAACTCTATTTTATAGCAGCAAGAAGAAGCGGTTTATTTTATCAAGCACTTGAACGTGTGTAACTGAAATGGTGTGTTTGTAGTGTTGTACAATCGGTTCGACGTTTCGTGTTCAACCGGCCGAAAAAAAGAGCTTCTTTGTTCTGTTCTGACCGGCCTGCATCATGGTCAGTTCCAATCGCTGATCGGTGAAACATGGCTTCAATCAAACCCCAAAAACCCCCGTAGCTAGACGAAGATGGTAAACTATTCGACTATTCCATACCTTATATATATAGATGTGCGTGCGTGTGAGTGTGTATTTTATGATGTATGATTACAACAACAATACGGTTAATGCTGCTAATACGCATTGACCAAGTACAGAGTTCAAATATTTAAGTGCTTCTCTGCCTTCTAAACCAAACGCTGGAGTCGAACGCTGGAGGAACGGAAAATCAAATATACAGACAAAGAGACAAAACTGTACACACAAGTACTATATGTATATGCCTCTGCAACTATACACACTAGCAAAACTGAATAAAAACAAATTCCATTCTGTTTAGTGCGGGCGCTTTGTGAAGGTTGGACGGTTGAACATACAATCCGAACACACCGGTGGTCCGGTAGAGACACACGTGGGTTTGATCGTCGGATGTAATTTAAATCAGAAATCGTTAATTAATGTTTGAAATATTAGACTGATGATTATTACAGTTAATTCAAAAGCATGGCTAGAACACAGAGCTTGTAAGAAGTACATCATCTGCATGGTCCGGCTCGAGTGGTACTTTTCCCACACTCGAATCGCTACCCGAATAGAATCAGAAATAGTTTCTATAGTATCATTTTGCAATAGTTTTATTACAATAAACCGCTTTCAAATTTGAAATCCAAGCGGAAGTTAATTAGCAGACACGCGAAACTAGTTTCTAACCGTTTTGTGCCCCCTGTTTAAAAAAGCATACCGTGTATACAGTGCTACAGCCTGTCCGTCGACGGCATCGGTGGAGACACACATACAGCAGCTCTTGGCAACACTGCCAAAACATCGAAGGCGGCAGCGGCGTGTATTTACGTTCCATTGCCGCTTGTCAAACTGAAGCGGTTTCCGTGGGTTTCAAAACATAAACCAAAAAGGAAGCCCGTCCTGCTGTTTTCCAGATTTGTGCCCCTTGCCACCGCAGAATGTTTTATCACGTAAGTAAAGCAGAACGCTGTCTGTAACGGTTTGGGTGATGCCCGTTGGTCATTTGTTCCCTCTCGTTCTCGCGCCGTACTCGGGGCTCGCCTTTTGCTGCAGATATCCTTGGAGCATGAAATCCTGCTGCACCCACGGTACTTCGGGCCGCAGCTAATCGAAACGGTCAAGCAAAAGCTGTACACCGAGGTCGAGGGTACGTGTACCGGCAAGTACGGGTTTGTGATTGCCGTCACCACTATCGACGATATCGGATCCGGCACGATACAGCCGGGCCAGGGCTTTGTGGTGTACCCGGTCAAGTACAAGGCGATCGTGTTCCGGCCGTTCAAGGGCGAGGTGCTGGATGCGACCGTCAAGCAGGTGAACAAGGTGGGCATGTTTGCGGAGATTGGCCCACTGTCCTGCTTCATCTCGCACCACTCGATCCCGGCCGACATGCAGTTCTGCCCGAACGGGGCCCCGCCGTGCTATCGGGCGATAAATGGTGAGAGCGTAATTGCGGCCGAGGACAAGATACGGCTCAAGATCGTCGGAACGCGTGTCGATGCCACCGGTATTGTGAGTATTGGGGTGAAGTGCAATGGACCCTTTGTGGTGAGGGTTGGGAGATTAATTGTGTTCTTGTTCGTTTTCAGTTTGCGATCGGCACGTTGATGGACGATTATCTCGGACTGGTGGGCAGTTAAGCGTTAGATTTTTCGAACAACCGCGACAAATCGATGACGAGATTTATTTAAGAAGAGTGTATGTGTGTGTTTGTGTAATGTTAAGGTACAAATATATGTAGCACAATGACGGCACGGAAGTGAAAGAGTTGCTTGGCTGATAAAACGAATTTTGATGACAATCGATGGTTTCCGTACGATAAATAACCATCAGTTGATCGAATAACGAGCGATAGTACACCTTCTCGTTTGGCCTGGTGGCCTACGTAGTCATGCCGGCCTACACCACGCAACCGAAAAGAACCCACTGGGCCCTGAGCTTATGCGCATCCGGTATGCATTTACTTGCCGTTCTTTCACTTCTTCACGTCCCGTTTTCCCCGCCTCAATAAAACACGCAAATTTGCCGTTTTAAGCGTAATATCTCTTATTATTACTCCTCAAAACGGATCCTTTCTTCCATAGAAAGTATAATTAAAGATCCGCCAACACCAAAACACGGTATAGCTCCACTCCGCAGACAGACGGCCCAAGTGTACAGAAGAAGAGAAGATGCACCTCCAGCAAGGGAGGGACACCTCCAGCCCCAACCTCTCTTGCACCAGGGCTTACTCCATCTCCTGGGCGCGCAGCCGGGCGTTCGGGTTCGTCACGGCAATGGCGAGCTGCTTGGCACGCTCGACGATAGCCTTGCGCTTCTTGGACGACACGGCGTGCGCGATCTCGGCACAGTACACACGGTTCTGCATCATCAGCACCTCCAGCTCGCGGACGTTGTGGACCAGGAACTTCTTGAATCCGGTCGGCAGCATATGGCGGGTGGACTTCTTCGAACCGTAACCGATGTTCGGCATCAGGTACTGTCCCTTGAAGCGACGGCGCACCCGATTGTCAATACCTTTCGGCCGGCGCCAGTTGGGCTACAGCAAGCACGATCGAGCGAGAGAACGGAAGAAAGCAAAAGACACAACATTAACAACTATCACAGGTACGCAGCAACTGGAGAATCATCCGGACGGCGTATGCGGGCTAAGGCTACTTACAGCGAGTTTATCATAGCGATCCGACTGGTGGCGGATGAACTTCTTCGTCCGCTTCTTCACAATCTTCGGCTTATACGCTGGTCGCACGGCCATTTTTGCTTCTGAAAGGAAAACATATCAAAGCGGGAACGGGAACGGAAAAATGAGGTTAGAATTCACATCCTTCACCGCACGCCCCAGTGCGTTCGTCTGCATCTTCCACAGAGCCAGATGTGTTCCGATTTCTCTGTTGCAATGCTGTACAGCAGCAGTTGCAGGACCGAAACTAGGAACCGCTTCCAATGCATTGCCAAGCTGCACCAATCCAATCGGTCACTTGGGTGAACGGCACACAACAAGCACACCATGCACACACGATGGTGGTTGGTCGGCGGTGTCCGGTGGTGAGGAGTAAACATCACACTTTCGAACCGACATTACGGACACACCATGATGCGCATTGGACTTTCGGCACTAGTTTCGTGTTCCAGCGACTGCACACAGCAATTGGCGATGCAAAATTTGGGCAGGGAAAACACTTTTCCACAGAAAATTTCTTACATTTTATCGGAGCACAACACGCGGCAGATCGTTCAATGTGGAAGAACAATCCAAAAGAAGGGCTCTTGACGTTTCGGGCAGGGTTGTCATGTCTTCAGGTTGGCAGTACCGGGCGCTTTTTTGACAGACGACGTTTGACGGCGATTCAACAAGACAGTTGTATATTGGCCGTGTACACACGATTCCAACGAAATTCCGTGGAAGAAACAAAAAAAAACAAAATTTTCGGTTGGTTTCGGTAGGTGTGGTGAAATTAGATTTTTTATGAGTAATATGTATAGCCTAGTTGAATATTTTTGAAAAAATATTACAAAAATTATAAAATTCACTGTTTATACCAACAATTCACTTTAAACCAATTAATTCATAATTAGAATATTTTTTAACCAATAAACTACAGTGGACCGCCGTTTATCTGGGCTTATCGGGACTTGACCCCGCCCTGATTTGCGAATAACATGGATAATGAGTTAATGAATATATTTAAGCACAAATTCTTGCTTTTTGTTTGAAATTTATCTTATGTTTTTATATAAATCAGAATTTTTTTATTAACTTGATGTTTTTCCAATGAGAATATTTGAAATTTGCTATGAATTATAGTGGTTTTTGTTATGATAACCGTTTTTTCAAATATCCTCCTCAGAACGCAATGTCACCTTTGTATTGAACTGTCATTTCTCAACAGCACGGATAAACGTGATAGCCGGATAAAAGGTACCCGGATAAACGGCGCTCCACTGTATAGCTTTACCAATTGCTATTGAACAAAAATGAAGTTCGAACATGTCACTAGATAATGCTGCACAATATTTTTTTTTATCAACATCACTATCACTGAAAATGTTCGCGACGATTGAAACTGTCAAATTCATGCGTACGGTTAAGCCGTCCGCCGGTTAATCCGTCCCCGGATAATCGACGTTCTACTGTAATTTTTACATGAATTTGACATTTCTTGGGCCATTATCCGTGGAAATCGATAACCGGCAACCAGTCCAGTCCCGATGTGCTCGGCTAATCGACATTCTACTACTGTTTGCACATCGGTGAATGAGTCTAATCAAAAATTTCACAACTAAAATATACTCCATTAAGACAATACAAGAGAATGTGTTCATTTTAAATAAGCAATTATATTTTGTTTTATCATCTAATCCTCGTTTCTCTATTGCATTAATGTATACATACTAGACTTATAAATATACATACGTGCATGTATACATATATAGCTCTCTCTCTCTCTCTCTATCTCCTTCCATTTCTCTCTCTTCCTCTCTCTGTGTACTTAACGCGTTCAATTGTTTTACCCCTATCGTATCGATCGTTTTCGATGCCGTTTATTATCCGTTCATTCGATCGTTCAGCCCTCTACTGGACACTGTGTTTTACTCTCTTTTCCCAGTTAACTCGCTACTAAGGTAAGGCCTACGGTCTGACCTAAAGAGGTGAAGTGGTGGTCGTGGTGGTGGTGGCGGCGTTTGACACGCGCTTGTAGACACATCTCGATATAGATCCATTGCTGAATGCAATGGTTCCTGAAGTGATGGCGACAGCATCGCATTGAAACTACTGCATGTGACTAACGCATTTCAACGCGCGAAATTATGTACATCTGTGTACGTTAGTGGGTAAGATAACGAATCGAACAGAGGAGCCTAATAACCAATGTACATAATACAACTAACTACCTCTATTCCGGCTATACCCTACTATGCACGACCTTCAACGGGTCCGGGGGTCATACTATTCGCCTGTTTACCACTAAAAACGATTGTAATAGTGTGACAGTGTGACAATTTTAAGTGTTGCTGGAGGAGCGGTGGTCTCTACTCTTCCCGGTTTGCTGCATAACCGTTTTTGCTAAATAAACCCAAAATCATATCCACCACAACCGCACCTCGCCATCATCAGCATTGCCTCTTCTATTCGACACACTTAAATGGGTTTAATTTTCATTAGAAAAACTATAAATTTTTGACGAACAATTTGTGATGTAGTTGAAAATACGTCTAAATATCTATCTCCTTTCTTTCCTTACACTTTCTTCCCTGTTGTTTGCTCCCTCGTTTTGCCGAACACCATAGTATTAGACGCGCTTTAAAATACTGATATACATTCAAATTTGATTTCGTTTGCTCGTGTCAAATCAGTCGTGTGCCGTTTGATGTTTTTTGCTTTGCGCGCGCGTTTTAATCACTCACTTTGCGTCACTCTATTAGTCATACAATTTAGATTTTATTTTGATACTCTAAAAATCAATTTAATATGCCAATTGTTTGCGAAAAATTATTAGTTGAAAAAAGGGAAAAGAGCAAGGCTTTTAACATTCAAACGTTGGCTGCTAAATTATGACTGCTCTTTTTTCGTGGTTTCGCCATCTGGTAAGAATGTGGGTGTATGTATTATAAAAAAAAGGCACGATTGGCATTATTTATACGTGTCTCTACTACCTTTAGCAGTGCCTTTCTTCCGTGACCCTGTGGTTAATATGTTTCAATTTTGTTTTGTATTTGTTTTATTTTCTTTTTTTGTGGAAGCCTGTACGGGTGCCCCAAATGAGAATTGCCATTTGTTCGAACCCGTCGACACATTTTGCTACGACCCTAAAATAAATGCTAATGGAAGCCTTACACTTTTATCTTCTGCGTACTGTAGCATTGTCTGGGCGCTGGGCCGACTAACTTACCACACACAACTGGCCCCAAAACACTGCCACTACCCGCAAGACACTGGACTTTTGCAGTGCACGTGGAGCGGAAGGGGAGTAGTAGTCGGACGGGCGTTGTTTATTCCGATGGCTTCACGGTACCCATCACCTTGCCCTCGAACAGTGGCAAGGGTTCGCTGTCGCTGTTCACCTCCTCCTGTATGACAGGATTGTCCAGGTCCTCGCAGCGCGTTTTGAAGAAGAATCTGCAGGGCGGAGACAAACACAGCAAAAAGAAATGCGAAAAAAAGAATGTAATAAATTATCATACTAAACCCAGTTCGAAGCTTACCGATAGTTTCCCTTCTTGGGCAGGTAGTCCTTGAATTGCTTCAGCGTTGGCGGTTGCGTACCGGGGATCTTTATCCGGTATGGGACCTCCTCGTCGCAGAACGAGTACACCACGATGGTAAACTCGTTCGGGGCCTGGCTCGGTTTGGCAGGGATTGGCGGTGGCGGCATGGCCGGCGGAAGGCTGCTACCGAAACTGCCCGACGACGTCATCGACGGTACCGGCGGTAAGGGCATGCTCTGTATTGCACTGGCCTGCTGCGGGTACTGGTAGCGTTTCGATCTACAGAAAGTTATGTGACGACAAAGCCAAAGAAAGGAAGATTAAAACCAACCCTCTTTTGATGCGCGTACGAACAACAAGGAACACATACCGTCGCGTTTCGTCCTCCAATCGGCGGCTAGATTCTTGCAGCAGCGTTGCCGTGTGCATGTCCGAGTGCATGGTGCGCGACAGTGGGCGCGAGCTGCTGCCGAGGCTTAGCTCGCCCCGACTGCCACCGCCGCTGCTGCTGTGCTTCGTGAGCGTGTCGGTCGAGAACAGGCTGATGCCGCTGTCCGTATTGACCGAGGGCCATTTGTTGGCCAGCTTGCGCGAACCGGACGACATTTGCATGGTCATAGGTTGCATCGGCGGCCCCATCAGCGGATGTCCTTCCGGCATTGATTTCGAATGCCGCATCGACGATTGTGCTGCGGAGTTTGAAAAAGTGTAACGAAACAGGTTAGTTTTATGCTGAGTGCGCGAAATAAAACCACCATTGTACCTCCTCCAAAGCTGGCCAACTCATGGCGACGCGAGCGGGAACCGATCATGTTCGGCGGGCAGGGTGACATCGTGCCGGGCGACCGGCTGGGCGTCAGGTCGGACCACACCCGCGACACGTGCTGGTCCAGAATGTCCTGATCGTTGTCGTCGTCCACCTGCAGCTTCTGCCGGATCGCGTCCGCTAGCACCTTGTTCTGCGATCGATCGGACAGTTCGGCCTAAACATTAATTGCACCATAGAAAGGACTGGCTTAGAAGTATGCAAAAAAAAAGAGAGAAACGCCGACCGTTGCTTGCTCTCTTACCTCCTGCATCTTTTTGCACAACACTTCATCCTTCTCCTGTTCGCGGGCCACACACTCCAGCTTGTTGATCAGAATCTTGGCAAACTCCATCGGCGGCGGTTGCTTTTGCGTGTGCCGGTGGGTGCGTGGAATTATCTACAATTAAGAACAAACAAAGATGGTGTTCATTACTACACACCGACCGTCTGGGTGGATAATTCAGCGCCTGTACGTACCGCAAACGTATCGACCTCTTCGTTGGTTAAGGCATTTTCACGCATCATTCTTCGCTCTATCGACGAATGATGATGATGGTGATGTTTTCGCTGCGAATGTGGCCGACCATCGCTGTGGAGTGGAGTGGTAAAGCAGAGTTAAAAGATAGAGCACGATAGAAGAAACAGTTGCTGCAAATGCATCGATAGGGTTGTGATAGGTTCATGTTATTCTACAGTTAACGAAACGTTAACTGCTGTATAGGAAAATTAACTATCCATCATCGTGATTCCAGTAAAATCAGTCATTTTCATATTTTATTAAACGTAAATGAAATCAAAACAAAGTATAATGTTAAGAACAAACGAAAAACTACATAAATGATGAGCAACAAAAAAAACAAAATCGTTAAAGAAACATAAAACAAATCATAACTTACGTGGAGATGCTCGAAAGCGACATCGTATCGGAATCGGTACGGCCGGAGCTCAGACTGGCCAGTTCTGAGTCACGCCGCGACACCGGATTATAGGATGCATAGGCGGTGTACACGGAGTAGCCGCGTGGTCTGCATGCGGTGAGGGATGGGATGGCGATTGGTTTTATTTGATAAGTTTCACAGTGTTTCGGAACACACAGAAGGTTAGGGACAGACAGGAAAGGGATCAGATCCGATCGGAGAAAAGTGTGGGTGGTGGTGGGTTGATTTTTGCGCGCGTCAGGCAAGTTAATTAGCAAACCCATTTTCCCGACGGCAAATCATCCGGACATAGCAGAGTATGTCCATCAATAGCCCATTTGCCGACAGGACATGCACAGCGCGTGCATTGGGAGTGTGTGCCGTATGGTTGCGTGAATGTGTGTATACGCACGAAAGAGAGCATTAATGGTAGGGGAGATTTTAAAATATGGAAGGTTCCGTCCAGCACCAAAAAAAGGGGAGGAACCGAATCGTAAAATCAGAAGTATGAAAGAGCGCACACAACACCATTCGTTGGTATCGCGTACAGACAGACAGACAGAAACACACACACACAGACACATCAAGACCGTTTAAATTTAGAAGCAGCATTCGGTTGCGCAAGGACAGGAGCCGTAACGCAACAGGACGAACCAGGAATGAGGATGTATGCGCGTGAGTGTATGTATGTGTGTGTGTGTGTTTGAGGATTTTTGTATGATTGGTGATGACGTGGGGCGATGATGTGCACATGCGCAAACGCGTAGTAGAGATGGTATGCCGGCAACAATAAAGACACATACACACATACACAAAGAAACAGATACACAGAAACACACACACAAAATGCCAGGATGTGCGAAAGGCGAGCGATGAATATGAAAAGGAAGAAAAGTGTGTACAGTTTCGAGTTTCGTGGAGCATTTTGCATCAACCGTACAAAGGATGCAAACAGCAAAGGTTCCAAATTTTGGTGTCCGTAACACATGGGGCCAGAAATGGGAAGTGTGGGGGTATACACATCGCCAACGAGGGGACGGGGGAGGCCACGGGAGGATGCAAATGTGGGTTCGGTAGCAAAACACGCAAACGCGGATAGGTTCAATGGAAAGAAAAGAAAGGAAAAAAAGAAAGAGAGCAATTAAAAGAAACAGAAAACACAACTGAATTATGGTAATGGAGAGAAAAACACAAAACAAAACACAAACATAGTTCTAAGCAGCACAACACAGCGCTAATTAATTAGTGGCAGAGGAAGCCAATGCTCAGGTCTAGTGTGCGGCGGCAGTGTGGCAGTGTGCTATCACGGTTGCCATGGGCGAGCACGTACCAGGAGATTCGTGAGCGCAAACTGCCAAAACAGACAAAAAAATTGCGCTTTACTTCCTGTACAACGAAATTTAATTAGCTGCACGCGACATGAATTGGGACCGATTGGATGACGTTCGATTAACAACAAGTTGTAAGCTGATTCGCGCGTCGCATAGCAACGCTACTTCAACGCGCTTGACGCTGTCCCTACCGCACATGGATGACCCAATCGACGAACATTTTTCCCATTTTTGGGATCATTTTTTAGCTTACGTTCGATTTAAACGCACACACACACAACCGCAAGTATCAGTCAGTAAAGCAAAACAAAAGCTCAGGATACATAGCCTGACACAGCAGCACGCGTGAGCACAAACACGAGTGGGGGAGATTCAACAACAACATTCAAAATTAACATTCCTTCCCCGCTTACCCAGGTGGTCTCATTTCCAGCCGGCGTTTCTGCGTCGCCATCAGTGCGTCCTTGGTGAGCGTCATCGGAACCTTGGACGGGGAGGCGGTGGCCGCCGGCACCAGCGGTGGACCCACCAGCGCCATATGACTGTCCAAGCCCGGTCCCGTGGCACCGTACAGCTGCTCGATCGAGTCCGCATTCGCCAGCTCGGCATCCTCGTGCACCGTTGGCAGCGCGGACGTACTGTGCAGGAACAGCTCGGACGTCGAGCTACTGCTGGTGAGCGAACAGGAGGCACCCGCACCGGCACTACCACCGGCAGCAGCGCCACCGCCGCCTCCTTGCTGTGATGCAACACCAGCGGTCGAGGAGCCGGGCGCAGCGCCGCCACCACCGCCCGCCGATGGCGCTCCCGAGGCCGCCGCAACCAGGCTGCAGTTGCTGCCGCTGCCGATCACGCTGCTGCTGCTGCTCGAGCTCTGCATGTTCTGCACGTACTGCAGGTACAGGTCGGACTGCAGGAAGTGCGGGTAGGTCGTTTCGGCGATGATGTTCGCCACGTCCGCCTGCATCTGGTCGAAGATGTCCGGCGTCAGCTCGAGCTCATTCTTCAGCCCCGCCTTGATAAAGTTCCGCAGTGACTCGTTCACGTACAGCTCCGAGCCGGGCTGGGCCTTCTTGAGGAACCGCCGGTAGATGGCCCCGATCAGCTGCGTCACCTTGTCCGCGTCGGTTTGCTGCTTGAGGCCCTCGCAGGCGAAGTAAAACTTGAGCCGGTTCGACGGTTCCTCGCCCTCCAGCTCCACGTAGCGCTTGAACAGTTCGGCCCCGTCGCCATCCTCCAGCAGGTAGGCGAGCTTCTGCGCCCAGCGCACGTACGCCGGGGGCGAACCGTCCCGAGTTCGATCCGAATGTGACGTTTCCGTCATCTGAATAAGGTGGAAGAAGAAGAAGAAGAAAACCATGAAACAGATCGAACAGAGGATCGTTCGGCGGCGTTTTGCGGTGGAAAGGCCAGTTTGCTAAATAACACTGCACAGCCCACACAATATAGGCCTACCTTCCGGCGGCTTTCCTCTCCGGGCACGGGCGGTCTCGGTCCACTGCTGTGAAAGTCATCAAACTTCTGGTGGAAATACTGCTGCTGCTGCTGATTCATCGGTAATGCGCTGCACTGGGAAGATTAACCCCGGCGAAACTCGATCCTACCACAACGATCGATCCCGGTTTGATGGATGGGAAGGAGAGTAGGGGTGAGTGGGGAGGGCGGTCTTTGCCACTTTGGCTCAATCAATGTGAGATGGCCGCGCTGATGGCCTGCCGACAAGCTCGGTAATGATTTGTGTTGTTGTTTTTTCTTGGGCGATTTCTTGTGCCAAAACAAAAAAAAGTCGATAAGAACTGCAGTACAGTACTCTATCCGATGGCCGTACGATACAATCGTCACGTAAGTTCCAGTCTCAGTTATCAGTCGTATATGAAAAGGCAGCAGTCGTCGTTCACCCTCTCTCCCTCTCTCTCTGTATTTTTCGGGCAAACAATCGGTTGGCAATATCTGGAAGTAAATAAAGCAACGAAAAAAACATACATTAATCATTAACAGAACTTTCTGAAGAGAAAACTAACAGAGGGAAATTTGTAATTTGGAAGTGATTAGAAATATACGCTTGCACCAATTCGTTTGCTCTGAGTTCAGAATTGCAAGGTACGTGTATAGCCAAAAAATAAACGAAGAGCTTCTGTAGTTTGCAATCATACCCGGGCCCGGCAACGGCGCAGCTTAAATCCTATTAAAACGTCAATCATTTTACGGTTCCGAATTTATGAAATATTCCACGCCTGGCTGCACCTTTTCTTGTGCCGGGGCAGTAGAATCGTCGTCCCTTGCTAGGAAAGAGCCCATGAGTTCCCGTTCATTTCCCGCACGGCATTTATTAAAAGGGGGAATATGTTCCAACAAGGACGAAGCTTCTTCTCTCATTTGTCTTTTGTTGTATCCACGATTCGTACATTACTCTTGAGCGAGATTGAGGCAAAACGTATTACAAAAATCGAAATTTATACGAGTCTTTTTATTTATTTTTGAGAAGAAAATTACAATAGCAATACCAATAAAAGTGCCTTTTGCAATTTGGAATTTGGCTTCAAACTCCCCCCTTGCAGGAAGCACAATGGCGGAAATTTGTGTTCCTTTTCCTTTGTATATTAAAAAATCAAATGGAATTACACGTGATGCGTGGAGAAACATCATGGAGGCAGCGGCACACAAGCACACCATCCAAGCCTTCTATTTCGTATCGAACTGGGGAATTAAATTGAAAAGGGATTAAAGAAGTAATGCAAACAGAACACACGGGGGCACACTGCACACAAACACACAGACGCACGCATTTTGTCGACTGTAAGAAGGCGCTCGAAAAATCGCCCTAATTCACTAACGGCAGAGCAGTTTTAATTTTATCCCTATTTTCCCTGTGTTGCTCCCTACCCTGCTGTGGATCTTTTGTGCAAATATCAACGACGTTGCTTAAAATGCGAAAAAGAGAGAGAGAGGGGGGACGGACAACAACAGGCACTTCAGTTTAAAGCACTCCTCTCTTCTATCCATCGGCCGGGAAGCGACAAAAACAATGCCGAAGGACGACCGTCGCATCGTAACAACAGCAGCAGCAGCAGCAGAGGACGAGTAGAAACCCGTGCAATTGGTTGTGCGGCAGGACGAATCACCGGCGCAAAACGGGGCTTAAAATGGCCGCCGCCAGGATTTCGCATACCGGGCTGAGAGACTGCTGCTAAAGAGCTGCTGTTGCCTCATGATGGCGGATCAAGGACGCACGACAAAACATTGACAAGTATGCGTCGTCGTGTGCTTGATGTACAAGAGGGTTGAACAAGGTACAAGATCTCCCTTACATTGCCAAGAGCTCGTTGCCAAGGGAGACAACAACGGTGGGAGGGTTGATTTGAATAATTATCGTACCGAAATGGCGACGACTTCTTCACCAGTTGCATGGCAGCAATTGGGAGAACACTGCATCGCTGTTATGGTGTCCTTAAAGATAATTAAACATATCTTTAAGTTAATGCTATGTAGAAGATGTGTGTGAAAATGATTATGATACAAAGAACAAAAATAAATAAAATAAAAAGCATTACTAAGAATAAAATTCAACATTTTGATAATGTGAAGCAATATTATCAAAATATAGTCCTTTCTTGAAATGTTAAGGTTTTATGTTTAATCTTTAAAAGGACGGGAATATTTACTTTGACGATAAAATGATGATGAGTTATGATAAGTAGGTGAATTTAACTGACTTTACTGCGACCTTTGTGATACACATTAATCACAAGCTATTATTTAAAAGAATAAAAATAATAAAACATAAACACAGCATACACCTCGTAGGGTCAACATATTGTATGGTGGTATACATCAACCGTCCAAAAGCGCTTCGATCGATAGAATATTCCATCAAAGTTTGATTAAAGTTCTACAAACATGCAAGAGATATTCGTTCAATTTATAAAATATAAGCAATAAATGCATGCATTGTATAAACTTCTTTCTTCTTTTGGCTCAACAACCGTTGTCGGCCAAGGCCTGCGCCTGTACCACTACTTGTGGGCTTGGCTTTCAGTGACTAATTGATTTCCCCCCATAGCAGTATAGTAATCAGTCCTACGTATGGCGGTTTATTTGGGGTTTGAGCCCATGACGGACATGTTGTTAAGTCGTACAAGTTGACGACTGTACCACGGGACCGGCAGTGTATTAACACATCATAGTGAATGACTTTACAGCGCATGCATACAATTCTTCAATTGCACGCTAGTCTAAAATTCCATCAATCAAACCGTTTTATATGCCGCCTCTATATGCAAAATAATAATTAAGTACATTAACATTTATCGCCATCAGCTGACTCTGTGTACGGGAGAACAAATGCACATGATGTGCAAATCATGTTCATACACCCTCCGTCAGGCGCAATGAAACATATTTATGGCACAAAAAGCGACCACCTTAACCTAGCAGGATCATGTTGTGTGGGGACTTTGCAAAACCTGCCGCACAACACACATCCCAGAGCAGTGCCCGGAGGTGATGGAAGATCGTCTCTGTCTCTCTCTACGTTGCATTCTTCAAAAACGCGGAACCATAAAAATCTTTGCTCATTACACTATGATAGTGTGGCCTACGGGTGTAGCAGAACAAACCGAAACCGATCAGGTTGTTGCCGTCACTAATTTGCAATGGTACCATTTTACGACTGTTTCAGGCACAACAGAACCCGCGCTTTATGTTGGCAAATGGGCAAAAGGTTGGTTCGATGTCATGACATGAAAACAGCAAAAACAGGTCAATAAAATATGGTTGTACAGAAATGAACATTACTTTACTGCCCAACAATGCCAGCCAGTAAAACGGTTATTGTAGGAAAGAAAACGATTTAAATTTTAAAAACCTCCAGCAACTAAAGCCATCCAGTTGATGCATCGAATCCATTTAACGAATGTAAAACAGGATCTCCCTCCTGTCCCTCCGTGCAGTAATACAGACGAGAGAAGAGATTAAATTATAATTTACTTGACTTTAATTTGCGACCCAGCTGGAAAGGATCGTTGCCCCGGGGACGGAGTAGAGTCCTGTGATTTGGCACCAGCAGCATCAGCACAACACAGCCGCCGGTGCGTGTGCAATTAGCTTCCAGCCGTGTTACGCAGAGAAAGAAAGAGAGATAGAGAGAGAGAGAGAGAGAGTGAACGAGAGAAGGACACTGAGCTTTGATATACCAGCCAGTGGAGTGAAAAGGGTTCGAGGGGCCATTATACTGCGATTCGTGGGTTGTATTTTTCCTTCAATCCAACCATCACACAACTGACAGCAGGAAAAACAATTTTTCCCCCTTTTTCTAAACGCCCGCCAAGAAAGTATATTTGAAAATTTCCCCCGCGTAGTAGCTACCGTGAGAGGTATTACATTTCCGGCGCCACTAGCACAACTACCGACCCCGGGGCACAAAGGACGAAAGAGTGAGACGGATTTTCCATTTTTGCAATGGTAGTTGTAGCACGAGATAATTTTCCAATTTGCTAAATCACAGTTTATACAGCGCCGGAGGGTTTAATCGTAATGAAAGGAAACGGGAGGGAGAAATAGGAAATCGACATGTTGTGCCGCATTCGGCCAAGCGAGTAAAATGGAAGCAAAAATAGCTTAAATGTTAATATTTTTTTTTAAATATAACAACTACACAAATAGCAAACAAAAACCTACAACAAAAGTGCGTTCATTGAACTGTGTAGAATTTCTGCTTTCCTTTTAACAATCCGTGGGCAGGGAGGGTTTGGCTACCTTGCCAAACGGTACCCGGCGTTAATCCTTCGCGTAGCAGCAGCAGCAACAGGGAAGAGAACAGGGATCATATTTTTATGAAAAAAAGGGAAACGGGGCTCATAATTCCGGGCTCGGCTTAAGTTCTCGAACATTGACGAAAGCAATAACAGGCAACCCGGAGCCAGCGTACATCGGTGTTGGTGCATTATGTTGATGTTTAAGCAATACCTTAGCCTGTCGTAAGGAAAGCCAAACACATGATATCTCTCCTCCTTTAGCAGTGGCCTAACACAATGTCTTATTGAATAGAACACGCTACTGCGTTTCGGTATAATGATGAGCATTTCAGATGAAAATAATACATTTTCGTTCAAACTCTTCGCTCACAGACACACACACACATCCGAAAAGTTCATAATTTAGGGTGAGCAAGAGAGGCGGCTGCTGCTGCTGCTGATGGGAACCGTCCCAGTGGCAATATTGTACCGCTCCGGCTGCAGATAAGTCCCTATTCCACGGACGAATGCTCATGAAAGTGCCCATCGATGAGTTTATGAGTCATTCAGCAAACACATACACACACACACACAGTTGGTCGAATAGCACAAGGGGATGTTCATGCGCGCACATAACCAACAGCGGTTTATTAATTAAAAAACCGAACACCTTTCGATTTGCTGTTGATGTTCGGTCTCGTTGATGGAGAGGCACTGAGAAAATGCATATTGGCATAGAAGGTAAATTATTGATAGATAGTAATTATTTCCCTTTCTCCTGCATTGAGTTGCAATCAACACGATACAACACACCATTCGTCGATTGAACATTGCTTGGCCTAACACATAGATAGCAACAGCAGAATTAAATTCATATTATTTTAATTGTGTACTAACCTTCAAATGAATTGTATCAACATTTGACGGCAATTAGTCAGTTACTTTGTGAATTACAGCAATTTATGTGAAGTAACTTTTGTGTTTTGAAAAATCATGGAAAAGAATAAAGTTTTCACTTGTCGTTAAATAGAAGTAAAAAGATGGTTTAATGAAGAGTTTTCGGCCACAAGAGCTTATCAAAATCAAACTTTACGTATGGGTATACTAAGTCAGTTTAACCGTATCGTAATGAGCACTGAGGACGATGAACACAGTGGACGCTCTAAAAAAAATTACAAAATAATTAAAAACAACTGTAAAATGAAGTTGATCGTGAAAGCTGACACGCTAAAGATAACAAAGCAACGTTTTACACATATCGTTCACGAATATTTGGATATGACAAAGCTCTATATGCAAAAAGGCTGCCTTCCTGATCCCTAAGCTAATTTCTACGCTATTCTTGCACATTTTCTAGCCATACCAGGTCCAAGTATCTTTGGAAATCCGAATCCGGAACAGTTCCAGATACTGTCCTTGAATATGATTGTAATCGGGAGCTATTTTGGGATCAGAATGGGTTTTTGAACATTTATCAGTATCAGTTCCAGAGTCAGAGTATCAGTTCCAAGTCCTTTATGGGTTTATTTTCAGATCCAAGACTGATATGTATTCATGAATGGTTCCAGGACCAGTATGGGTTCAGCATCAGTACCAAGTTCGGTATGAATTCAGTATCAGTTCAGGAGCGATATGAGTTCAGTATCAGTTCCAGGACCGGTATGGGTTCATAAATGGTTCCAGGACCAGTATGTATGGGTTTATTATAGCTCCAGTATGGGTTTTGTTTTTAGGTCTATTTAGGGGTCGTCTTAAGTACCTTATTTGATTTGGGTTTCAAGGCCATTAATTCCGGCGTACTCTTTAAAAAAAGGAGATCTTTGAAATTTAGTTGCGCAGCCCTGTAATCTGGCCAAATTAACTAGTATTGCCAAAATATGAGTTGGACTATGAATTGCTCCAGACCTGGATCCCAGCGACTATTTCCTGCTTTCCTATCTCAAGAGAAAGCTTACTGGGAAGAAATTTTCGACGTTCAATTGAGTTTTACTACCATAGGCCAAACAATATTCTGCCTACCTGTTACAACTGTTCTTTAGGAAGGTATAAAAATGTACAATCGTTAGCTCTTTTATCGAGTGCATGAATTCCCGACGACAAAGGATCTTTTTAAAAGAGAGTTATAATTTGATTAATCAGGAAAACAAAAAAATCTGAAAATTAATTACTCTTTCAGCGTTATCACCACGACCAGAAACAACAACAGCGTCGTCACCAGCAGAACTGACCCAAACTTCCTCTCTGCCATCCTCGCAAGTATATGCAATGGAGGATCGCGTCTTCCTCATCTCCCAGACGCCCCAGAATTAAACGCACCGTCCGTTCCGCCCAGAGGAAACCAACCCAGAATGGAACAATAATGCACTCGCCCGTGCGGCACTATCATGGGAGCGCAGGCGGAGAAAAAAAATCGCACACACATTATCTATCAAAAAAGCCGCCGCCATGCGCTGCTGCCACACTGCATCAAAGCAACACACACACACACACACAAAGCATTGCGTCACGAATGCGCGAATAAATCAATGACGGTTGCCGATCGGGTTCAATATAATTATTTCCGTCTCCCCTTCCCCATCCACTCCAGTGTCAGAGACCCGCAACTGATAGGGAGGGGGGGAGAGGCCGCGTATTTTTTTAAAAATAGTAAAGCAGGCCCTGCCACAGCCTGCCTCAACGGGGCAACCTAAAATAAAATCACGATTCCGCGTTTGATTGTGGACGGGCGATGCGGATTGAACAAGCGCAAAGGAAAACGCGCGATCCTTGTTGACCTCTGTATTACACCGTGTGCGGGCAATAAAAGCCACACGATGAACGACTCGCCAAATCCGGTCAAGTCAGTGACACACATCAAGCGGAGCTGTACCGCCGCCCCGACAAACGGCGAGATGATTGATTAAAAATAGTCCACGACAATTGCAAATCTGGTGCACAAATCAGGCCTTCAAAAAGATAGAAAAAAGCACACACAAAAAAAAATTGGAAAATTGAATTTGCCTTTGAAGTTCCGTGATGGAACCGCGAATGATCCCTTTGAAGGTTCGCATGGCCTGTGTGTGTGTGTGTGTGTGTTGTTCGATCGATCAATTAGTTCAGCTTTCCACTGGCTGGGCAGCTGTTTTGCCGGCTGTCGTTTGATGTGTGTGACACACTGGCGCACACACATACTCAGACATCCTTTTTCCTGCTAATCTTTGCTTCCCAAAAAAAAAAAAAACAACTCAAACTTCTGCTCCAAAAACAAAATTCGACCACAATTTAAACAATCGCGCGCTCGCGGCGCTCGACCGCAGTTGCTTTCGACCGCATGATCACCAATCACCAACTCTTCCCAACGATCGGATCATCTTGGGAAAATGTTCACCCCCTGCGCAAGATACAAATCAGAGAGAAAGAGAGAGAGAGGAAGAGAGGGACAGCGGCAGGAGGAGAACGCGCCCGCGAGAGAGAGAGAAAAATGAATGCTGCCCCTAGCAAAAGATAAACGATCAAAGTGAAAATTGCTTTATGTGTGAAATTATGCTTTGTTTTGTTTTCCAATGTTTTTCCTTTCACACAACCAGCCGCCACCACCCCCATGGGAATTTCAGTTGCCCCCTTTTGCTCTCTTCCCCCCCCCCCCTCCTGGGGTGGGTGTGTTCCGGCGGCCCCACGCACTGTCGGGGATTGAATTTGGAGACGATCTGTCACCGTCGTCGGCTAGCTGCCCGCCTTCCGCCAGCAACCGTGACCTACGACTAGCGCTGCCTGCCGCCCCTCCCAGCGCTCTGTCTGAGTCAGAAGGTTATGTTGCAGGTCTGGGAGTAAAAAAGAAAAAGCGTTTCAATACCAACCGTACGCCAACAACTCAAAGCGCAAGAGAGGAAGGAAACACACGCAACTTTGATGAACGCGGTTGGTGAAGGTAAAGCACTGGTGGCGGCAATGAGATACAACAACCCATCACCACCGATACAAGGGGGGGGGGGGGGAGATTGCCAGGGAGGAACGGGTGGGCGCTCGCACGATCACACACACACCTCTCCCGGCGGCGAGTGTACATTAAAAATGTGTTGTGCCCGGCTCTTCCCTTTATGTTTTTGCACCGGGTGTGTGCGCTGATGATGGTGGCGCGCGTGGTGGTGGTGCATATGTGTCGAAGTTGGTCGCCTTGATGCGCCTTGTGACCCCCGCGCTGTCTCTCGCATGTGTGTATGTGTGAGTGTGCGCTCGCTCTTGAGTAGGGGCCCTTTCGTTCTATGGCTTGTTTCTTTGATCTTTCGCCGGCACAACAAAACGAATGCCGGGTTTTTGCTTACCAACCTCCGCTTCCTTTCCGTCACCCATCATCACCCGCTCATTCATTAGGACCGCACGGAACACACGGGGGGGAACGCACAGCGATTCCACTTTGATGTCGCGACGCGCGGTTCGTAGCTGCGTTTTTTTTTTGTATTTTAAACTTTATTTTTATACTCGTTTTTGCTTCTTCTTCTTCTTCTTCTTCTTCCTCCTCCTATTTTCCTCCATTGCGTTCTTCTACAACCGGACTGACTGGTTGGAAGGAAAGAAAAAAAAGATGACTACACTTACCCCCAACGAATACGCCCTCCCACACCCCACCCTGTGCCCTCTTCTCTCACGATCGGCCAAAAGGTGTCCTCTCCTCACGATCGCGTCCGATCATTCGATTGCACATTTGCGGTGCACGCTCGTTGCAAAGTCCTGGAACTATCCCCCGCACCATTCCACACATACCAGTCAAAGAGTAAAATCGGCACTAAACGCCTTCAGTAATGGGAGATTTAGCCAGACTCCCACTTCTTTCGCGCCAACCACCACATGAAGTCCGTTAATAAACGGCTCGGGGTAAAAAAGGGGGAGGTTTAACTCCCGCTAAACACCACACCGAGAGCTACCTAGGCCGTGGTTGACACAGAGACTACCGTGTCCCTGTGCAACAACTTGTTAAAAGTCATTTTATGGCCCTCCAAACATCAAACATCTCAATTCCCTTTGGTGAGCTTACTACAGCAAGTCCAACGACACAAACAGAGAAACAACAGGCAGATGGTTTTCATAAGTCACAAAAGAAATTGGAAAGAAATATTGGTTTGTGAAACACTACACCCCCCGGGACACGGAGAAAAGAGGATGCAGCAGCAGCAGCAGCAGGAAAAAGTCCTTTGTACCTTCTTCTTGAACGGTGACGATCCTCAATTGCCAGCCACTCGCTCTCTCTCTCCCTTCTTTTTCTTTTAACTTTTTTCCCGTTGATCGCCATTGCTTCTTAAGAAAACCTTTCTCCCGTTCAACAGAAGATTGTTTCCGAAAAGCCGTAACGGATCAGCGAAGCGCGCATATGAGTGTCGTTGTCGCTTTAACGATCACGATATGATCGTCGATGTCGCCAAACCGGGTGATGGAAGAAGGGCTTTTCGTGTGTACCTTTGCTCCTTACGCATTTTGTCCTTTTTCACACCAACAACACGCAATTGTGTCGCAGGAAGCTGGAATGAACTTTGACACCACAAAGAACCAACACACACAGAGGAGACTCAGCAATTGTCCTTACTTTCAACTGTCAACTTTGCTCACTTTTGCTTCTTTCCATTGACACCCTGTGTGTTCCGGAGAGGATCGTGTTGTGTGCGTTCGATGGGAAAGCTTTTTCTTTGCGTTTGTTTTGTAAGAAGCCGGCACACAACAGCTGGAAGCCGTTTAAATCGCAACCAATCGTTCGGGCCAAGGCGGATTATCCTTGGATGTTGAGTGATTTCAAACGTGTACCAAAATCGTCATCAACACTGTTAGACTCAGCGGAGCTGGTCAATGTGTCCGAATGCGACCCGAAAGAACAATGTTTGGTTTGAATATGAGCAATCTGATCCTCTTACAAACAAAACGGAACCACCATTCAATGGTGCGAACTTTTTTTTGCTAATTCGCTAGGCATGAGAGGGAGCTTCATAAGCTTCCCAGAGCGGGGCAATAGGTTTATTAAAGGTTAACGTTTATTGCAATAATGTAAGCGAATTTAATGCGCACCCGTTTTTTCTTTACATTATTGTCGTTGCAAGAATGTAACGTTGATTTTCTGTTGCTACCAATCTAAAAGCCACTACACGCAACACTTTTTCAGCGGTTTCGCTATTTTATGCAGCCAAAATTTGGACATTGGAGCTTATTCTGGATTAATAGGGAGTATTTGCACTGCTAATTTGCAAATTTCAATAACCTTCCGCAATGTCCAGCTACGGCAAATGATTGGATGAATTTTTTTTCGATTCTTACTTTTTAATAAACTAATATACTAGCTATGGCCCATTGAATTTAACACGATTATTCATGAGTAATCCTCGAAATAGTCCAAGGTATTAAATAGATGGTGATTATACCAAGCCTAATGTAAAACTATTATTTCTGTACTGTACTGGATTTGTGTTTAAATGGGTTTTTTTTAATTGTGATTTTGTCCCTTTTGTATCTGATTCTGGTAGCCTATTCGAGAGATGCGTCAGCTCCAAAAGGGTTAGATAGAATCGATTCCCAACTGGAAAGTCCTCGGGTAACAAGAAGTGACTATTCATCTACGTCGTACTAAACAGTCTCGGCAGCCTTGTATGGGTGAGCATTACACAAAAGAACGCCAAAGAAGAATAAGTAGAATAAGAAGAAGTTATATATAAATAAACTCTTGTTAAGGTATTAATCACGATCCATGTTCCAATAGGGAGAACTTTTCTATATTCTACTATTATCAATTAGCAAAAAAGCGACCATAAACCCGAAAAAATCACTCTGATACAACATCACGTGACATAATTTTGAAGGATTTGGCAAACCTATGCAAACTACAAGACTTCGTTTGATTTTTTTAAATGCAAAAGATTCAAACACCATCAAGAATTTGTATGGAAAATGGTGGCTGAGAGAAATGGTTTTGCAGGGAGGAAATCAATAACTTCCAGCACAAAAGACTCGTTTTAGGCGTCCTCTGACGGGACCTATGCGACGGTTATGATGTCACAGAAAAACAAGACCATTATTTGGATTTAGCATTAGTAGTCGCAAAAACAGTGCTTTAGATCAATGTCGATCCAAAAATAAAACCACACCATCTTGTTACACTCCCCAAAACAGCTTGTGGGCTGGCTTGTGAAGGAAATTGTTTCGTATCATTTGGAAGCTTTTTGTCCGCCGTCACACTATCCAAGTACCCACCTTCAACCTCCCCAAACTCACATCAATGCGTAATCCTGGAGCTATTCAAGTTTCGTAACGTACTACAACACTTCCTTATCACTGTTAAACTGCGAACAAAGAGGCTGTTATAGATCCTTTGGCAGTTTTTATTTTGCAATTGTAGAGGAAAATGCTTTCTGCTCACAGCTGCTCGTACAACAATGCGCGGAATATCACGAACAGCAACAAACTGCGCCAGAGTATGCCACTACACTACGCACACCCGTGCTGGTCGAAATTCATCTGGGTGGTCTTCTCGTCATCTGCCCGCGTACGCGAAAAACCGCACATTCCTCCCAGCATCACTAAACACACACACACACACACATAAACAGCTAGGGCTTGTGCGACAGAGGAGAATCGCATTTTCCACTTCCCGACGACGAGGATGGAAAAAAGGCCGGCTCCGACAACCGGTGGGTGGTTATAGAGCCACCGGATAAACATTCGGTATCGTTACACACTTTATGCATCATCATCATAGGGAATGCCGCGCGGGAACGGGACAGCGTTTGACGCTCGCACTACGATAATCACACACACACACACACATAGACAAGAGGAAGGAAGACCAACATTCGGGAAAAGTCGGAAGAGCTGAGGAGAAGCACCGTTACGGGGGCGCGTGCACATGCGCGCCACGGACGAACGAACGGAGGGAAAATCGAAAACGCACCGTTTCTGTCTCGTTTCGTCCTCGCACGATCGATCCGATCGGAAACGATGTACGCATCAAAACATGAGGAGGAGGAGAGAGAGAGATTGGAGAGGTCAATGGGTAAATGGGGATGAAAATGCATCTTCCGTTTTGGGAGGTCTATGGAGGAGGGGCGAGAGAAGGGTTCAATTTGGAGGAAAACTAGTTGTCTTTTTCGGCTAATGCAGGAGCGTTCGTTTAGGACTATGGACATAAGTATAAGAATAGTTTGACTGGATTAATTTTGATATATGTTAAAAATTTGTTTAAAAGTGACCGAAAATCATTAATTACAATGACGTTTACTATAGGGAATGTGTAATGTAGGGTAATGTAAATCTTGATTTTATCAGGAATAACGATTTTTTATTAGATAAATTCCACAATTTAATGGTGTGTGATTTCACTAAAACGTTTTAATCGCTTGATCTTGCTATACGTCTTCCAATACTTCACAGATGATCTAGTCAATCTTGTAACGATAATATGTTCTTCTTGGATTCAAAATCTACCACGAATTTATACTTTACAACGGCTACAGTGGAGCAATGCACATTTAACTTAAGCCATATTGCCCGAATATTGCTCACAGATTATCTTATTTCATATTAATCGAACGAATAAATGCACACCGTTTCTTTTGCAGTAAAGGGGAAGGTCGCCGTTCAATTATGTGAATAAGCATCCCCAACGATAGAAGGGAGAAAATCAGGCGATTACGATTTCTACTCCTTCCACGGCACGGCATCTCCAATCTGTCCAAAACAGGCAACCTCCCTCTCCCGCTGGTCGTTCAGATAGGCAGCAGTACAGCACCAAAAAAAAAAATAAGAAAGAGAAAAAAAGTCGAATTCTCTTTGCAAAAGCATGCTGACTCCTTGCTGCAAGCAAACGACTACTTCCAATGTCTGTGACAGATCGGCTTCCTTCTTCCGGTTGATTATTCTGCTCTGAACTGAAATCAAATCGAGCTGCTGCATTTTGGGGAGCCTATTGAGAAGGAAAAACTCCCCCACGCACAGCACCAGCCAGATAAGCGACTGATTGAGACACATTCGATTGGCAAAACGGGGGGCAATTTTTGTTAGCCATCGAGTGAGTCTGGTCCCCATTTCTATTGCGCTCCCATTCCTTAGTAAATTTACCTTTTTTTATATTATGTTACCCATTGCATTCCACCAACACAATCTACGCACACGTTGTTAGTTATGCCACGTAATCTCCTCCCGAAGCCGGTACAAGAAGAGAAGACGGCCCCGAGACCGCTTCTTCTGATTGCCAAAGGATTCCGATGACGACGGCGTTGATTCAATAATGTCGCCACGGTCCAGTGATCGATTGCAATCGTTGCATGGCTTCGGCCAAACGAACATCCAGCGAGGGTGTTCGCGAGCGAATGCTTTATTTCTTCGCTTTCACATGGGGGGGGGGGGGGGACGTACGAAACCAACACAATACCGGAAGGAAATTGAATTTTCATCTGACTTACACACCTGAGCCAGGGAGTCTGGGTTTGGAATGATGGTAAGTGTGTGGAGGTTCCACACAGTTCGTTCGCTTGATGAAGAGTCATTTGTTCTACAAATAGTGGGATACAAAAAGCATAGTCACCTGACAAATATAGTACAACGTCGTACAATAAATGCATAGAGCACTGATGGGTGTCCTACGAAACCCTACTGTTCGTTCCTCTCGCGACCATAAATCATTCTTACGGAGGAAAAGAAAATCCTCCCCCAACTGATTGCCTACATGTCTTAAAGAAAACGGAAATAATCCTTCCATTGACTAGTTACCACACCAAATCAATAGCCAAACGGCACCATAATCCGTCTCCCCCTGCTTACTCTGCGCACCATCATGCCATTCTTCTCCGGGTTATCTTCATCGAAAAACCCATCGGATGATAGCGAAAAGGGATAAGCCGGCCCTTTTGCGGAAACAAGGGTATTAAGGGGTAACTGGGCAGAAGCGGACGGTTTAAAGCCATGCGTCAATGCAAATAGTGGCCGCCGTAATGCCGTACTGGCTGGCTACCTTCGTTTTATTGTCCTCTCTCCCGTCCGCACAATGTTGACACAAGCAGGAACAGTTGAACAGGTAGTTTTAGTCTACTGCAGAACACGGGACCTGTTTTTCCTTTGAAGAAAAGCGCCAAAGGCAATAGGAGCTCTTGCCTAATGTTTGATGTTTTTTTTTGTTTTTACTCTTTTCTACTGGACAGGTAAATTTTGTCAAAAAGGATTTAACCACTTTTTTTAAAGTACTCTTCTTTGTGGCTGAGCCAATAGTCAGAAACGTAGGAGAAGCCATAAGAAGCAATCCACAGTGCATGGCTACCCCGCAGCAGGCTCATTTTGCAATCAACCTCTAGTAAACAAGTGTGAAAAAATAGTCTAATTTTCTCGTTAGCAAATCAGTGTGAAGCGATAAACGGTGGCATGGTGCCCGGCCCGCCATAGTTATATGCATGCGACCTGGAGCGAATCGCGAAAAAAAACGCACGAGGCGCGCGATTAGTAAGTAGATCGAGGCTGTTATGACCTCCTCTCTCCCCGTTTCAGTAACACACCTCACACACACACACACACACACGTTTGCAAACAACAATCGATCATGGCACCCATGTGCAGCTAAAACAATAAGAAGCATAGCGAATATAAGAATAATTATATTTTGCAAACAAAATTACCCCCTTCCGGGCGGTGCTTACCGATAGTCCGCGTGGCAGTCTTGGTGGTGTGTGGCAGAGCTTGTATAGTTGAATTTTCACCTTCAGCTTGAGCAAACTTGGTAGCTGTATAGACGGTTACGTTTTCCTCTTCTTTTTAACAATGCGATCGTTGTTCACTGTCGTGCATGGATCTCACACATCGAACGCCGTGTTCTCACCGTTTATCATTTAGATGGGTGGATGCTAGAGAGTGGTTTGGATCACTTGCTGGCCACTATGAAACCTACGCTCACTTCACTTCACACATATTCCTGAGACATATACACGAAAACACGCGAAACGCAACGCGACGTTTCGTTAACAACAAACTTTTACCATAAATTACCCACGGGCCACGGGGCAATGATAACAAATCACATCCGAGCTGGTGATACACTACAGCGGTGGTTGTTCCTGGCGGGTCGAAAGTACACACTTTTCTAGGCACGTGGTTATTGCTTGAAAGCTACTAAGAACCGTACACATCACTCTGCTTCTGCTGATTGTCTCATGTTGGGCGAATCTTATTTCTTCCTGAACACTTATTGAACGATGACTACGATATCTTCTACGTATCCATTCCCCGTCGTTATTCGATGCAATTTGCGTGCAATTTCGGGTGTCGTGTCACCGAACTCCCATCCAATCGTGGCGTATGCGCAACCGTAGAGCAGCTTTCAACATAGCGCCGTTTACACTGCAAACACGTGTTCATTCCGCTTCCGACTGAAATAGACAAAATAAAGCATTGCATTAAACAAAAAAACAAAAACAGATTCGTTCATTATATTTTCGCATGTTTTCAAAACATTAATCGATCGTGTTCCCGCACGTGGGTTGTGCGCGACTTCGGTTAGGCAGCATTGCCTGGGATCCACCATTCACGCCGTACCCGAATTGCTCAACACAACAAAAACATAACCCATAAACCAAACATGACCAGAAGGAACGATTTAATATACATATGCGGTTTTACATCGTTTCTCTCGGGAAGGAAGAGCAGCAGTGGCAACAGGGTATAAACCCAAAAAGCAAAAAAGTAACAGGAACACACCTCAACTTTCCCGCATGCTTTTTTCCTGTGCGCGGGAAACTAACACCGCGGCGTTGCGCGCATACCACACCGTTCGGGAGAAAAATCTAACCCCGAGCGCACACAGGAACGGAAGCACAGAAAATGATGGCCTCTCACTTCGCGCCGGTTATATTTTTAGGTTTAACATAAACAATTACCCACCGCACCGCAACCCGTGCACCTCGAGACTCGATCGGCCAGAGAGCGCCACCAGCATCCATAATGCAGCGCAGCGAAGACGACGACGACGACGAAAAAAAACGACGGGGTTTTCCTTGCCATCCACCCTCCTCTTCCCTCTCCGCACGTCTCTCAGAGACAAGAAAGCGGCCCAGAAGTTTCCGGGAAAATGTGGCACGGTAGGAAAAAGGGGTTAAAAAGATATTGGTTTTGGGGTGTGCTGCTGCTCGATAATCGTATGCTGCTGCCCTCGACAGACTCAACCCACAATTAGTGCAACGCAAGTGCGAAGGATGCAAACATTAAACATGCATACACACACACACACACATACATGTTGCGATAAATATGGGGTCCAAAATCATACCACCTCAAATGACGTTTCGGGGGGATTTTTTTTTTTTGTTTACGATCGGTGTGACAGCGATTGCTCGGTTAAGATAAAGTGCAACGACCGACTTGGATCGAGGGAAGGGGTGGTCCATTCTTTTCGTTTACTGGCTGACCTGGTCCAAAAGGAGACACGTACAGAGCATGCTTGGACCGATTTCTGATGGCCTTGGGATAGGAGGAAGACGGGAACCTTTCCTTCAGTCGCTTTAAACTTTGACAGAAGATCTGCCCTTCGTTCCCGTTTTGTTTTCAATTACGTTCATTTTTTCAACTTTTCCAACATCCTTTTCCGGTACCACCTTGCTTGCTTCCGATGGTTGGCTGCGCACGGTTTGGTGTTGATGTTGGTCAGAAGGACGGATATTGGCTCGCCGTTGAGCTGGTGATGATCGAGATCATCTTCCCACCGTTGAAAGCGCACTGTAGTGTTTGGTCAAGCGTTAGGTAGGAAACACACGTTTACACAGACACGCACACACACTCACACCAGCTGCTGACGAGAGCTACTACGATGATCGCGAAAATTCCGCACAATCGAAACCGACGGAGAGTAAGGAAAAAAAGTAGACACGCACGCACACACACACACACACACACACACACACACACACACAAACGTTCGCGCAGATATCAACGTCGCAAACGTCCCAAAACCACACACCTCAGGCCCTTTACATTGGAATCATAATCCATTGTTAAGCAAGATCCGCACAGCGACGACCACGACCGGGCGGCAAGTTTAGCTAAGCTGCCCTTGAACGATACACACACACACACACGCATCATAGTTCGGGGCTTCGGGCCGCGAACGTCGAGAAGACAAAAAAAAGCTGCCTTTGGACAACTCTCACCGTCCACCACACGCTGTTGTTCTTCTGCGGGGCGATTTTCTTGAAGACGGTCCGGTCTGCACGATGCCTCGTCGTTGGCTGGCGGCAGCGGCGACGACGACGGCGACTGGCTGGATTATGCGGAACCAATACACCCACCCCCGGGTGTCCCTCTCTGCTCTCCCGCGCACATTGACTTTCCGCCCCGCTGTGTGACGGACACACGGCGGCGACCACGAAGGGAAGCACAAAAAGAGAACGACGTTTTTTCCCTTCCCTCTCCTCCCCAGTCGCGTTTCACCCACTTCCACACCTGCCACGCTGCTATTCCCTTCCTCTGCGTCTGTGCGTGCGTGCGTTTGTGTGTATGTATGTGTATGTGGATGGTCTTCTTCCACGCTGCTTTTGGGCACTGGGAGATACACACACACACACAGCGTATACGCACAACAGCACAATCAGAGCGACACACTGCCTCACAGCTTCACCCCCTTCGCCCGACGGCGGCCCTTTTCCACAAACAACACACAACGCTACAAAAACATCGCTGCGAGCATCGAACGTACAAAAACCGCATGTGCCCCAGCCACCGTGCGAGTGCGAGCAGGACGGTTGGAGCGTGTCGCACACTGCCGCTAGAGCGAGACAACCTCTGCACACTGGCGGCGGCACCAGAAAAGAGAAACAGTGTTGCTGCTGCCGTCGCGCCGAAAAATTCCTTCGGACGCGCACACACACACACATCAATGCACGTGCGCACACACAAAACACAGCATAGCACAAACGCACGCACACATACATGCGTTGCCTTACCACCTGAGCGAAACCGCGCCACAGTCGCACGTACACAGTCGCCGGACGGAAAACACACAACACAACCGTCCGTATCCTCCCGCACCCGCGCACTGATTCTTGCTTCTTACACGCACGCACACACCATACGTCAAATCCGTGCGCGCTCTCTCTCTCTCTCACACATTCATACTCCTTCCTTGCCGCTTACCCCTTAAGCATTGGTGTGCTAGCGCGTTTGAAACCGATTTCTTTTCTGCTCTCGCTTGTGTGGGTCTTCACACTTCTTCCTCCCGCTTTTGTTCGCCCTTTCGTTTCCCTTTGCACGGAAGATATACCTGAACTTTTACCACTTCGATCCGGATCTGGGAATCTCAATAAACACACACACACATACGCTGTACAATAAAGATACACACACTTTTTGACCACTTAAACGCACCGAAATGATGTCAACATAATAAAGTCCGTCCCATTGCCATCTTCCCCTTTTCACAGCACGCGGGGACGATGTTTCACGCGCAACGGTACAGGGAAGGGAAAGCAAATGATAAAGGTCGCGCTCGCTCCTGTGCAACGCGACCAGACCACGACGACGACGAGGAGCAGTAACGTTCCTTCGCTGTCAGGCGAGCCCTTGCATTTTGACAGCAGAGTCTCGAATGCTGCCCAGCGCGTGAAAGAGTAAAGGAGTAAAAGAGACAGCGAGGGAGAGAAAGGAAGAAATGAGAGAGTGAGAGAGGGAGAAAGTGATAGATGGAGTAGTTGGTGCGTCTGCTCGCACTCGCATACCAGCGCCGGACGAACTGTTCACGTGAGTGCACAAGTGTGCGTGATGGTCGGTGCTGTCAAATTTGATATTTGTTGTTACAAACGCACACACGTATACGCACAGCTTGGTGTTGGACCCTGACCGCTGCCAACCTGATGGAATTGAAAGGTAAAGTGTTTGATTTGAATTTAACTGATTTTTTTGTTGCTGTTCCGTATGGTCACCTTCTAATAGAAAGTTAATAAAGCGTGTAATACTAGAAGATATTAAGCGAATTAAATGTAACGAAAAAGAAGGCGTAGCTAAGTATAAGGAATAATTTTGAAATATTCCAGGAAATTGAGGAAATTGCTGTAAAACTTAAATATTTCAACATGTAACATAATTTATTCAACTACTTTTTGTTACTAGCAAAAACAACCATTTATAGACGAGCGCTTCGTTATGCTGCCGCGGCATCTCATTAGAATAATTAAACTAGCGCATGCAAACTGCGTCCTTTACCAGCGTACGATTTCCTTTTTCCGATAGGGCGATAAACTCGTACGCAAAACACGGCCAAAGGCAGGTAGAAGCAGCACAAAACATCGTCAGTTGCAAATGCACTTTTTCCTTGCCGATTATTTGCCTTCCACCCGCAAAGGAAACCCCCGTTCCGAGCGTTCGCGTAACGACCCACAAACGACACGCAACGTGCGTTCTCGGTCTCTACATGCACTGGCCCGAAGTGCATTGACATGCCCTTTTACCGCGGTCTAATGCCCATACTTGTCCTGCCCCCTCTCATACAGCCGGTGCTGATCTTGAAGGTGTGCGAGTGGTCAGAAAAGGGAATGCACTTGTTTCCTTTGCATCCGTCCAGACACCTTTTAGCCTATCGTTAAGATTATCGTACATATTTGTATGAAGCATGGGCTGCCGGATAGGGTGGTTAACTGCGCCTATTTACAGCCCCTACCGGAAGAGCCACCCAGAGCGCGATGGGGGAGGGCGAGTTTGTGTTTTATTTTGTCTCGTTACCACGCCAACCGAGGAACCGAGCGGTTGGCGTATTGACTAGCGCGAACGGAACGGGCTATCCTTCGGCTATCCTGAAACGGAGCACACGCGCCACAAACTCAACAGCACGCGCGTGTCTCTCGCGGGTTCGTCAGTGTCCGAGCGGAGTGACCCGTAGGGCTCAATAAAAAGCATCCCACCAGTGGGTCGGTGGCTCTAGTTGAGAACAAAGCGTGTAACCTGCTGGAGGTGACGAAGGGCCACGTGTTTTTTTTACGTGGGAATAGTGTTTATTTTTGTTTAGTTTTTGCGAAATTTACCAGTGAGTGTACCAGTGTGTAGGAGAAACGGATCCACCATGGCGATGGCTTCTATTCTTCCCGCATCTTCTGGCGTAGGTGCAGAAAGTGATCGTGTTGTAAGTGTGGTTGGACGCATTAGAAAAAAACTTCCTCTAAAAAAATCAAATATGAATGCACGTATCCAGCGCATATCGACATAACGCAACCTGTGAAAATCAATACCAATTCAACAAGAAAGTTCATGTAATGTTTCTCCACAAAAAAAGGATCTTCTCCACCCATCGGCCCCATTGTGTCCGTTACGGTTATGTGGTCTGCTAGTGAGAAGCAGGCTATGCGAAAATAATGACAGGCTGGGAAATGTAAACACATGCGTGACTCATTATCCTGCCGCGCTTCGGGTTTTGCATCGAGCGAAGCAGGATGAAGGACGATTGTGAATATTAATCGCGGCCGTTCTTCAATCCCCAGCCGCAGTAGTAACACCGTAATCGAATATTGATTTTTTCTACTAAACGATGGTTCCCTGTCTGTTGAAATCAATCCTACGCTCCGCATGCTTGCCCTTCCGGAATCAACTGTTGCGAAAGGTTACATCGTAATGCTTTCTATTGTTTGTACACTTCGGATATGATTTCGTCCTTTTTTACTGAGGGGAAAAAACGAAAACACTACTATCGCTCACGCGGGCAGTTATGGACGCTCGAAAGGCTCCGGCAGGATTAATCACATTGTCACTGAACCGTACGCATGCACGATTAATGTCATCTCGATGTGTGTGCATGTGCGTGTGTTTCTGTGGCCGGATACGTAGGATTGGTTCAACTCACCTGTGGCCACGGGTACACACGAGTGCGTTTGTGGTGTTCCGGCTGACTGGCATAAACCGTAGCACGAAATCTTCTTGTGTTTATAACGTTTCCTACAAGGGCTAAATTGTCCCCGTAGCAGCGTTCAAGCGGGACAACGGGACCCCTCGACCAACGCACAGGATTAATTCACACCGCGCTCTTCCAATGTTACCGCATGTGACAATTTTCTCTCTGTCTTTCTCTCTCTCTCTCTCTCTCTCTCTCTCTCTCTCGCTTTCCCTCTTTTACAAATCAATCGTAGCAACCCTTGGGATTTTGTTGATGTTGCTGCTACTGGCTGTGTGGTATGCACGCATTAATAAACGTTGGGCCAATGTTTAATGTTTGGTCCACTGATTCGCCGACATTGAAAAAGCCGTCAGTGATGCATATCGTGGCTGTTTGAAAAACACATACACTCACACACACACACACACCTCCTTAGCGGCTCTTTAGGACCCTCGTTACCCACTTCCCAGTAGGTCCTTTCCGCTTTTTCCGACACTCCGTAGACAACCTCTCCGGAATTTCCCCGTTTGGGACGGTTAGCGCCTCTGTTTCTTATCGCAACATCTTATGGGCAGAGCCTGCACGGCAATCGCTTGTGGCAAAACACCGTTTCGGCTGGCTCATATTACCTTCGCTCCAGGGGCAAGGGGACAAAGCATCAAAGGTGGGGTGTCACCAACTGCATCCGCACTGCCGGAAGGGTGCGTAACGCACGCACGTCATCTGAAACCACGAAGAAAGGAAGCTGCAAAGGGAGGGCGAGATTTGGGATTTAAACAAAAAAAAAAACTACAAAAGATCGGTGTTTGGATCAAACTTAAGTCCTTAATTTTTGTCACACATTTCGATGAATGGAATCGAGGTGTAAATGCAAAATTACAACTAAAAAAAAGAAGAAAACAAACACACACACAACGGTACTCTTTCGTCCTACGGCTCGGTATTGCCCTTATCGTCCTTTATTGTCCGTGAAAGAGTTCGAGGTGTGAAAGGCTTCACAGCAGCAGCATAACGAGGGGGTTTTTTTAATCCTTAGCCGCCACCAATCTGGAACAAATAGGGAAAAGTCGAAGTTTTCCATCAGAAGCTAAGTGACATAGATAAGTAGGATTAAAAAAGTAGAGGCATCGAGAAAGAGAGATGGGGTTTTAATACGAATCGGAAAGCAAAGCAAAGTTTTTTGGATTTATCCTACAACAGAAGGGGTTAGCGAGCAGAAAGCAAGCATAGAAATAGATTAAATTCCAAACGCACACGAACAGTTTGCAGTGTGTCCCAGGGTGTGCCACTGCTGGGAGGATGTGTGGAATATGCCAATGTATGTCCCTTCAAAACTTTTACATCTATGTTGTTCCAATTCAATCCCCTCGCTTGGTGACACATACACGCGTGAGGAATCTATAATCGAGGTTTTATAATTGCATTATGACAGTGTCGAGAACGGGGAAACAGTTATTACAGGACGATCCCAGGCGTACCCTTTATTGCTAGCAGCAGGAGGAAATCAATCATCAATCCACCCAAAAGCAAGCCTTCGGACCACGCACTGACTACTGAACGCGTGTTCCGGGGGATTGACCTTTTGGGGAGGTAATCGGGATGCAATATAGGAGAAAGAAAAACACGCAACACCTTCAAGTCGTGTGAGCAGTTCGAGAAAGTTTTTATCGAACTTCGCAACGTGATGTGGAAGCATTAGTGATTTATTATTTATCGTTTCGAGAAAGTAATTCCAAGCAAAGTACAATGAAAGTTGGAATAGAGAAACTCAAATTAGGAGCAAGGAATGTTAACTTTATTTTTTTGTTCTTTTTACTTCTCTTTTATCCATGATGTTTTTTTAAAGCTATTACAAAAACTTAAATGTACTGTTTTATCGCAGTACTACACAAAAAAGAACAATTAAATCAAACAAACTTACTAAAATTGTCTAAACAATCCTTTCAAAATATACTTAACATTCTCGATTCAAACTTGATTCTTAAACATTTCAAGTAATGCACTTTATCAGGTCCAGTATCTTTTGACCAAACTTAAACTCTCAATTCCTGAAATTCGTTTTAAATCGTATTTTAAATCGACATTAGTTAAACCGAATGCAATACTTTTCCACTCCAATCCCTTTAGATACGTAGTAGCACATGTGTCCCTGCGTGCCTTGCCACTGTTTAAAACACGCAAAAATCTCTCGCCTCAGCGAAGCTACGGCCAAATCCCCCTTTAGTTCCCGAATGCACGCATCGCATTCTGTAAGGTTACATTAACTACACCCAACGTCATCCAAGACACGGGAACCCTCGGGGGTCTACGTTGTCACCCCAGCGAACCAAACGTAGTCGTTAGCGTGCAATTTTTGCGTTTTACACCACACACATACACACCTCCTCCTTTTAAGTTTCCTTTGCTCTCGGTGTGTGTGTGTGTGTGTGTGTTGTCACCAAAAATCGGAAAGTGACGGTAATCCCTTCAACGTTTACTGTTTTCCCATTCGAGCGAATCGAGGTTGGCCGTGCCCGGTCCCCTCTGCCCGGGAAACGATGCCTGGGTTACTGTTGCTTTTCCCCTTAGTTCACGTTGACGCCATAGCAGGCAGTGCTGTGCTGTAGCCGGGTGCGATACCGCGATAAAGTACTTTTCCACTTTTAATTGGCACCGATCAAACTGGATGGGTGCAAGCGGACTGTTTGCACGGCCCAATGCCGTAATGAAATTAGCATTAAAACAGCCCTATCATACTGGGGAAGGGGTTGGGAAGCGATACTGGGAAACAAATTGGAAGCTCATGAATTCCTAATTTCATTGACTTCCCAAATGTAGTAAACCTTAGGTGGCGTTTCACAAGACAAACATCTACAGAATGTATCAGTTTTATAATTTGCTCTTGCCATATGTGCTTATGCTGCGCTCACTGCTCTCTCTCTCTATCTCTCGCGGATGCAGCTCAAATCCATGGATGCTAATCGGTACGCGACGAAGAAAACCATCGCCCAGGGCATGCTGGACATTGCGCTGCTAACGGCCAACGCATCGCAGCTGAAGTACATCCTGCAGGTGGGCGAAAAGCACGAGTTCTACGGTCTGATGCTGACGCTAATCAGCATCTCGATCATACTGCAGGTGAGTGTACGACAACGGCCCAGCGGGACTCGCCATCGGGGTGGGCGAATAAGGATAATCCTGCCTTTCGATTATCTGCCGCACATCCCGTGGTGTTCCTAGCGCATCCGTTATGTTACTGGTACCGTTGCTAATACCCCATCCGGTCTGCCTAATCCTAATTATCGTTTATTTCCCCGCATCCCGGGCTGTTTGTGATGGTGGTGGTGGTGGTGGTGACGGTGATGCTGATGCCTGTGATCTCTACGTATCAATTGTCCCCAGGTCATCATGGGAGTGTTAAATTTAAGTCTCAGCCTAATGCGCGACTGTCGGCTGCATTTACCCGAGTACCATCGATCGGCCAACGTGATCAATTACATCGTCACCGGTGCTGCGGTACTGGTTGCCATGGTGAACCTAATGATATCCGCCTTCGATCCAAAGATTCTGAAGTATACGCTCGAATAAAATCGTACCATTTCTCATTGGGCGTAGCGTGTATATCCTTATATCCGTGACTTTTTCTTCCCCACCAAGCCGATTATTGGTCAATCGGTCAAGCGTTTGATGTACTGCATATCAAGCAGATTGTGTTCTTCCCTCGAGGGAGATTCCTAATTATCTTGCGTTTGGACAAAGGCCTAACTATCCCTACGTCACAGTGTGACGAACGTGACCATTGCGTAAGATGATTAGAAATTCCATTCAATTGATTTGCTATCGATTTTTCATGGAAATCGTGGTGTTATTTGATACTGTGCTGCTTTGTGTCAGATGCTTTGCTTCGGTAGTATTTGTGTAACACAATAGCGCGTTTTAGGCTACTACAACACGTGCCCGGAAATGTGGAAGATCCGACACCACGTATGCCATTGCCACAACCATCGCACGGCCTCATTTTCACCTCCTTCCCGTCCACCCTAGCAATCATCACCTCCTTTCCCGCAAATAACCCCTAACATCCCATCTCCTTCACCGAAACATGCTTTATGTTCCCCCATCTCTCTCTCTCTCTCTCTGTGTTTGTCATCTCTCTGTATTCCTGCAGATGCTTGTCGGCATACTGTTTGTGGTGATCGGTAGCTTAAACATCAACCGCAAACCGGACCAAACGGCCGCCATCGTACTGAACGATGTTATCCTGGTGCTCATATTTGTCATCTCGCTGATCAATGTCATCATATCCGGGTTCGGTATTGAGTACTCGTCGCAACCACTCCGGTTGCTGGAGCGCGTCGAATCGTCACCATCCGCCACTGCTGCAACACTCACTGCTGCGGCCAAACCCTCGGTGGCTTCATTCTTGTTGAAGTAGCAGCAATCCCTATCCTTTTTTCCCCTCTCCAAACCTGAACACTAATTTGCTGTAACGCCCCTAGCATACTAACTAGCTGCTTTACTAATTGGTTGGTACAGGTTTCGGCTGCAATGCTGGCCGTCATACTAACCCTGGTCAATCTGCACGGCGGTGAGGTACAGCGGAAGGTGGCCAACATACTGAACCACTTCTCGCTCGGGTTCGTCGTGGTGGCCCTGTTTTGCGATGTCATAAAGATGAATTTTGGGCTCGATCCGGCCATTCCGTACATTCACAACTGAAACAACTAACAAATCATGTATAGGAAGTGGGATCTGCAAACGCCATAGCACAATATTTACCAAACCATCTATGCACTTTATGCCCATCTCGTACAACATGCACAGATTGTTCAAGGGATTGCCTGCATCCTGTTGGCCAACTACAACATCAACAAGGAGCACTCGCGTGACACAGCGAACACGGTGCAGAACTTTTCGCTCGGTCTCAACATGGCCACGGTGGTGGTAAACATCATGATCAATAGCATGGAGATAAAGCACATGGACGATGTAGGGCTGGGAATGGGGCTCGAGAGCACTACGAAGGCCTTGTGAACGAGTGGCAATGAGGGTGCCTTAGCAGCGCGTGTGTGGACCCACAGGACACATTAGGTGATCGTGATGTCGTAGTGCAACTGGCGATCGCGCAATCTTCACAATTGATCGTTTTCTTAGGTTAACAACCAGTGAGAAAGAAATGAATAAGAGCGTAATACAGGGTTTATTGTAGCGAATTGTTTGCGTTTTTCTTTGCTTTCTACTAGGTATGTTGTGTAGAAACATTTGAGAACTAATGTATCCCTCAATCAAGTGAACGTGTAAGTACCTTGGCGACGTTGGTTGAAGACTGTTAATCGAACTGAAACAAAGCTAAAGAAGCAACCCCAAAATTCCTCTATTCTGGTGTGAATTCTAACCGTTGAAAACAGCTGACTATAATAGGTTAGATGTGACGTATAATTAAAATCCTCCTCCTATGCATCCCATACTATTTGTAATTAGTAATTATGCAAGGTCCAATCCTGTCTCCCAATTAATTGGATAGTATTTTGGTAAATTTAAATTTTGACATTGGATTTTTTCCAAGGTTAAATGACCGTTTCTCAACATTTATAGGAACTTTTTCACAATTTATTGAGTGCTTCGCAGATTTTCATGCAATGATTCCAATTTTTTGTGAAGGTTATAACTCCTAACCATGCAATATTGAAAACAAACGAGAAAACTCATGAAATAGACAGATAGCAGTCAAATAAATGTAAATAAAAAAAACCAAAACTGCTTCTAGTTGTCGTCATTTTTATTACGACTATCGACAAACATGTTGTACATTTTTCTAACATGACATTGTTATTTGAAACTACAATACACATTGGAGCCCGAAACGGACAACGTTAATGCTGAAACACCGCGGCAGCAAGTGTTCCTAAGTACAATGTGAAAATAATTTTAAATTTCAAAAACACTTACATACATCATCCAACAGTTTCAATCATGGTCAATTTAGAGACAATTGAGTAATAATAAAATCGGCATATTTATACGCACTTTTATACATTTTTTGCTTTACGCTGCAGCACACAGTACACGGAATATGCCATGTTTAAAATCTGCAACGAACATGAATAAAATATGTATTTAGAGTAAGTTGTACCTTCCCTTTTTTGTTCTTCCCCGTTTGCATTACCGTTGTAAATGCGGGCAAGTTAAAGTTGAAGTAACTAAACGCAGCCACTGCGAATGGTTTGTTGGTGCGCACGAGAAACATTTGCACGCTTTTCCTGTTGCTTTGCGGCATGTCGTACCAGCGCGAGGAGTAGATGGCATTCGTAAGGGCGTAGCTTTTGAGTGTTACTTCGTTGCCATAGTAACACGGCAGTCCGATCTGCATCGTCATCGACATCATGTAGAACACGTTCATCAGTTTGCTGAAGTCGTTTAGATTGAGCTACAGATAGACACGTGCGTTACTAATGGCGATTGGCGAATGTTAAGCAATGATAAGGTAAGGTGTTGGATATACGCACCATCGAGGCTACCTGATAAGCCGAAGCGCAGATGACCAGGCCGCTAACACTGAACTGCACAAAATAGGCAGGTGAAAAGAGGTTCTGTACTCGGCACAGCATGCTGCGAATAGAGGAAAGGTAATTAAAAGCAATCCATTCCTAATGCCACGTGGTCCATTGCGTATTGCTCATATGGTGCAACGGCAACGTGGTATTAACCCATCAAACCCACCGATGTATTTTGTTGTAATGCTGCACCAACGGCACAAACGAACGATCGAACTCTTCGGAGTTATTTAAATCGCGAAACCGTTTTCCCAGCAGTTCCAGCTGGATGCCTATCATGTGCATCATATAGCACAGCTGCGTATCGCCGGCCGTGTTGAGCAGCATGTGAAAGTACATCCCGAAGCTCTGGTATGCAAAGATCGTGTAGTACGCCACGTGTGCATCCTCCCCGTACGGGACACCGAAAAACCACGGAAAGAACGGCATCCGATACTCAGCACTAAGCAAATGGCTCCCGGTACCGAATGCGGCCATGTGGCTCACGAAGATGTACGCATAGTACCACCGGTTGAATACGGCCAGCCTTCGTTGCTGCAGCTCCCGTTCCTGCTCGTCACGCGGTTGAAATGACACCCCCAGCGTAGTTTCGTACAGGCTCCAGACGATGTTGAAATGCCGATAAATGGTCAGCGTTTTCAGGATCATGGCCGTTTCGGTCAGAAAGATGTACATGATGAAGAACACCCGCTGCTCGAACGGTTGCGGTACGAACACGTTCAACAGCAGCACAAACAGGTACACCGCCATGATGCAGGAGTAGAACGCGTAGCAGTACACGCGGTACGCGACGGACTTTGGTACCGGTGCGTTAAAAAAGCCGCACACCTTCCAGGCCCACATGCTGAAGCGCATCGGGAAGATGAACCGACCCGGGTCGTACATTGGTAGGTTGCGCTTGAGGCAGGTGTTTCTGGTAGCACTTTTGAACGTGGACTGGTTGACTGATTGGGTCACTGACGATGCGATCAAACGGTCAACGTTGATTGTATGGGGTCAATATAGAAAGCGGCTTCACACAACGCTAATTGCTAAGTTTCGAACAATGGTGTATAATAAGGATTTTTGGTGCATAGTAATTAAACTCTACTTCAACACGCCCATACAGAACAATTTTAACAAAATTGTAGCAATAAAAAAGGGTTTTTTATGATGAACTCAGGACTACTGAACATCTCAGGGGGTGTCTGTTACATAAAATAAAAGGCTTAAAAGACACCATTAGTGCGATATCCATGAGAAACATGAAAATAAAGACAAAATTAAAAGCTGACTGAAATTAAAAGAAGTAGCATTGAATGCTCCCAACATGAGAGGTAAATGTGTTTCTAAATCAAATGTATTTCATGAAGAATGTAATCGCAGAATTGATGATTTGCAGTTCTTATTTTAAAGTTGATCAACAATGGTTGCATGGAAGTTGCGTATTTTATAGATGGCCCATAAGCGTGATGAATGAATGGTATAGTTTGACCTTTAAACGCTCATTTGAGTGGAGTCAGAATATTAAACAGAATCCTTAGAACCTACTTAAAGCAATATTTTCTATATGGTTAGCAGGATAGTCAACACGTCCAGCGTGACGGAGTGATAGGTCCGTCCATTTTCCACAGGGATGTTTTGCCATCAACAGGAACAATAGAAACCTATTTTTTTATTCATTCTTACCTACTACTACAGCAGCGGTCCCGTGGTACAGTCGTCAACTCGAACGACTCAATAACATGCCCGTCATAGGTTCAAGCCTAGAATTGGACCGTGCCCCCGTAGCAAGGATTGACTGAGTGGCAATGAATTAAGTCTCGAAAGCCTGTAGAGAAGAGCCAAATAGAAGAAGTACTACTACAGAAACGAATTTAACATAAATACTAGTATTTGACAGTGCGTAATAGGCATAAGTATAATATTGATATCATTTCAAATATCTGTAAGCCATCAATAGTGGCAGCATATGCAAAGAACATCCAGATAATTCTCCGGGCTGTCCTCCCCGTACCCAACATTGACTGTGACAAAATCAGTCTAATAATCCTGTATAATGGAGGAGATGATCCCATGCCTCACAGGAACATCCCATAGGAACCCAGGGGTTAATGGGAGGTTAAACTCAAGAACGTGCCATTGGGGAACAGACCTTGCACTTGATGTTTTCTTCTACATTGCTGGGCGATTTCATCACTTCTTCGTAAAGCTTAATATAGTTTCCTTCTAGAGTTAATTGAGCCCTGGAAACCAAAAAGGATGTTTGTTTTCGTGTGAGAAATCACTGCCACGCCCTATCATTTAACAGCAATACGTAAACACATGGCATGAACTGCAAAGAATGTCCTTCAAAAGTGAAAAGAAGAAATGCTGGTAACCTTTTAATACAGGCAGCTTTGCAAGCTGAAAGATTAGTTGTACCAGTCAGCCCGGATAGATCAGCACGATGGAGGCCGAAAAGCGGGATACACCTAAGAGCGATGATCCGTACCGCTGGAGCGACTACATTCGCCCCGTCAGGATAACCGTGTGGACGTGGAAAATCTGTGGTCTTTACAATGGGAAGCCACAGACTACACGGTACCGTGTGTACCGTGCCGTGTTCAACATCTTCCTGATGGTAGTGTACCTGTTCACGCTGTCGCTCAACGTGTTCGTGATGCAAACGTTCGAGCAGCTGGTCCTGTACATCATGTACATCGTGTTTACGGAGATTGTCATGGCACTGAAGGCGATCGTCACCTACTACAAGTTCGATCAGCTGTGTGACCTGTACCGCCAGACGCTCGGTAGTGACTTTCAACCGCTCGACGCCGAAGAAGAACAGCTGCACCGCAAGGGAGTCGCAAGTATTAATCGCTATCTGTATCCGTACCTCGTGACGACGAACTTGGCCGTCGCCAGTTCGTGCCTGTACCTGCTGCAAGACGATTACCGGCTGCCCTACTTTCCCTGGATACTGGGCATCGAGTATGGGCCGACGAAGCGTCTTAACTATGGGGTGCTGTTTGCTTACCAGGTGATTGGCATGTATCTGCACATGCTGATCAATGTAGCGATCGACGTGCAGCTGTCCTATCTGCTCGGGATGATCAGCATCCAGCTGGATTTGATTGGCAAACGTTTCCGCTCACTGCACACGTCCGAACAGTTCCGGGAGTCTTTCGTCGGCTTAATGAACCACCATGGAAAAGTGCAACGGTAACTAAGCAACGTCGCGTTGGGTGGTGCTGAGAACGAAGCAGGCGGCATTCACCAATTCACATTGCTTTCATTTCAAACAGGATGACCGCTGAAATCGAGCAGCTCTTCTCGGCGGCATACTTTGCCCAGTTCGGGTCGAGCGGTTTGGTGATTTGTGCGTCCGCATTCAAGACATCTTCAATGGTGAGTTCCGGTGGTCGAAGGTAGCGCCGAACTGTAACTGTCTAAAAGTAAGTACGACATCGACGATATCTTAATTCCAGTTTAACCTGTACGAGCTGACCGCCATCCAGAATCTGCTCTACATGCTGTCGATGATATTTCAAATGTTCTTACCATGTCGCTTCGGCAATGAGGTGACGCGCAAAAGCCACCTACTTCGGACCTCCATCTACAGCTCCCGTTGGTACGAGATGGGATTGCAGGAGCGCAAAACGTTGCGTATGTTGCTGCAGCGCATGAACAAACCGCTCACGCTGAAGGCGTTCTATTTTTTCAACTACAATCTACAGGCGTTTACTACGGTGCATTAACCTAGCGCAGGCAGGTGTTTTAGGTGCGCTTGGAGGCTAATTGCTACCTTTTTCCTTCTTCTTCTTCTTTACAGACACTCAATATGGCCTATTCGTTGTACGCATTGTTGCAACGCAACGCATTGAAGAAAGTTTAATATTAATATTGGTTCTATCAAAGGACATAATGTTTTAGAACAACAACTAATCATAAAACAATGCCAGCATAAGTGTAATGTAACCGCACAATTGATCCGATTACTACGCAAGTAAGCGCAACATACTTTCTCATTTTTTTCTACAGGAAGAGAGCATTTGCCGATGAAACAAAATTAGTTACACCGCGATCGTTGGTTTTTCGTTCGATATATTTCCCTCTCGTACACAATTGCAATTGCTGTTCTTCAGCGTTTCCCTTCGCTTGGTAATCGTTTCAGGAACTTAGCCACTAAAACGATAAGTACACCATCCCTCTTCAACCGCACACGCTCACTTACTGATTCGTTACCCTTCTTCGCTAGCCTGTTTAACGTCTTAATGTTCGATGTACCCGATACGCCTTGCATTGCATTGGTGTACAAATTAATAATACATAATATCTATGCGTACGTTTAAAGAAGGATAAAGATTATTTCCATTGCTGCGCTGCGCTCTGCCATTTGATGTTGATGATCGTTATTTCTTTCCTACTAGGAGACAGACCCACCCCTTGGCGCATTTGTTAGTTGATAGGTTGATGAGTATAAATTACTAAATTATAATTTAATTCGTGTTAATGCGTGTAAGCATGTACAGCGCAAACAAATTGAAAGCGTTGTTTGGCGATTATCATTTATTGCGCCCCAATTGCGCGGTACGATCGCAAGCATTGGTGTGTACATTTGCTTTTGCTTTGCACTGAAAGAAAAGAACGAACGAATTAAAATCAAGGACATGAAACAAATTGCACACGTGGAATGAAGATGATTCTAACCGCACACACGCCCATCTAATGTGAGACAAAACATTTGCCGGAAATGATAATAAAAACCAATTATATGCAGCAAAGCTTTAAATACAACGGCAACGGCACGCAATGCAACCACCGTAGTAAGCTCAAGCGGTGGTGGTGCCGGCGGCCCTGTCTATTGTGCATCGAAATCATGTTACTCCGTTAAATCATACAATGAAATTTTTGTGCAGTTTTGGAAGGAAAATACGCTCTAAATTCATCAAATTAAAACACACACTGAACACATAAATCCAAACAAACAAAAGTTATGAATAAATGGTTTCACTACGTTACAACGAATGGGCCGGAAAAAGTGGATGGAAATTCTTACACATACCACCAAAATTGCGATTGGAAGAGCTCGGCAATAACAACAAAAAAGAGCATTTCACGCATAAGCATCTTAATTACAGTACTTTGCTCGCGCATCACTTGCAGGGAAGCTTCGCAAAAAAACTGATTCGCCCCTACAGTGTCTATTTTGTGTGATAAGAGTTTTCCTGTGCGCGTGTAACGGAAAAAGCGTGCAAATCGTTTCGGTTTCAACTTTCCTCAGCACACATAGACACCGAACACGTTTGCTGAACACGTTACGTCTTCTTATTGCCTCGGAACGGACCATTCCACAATGTAACTTAAATTAGTTTAGATTCTATACGCACACACACACACACTATGTTCTGGCGGATCGTGTTTGCTTATTCTCTCCAAGAAAAAAAAAAAAAGAATGGGACAACCCAAATGCACATGAATAAAACATAAAAAAAATAAAACCGATTTATATAAAGCGTTGCCGAGGAGCGGACGCCACCCAAAAACAGTACGATCACGGGTGAGTAACTTTTGAAACGAAACACAATTCCGGTACGCGGTGTAACCGTTGCTCGACGCTCGATCGAGATGTAAACCTGAGAGGGAGAGAGAGAAGCGTCTCCGGTGGCTGCCCGAAATCATCCTAAAAATGTCCTATTTTCCTCCTCTACCCCTGTCTACACCCGACTATACTTCTTCCCACTTTTTCCCACTTTTCTGCAGACACAGCCAGCAGTACAGGAGGCGCGTGTGCCACCTCCGCAAAAAAATAAGAAACAAAAACTGCTGCAGAATGAATGCTTGCCCCAGGTGCGCGGAAACAGTTTAAAACGTTTTCCGATGGATCGCCCGCTGACCGTCCTCGTCGAACTCTCGCTTCGAGACCCACATCTTTTTGAATGTGTCGAGCGAGGCCAGAATCGATCCACCCATCCAGGTAGAGTAGATACGCTCCTGTGGTGCAGCGATCTGAAACGAAATGACAAGTCCCACAGAAACAGAATTAACACCTGATCAACATAATGCCTGTATCGAGCGTTGGAAACTTACCCTAATTTTCATATCCTTTGCCACGTGCTTTCTGATCTCGGACAGTAACCGATCGCCGAAACCCTTGAACAGGGTCGACCCGCCCGACAGCACAATGTTCTGGTAGAGCATCTTCCGCAAATCCATGTCGGACTTTTGAATCGAGTATATTAGCACCTCGTGGATGCCCTCGCACTCCTCGCCGAGCATGTGCGGGCGGAACAGCACCTCCGGTGCCCGGTAGCACGCCGGTCCAATCTCGAGCACGTTACCATCCGGCAGCACGTACTTCGTCTTCTCCGTATCGACCGTCTCTTCCTTGAGCGGGTTCGTCGCCAGCGAGCAGACCTTCTCCTTGATCGAGCGCACTATCTCAAACTCGGCCGTCGTGCGGAAGCTGAAGCCCTCCTTGCGGATCAGCGTCTTCAGGTAGCGGGTCACGTCCCGCCCCGCAATGTCGACGCGCATGATGCTGTGGGGCATGGCGAAGCCTTCGAATATCGGCACGGCGTGTGTCACACCGTCGCCCGAGTCGAGCACCACGCCGGTAACGCGCCCGGTCGCGTACAGACTCAGCACGGCCTGCATCGACACGAACAGTGCGGGCACGTTGAACGTTTCGAAGAAGATTTCGGCCGCCTTTTCGCGGTTTTTCCGGGGGTTCAGGGGCGCTTCGGTCAGCAGCACCGGATGCTCCTCGGCGAACGTGGACAGCTCATCCTTGCTGTAGATGTACGTCCAGATCTTTTCCATATCGTTCCAGTCGGTCACGATGCCGTGCTCCATCGGGTAGCGGATGCTTAGCAGGCCCCGATAGTCTTCCGCTTTTGGTCCCACGAACATGTCCCCCTCCAGTGCACCGGCCATCACGCGCACGTGCTTCGGCCGGCCCATGCTACAGTGATGAACGGGGGGGAAGGGAAATGTTTTAAGCCACACATGGAAAGGAAAAGTTTCTCCACATCGAAGTCGCCGTTGCGATACTTACTAGTTGGGAAAGCGACATTTTGGTATGTGATCGCCAGCGAAGCCAGCCTTTATCATTCCCGAACCCTGCAGGCGAGACAGAAGGAAAGGAACGAAACGCCATTAGAACAAAGGATTGAACAACACATACGAAAGTTTAGTCTGTACGCAGAAATGTACGCAGAACGGGTTAAACAAATTCGCCGTACATTGGCCACCGCAGTGCCCCCGAACCCCAATTTGACCATATTCGATCGAAACCGGATGGCGCAAGTGGATGAGTTTTACTTGCGCTGCCAGCAGCAGCGTGATTACTATCGGGATCGGACCGACCTGCTGCAGCAGCTGCCAGAATTTCGACGTCCGCTAAAGCGCAGCTTTATGCAGTTGATGAACCCTACCGAACACTATCTCCGGCTGCATCGGTGCTCGACGGGTTACAGCTCGCAAAGACGCTTTTGATATTGCTCCAGCTCCAGCAGTGGACATTGTGCGATCCATCACTCGTGGTGAAATAAAATCTTTATCAGGTCGGCTCGGCTAGAGCCTTTGTAAGACCCGTCGTCGTACAGTGGGAATCCTAATACGGGAAGGGCATTTGCATTCCGGGTGATGTCATTGATGATTCCCGTCCGATGCGTTCACTTCCCATACGTGCGTTGTTCGGAGGAAGAGGGTGATGGATCCATCGGCTACGAAGACAGCTTTTCTTTTCTCTAACGTCACCCTTTCTCCCCGTCGCAGGTGTCTACCACCGTCGCCGCGTTGCACACACCCATCAACCCCGTGCGGGGTAAGTTTACCGATGACCCCGCTTTCTTCCCTCTACTTACGTTGTCGATGACGACCGGTTGATTCACTATCACATCATAAGGCTCCATCGCGCTGAACGGTGGCTGTGTCGGACGATTCGGGCTAGCTAGCAACCGGAAGCGTACGGGAACGTAATGCTAAACCGAGAAAAACGGTATACGAAACGAGAAAATAGATTTTTCCTTCGCTAGATTGCGTTCGCGAAGCAAGGGGTAGCGAGGAAGGACCGTTTTCCGTCGTTTTCTGATGACAGCACACAGCCCACACACCTATACACACACAATGACACACGCACACACGCGCACCTGCACACCTCTATTTTGACAGTCCGGTTTTCGCCCGACGGAGAAAATTCGCCAGTCAATTTACAGTGTACCAAGGTGCGTGGTCATGTCCGAGTATACACACCTTGAGCAACGACTCGACAGCGGACTGTCATGAGCGTCTTTGTTTTGATTCCGCAGATTAGAACCTCCGCAGTGTAGTTTGCATAAAAATTGTATCCCATTCGTCTGGCGACAGGTGAAATAATCGATAGTTGTGTAGATTTTCCCTACCGACCAGCAGAAAGGACGGGATCAGTTGAAATCACAACACATACGCGCGTGTGTGTGTTGCATGTTGTGCAGTGTGCAGCCCAGCCGTTGTGCGCTGTGCGGAACAGAAACGCGTCGACAGCCGTTTGACCTTCTGCCTTCTGCGTTTGTTTTCCTTTCGTCTCTCGCGCTTTCGGTGTAATTAGATTATGACCGTGCGTGCGCCATAAATGTCTGCATTGGTTTCCTTATGTTTGCTGAAGATTGAACTAGTAGCCGACCGAAGCCGCAGCCAGTCGACGGTCATGTTGGGCCCGTCGGAATCCGGATCCGCCTGCGATGACGCAGCAACGGGCGGCAGCATAGTTGGCGATGGTAAGCACGCGTATTTTAATTATAGCCTCGGTTTTGCTTGCACAGCAGTAGTGCGATTAGGGCTGCCAGGGTGCAGTCGTACCACCGAGGGCGGCACCCCCGGTCCGATAGTTCTGAATGTGCATTTCGATTGATTGCATCGCCCTCAGAAGCGGCTGGTGCGGTTTCGAACGAGCATCCTAACAATCCCCGGCTGCAGCGCGAGATGAGAGGGCAACGAAAGCCGAAGAAGATCACCATCGAGAGCTATCGTAATCGGCTGCTGGATGGGGGACCGGCGCCGTCGGACGAGTACCGTGGCATCCTGCCAAAAAGCTCCCGCGAGCAGACACCGATGGACGAGGTGCCGCCACCAGCGACCACAGAGATCCTGGGGGAGATAAATTTCTTTTCCGGCAATCCGTTCGTCGAGGTTACGAAAGGCATCCTTCATCTGTTCAAGCGGAAGTGAGTGTTGCGCGATTGTTACGTAAAATTAAACGACGACACTTTGGCGTCGCGTGTTGAAGAACGGCACATTTACATCTTTATTGGCCACGTGTTTGGTTCTTTTTGTTTGCAGCGAACGAGCGGACATATCGGAGGGTGGCGTTTCGAAGACACTTTGTCTGATTGCAGTGCCGTCATCGCTGAACTGTCACGATATTCTCAACTTCATTGCACCGTGCCAGAAGGAGATACAGCACGTGCGCATCTTGCGCGATGGTTCGCCGAACCAGTTCATGGTGCTGCTCGAGTTCCGCTGCGTCGAGGGTGCGATCGAGTTTTTCAAAACGTTCAACGGCGCACCGTACAACAGCCTGGAGCCGGACACACTGTGCCACGCGGTGTGGGTGTCGAGCGTCGAGTGGGGTCTGGACGATTGCTGCGTGACGCCGCAGGGCCACACCGAGCTACCGTCCTGTCCGGTGTGTCTCGAGCGGATGGACGAAAGCGTCGACGGTGTGCTGACCATCCTGTGCAACCACGTGTTCCATGCCGGGTGTCTGAACAAGTGGGGCGACTCGACCTGCCCGGTGTGCCGCTGCGTGCAGACGCCCGAACTGTCCGAACAGTCCGTGTGCATGGAGTGCGAGGGTACGGAGGCGCTGTGGATTTGCCTGATCTGCGGTCACATCGGGTGCGGCCGGTATCAGGGCGGTCACGCCGCCTCCCACTATCGGACGACAAATCACACGTACGCGCTGCAGCTCGGCACGAACCGGGTGTGGGACTATGCGGGCGATAACTTTGTGCACCGCTTGCTGCAGAGCAAATCGGATGGAAAGCTGGTCGCGACACAATCACCCGGCGGGGACGATGGTGAGGAGAAGATCGACTCGATGCAGCTGGAGTTCACCTACCTGCTGACGTCGCAGCTCGACGCGCAGCGGGATTATTACGAGGAGCGGCTTTCGCGCCTCGAGTCCATCATCTGCGGCGAGCGGCAGAAGCTGCAGGAGGACCACGAGCAGGCGAAACAAAAGACGGCACAGTTGGAGGTGAAGCTGCACGCGCTTACGAAAGAGAAGAACAGTCTGGAACGGAAAGTCTCGCAACTAACGTCAAAGTAAGCGTTGGAATGGAATGGCCACTGTTTGAAGTATTATCCAAGAATTAACCATTCCGTTTTTCCACAGATTAGGCACGGTGCTGGGTGAATTGGCGGAGGAGAAGCAGTTTGGTAAAACGCTGCAAGCAAATCAAGTTACCTGGCAAACCAAATTCACCACTCTGGAGAAGCAGTGCACGGAGAAGGAGCAGGAAATTGTCGAACTCAAGGAGCAGGTGCGCGATCTCATGTTCTACATGGAGGCACAGAACACGATTGCCGGCTCGGAGCTCAAGAGTGAGCTGGTCGACGGGACGGTAGTGCTTCCGGCGGACGCAGTTGCCACCGCCTCATCCATTTCCGCCAGCGGCGCATTTGCCGCCGGTACTAGCGCTGGCGGAGCAAAGGCAAAACGACGCCAACGAAGGAAGTAAAACCGTGTCCCCGTTCTTCGCTTCACTCCAACTAGCTCTGTTTAGCTGCGCACACGTTTTTTCGACGCCGTACCACACGTTTCGATGTACGTTCTAGATGTAAGGGGGATGGAATTTTGGAATTGTGATAAATTTTCATCGTACTTTTATTTCCTTTGCCAAACCTTATCATAAAAAAAAATACAGCAGTAAGATTTGTAGGGAAAGCGCAGATTAACAGCTTTCGGTGTTCAACCTCACCTGTGTTGCCTGTGATTTTGGTTTTCCCCTGGTCTTTATGTACACACTGCACGTGAATCTCGCTCATTGACCATCGTTTACCTTAACCAGCGTGTCGGCGTACTGAAACTCGGGACTGTTCTCGTACTCGCACATATCGAGCGCCACCTCGCAGCTCTCCTTTACCACGCGCTTTTCGTCCTTCAGATACTCGTTCAGCACGCGCGTACACTCGTCCGTCGCAATCGCGCCAAGCGCTTCCGCGCACTCATGCCGTACCATTTCGTTTTCCGCCGGATCGCGCAAGTTTTCCACCAAAAACGGCACACTGCACTCCTCCTGCAGCTGCCCCAGCACGAACGCCACCTCGTGCCGGAACAGTGCACTCTTGCCCTTTAGCCCGCTGGCCAGCGCGAGCGTTGCCTCCTCCGTGCGCAGATTGCGCAGCGCAAACATGGCCCGGTACCGGTTGAACAGCGTGTCCGCCTCGTTCATCAGAATTCGCTGCAGCTCCTCGACGCTCTTGGAAGTGGCCGGCGGCGTTGGGTCGACCGAGGCGTACGGGTTGTCGTCCTTCAGTGCTTCCTTCTGCTTCAACCATCGCACACGCTCCAGTGCAATTTCGCACGTTTCCGCTACCTCCACGACCGGGTCCTTGCTGTAGCTGACCAGCGTGTCCTCGACCGAACTGTCGCCGATCGCGCCCAGTGCTTCGGCCGCCTCGTGGCGAACCATCGCTTCCTGCTGCACATCGGCAAGCACTTTCGTGAGCACGGGAATGGCTCGGAGGTCCTGCATCTGCCCCAGACAGTAGGCCAGCTCGTGCTTGAGCAGGGCCGATTCGTCATCGAAACACCGGCCGATGGACTCGAGCGCACGCTCGCCACCGATGTTGCGCAAAGTGAACAGCGCGCGGAATCGTTCCTTCAGTGGTCGGTCACGGTTGTTTAACACGTCGCCGATGGCGGCCACTTTGCTTTCATCTATTTGGACCATTTTACAGCTGGATTTCTTGTGGTGGATTCCGGTGCTCTCGGGTGCTGGCGGCGTGGAACGATTTCACAACAATACAAACACCATGCGTGTGTTGGTCGATGTTTTGTGGATTTCGGGCGAAACTGTCAATTTGACAGCGCTTTGTTTACATCGTGGGCTGGGCGTTGCGCAAATGGTGAAAAGTCGCGTGGAAGACATTCCGATCTATTGAATTTCTGTGCAAATTATACGATTAGCATTGGTAAATGAAAAATACTTAACTTATAAAAAACATATTTCGACTCTTTTAATATTTCTGACCAATATTGTCGGCACAACTTCATAAACGAAATCGACGCTTTGTTATTTTTTACCATTTTTTCTTTTTTCGCTCGCTTCATGTCATGTTTTTTGTGCATGACGCACGATGACTAATAATTCACCGTTGGTACGGTATCTAGTAAGCCGGCTTTGTTAGTTCAGCACGCTACAAAAGTACTTCTCCCCTTTCCATTCGCTTCGGAAACAATTTCCCTGCAGTTTTCCCCATTTTCTTGTCCCGTGCGGCCATCTCCATTGAGCTGAAATGTCTGATCCTCGCCTGCGCCAGCTAACCATCAAAACAGGTGTTGTGAAGCGTCTGTCCAAGGAAAAGGTCGTGTACGAGAAGGAAGTTGTAACGCAGCAGAACCGCATCGACAAACTGAAAGCATCCGGCTCGGACGACCATGTGCTGCGCAAGCAGGAAGAGGTACTGCAGGAATCCATGATGATGATTCCGGACTGCCAGCGACGGTAAGTAGGGGAGAGAGGCTACGATTCTTCACGCCAGAACTTATATGAAATATGTGTTTTTCTGTTGTTCTGTCGCCCACACAGTTTGGCTAAAGCGCACGAAGAGCTGTCGGAAATGATCAAAAACGAGGAGGAGCTGAAGGAAACGGAACAATATCAAGCGGCCGTGGCTGCGCTGGAAGATGCCAAAGTAAATTTGCCGCAAAAGATCACTGCATAACTGCTTGCCGTGCTGGAGAACTAGTTTTAAGGCTAAATAAGCGAACTACATAACCTTACGAATTCACGCAAAATCTTACCATTGCCTGTTTTTATCTAACACAATTTGAGTGCACCATGGCTGCACGTGCCACGCCGCACCAGACGGACGTATCGAGACCTCCTCCTCAAATAGATGATTCCTTCCCACATCCCACACTGTTGGAACAGTTGCGAGTAGCCGATGAGCACTGTGTGCAACAGTTTCTAGCTTGCGTACCAAGCGCAAATACGCCCCATGAGAGTAAACCCAGTCCCTCGCCCATGCCGGTCAATATTGGCACCTACCGGGAAGAACTACGTGAAGCATTGCGCGTTTTGCAAACTCTGCACCATTCAATGTTGGTTCTGGAGGAGCTAAAAGAGGACGATCCAAACTGGAAGGAAGAAGTCCAGCGTGCGGAACAGCTGAAATCACTTCTTGTGGATTCTCTACTACCACTGGAAGATGCAAATAGAAAGGAACAACTAGCGCACAAGCTTACCATCCGGCAAAAGAAGCGAGCATGGCAAAAACGACGTAACGAGCGCCTCAAAGCGAATCGAACAGCTCAGCAAGCGTTTCGCGTGGAACGCCTTCGGGAAATTGCAACCTGGCAAGCGGACTGGCAGGAACGTCTCAACCAGGAACGCATCGCCCGGGAAGAGCTACAGATGAAAACGCACATCCTAACCGACGTCCGGCGTCGAAAGGCTCGCGCTAAACGAGTGTTGGGTCGGTTCGAAAAATCCCTTCGGCTGCGCCAACAACGCCAGCGCAGCAAACCCACGATCGATCCCGAGCTGGAAGAAAGCTTCCGAAAGCGCATGGACACACTCGTCACCGAGTGGAGCGGCAAGCTGAACGAGTGCGTTAAGGAGGAAAAACGATTAAAGGATGAGCTAACCCGCCAGACCGTCGGTAATGCGGGCCGGCGCCGGGAGAACCGTTGGCGCAAGGTTTTGTTCGGTTCTGCTGCACAAAGTGCGCTACCATCGGGCCGCCGATCTAATAAGGAGGATTTGTGGCAAGAGCTCGTCACGGTACGCCGAGCTTGGGATAAGTTTTGTTTGCCCTTTGAACCGAACAACAGTGCGAACAATGCTGGTGGCAGTGTTGCTCCTTCCACGTGGGTTCTTCCACCGGAGCAGCCACTCCCCGTGTGGGGTGTGTATCGGGATGGGGGGCAGCAAATCAAACATGGGAAAGAGAGCCATCGATACCCAGCCCGCAGCAGTGTTTGAATGTGCACGAGCAGTTTATGGCGATGACGATGTTACATTTATGAGATGAATTATCCAAATGGCTAATAAAACGTAGCTACACATTAACATGACTAACGAACGCCGGTTTGTGTGCGTGTGTGTTGAGAGCATTATGCTGAACATTGTTCTTTCGGCGTTACACATTCGACGAACGGCTAACCTGCTGTTTCTGGTGACAATTGGGGTGTATTTTATCTTTATTACTTTATACTACGGTTCTGCTTACTGCGTACGTTGATAACGCATCAAATTAATTATTAATATTATATATATACACACATGCACGTCTTTCGTCGGTACTCGGTCTGCATATATATAATGTTAGCTGCTGCATAATTTACGTTATGTATGTATGTAGGTATGTACGCTATATGTACAATACGAGCTTTGTAAGACTTGTGTGTTTGTGTGTGATGATTTCAGTTCATTCGCAATTTGCCCGTGTTTAGCTATGCACCCTGTGTGAGAAAGTGGTTGTTTGTTTTTGCCTAATAAATTGTACAATTAGGCTCTGCAGCCTGTCGACTAAACTGGCCATCATCACCCCTCTTCCCGCTAATTCTTCTCTGTACTTATCAATTTATACACTACACCATGGTAACACAATAAAATTGGGAGAACACATGAACATGTGAGAACGTTACAATAAGTCTACAAAGTAACGGCTACGAACGGATACGCCCGAAATAAAATCGTTTCAGAGTGTTTTACTGTCCTATCCTAGCCTATCCTTTCTTTTATGTATATATATATGCGTGATCAGACGATCTTCTATCTCTTCCTTCGTATGTGCACAACACCGTAAGCCGTAAGAGTATTGCAATATTTAGGTACAATATTTTACAGCTCCTCTGCGGCTCTGGTATGGTGTTCAAACGTAAATGATTTGAAAACGCATGAAAAAAAGAAGCTAGCTACACAACTAATCCGACCACGCCAGGACTGGCCGACAACAGCAATCGATTGTTTAACCCCACTGACGGGGTTATATCGCGCGCCACAAACCGTATTTTGTGTAGCTAGCAGCTACGAGAGATTGTTGAGGATTGCGGGATGAAATTCATCAATAAATTACGTACGGTTTTTTCTTCATCACTTTCGCACCTAAGAGCACACACCCTGTCGCTTCCATCTTTAAGCTAGTCTGGCCATATAATAATAAGGAGCGGAACTTCTCCTGCACAGTACTTTGCTTAAATTGAGCGATTTTCCCTTAGCCCTTAGACACGTGAAACGAGGAACAATCAGGAAGTTGATCTATTAGTTGCTCTTTTGTTTGTTTTTGCTCCAACAGATATGCCTGAACAAATCTCTTACGTTTAATGTAGTAATGAAAATAGTCGTTTGTAGGTCGTAAAAACTGCCCATGAGATTAAACGTAGAAGGCCCACGAAAAGTAAGGAGTTTAAAACAACTCACAAAATGTAAACAGCTAACGGCTAACAGGATCGTGCTACATGATGAAATGCCCCCGCGGAACTGGCCGTTTGAGAGATGGGCCATTGGGTTCCTTTGAAGAAGGCGCATGCAAAACGTGGACAGGTTACTGGTGCGACTTTCGCTGGCTTTCCTTTTCCGACCTTTACATTTTTGTACTTTATACGCATTCTTTCCACAAACATACGCAGCTGGGAAGCAATTAAAAAAAAAAAACAGTTCAACGCTTGAAACATGTGCGCTTACCCTTGCCTTACACTTTCTCTCTTACTGCATTGCACGCTCTTTGTTGCATTCTAAATAATCCTGATACTACTTTTGCGCTTTCTCTGCCATTACTCATGATTGGTTCCACCTCTTTTTTTTGTTTCAACTTATATCGGGACAAGAAAAGCGGGTAGCTGAAGAAGCGAATGCATTCAGTGCTTGGTGCATCTAATGCACGTACGGATACAGCTATGAAATCTTGTGTACGCATCAGCTCACTTATCCTAAGGGACACACTTTATCTGGTGTAAAGTAATGTGTCTGGTTTGCCGCTTTGTTTCCTTAAAATCTAGCCATATTAAGTGCAATCTTCTACGTACAGTTTTCTGCACTCCTCAGTCCGATCGATAAGGGTCACTTAACCTAGCGAAAAACGGTAAACGTAACCTAGCGAAATCGTCCAACCGCAACGGAACGGGGTTGTGTACACGTTCAAATTGTTCGTATTATGGAAACATATTTATCTACCTACAATCCTTCTATTACACGCTCCCCACGCGCTGCCCCTTAACTGCGAAGCCGCCTGCGACCCAGGTAGTACTGGAAACGGGTGAGTGTTTTAAGCATTGTGTTTCCTTTCCCGCAATGTTCGAACAAGCTCATAATGGTACGGTACACAGAGACATAAACACACACACTCACTCCCGTATTCCAACAGCACACTGCATACCTTGCTCCTTGTCTTCACGGCGCTCCATCCCGCCTTCGCGTCTACTACTGTCAGGAGGTGGCGAAAAAATCCTGCAACCTTCGCACCGTCATAACGTCCAACGCGCACAGATCGAAATCAAATGTGGCACTCGTAATCTCGTAACACCCGGTTGCCGCGATCATCTCCACCACCCGCTGCAGTTCCGTGTTGTCCTGCAGCGTCATAATTTTGTGCTGCAGATCCTTCAGCTCGAGCATGTAGTCCCCTGTAAGCGAGACGTTGCTCGAGCCCGTACCACCACCACCACCACCGGCAGAGCCACTGCCCCCGTGATTGCTGGCCGCAGCGGTACCACCGAACGAGCTGGTACCGTTGTCCTCGGGTGCAGCCGGGCCGGCACCACCCCCGCCGCCGCCTATCGATTGCTTGAAGTTGTTGTTGTTATTGTTGTTATTGTTCAGTGAATGGTCGAGCGGATCCTGACCCGACGACGCTTTGCCGCCACCTGCCGCGGTATGGTGTTCCTCCTTCTTTGGTATCTTTGTCGGCGGCTCCATTAGGCTGTTGGAGGATGCGGGCGGAGAAGGAGGCGAAAGGCTGCGCCGCTCTCGGGACGATGCAGTCGTAGTAGGCTCGGCTGCTGCTGCTGCTGCCGCAGGTGCATCCTTCTGAACCTTTTCCGCGTCGGTGTCTTTGTTCTTGCGCTTCCGCTTCTTCACCGGCTCGCTCGCGCTAGAACTGTCCTTCGCCTCTACCGGCGGCGTTGCAGCTGTCGCCCCCTGTCCCTTGGATGATTTGTCCTTTTTGCTCTTGTGGTGGTGATACTTTTCGCTCGTATCGGCCGTCCGGCTGTTCGATCCGGTCGTACCGGACGATGTCGCCGACGGGGGCCTTTGCACGTGGCCGGACGAGGTGCTGCCACCAGCCGGTAGCAGGTCGGCGATACTGCTGTTGGACGCTTCCGAGTCCTTCTCGTTCGGCGGCAGCGTCGAGGGTGCACGACTGTTTTCGCCACCCCCACCACCGGTACGGGCATCCGAATCGTTCGAGTTCTCCTCGCCGCCACTGCCCTGTCCACCGGGAGCTTCCACCACCGGTGTGCTCGACTTGGACGACGGCTGTGGCGCACCACCGTGGCGCGTTGCCGATGAGCTGGAGAAAAGATTGCCCGTGGTAGCCTTCTCCCGATCGTGCCCGGTCGGTTTGGTGGAGGTCGAGTCACTGACAGCCGCGGCGGCGGCGTTTGCGTGCGATTTTGACTTGCCCGGTCCACTGCTTTCCGCAAGCTCGCGCGTCGGTGTCGAGTAGCTGGCCTTTGTCGGGGCCGGCCCCTCACCGCCCGTTGGTTTGTCTTTGTCTTTCCGGTCCTTCTTGTCCTTCCCGGTGGCCGATCGATCCTTTTCCTTGTCTTTCGTTTTGTCTTTCTTCTTATGCTTGTGCTTTCGCGCGTCGTCCTTCTCCCGGTCCTTGTCATTCTTTTCGGGCACCTTTGCCGACTGCACCACCGCTGGGTCCGGCTTCGGGACCGCATTCGAGTCATTCGCATTTTGGTGCTGCTTTTTGTCCTTCGTGTAGCCGGCACCGGTGGCGGACGAAGTTGCGTTCGACGAGTCACGATTCGAAGAAGACGTCACTGACACCTTTCCTTCTTTGCCCGTGTCAGCCGCGGTTGGGGCGCTGGCAGAGGTGCCCTTGCTACTTCCGCCAGACGAAGAAGATTTCCCGGTGCTTCCCGTCTGGGGGCCTTCCCCTTTCGACACACCGGCGGCGGTTGGTCCAGAACCGTACGCACTGCTGTTGGCGGGCAGCTTCGGCTGCGGTTCCGCGTTTCGTTCGCCCTTTCGCTGCTGGTTCGAGGAGGAGGAGGAGTCCGTCCGCTCCTTATCCTTCTCGTAGCTTTTCTTCTCCTTTTTGCTACTCTTCTTCTCCTTCTCGTTGGTTGTGCTGCTCCGCTTGCTGTCCGAGCTTTTAGCCCCGGACTGGCCGCCGCTCGGAGCACCGCTGCCGCTGTTAGGAACTGTAGGATTGCTACTGCTGTTGCTTACACTATTATTGCTATTCGTGCTGCTTGTGCTCGATCGCTTGGGGCTGGCCGGGACCGGTCGCTTCATCGAGGAGGACCCGCCGGGCAGGGTTTGCGAGCTGCTGCTGTTCGGCACTGCACTGCCAGCACCGGAGCTGCCGCTGTTCGCTGCACCCTTATCCCTGCTACCCTTGTCGCGCTCTTTCGAGTGACTTTTGTCCTTCTTATCTTTGCTGTGCTTTTCCTCCGCCAGCCCGCTCGTGCCGGACATCGAGGCAGAGGACGACGAGTTGGACGACTTTTTGCCCTCCTTGTTCGGGCTCGAGTGTTTGTGCTTGGAGGAGGACGACGAGGAGGAGGTGGAGGATTTGTCCTTCTCCTTCGACGTGGCGTTTGCCGACGACAGCGACGACGAGTTGGAAGAGCCGGGAAGGGTCGCTCGCGACGAATCGGACGATGATTTCTGGCCGGACTGTGCTTTACCACTGCCGGACCCGCCCGCCGGTGACGTCTTGCTGGTGGAGGACAGCTTCGGGTCCGGCGATACCTTGCTGCCGCCGCCACCACCGCTGCCACCGCTCGATTTGTGCGGAAACGGTGAACCGAACAGCTCCGCAAACTGTCCCTTCGTATCGTCCACCGAGGAGGACGATTTCGATTTGGATTTCTTGTCCTGGGAGGAGCTGCCACCGGAAGAGCGCTCGGTCCCGCCGCCACCGCCACCACCATGCCCACCGCGACTGCTTTTGTACTCGTTGCTGGCGCTGTTGCCGGCGTTGCCGCTCCCGGGTATGATCGAACCGCCACCCTTCAGCAGCTTCCGCCGGAACTCATCCGACGGGCTGTGGAACACGTAATCTTCGCGCTGATTTTTTGCCGGCGTCAGATCGAGATCGTAGTTGTACACGGTCTTTTTGGGGTCGTCCCGATTTTTGAAATAAATCTCAACGGGCAGTATGAAACCGGCGTACCCGGCTTCCTTCACCAGATAGGGCGGTTCTTTAAACACTGGAAAATGGGACAAAAATTTTACTGGCTACTGGAACATGTATGATGCTATTGCCGCTGCTCTTACCTCGTTTCGGTTTGGGGAAGGATTCGTGCAGATTGAAGACCACCTTGTCGACAAAGTGGCTGATATCGGTACCGTCCAGGCCGCGCACGAACAGCTCCCAGTCGTGCGTATAGCCTTCCGCCGTCGGGCGGCTCTTGACCGAGGCCACATGCCCGATTTCGAACGAGATCTTCACCGACATCGCAGGGTAGGGGTATTGGTAGCCAGCTTTTCCGTTACCACACGCTCACGGTTGAGTGTGGGAGTTGTGAAGCGCTTCCTGGGAAGGGGGAGGGCACTTTTCTGCCAAAGGTATCTAAAATGCATAAAAAAATAGGGTTATTTACAGGAAAGCGTAAGAGAAACCAATTTTTAAACAAATTAACTTTATATGAAGCCTAAATCATGCTCATAATACGGTACAAATCTCTTCCCGTAAAACGCATCATCCGTCAATTCCCCCCTCCCCTCTGCAAAGGACGAAAGCTTTTCTGCGTTTGTGTTTGCACAGTACGAAAGGGCGGTATGTGTCCCTGCATACCGTAAAGGATGCGGTGTGTGTGTGTGTGTGTGTTGTTTGCAGTTTCTTCCTGGATCGGGTGCGAAGAAACTTCAGCACACTTTGCTTGCCGGAGGGAAAAAATCAATATTCTCTTCTCGCACTGCACCCGGCATGGGGCAGTCGGGGGGGGGGGGGGGGGGGGGGGAGTTGGAGCAGGTGAAGCTAGGGCAGAAGCAAAGCAATCCAAACAGCCTCTCTCTCCCACCCTTTTCCCCTCGTCATCCCGAGAAGTCACCTATTGAGAAACCTGCGCGTTTTCACCACGCGTTCCCAGCATGCCATGGAGCCGGTGCACTACTACTGTGTGCATCCGAAATGTTGCATTCCGGCCTGCTGCTGGATGATGGAATAATCCACTCGTTCGTGTAGGGTGTTGTATTCAATTCGTGCTACAGGGCTGTTTGTTTTTGTTTGTTCATGAGCGATATACTTTGTGAATTTCGCTGTATGCGCAGCAGTATGCATTGCATCGGCATACGCATCGTGTTATTATTTACATAACATTCTAGCAGCAGCGCCACCAAATTCTACGGGCGGAAAATACTTCCCGGTCAACTTTCTGTAAAAAGGTGCATTTTCTGGGCGATGGGAGTGAATTGTGAATAGTTTTTTTTTCGCTTCAAGACCCATCCACATGGTCCATTTTTTTCGCAGCCGGCCGGAGAGCTGTTGTTTTCGCACGAGATAACAAACTGAATTACCATATGGTTAACCGCAAAACAATTCTCTTCCAAACACATGGATGGACAATCAAATGGGTTCGGAGGAACCGCTGCAAACCACAAACACTTCCGTCTCTGGCACGCATATAAACTCCAGTTAGGAAGAGTAGGCTCATTTCGTCGCTAGGCCAGGAAGGCCTTCTGTCAGCAATGCATGAGACGGATGGCTTTCGGTATCCCTAATGAATATGCACATTAGCAGCACGGAGGAGGAAAAGCACCGTTCAGCCTTGTGGCGGCACACTGTTTGGTTGGCGCGACGTGATTGATTGTGTGCCTATTTGCGACCCAACTTTGCAGCGCCTTGCGGGCCTATTTCGAGACATCGGTGCAATGGGATTGCTGCTTACAAGTACACCTTTACTCACCTAAACGCACAGCCAGCAAGGGTTGCAGCGGGGGATGTCTCTTTCGGTACGCAATAACACAACCAACCACCCCCGTTGTTGCCGCTGGGTTAGAAGCTCACTTTGAACGTTCTACCGTCCGTTTGTTTTGCTTGCAAATTTGCTGCTAGCACGCAGCATTCGGGTTTTCACGACTAAATTTCACCGATATTGGCACAATCTGGCTGTCTGGAAGCGGTGGCGGCTGCTGCTGCTGCTACACACGCACGCAGGTACAAGCCAGCGGCAGCGCCACTTCTTGACGGGTCGGCCGTAGCTCGGCGTTAGGCTTCCAGTAGGGGGAAAGGAAAACACACACACACTTTGACATCGAAACGCGGACGCGCTGCGGTGTTCCCGTGAAAAGCGACGTTTTCACTCGCATCGATCACCGCGCCACCACCACCTCGGCCAGAGTGGGTCGGCCTAGAACCACACAGCACTCGTCGGTTTCCTTGGGCCCCGTGGCGAAACACTTTTTACACACACCCTCGAATGCGCCAATGCGATGCAGCACACGATCTGTTTGTTACACTTTACAGCTCTGCCGATGCACACATTACCTCGCTACCTCGATTAGTTTGCGCGAATATGTTGCCTTATTTCCTGTGGCACATCCCCTGTGGATGAGTGTATGTACGGGGTTACAGTAGGGATGAGAGAAAAAAGAATATCTGTCTTTCGCTGCGAACCTGTACGATGTGTGGAAAGTGGGGGCGCAAACGCAGAGTGTTGACAGTGACATTTTTGTGCCTGCTTTTTTTTTTTTTTTTTTGAAAAGTTTGAAGATGACGGTTAAAATAGGTCAGCGTGGGGAGAGGGTTTTTCGTATGCTACTATCTAGAAGATGCAGTAATTTGGCCAGAAATTAGATCCAAAAGGTAGCAAAAACACATCGTCTCACCTTTTTCATTCGATTCTGTACTTTTTTGCACCAAAATGTGTGTGCATTTGGTAAACATGAGGCTGCGGTCAAAGATCCGCCTTTGCAAAGAGAAGCGTTATTTTTGACAGCTACAATGTAACGTCTCGTAACGAAGGTGTAACGCATAATCGAGTTGAAATTTTAACAAAAGGAATATGACAAAAACTGCACAAATCTTCGCATTCGTTTGAGTCCTTTCAACAGCAATTGATCGAGAAAATGAATGTGGAATGAAATGTAATGAAAAACTGGCAATGGACATAACGACAATTCTAACTCTTTTGTTCGACACTAGCGCCACCTAGATGTCGGATAACACACGCATTGAGAAGTTAAGCCTCGGCCACAGTCTTCCCGTTATTTTTTATGAAATGCCATCTTTTTCTGCATGGAGCTTTATTACGGGTTTTACAGAAAATTATGTTTTTATTGCTACGATTTAGTGCCGCAAAACCGATGTTTGATTTACAATAATGGTCTTTTATTTCATTCCAATCAAACTCAGAATGCTAGCGCAATGCATGTGTCAAAGTAATATAAATAAAGCAGCTGCACTAGCCTTCTCACACGTGCAATTTTTAATTTGTGTTTGCTTTAGGCGAGTGGGAGTAAAAGTTTGATTTACCAAACACAGTGTAAATCATTTTTACGTGTTTTTTGTTGTCTATATTATGCAATAAAATCTCGCGCATTTCAGTTGTGATAAACAGTCCAGGGAAAATGTTGACCACTCGCTTGTACGGCGCAATGTTTGTGAAACAGTTTTTTAATACAACGTTACGGCAAACCGTACGAAATAGTTCGACAATCTTTGGCCTATCTTCAGGTAAGCACCGGATACCATAATACGCTGAAAGTGAAAATTGCATGCAGAAGAGCTAAAAGATTGGTATTTCCAATTGGCGGTGCCGCCGGTATTGTTTTTGTTGCGGGATTGTTTACTTTCGGATCAGCTGTCTCCCACAGATGTCACAGATGGGTGTGTTGTCAAATTTGAATAGATGGCGCAAAAATTCAAAATTTTCGGTCGTTAAATTACAAAAAAAAAAAAATTAAAATAATTATTTTTATGAATGTGGCAAAGTGAATTTGCTAATATGATTGGAATAATTTTCAAGCCGCTTATTAAGTTTGTAGTTTTCACTTAAATTATTGTAATTCAGTCGATGAATCACACAGATGCTATGTTGTTATACATTCTAAAGCTTTTTTTTAATTTGCTCGTCCCATTTTAGGATTCGGGAAGTGTGGCGTAGCAGTAATAAGAGTGTCCGGCTCAGCCTCACGTGCCATTGTCGACAAAAAAACTCGATTAAAATCGTTTCCGGAACCGAGGCGAGCCGTACTGACAAAAATATTCCACGGTCAAACGAACGCAATGATAGATCGAGGTCTTTTGTTATGGTTCCCAGGTAATATCAGCTATATCAGCTAGCCTTTTGATCTTGAACTGTTATAATGATTTCCCTTTTTTTTACTGTTTTGCAGGCCCTCAAAGCTTTACCGGCGAGGACACGATTGAGTTTCACGTCCACGGAGGCACGGCCATAGTGTCCGCCATGTACGACAGCTTAGCCACATTTCCCGACACCAGAATAGCGGAACCGGGCGAGTTTACCAAACGTGCGTTCTACGCCGGGAAGATGGATCTTACCGAAGTGGAAGGTCTGGCGGATTTGATCCACGCCGAAACGGAAGCGCAGCGGAAGCAAGCACTACGGCAAGCAAATGGGCAGCTGTCGTGCTTTTACAACGATCTGCGCACTCAGCTCGTCCAGGCTATCGCCAGCATCGAAGCGTACATAGACTTTGCCGAAGATCAGGACGTCGATGACAATGTGCTGAGCGTAGCCTTGCAGAACATTGAAGGCGCAATCGGACAGCTGAAAGCCCATCTGGACGACAATAGGCGCGGAGAGCGGCTCCGGAACGGTGTGCGAACGGCCATCGTTGGTGCGCCCAATGTGGGCAAAAGTAGCCTGATCAATCTGCTCAGCCAGCGCAACGTGTCGATCGTAACGAGCATCGCCGGCACGACAAGGGACATCGTGGAGTCGCACTACGACATTGGCGGTTATCCAGTGATACTGGGCGACACTGCCGGGCTGCGGCAGGGCACGGAAGATGTGGTAGAAAGTGAAGGCATTGCACGTGCTCGTGCGTATGTGGAAAGTGCCGATCTGTGGCTGTTGGTGGTGGACGCTTCACGTGTCGAAACGGTCGACCGATTGGATACTTACCTGCGGGAGTACATGGAAACGCTTGGCCTTGACGCGGATATGATGTCCCGCGCGCTGATAGTGTTGAACAAATGTGACTTACTGACCAGTGGTACATGGGAACGGTTGTCAGCGCATAACAATAGCTTTAGTTTTCTGTCCTGCCAAACGCAGTCCGGTTTGCCGGAGCTTCTCGAGCGCCTTAAAACACGCCTGGTGCAGCTGTGCGGTGATCCGTCGGTCGAAAGTCCAACCATCAGCCAGGAGCGACACCGCTACCATCTGAAGCAGTGTTTGGCGTGCCTGGAGCAGTTCCGAGACTATTTCCACGAAACTGGTGCACCGAACCGGGATCTGGCGATCGTTACGCATCACCTGCGGAATGCGGTGCGTTGCATCGGCAAGATTACGGGCACGGTGGAGACGGAGGAAATACTTGACGTCATATTTAGCACGTTTTGCATCGGGAAATAAAGTGAAGCAAAAAAAAAAAAAATGCGCCCGCGGTTTGGGTTGGATTGAAAGCAGCCGAAAGCTCGCATTGGTAATCCAATTATTGCAAACAGTTTGCGAAACGAGGTTTTGATAAACACCTAGCTTTTTTCTGTAGCCCATTCCTAGTTTCTGTAGCCCATTAGCTCTTTACAATCATTTTCCTTTCTAGGTACGGCAGCTCTGTGCCCGCTCATATCCGGTGCTGACAGGGCAAAGGATGCCTGCAGTACTGGCACAGCAGCCCAGCCCTGCAGTCATTTAACCTTGTTGATAGTATTTTCTCGGAACACACATTAGCAAGGATCAGCGCGTTTGATCTCGTTATGACCGCCGGGAACGGAGGTTTTGAAGTGTGTACGTCTGTGTGTGTGTATGGCGTATCGTAACATTGACGCACGGTGGACATACAGGCGTGTCAGCAGCAAAAGGATTAGCATTTACAACCAAAAGGAAGGATACGTCGTTGCTAATGCTAATGCTGTGTTGTGAAGCGATGAGTTCTATCAAACTGAACCTGTTCTATTCAAGTTCAGCCTATCCTGTCTGCTGGAGTTTGGTGTAACTAGTGCCATCGAACTGGTCAGCGTACCAGTGTCGATGTACCATTGTAATTTTATCGTACTTAAATGATGAATTTGATTAAGTAGTATTTACCTTTACATTATTTTAGAAAATTAACATAAAATCAGCTCAAACATGACGTTCAGGTGTTCCCGTGGAGGCGCCTTGTACTTCATGTTGGTGGTGTTGGATGAAGTGTTGAAATTTCATCTTGTAACGCTTTGAGCGCCACTATTACTTAATAATACACATTCTGCCACTATTACTTAATAATACTTAATAATAAAAATAATAATTTAATGTCCTTAATGTAAGTAACGAATAAAAATAACTAAAAATCATAATACGGACGTCACACGAAGCGTAAACTTTGGCGTAAACTGGATTTCAGCCATACAACCCTATAATCTTTTGACAGGAAGTTTACGCTCTCCCATACAAATCAAGCGTATTTTTTTTGAGTTTGCGCTTCGTGTGACGTCCGTATAAGGCTTAAGGCTCAGTACATGAATAAGCAGTAGTCTTCAATTTTGGATTAATATCTAAAATTATCATTAATTGCATGTATTTTTTTATACAGTTATACATCCATCGTTACTCCGAGTTATACGCATCAATTTCAATACCTTTCACATAGAGAAGGGACACAGGTTGGTCATTAGCATTTTCCCCATTATATTATTATTTATAATATATTTGATCCACAAATTTGAAGAGTTGGAAATCTTTCAGAAAAGATATCATTTTGGAAAATTTATCTTCAAACACTTGGAAACCTTTGGATTGGAAACTTTTCAGAAAAGATATCATTTTGGAAAATGTATCTTCAAACATTTCTCCACCATGCAGAATATCTTGGAGAAGATGAGCGAGCTGTAACTGAATACGTACCCATTTTTCATAGATTTTAACATCTCATTGTGTGGAACAAGCCAGAAAAGAATCTGCAACATAATGAACTTCTTTGGAATTTTGTCTGTTTTTATCTGATCATGATGCCCAGACAAGTTAGAATGATTACTACTATCTTTTATTGATAGATAGATTGATTAATAGTTAATTAATCTAATTGAATTTAATTTAATTTAATTTATTTACTTACTTCTTTATTACATATTTATTTATTTAGTTTCGGTAGATCGCATGCTAGAGTCGTCAACTAGCATGTTGTTGTACCCGTCAACTATTGCATAGTTTTTTTTTAATACAAAAAAAATTTGATTATATTTCATCCACAGTTTTGGAATTGCTAATTGGCCCACATTTAATTGCCTCGCTCCGTAGTGGACTTCCCACTGGAAACCGGTTTTTTTTGTGTGTTTTGTACGTGACAGAACATTATTTTCTAGAACGTAAAACTTCGATCGAGGTCCACCAAAGTTTTCAACAGAAAAGGCCAAAATTATTAACAAAAAAGAAAAAGAACATAAACCCATCGTAAGCCATATGTGTGAAAACCGGTTTAGAACGAAAGCGACGGAAGGAATGAACTGAAAAGTACATTTACTCCACCCATTCGAAACAGATGTTGAAGTATCAAAATTATTTACTACCCAGGTGCATCCCGGGATGCGGAATCGGGCGCAGTGCTTCGCAGCGAAGCTATTTAGCTTGGCCGGTTGTGTCTGCGCTATGTGCAGCGAGGAAGAATTTTGCACCGTCAGTTCCCGTGGTGATAAAGGACGTGTGCTTCGTATTTTAGGGATCGATCGATCAAGTTGAAAAAAAAAAACGAGGAGAACGAACGAACGAACGATTCATTGCACAACAAGAGCGTAAGACAGCTAGCCACAACGAACAGCTCGGTTCGGTGTGTGGGAGAACATGACCACCAAAACTACGAAGGAAGATAGGTCCAAGCATGGAACCAAGAACCCGACGAAGCAGCACGGTACGAGGTTGGACGAAAGTTTGGAGACAGCTTCTAGTGAGTGGTGGTTCTTCGCCCTTGTGTGGCCCGCTGTTCCGATACGGCCGATACCCACGTACACATAAATCCCTCCATCACACCTGCCCCACTAAGGCTAGCATATGGGTGCCGCGCAAACAGCAACCACCGATTCGGTCACGTGCGCGGGATGATCTATTTTTGTTTTTATTTCGGGTTGTTGCCGGTGCGCCTGATTGCAATGTACCACAGCGGCAGGACGAACGGATAAGACGAAAAAGGATTATTATCTCCGAGAGGGGGGAGGCAACGGCCGACCGTCGAGTGAGAAGATCGAAATGAATCCCGCCGAAATCGGGGAAGTGGGGACCGTGGGACTTCCATCGCATTGTGCTTTCCCTTCCACGACCACCACGTCTCTCCACGGTGGTTTGGGGGGTATTTCTTGAAAAGTTGTTGCGTGCAGCCCCCACTAAAGCGCCGCAAGAGGAAGCGGCAGTTTGGTAGCGTTGCGCCGATACCGCGCGGTTCGATCCCTTCGCAGCCCTTCAAACTTCTCGAATCTCGCGTTTCCTGGAAGCGTGCACAGAATTCACAGTTCGATTTAAAGTGTTAAGGGTTGTTGTTTTCGAGGGGCTTTCTCGTCCCTTCCTCGGCAAGCTAATTGGATAGTGCCAAGATAATGCTTTATCTTTAATCGCCGCTCGAGATTCTCGGCACTCTCGCAAGACTCTGAATGATTCATTTCACGAAAACGATGCCTCTGCCGCCGCAACGCAACGGAAATGGACAATTTAATTAACATGATAATAAGAGCTTTAACTGGACTGTCCCCCAACGTTGCGTGATAAATTAGACGCAGCAAGTACGGCCCACTCGGAGCCGATTGGAATAGGCTGACACACACACACAAAGACGTACAGTTTTAGCCCGCGTTCTTAAATGGTGAGAGGATATTTGTGAACCTTTTAATTCACTCACGACGATGGGTACACGCGCAGGGAACGAAATAGGGAAAGAAATGCTGGCCCAACCGATAAAGAACAGAAGGAAAAGCAGCGGCAGCATTCCAGTCGAACCAGTCGTACCGGAATGGCATTGCAGCGTTTCGCGGGAAGCGTGGAATAAATAAGAAATAAATTACTTGTCCCGTTTGTTGGTCCCGCATGCCCTTACCGACCGGTCAGAAGTGGATCTTTTGTTTTTGCACACGCAAAAAGGCATAATGAAGGAAGGGGGGAAACCCCCATAACCCACGGTCATGGGGGGAAACGCGTCTTTATGTGCGTGTGTGTGTGTCATTGCGGAAAAGACTGCTGCATTTTAATCACCGAGCAGCCAGCCACGTCGTTGGTGGAAGTGATTTCGCAAAGAAGGTGGCACAGCTTTCTGTTAGTGGAAAAGGGAAGGGGATAAAACCAAGAAAGTCATACTCTCCTATCAAACCATTCAGGTGGTTTAACGGGTTTCACCGATCCAGCCAGTGCAGCCAGACGGAAGCGACTATGACCGTGAGTGGCAGCGCGATGTAAAGTGTCTATGATGGAGGTTCTAGTCCCATTTTCCACCACCCTACCATGCCGTCAAAAGTTATTAAAGCAAAAGGTTCACGTGCCAATACACGCCCTTTGAGTGTATAGAGAGTGTGTGAGATGCTGGCACCACTATGCTCGCTTGCTAGCAGATTTTAGCCGCCGAGCGGAGTAGTCTAGTTGCCCGTAGACACCACGGGGCTACTGCGTTGGGAAAAACAAAAGAAATCTGTCATCAGGTCATTGTTTTTTTTTCACGTGGTCTACTGTTTATTGAGTGCCACAAAAGGCGACGAGGTATGTTGCTTTGCGGAAGCTACTGAAGATAAACTTTCCACTTTCGCTCTGGACAACGATGCAATGGGAAGTACACCCGGAAGGGCGCTATAAGTGGCACTGATTAGTAGCAAACACTTGTGAGATAGTTTTTCAAATTCAAATAATTGAGCGGCTTGTTGGGGATTCTTCTGATATGTGGAAACGATTGATTGTCAGCTAGGCCTTGTTAATTTTACTAACTTGCAATTCGTTATGATAAATGGTAGGCACTTGGTGATAACAGCTTTTAACGGCTATCCCGCTTCTACTCTTTCAAATGATTTTCCAGCGTTTCGGGACCTTTGAATGCAACACACCATCAGGAAAATGCTATCTTATATTTATTATACTTTTTATACGAATTTGTTGGGAAGATTTTTATTAAGGCCGGGGTACATTGTCCGTACTCGCTAGTGTAATTTCGATTTTCACTAGTGCGGAGGCTGGTGGAAGCTTGGTTTGGTCATCGAGAGAATGGTCGTGCCGGATCTCAATATAAAGTATTATTAAATTACACTAGCAAGTACGGACAATATCCCCCAGCCTTTAGATTTCTAAAGCATTTGTACTACAGCCATTAGTAAAAGCCTGCCATTACATCCTCTAAGGCATTATCTTAAACTGTAGAATGCTTAATTGTAGGACATGGGTCAACAATATGCCATTTGTAGCATCGACCGACGACATCAGTAGACAACGCAGACTGCTGAGGTCCAGAAACCTTGAACAACGCAGAGAATTTGAGGTATATTGCATTGTAGATGGATACACATTGCTTTTTTAAGATTTGGTTGAAAACATACAGCACGCTCTGGCACCAATCGCACATCAGACACCAGACTTGAACAAACGTATAGAGTTATATGGAGGTGCCCCGACAGACATCTCGAATAAACAAGAATAAACATCGTCTCGAACCTGTTAACTTCCATACCTTTTTCATGCCTGATGTCTTGTTCGATAGCTGCCAGAGTGCGTTGTTAGACATTGGCCAAACTGTACAATTGAAAACAGTTTATTGTAATTCAACTGATTGAGCCTCCTTTTCCGTCCTTGCTCCTAGAACACACAAACTTGTTCCTAAATTGTTGCCTGTAGTCTAATCAAACGTAAAGTAATTGTGCTGTCGGGAAGTTGGGCTGAAAGTAGCATATTTATTTCCAGACGCTCCTTCGGCAGTTCCTCACATTTCTCCATGTTTTCGTTCATCTCAAAGTCTGTTACATTATTTGCATACGTTTGCTCGAGAACGGTCCAAAGCATCCTTCTACGCTTCGTTACAATCAACAGTCAATCTGTATCGAACGCACCATGTAATGTAGGTATCGAGCTGCTAAAGCGTTCCAACATGTGTGCACTTGGTATAACTTCAATCCCAAATTAAAACGAAAATTCCAACCCAACTCGGATGACGAACCAACGCTCCTTGGAATTGCATCAAACTGAGAACACTTTAACTTCAATCATTGCAAAACCATTTCCCAATTGCTTGCGCTGCTTCCATGCATGCAAGGGTGGAAAGGAAGCACGAAGGAAGCAAACGTGTAATAAACTAGCATGTCGATGATTGTAAGCTATTTTTCTTGCGAATTGATTCCCTCGAAATGTTGGGGAAACATTCGCTGTGATCAAACAGTGTGCAGCATGATGGTAGGGTACGTAGTGCGCCTTACCTTTACCGTGCCACCGGGTTTCTATTGTCACCGTGTAAACGTTCTTCTTCTCCGGTTTGTCATACCCGCCGTCGCTGGCTCGAGCCGTGTACGGGTATGTTCCGGTTTCCTGTAATCTCACTCGATGCTTCCGACCGTTGCGAATGAGCGGCCGGCGGACGTGAGCAAAGCGATACAACTTTGTGACGTTTTCCGTTTGCGCTGTGCGGACTTGTATGCACCGGGGCCCTCAATGCATCCGGCAGCCCCGTAGCCTGAGGCCCCGTCCGGAGCAACTAGCGAGGGGAGAGAGAGAGAGAGAGAGAAAAAAAAGAAAACAAACGAAAGCCAGCCAGCCAGCCAGCCCGGGAAATGGTCGTTTGAATGCTTGCTTTCGGATGGGGAACGGTGGTGCCTTCCGGCTGTGAGTGGTGCGAGGTGGTAACGCCGAGCAATGCTGTTGCTTTGCCCGAGTGCACACAACCTTTTGCCCTGTTGCTCGCAGGAGGAAACACACGCGTACATACCCACACATCCCACATCCCGGTCCGCTCAAAGGTCGTACAGGCGCAAGCTTGCCGTCTGATGTTCCCCTTTTTTGCATCTCATTCATTTGTCTTCGCACTCTTTGATAGCTTCAGCATGGTGCAGCGCAACCCACTGTGCACCGCGCCCGACCTGTGTCCTGCGCGGTGCTGCGCTATTTTATGTCGTCCGCTGAAAGTTCTAATGACTTCATGTAGCGCTGCCGGGGTGTCGGTGAATGTCCGCTTGCGTACAATGTGTACAAGTTTTGCCGGCCCCCGGTTTGCTGCCCATCCGCTGCTTGCAGTGTCGGGTGAGCAAAGTTGCCCCGCGGCAAAGGAAGGAGAGTACGAGATGATCTCCCCCAACAAGCAAGCAACACAGGTGGGTTCAAAAAGTGCCTTTCAAAAGATTCTGGCTCCCTTTCTCTCGCTGTATATCTCTCTTACTCTTTACTATATGTTCGATACTACATTGCCCTTTTGCATATGCAACCACACTCACGTAAATTTCTCCCGTTCACTATGCAAACGTGTTGCTCTTAATGTGCCGAGATGTTGAGATCGACTGCTTTCTCGCCCTCTCTCTCTCACACACACGCACATTCAAGCGCCCTAGTACCGGCTTCTGCCGGAAAATGTCCGGAAAAGCGGAAGCCCATGTTGCCTTCGAGCCGTTAGCGAGCAATTTTCCTAGGCGGAGCGGTAAAGAGAACATCATCCCACCCGTTTTGCCGCGTTAGATGGGGTGCAGCTGTATGGATCGTGTAGAAAACATACAAAAGGTACTTCCGCTGCACTTGGGTGCACCGTTTTCTTTAAGCTTTGTGCTCCGCTGGGCGAGAAAGCAATGAAGGTGCGGGGTTGGCGCGCACACGGTGACACGGGACGATAGGTGAAGGCCCGGTGGTATGGCAGCTTCTCTAATCACGTCGCACGCCGGCATGTGTTTGTGCTGTCGTCGGCACTGTTTGACTCCCCATTTTGTGCAGTAATTATTCTCCTGACAGGTGCCGTTCACCTACGATTTACATGATTGGTGGGAGGGCTTCCCGGGCCGATCGTGCCACGCGTTTGGCGCTGAAAATCGATGCATCTGCGATGCTGCAGCTTCACGGGAGCAGGAGGTGAGTAATTAAAATAAAACGTATCAATAAAGAACTGGGGCATGCATGATTGTTCGGAGCGTTTGTAGTCCTAAATGCGGAGTGATATTCGTCATTAACACGCAATTGGATGGGCGGTAGCAACATATCTTTGTGATTTTACGTGTTACAATTTAATGATGTCGCTAGCTATCGATGCAATTAAAAGATTCCGCTGATGGTATTGAGCCGTTAAGGCTTTTCCTGTGTTCAATTTCTGTGAAGGACTTTTACAGAAGCACAAAAATAAAGACAGGATAATTGCACAGTTTGATGAAAGTATGAATATTATCGATTTTAGGGCTATTGTAGCTATTACCTGACACATAGCGGCGTATCTTACTATACGCATTATTAAAGATACAAAGGTCAAAGATCTCACCCGCAATGGATGACTAACAAAAGAACATTAGTCGTAGCACGAACACTTCTTTGGAAATTTGGACGATTATTGAACCTTGCCATGTATAAACGAACTCTTAAGGCTATTCCAGAGTACTACAAAGTATGGAGAATGTCCTCATGGGAAAATCAATTGCAAACAGACTCTTCAGAACCAGCCAGTCGTACGGGTTTTTCGTGTGTTAGGGTCTCTCTGTCGTGGGGGTCCTTACAATGAAAAATCAAGGATTCTGCATTTTTCGGATCCATGTCTTCAACTATCCTAGCTTTGGTAGCATCTTCCTGATGTAGCTTTAGATGTTCTAGTGCTTCAATACCACACTATGCGTACGTTGGATCTCAACAAAATCGGAACTCGATACAATTACTTCGAATTGGTTCACGAGAGGAACAGTGCTGTCTATTCCGATCGACAATTGCAAACGAAAATCAGCCAGGCAAATGAAATTGACTACGATAAAGCCCAGATTGTCGGCCAATTAAATGAAGAATTTCACAAGAATCAGGAAGAATTTGTTTGGTCCCAGATTGAATCCAATTGTTTCAACATTACATAAATTTTTGCTTTAACTTATGAGATAGCGTATCTTTTTCCAACAGAAACAACTCAGACCAGGACCGTGTTGCATAGAATTGTGGATTATAGCAAAGAAGCAAAAAAGTTGCTCCGAAAACTCTCTAAACTACCAAAACCACCGAATATGGATAATCTGTTGCTGTTCGTTTGCCTTACCGAAAACTCAAATCGCACGCGAAATGGTTTGATGCTCCGCCGTATACCACGGCAGCAAGTAAATCATTCGCCGAAACAACAAACGAACGCGCAAAGTAAATTTGCTTTTATTTCACTATCCCGAACAGAAAACCCCGAAAACGCGACGCGACGTCAACGGTTGGCGGTGGATGGGGGGGTAGCGGTAAACCCACGATCAGGTAGGGCATTGGGACGCACGGGGTTATTTATTATTTTGCAATAATTAATTGGAAAAGTTCGATACACTGAGTTATGATTTACTTACGCGAGCTTTCCCAGAGCATTGGATGGTAGGATTAGTTAGAATGGGAATCGGTTTGGTTGTGGATTGAGCGAGCGTTTGTCGGGGCGGGAAAGCGAGTGAAAGCATGTGCGAGAGAGGGAAGCAGCAAGCAAATAAAAGTGTTTTTTCTCTCTATGGACTTTTGTGGAAGAGATTGTAAAGTTTAAAATTAAAGTTCAGTAAAGTTTGAGCTGGTAGCAATTAGCAGCTGCGTATCTGAGCCAGCCGATTTTCGGCAGATTATTGCCTATCTCGTGTACTTACGGAGTTGAAGGAAGGGTGGATTAGTGGCCCAAAGTATGCCGGGAAATTGTTAAAGCTGAGATTAAATTCCATTCTAAATAGATTTTTTCCGTTTATTATTAGTTAAACGATGAATAGCTTATGTTTTACCACACCTGACACCACCATAATACGAACTCAAGTTTGAGTTTAATCCCATGACCTTTATTTGGAAGATCGGCGCTAATGCTTCCCCGACGTTCCCAGTCCCAGTCGCTCGGTAAGTCGACCCTAGCAAATGTATGCCCACACTTGTACGAAGTTGAATTGAATGTATTCAAAAACACCACGCTTGCTCTCGATAGGGGAAACTTTAGCCAAAGTATCCCCCAAAAACGTAGGCAGGGACGATTCGGGATGGAGAAGCTTTAGTCCAAATGGCGATGACTAAACCGTGGTCCATGAGCTTAACCGATACGATTTACGCCTACCGGGTGAGAGGAAAGAGAGAGGGAGAGAGATATAGAGAGCTTAGCTTTACGGCCCCTGCAGGAGGATGCGGGGGAAATTATTCGCTAGACGTATCGTGCATACATTCATCTCCCCCCCCAAACAACCAACCAACCAATCCGCTCCTAATCCCACTGTCCCATTGCATTGCCCACTACATCTGGCAACAGATGACGCCAGCAGCGGTGATGATGGTTGAATTCTCGAAACCTTTCCGCTGTTCCACGAGCCACGATTTCTGCACCAAAAAGTACCGTCGGAACTGTGCGGAGGTTGGCCTTAATCGGACGAATACGGTAGTCCGACTCCCCCGTGTGCTGTGTGCAGTGCGTTGTAATGAGACGGGAATGTACAAGCGTAGGGATCTCGGTTTCGGCGATCGGCGTGTTGTTGCCGCTGTTGTGTTTTTGCTTCGATGGTTTTTTTTTAACGGCCGTTGGTAAGCGCCAAACTGGCCATACTCGAAATCAAAGAATAATTTAATTCCGCAACGAGCTGGCGGCCCGCTCAGCGCCCGAAGCAGCCCAGACGTCCACCTTTGCCCACGCTGTGTACTGCGGCGTACTGTTCGTGGCAGTGGGTGGCCATCCTTGGTGGTGTTTCCCATTGCGAATGGCGAATGGGACAGCCACTGGTTCGCTATAGCAGTTGGAGTTTTGGGCGCCCGTGCCAAGGCTTGATGCATTTTGGCGGTCCGAGCAAAAGTTCGAATGTCATCCCCGGGCATTCGGGAAGGATTCGGATTGGATTTCGGACTGGTGTACGGAAGGTACGGTCAGATGAGAGGAAAATTAAATGTGCTACCCAAACAGAGCCAATTAGAGGGTGCTAGGTGGGACCCGGGTGGGGGTTTGACAGTTGCTCGAACTGTCGTTTGGGGGTGCAAACATATCCTCTTGTTCGTAGTTATGCAGAGGAAGGTAGTTAAGGGTATTTGAAGTGGAAAGTAAACCTTTTGCTCGAATTAAACTGGTTAGTTGCAGCTATTTTTTTCTAAATAAAGGAAACATAACATTTTCCTGTTAAGGAATGTATTTTATTTTACCTAAAACAAAGCGATTCTATTCACATCAGTCGCAAATCAGTTCAGTTCGCTTGAGCTAGAGTGAAAATTAAGAATTAAAGACACTCCCTAACCGTTCGCCCGTAAACGCTAGATCAAAAGGGGCCAACTGCCGATGAAGCGTTGGCGAACGAACAGTGGCGATCGTTCACTACCATACGGTGCAGCGGTTTCGATGCAACCGGCTGCACAAATGAATGATTCTAATGTACTCATTAATTAACGACGAACCGTCCTTAGCCGATGGTTCACAATGGGCGGGAAAACTTTACCATATGCGCTAGTACTTTCACGGGGTTGGACGGCGAAACGTTACGATGTCTGCTACCAGTACACCAGAGTGCGCATGCTGAACTGTGCAGATTTGGTAGATTGAATTACCGCAGAAGAAAGTTTAGCATCGTGATCGTGTGTTGCCGGCCGGGTATATGTGTGATCTTTGCCATGCACGGCACGGCATGGTGGAAATTTCCGGCGAAATACATAATATGTGGCATTCGATTATGGCGATAACGATGAAAGCCATTAGGAAGCATGATGGCACGTGTGTGTGTGTGTGTGCATTAGCTGTTTAAGTAACATCGCGATGAGAGGGAATGTTCGAAAAATGTACGAACCATGCTCAAAATAAATCAAACTGCCAACTCATGATAATGTTAGGGTATGCAAATGGTGGTTTCTTTTTTCCAAGAAAACGGATTTGCTGCTCATTATATCAGTCCCGAGGCCATATTTTAATGAATACCCTCGCCGAAAGTTCGCATTGGCAGTATTTTCCTTGTGATTGACCAAACCAAACAATTGCGAAATCCCATTGCAGGTAATATTGAAATAGTTGTGTCTAGTTGTTTAATTTGCAGTAAAAACTCACGCGTCCAGCTTTTTTTCCAATAATTCTTCAGAAACGGATGTTGTGGCATTGCCGAAAGTTATTAACTGATTTTGCTTAACTGATTCTAACAGAATTATTAGTATGGGGAAAACAAACGGCGCGGAAATGGCAAACAAGATAATCTTATTAAGGGCATGTGATAGGCATATCGACATTAAACAGATTCAGAACTTGTATTGTTGTTTCGCCTACGCTTTTAGGAAGCGATCGTTCCGGATAATTCGTGTAAACTTATGTCGGATAAGATTTGAGAACAATAATTGTTGGAATTTCGTAATAATTGTTGGAAAAACGGTACAAGTAGTGGTAGGAAAACTGATGTTTTCTTGGAATCGACTCCGGGATCGGCTCCAGAATTGGTTCCGGAATCGCCTATGGAATTGGCTCCGAAAACCTGCTCCAGAATCAGAATTGGTTCCGAAATCGTAATCGGCTTCAGAATCGGAGTTCGGTTCCCAATTCAAAATCGGCTTCGAAATCGTATTCGGTATCGTCATTTCCATAAGAATAGGCGTTTGGGTCCAATGATACTACACCCAAACGCTCCAATTCCGGTGCCGATTCTGATTTCGGAGCACCGGAATCGGCTCCGAAGTCAACTGCGAAATCGGTTTCGGAATCGATTTCGGAATCGGAATCGATTACAGCATCAGAATCGGCTCCTGCATTGATTCTGAACACGGAATTGGAATCGGGTGGGTAAAATTCCGAGCTCCCATACATTCAGCGATGCATAGTTTGATTTTCAAAAATGATGAAGCCTACAGCATGTAATAAGCACATCAAGTTGTCTGGAATTGGACATTTTAATGTTGTTTCCTAATTACCATGTCCGCTTTGTGTATGATGTTTTGTGTATGAGCTGAATAGGAAAAGGAATGTATTTATGTTTACTGGCATTTGGCAACGCTACCATACCATACCTCAATCAAAACAATTTATCCAGCAACATCAAAAGCAACATCACATTTTAAAACACTTTAAGCATATTTCATCAAACGATTTGCAAAGCATTCATCTACATTTGGGTTTGATTTGTGTTGCTTTGCACTTGCTGGCGTGCTTCAAACGCTTCCGCGGTTAATGAGCACCCGCAGAAAGGCACCACATAGCGAATCATTGAAATACACTTGAAATTCTCATCACTCCAGCGGTCAAAAAAGAACCATTTACCGGTGTGGCAATACACGCGAACAGCCAAAAAGGGTCATCCATTTTGAGCCCAAATAATCGCGCCAAACAACTACCTCCATTAATATACCGCTCGAAACCCGGCACCACCTCCGCGTTAGCGTTAAACCTTTCCCAATCGATTGCATCGCCCCGTTCGCAAGATTGCACCATAACTGCATTCCGTTCGACCGATGAATGTTATTGATGAATATTGATGACACTGGCGCACGTTTGGATTGGGGAGGGAGGCAGTGGAGGAATTGGAGGACGGAGCAGCAAACGGTCAAGCGCAGGTAGGAAACGTCATTTTGTCTCACATTTTCCCACCTCCCCAGCTCGTTTGCAATCAACTTTACCTCACCCGGCCTGGTCCGGCCCTTTCATTCGCCCCCTTTGCACAAACGATTCGCAAAAGCGCAAATTATATGCATCTATCTAAATTGCCTTCTGAAATGGAGCACCATTTAGAGCATTCGATTCATCTTAATTACTGACCTCACCCAACCAGTTTGTGCAGACACACCGACGAGCTCGTGGCCAGTCCCTATTGGAATATGCACCCGTGTGCTTTTCCCTCTCGCACCCCCCGCGCTTCTTAAAACCGGTACAAGCATTTTACGGGGCGAAATTATTTTGGTGAACATTTTACCGATCTAATTAGAGTGGCGCATTTTGCATTGCCCCCCGGGGGCAGCCAGGGTTGACCAGTACTACACCTCTCCGCCCGGTGTAGCGTTTGAGCACCGGGCATGGTGCGGGCTGAGCACCGGGTTCCGGGTTGTGTTGCGCCTGTTGCGCTAGAAACCGGTCGAACGCCGAACGTGGAAGAGAACGAGTCGTAGAACTGGGACAAAAGAAACCAGCCAACCTTGGACAGCCCTTGCACAGGGCCGAGCGGCCGAAGGGAAACCGAAAAACCTAAGCACCATGAAATTCACTACCATCCATAAGCCCGTAACGGTGGCTAGGACGAACCATGGCAGGTTTGTCTCCACCTTTTCACCATAAAAACCAGTGCGAGCGACTCATGAATATTCAACGGGACACATTTTCTTGCCCTCGGTCAAAACCCCCGGACTACCTACATACATACATACACACATACACACACACAGCCACAAACCGGACGCATGCATGCAGAGTTCCTTGGTAGTGCGGTAGTCCGTTCAGCGCACCGCAACCGGGCATCGTTTGAGGGCGAAGGAGGTTCCGCCAGCCACATGGCCACCGTGGTACTGATTGGTCAACAAAAGCCCAGCCCTTCCTCCCTCCCCCCTCCTCTCTCACCGGTAAGGATGTTGTTGTGGAGGACGTAGTGAAAGCTCTGCTGGCTTCCGAAAACCGACCGCTTCGGTGGAAAGCATAACGTGATGAAGGATTTCTCTTTCTATGCTTCCTCCCCCCAACCCTTGTGGAGGAGTGCTTCCTTCCGTTTGCAAAGAAGGGGCCTGGGCAGTAGTTTGCCGTGCAAAGTAAACCCCTGCCAAAAGGTAACCAACAAGCTCGCTCTTGGGGAGTTGGGGTGGTTCGGAGTCCCCGTATGCAAAACGCACCCACCGCGGTGGAGGAGGGCTTTTGAATGAAGGAGTTTGACGGAAAAATTGGCAGTCTCTGTAAAATGTTTGGTCACGTAAAACACAGGTTTACACAATGTCCCTTTGCCGGTGTGCTGAAGAAGAGGGCCGGGGGTTGTGTGTGTGTGTGTGTGTCGGGGCTGGGCGGGAAATGAGTTACGAAGGGAAAATAACTGGTTTCCATCGCTAGTTTTAATCAGTCCACTAACCACTTGCATGAATGCCCATGTACGGGTGGGGCTGTTGCTAATAGAGGTAGGGATTTAAAGGGTGGATTCATGTGCGTGATTGTAGTGTGTGTATGTGTGTGTGTGTGCTGAAAACCGGGTTCCTTTGAACTTGAAGTTTTCGGTAAGCTTTTCTTGTGTAATAGACTGGTACGTAAATTAGCATTTTTAATTTTCGTTCGCTACTTTACTTACCGCCATGAGGCTTTAAACACGATGTTTGGTGTTGTTGTAGACGTGGTCAGTTTGTATTAACAAATAAACATGGACAGATTTACATTTGTTTGTTCTTTATAGGCTGTTGATACTTTATTCCATACTAGGCAGCTGAATAGTCAGTCCTTGCTACGGAAGGACAGTCCATTCTAGGCTTGAACCCATGAGGGACACAACTGTACCACGGGACCGCTCTGGCTATTAAATGATAAAAATTAAATTAATCTATTGTTGTAATTACTTAGGGCATCTTCTGAATACTATTATGGTCTTTCGCGCTCTGTTTCTTTCTCTCTCTCTCTCTTTATCTCTCTCTCTCTCTCACACATACACTCACATACATTCAATAGAGAGATCGATATTTGTTCGAGTAATTGATTTAGTTAATAGTTTTTGGATTTATTTACTAGCTTTTTGTAATACTTCTTGAAATAACGATCCATTTAGTCATGCTTTTGACCCTCAGGATGACAGCGAGTAATTACACTGCGGTAAACCGAACTGGATGAGATCGCTGCGGCCTTTTAGACAGTGGGTCTAAACAGTGGGTTTTGTCAATCAAATTTATTTGTGTATTTACTTATATAATTAGATGAGGTTTTCAAATATGTTTAATTCTTCATTTGAAGTCTTATTTAGCGTGAAATGTCATTTTAATATGACCCGATCATAAATAATTTTCTAGGATGATCGGTTCCTGGTTGCAGCTACCCGTCCATGTAGATACTCGATCTCCGACAAGTCCTGCTTCACCACGATCCAGCCATTTAGCTCTCGTGTAATAATGCACTTTTATAAAGCACCTCATCAATATTTTGCTTCATTTCTCACCAACTCGGAAATTCGATTTAGAATCCACCATAAAACTCGTACTCATATGTTTTCTCTTTTTTGAAGAAAGAACCCATTAGTGAGATAATCATTTAAACGGCAATTGGAGGTGTTGTACGGACGGTAACCAGGAAATCGGAATAATAAATAAATACACTTATTGAGCGTTCCAATCATACCAATGGCGGCTTTTCATCGTTCCAAAGCAAAAAAGAAAAGAAATATACCTCCCGATGGTCGTTCTGCACGCGTACGAGTGGTGCAATCTATTTGCTGAGATGTATTCAATTTAGGCGGCCGCATTAACGTACAGCCCACTTCCAATCAGCTGTACATCCTAATTTATTTACTTAAATAAAGCCAAATGAACATTCTAAGCCACTGCTAGGGCACAGGAGCTAGGGTAGTAACGGCAACGGCAGCGAGACACAAAACGCCTCCAGCATACTAAACAAAATGGCCCATCGTTCCCACCGTATTTGGAATCGTAAATCCCGGCCACGTACGGACTAACGCATTCATACGCGCATCAATTGAGCTCAACATATTTGTTACCGTTGTGGCAAACGGTGGCCTGCTGTAGAGAAGCCCGTTCTTCCGGTGAAAGATTGTTTAGTGTGTTTCGCGCGAAAAAGGCGGTCTCCAAACAATTTCATGTACAATGGCTGGTGTATTAAGAGGGAAGCGTTCATATTTAGCTTCCTACCAATGCGTGTGTGAGTGAAATAATCGATTGTTTTACATTAGTACCTTGTGCATCGACTCTGTCTGTTTGATGGCGCAATGTGAACGGTTTATAAATTCGTTTGCTGAACACAATCGATTCGGCCGGTAAGGATGCTATTGAAAGTCACATCAAAAAAATTCTTACGGTAAGCTGGGCAGTGGGTAGAGTGGGCAGAGTTAAAAGTTTGTTCCGCCTTTTGTTTTTATCTCTCTTTTCTCCACCTTCCACGTCTTAGCGCCGGTCACACCACATGCACAGGAAGTGGATTGGGCGCTTTAAGTCAACAGCTCGGCGGTTTTGGATGAGTTTATGATTTCTGAAAGTAACGTGCCACCCTGCCACGGTGACGCGTGTGCGCCGGGGCTATATCCCGCTGAAAGGCTTACGCCGACCGCCGATGCTGGGCGGAACATTCTGGTGACGCTTTTCCATTAAAAGTTCATCTGGGCAACTCTCGAACGTAACGAGACTTTAAACGCCATCCAATTCGAGCAGCATTTAGGACTTAGTTCGGTTTGCGCCCAACTTTGTGGACACCGCTCCGTCAGGTCCTCGCTCCGGCTCGGTCGCGCGCCCCGGCTCGGCCGTCCGCCTCGCTTCGAACAATCTAGCCTCGAGAGGGAGCCACTTTGGACAACGAGCGAAAAGAAAATAAGAGCGAACAAACGCGGTGAAAAGTCAAGCTTTTGTGCCTGCCGCTCGGCCCCACCTTACGCCGCCGCGTCCGAGTGTTTGGGGTGAGTTTCGTGGATGGCTTCTCCGCGGGAGGTGCCATCTGAAATGGATGCCGTTGGTTTACTTTTTTTTTGTTGTTGTTTGATTTTGTCCTGTCTTGGAGTGCGCTGTATGAGCAAGAAGTGGTGAGAGTGTATGGGTAGAAAGCGTTGCTTCCATACACTTCCGCCGGGTCGAAACTTAACAACAAAACCCTACTGTTTGCGTTACTACACAGCGCAGCACTGCAGCAGGCGGGAAGAGTTTAAAAGCTCGCGCAAACACACACAAACATCGAGCACTACTTGCGTGCTAATGTTGACTGGTAAAGCGGCGTGAGTTGTTGCACGCTTGGTAAAGGGCGTGAGAGTTCTTTGATAAGAATGAGAGCAATAACAACAACACATATACCGAAACGTATACCACTTCTCTTCGTTTAGGCAAATCGTGCAACTTTCATTGGAATAAGCAACTTTTACATCAACGCGTGATAAAGTGTCAGGGTAGGAACAAAAAAAAAAACATACAATTGATAACTTCTACCCGGTAGGAGGGTTTCTGAAATAAAAAATAAGGTTGAAGGTAAATGTCGTAAACTGTTGGCAGTTTTTTTTATACAAATTGTGCCGGTTTGACACATCCATCGCCAAATGTAGTAAAAAATCCTTTTTGTATAATAAAAAAAAAAACATTCAAAAACAAAACTAAATGCAACCTTCAGTCAGAATCATATTACAAAGTGAATGTTACACGCAGGATGGCCGACACCATCCTCTTCAAGCAAAACTACTCGCTCATGTTGTATGTGAATGTTTTGTGACAAACTGGTTAATTTCTGGCCTGATTCTAGAGCGACGGAATGCAAATTTGATGAAAGGATAAACTCCGGTATGTACGTTTGCCGGGCCGGATACTGCCCAGGTCTTAGAAGCGATGTTGGGTTCAGCATGATGTTGATTTTCAACTTGATTTACTCCGAGCGTTAAAAAGCTCCAACGGAAATAGGAAGCATTCGTGTGAAGTTAGCACATCAGCACATTTTGTTTTATCACCTTCAAGACACGGTACAGTCTAATTTTGCTAGGAACGGTTATTGTTGCTTCAATGAGTTTGACGGATCGGGGTTTCCTCCACTTGTGGGTGGAAGTCGATCTAATGTGCTAGTTAACGCGTAGTTGTTTGTAATAATATGTGTAATATCTTATGGAAGACATTAGTACTAATGAAGCGAAACATTTACATGTCTTGATGCAGAGATCGTGCAGTTGATCTAAACGAATTGAATAATTATTAAAAGTTAACAGTCCCTTACAGTACTGTTGTAAGTTTTCGTTAAATGGTAATTCTATTTTTTGTTGTGTTCATTCGAATTTCGAAACGTAAATCGCACACGTAAAGGAAAAGGTTGAAGTTTAGTAGAATTCGTATACCACAGTAATCGGAAAATTCCGTAGAAGTGGGAATTTTCGCTATGCTCATGTATGAGCGATTACTCACGAACCGACAGCATAAAAAAGTGTTTAAGCATAAGCGAAAAATTACCTATAATAGCTCTGCTTCCTCATAAATGATACCTTTCTGCGATTTAACTTTCCGCGCGAATAAGCAACACAATTTAGGTAACACACTACGCGGTAAACCCGCTTCAGTTTGTATTTTTCATAACCCTTGCCCACCGCCAAACCCTGCGGTGCTGATGGCGCTGGTAGTAGCGTTCCAAGCGCACCGGCACCGGCAGCTTGCGTCATCGCCCACCTACGGCCGGTGACTGGTTCAGCCGCTCGGTGCTGCCGGACAGCTCTGCCTGACGGTGAGCCTAGACATGAAATATTCACCAGAACTGGGGCCCGGGCCCTGCTCCGGTCTCTCGGTCCGGTTGCGCGCAAATCTCTACAAAAACTTACTGCCCTGACCTCCGGCAGGCGATCCGCTCTGCATCGATTTTTCTGCTCACCGGTTCTCAGTACACACGGTGCGAGAACGCACGGATCCCTAGATCCGGCCACCGAGTCACCGGCGCGGTATTGTCGAGCAGGAGCGAACGGCCCAGCGAAACAAATCCCGAGCGTGTCGTACGGCGTGTTGGGGTTAATTCGGCACGATAAACAGAGCCGTTCGCCGTCGTGCTGGAGAGCGGCGATGCACGGCCGGGCGGAGAGTTGTGTGCACGAAAATGTGGAAACAACTCCACCCGCTTACCCATTCCATCAACTGGTGCGAGTGTGTTGTCAGTGAGGTTCTCGGCCGTGATGAATCCCGTACGGAAGTTTCGTCCAGTTCGCTTTGATGCTAGTTGATAAAAGAGAACGCACACCAAACGGGCGATACCGGCTGGAAACAATCGAAGACATGTCAGCTAAACGCAGCACAGCAGCAGAGTAATGAGAGGATTGTTGCAGAAGAAAAACACACGTGAGAAGTGGTTGACCGTGAGAGTGAGAGTGGTTGCCCAATGTTGCATTCTCACGTGCAACGCATGTTCTAGGTGTAATGCTTCCCTCCTGTTGTGGTCGATGGTCAGTTCCAAAGCACCAGCTGGTCCGAGATGATGCGCTCAATGTGGAGACTTTCACTCACTCCTTGTTACGAAGTTGCTCAGAGCGGGGAGCTCAGGAGCTCACCGATGACAGCTGAGAGGACATTCCATCACAGTGGCTGATGATTTTATGCATCCTTGTTCAACAGTCGTTGAGTCTGGGCGCGGTTTGACATGTGTGGAAAAAAAGTCACCGATGCATCCGTCCAGATACTAACAGCCGCTGTATTATGCTGGCGATCGCTACATCTCGTTAGTAGCCATTATTGTTTATAAGATAAGAATTTCCTAAAACTTTTAGCTTTCCCGCACGCATTTTGCCCTCTGCGGATGTGTAGGACTACAAATGCTTTCCAGAAACATGAACTCTACCATTTCTCTCGCACACGAATCAACGATTTCACGACCAATAATCATCATCGAACCTCTCCAGCATGCTCATATGTGTGTGTGTATGTGTGTGTGTAGGATTGTGAGTACCGAAACCATCCCAGCTGCTTCCACGCGTGAGTGCTCCCGGAAAATGACAGCTCCTGCACACAACACCTTCGCGCGCAGTGCGCACGCGCAATGGAAAACGAAACGAGCCCGACCAAAACGGTGGCCCAATTTTCCCTGGGCGAAGGAGCGTGAGTTCGGAATTTTCCGTTCGCAGTGCGTGTGCGTTTTGGGGCACCCGGTCCCGTTCGGTTCGTGGGGGCATCAGTTGGAAATTGACCACGGTCGCGTTCGCTCAACCGTTCTCGCCGCACGTGGACGTGCTCGTACCGAAACCTGGGATAGCCATCCAGTTTTGCCTGCTGGTAAGGTGGATTGTTTTGGGCGTTTGTGTTTTGTTTTGTTGTGTTGTGCTGTTCGTTTTAACACGTTGACTGGTGCACTGCGCCACAAGCGCCATATCACGCTGCTGACTGAGGTGGTGAAATTGTTGGTGCGGGGTGGGTCAGGTGTGAATGTTTTGCTGCGATGCCAGCGACCGAAGATACCGAAGGATACAGTGATGCAGAGGGATGGTGAATCGATGCGACAGTGAGAGCGTTCCCCTCCATTGCTGGAAGGCCCTCGGCCACGGTGTCACAGTTCTGCCGCTTCGAGAAGGAACCGAGCAAAACAAAACCAAAGTGGAAAAGATTCAAGAGCGTGTGTATTGGGGTATTGGGGCAAATCCTTCGGGAAGTTGTCGCCCAACGGAAATTCCCTTGAGGTAGCAGTGCTTCCCGTTCTCCCCCGCCCAGGTGCTAGTGTATGTTGTGGAACGTACCTGTGCGTGTGCTCTTGTGTATGTGTGCGCATTTGTATAGTGGGCGAATGGTTGTGGTGAACGCAGTGCTCGGCAAATGAGGTGCGCTTGGAATGAGTGTTTCGAGGAGAGTGGAGCACACTCACACTAACGTACCACACACAGTACACACACACACACACGCTCTTGTACACATGGTGCGCTAGTGGGAAAGCAAACTGCAAGGACCTCTCGGGCTGCTGCCAGTACTGAGCTGCCATAGTCAAAGCGTGCAAGGGGCTGTTTCTTCCGTGCGCGTCCATACCCGAGGTGAAAAGCCCACGCGGTGCGAAAGGATTTCAATCGAGCAAAACACGAAGGGCGCAGCATCCCGGTGCCGCGCCACAAAGCACGAGGGACTAGTTTATTTTCTATCAGCGTTACACGGCACGTTTCATTGAGCTGGAGAGGGTGGAGGGTAAGGCGTAGATATACACACGCTCACATAGGAATACGCTACGCCGCTTTCACGTGGATGTCCTTAGTTCCGGGGCAGTCCCATCCCTTTCCTAACTTGGACCGGGGTGTTACTCCCCGAGCAAAGTTTGCAAAAGGTGTCGATGAATAACCGCGAATGTGTGTGTTTATGCGTTTGCCGTGTGTGTGTGTATGTGTGCTGCCACCAACCAGCAGTGTGTGTTGTGAGTGAGTGTTGTGTTGAAAAATCGATGCTAATGAATAATTAACTACTCACTCCGCTTGAACCGAGAGCACACCAAGAGCACGCGAGTGTATGTGAATGTGTGTGTGTGTGTGTGTGTGTGTGTGTGTGTGTGTGTGTGTGTGTGTAAATGTATGTGTGACAGAAAAGGGAGTAGTAGTAGCAGCAGGCCGTACACGGTTTGCTGCGCCTAGTTTGCTTGGTGTATGGGTTGTATGGTCCACCGTTTGTTAGTTCACCCTTGGTTCGTTGGATGCAGTGGAAAAAATAGTGGAATGACAGATAAGAGAGAGATATATAGAGAGATCGCGTGTGTGAAAAAGAGAGAGAGAGGGAAAGTGAGAGCGAGCAGAAAAGAGAAGAAGATTTTGTGACGAAGAATTTTGTAACCTGGGGCTTGTGGCAGAAACGCGTGTGAAAGCATCACAAGTGTACGAATCGTGTGCTAAGTAATTTCAACTGTACGCCCAGCCACCGACGGTTCGCTTACGAAAAGCGAAAAGGGCTGGTGTTGTTGGGGTTGAGAATCGATTCAAACCGAAGGATTGGGCGAAAGTGAGATAGAGAGATTAAGCAGCCGACGCAAATGCTGTTGACGGTGAATTGTGAATTGACCCAAAAGCGCCAAAGCTGTGTGTGCGCGTGTGGAGCGTGAAGCACAACAACGAGATCTAGTGTGGCGTACAACCCTTTTGCGTTGTTTGGACGCATGAGCGACTGTGTAGTGTATCTGTGTGTGTGTGTGTATCTGTAGAATTGTTTCCCACAAATGTCGTTTGACGTGTCGAGTAACCGGAGCAGTTACACGCCAAGATGTTAGTTTTGTTTGCCGAACTAACGCATAACCACCGGCGGCAGCATCAGCAGTAGTAGTAGCAGCCGCAGCAGCAGTGAGCAGAAGAATAGCGCACCGGGCCGAAGAGTGAATACTAACTTGGACGATAGGCATCAAAACTCTACCCTGCTACGGTTCCGATGGCGGCACGTTGAGCTAGGTTAGCGGCGGTGAGCTGCGATGCCGAAAAGTGATTCAATTATGCTGGAAATGCTTTTGAATAAATTACAATAAATTTTGCCAGCATCGTTTTTCGGCCGGCACAGACATATTGTAGATGCCACTGTCAGGACGAAATAAGCAAAAAAAAAAAAACACTGTTTTTACGAGAGAAAGAGCATGGGAAAAGGAAACAAGGATCCCCGTGTGCACGGTGTTATTGTTGATTCCTGTGTGCGTTGGTCGGATCGGCTGGCGGAGGTGATTGTTTCTTTTTTCGTTAGTTCTATCTTGGCTAGAAGATTAAGATTTTCTCCTTTGGTATCCTGCTAGAATGTTTCGTGTTTGGATTTCGGAGATGAAACATTGTCTGCGTAAGCGAGCTGCGCTTAAGAAAAAATCCCTTACATTTTGTTATGCGGGTCGCTTGAGAGATGACCTTCTAACTATTAGTTTCTGTAGACGAGACGTTTGGAATGAATCCATCACAATGAAGCTGAATTTTTTTAGAGGAATGTGCCGACGGGATTCAATTATTCTGTCGTTAAAACTATATGATCTTGATGTGTTCATAAACACTCCATAAAATGTGAATTTTAAGCGATAAACGCAGCGCTTCCTATTGCTATTTAAACATGCTTTTACTGTCTTTTTGCTCCACGTGCGTGTTGATTTTTCATTTCCCGTTTCACACACACCGAGCTAGATTGAATAACGATCGAGATGAATCATCCATTTGGCGTGGATGAGGTGACACAACCGAGGCTCACACACACACACACACACACAAACAAAAAGAAGGTGTTGGATGAGTTAAAGCTTACAGAAAGCGTACAAAAAAGCACACCCAACAACCTAATAGTATTCGGACCAGGGAAAGGATATTATCATCATCAACATCAGCAGCAGCAGTCGCAACATTCGTACCAGCAGGATAGTGTGGTTTTCCAACTTTTCCTACCGTCACTTTCTTCCATTACACGACCAGCCACCCTGCATTGCTTAACATAAGCCATCTTACCCCGAGTTGGTGGGGAGACTAGATTCATCTGCTTTTGGTTGTCTTTGCCCCTGCAGGGAGTTAAAGATAGAGAGAGAGCGAGAAAAAACGGTACAAACGGGAAAGAACACAACACAAAAAATAGCCCTTGGGCCCACTACCTTCGTTTTTGTCAGTCTGTCCCGTGTTTCGTTCACTTCTTGATAAACATGGGCAAGAGATTAGGGCCATGCCTTTGACATGTTTGTGACATGGAATCGTGAAAAAGCCTAGGATGGATTCCGGTTTCTTGTACGGTTCGTTGTTTTTTCTTGGGTTTTACTCTTCTCGTACCCATCTCGTTGCTAGCAGTGCGGCCATTGGGGACAGGTTGAGCAAGAGAACGCAAAAAAAGAAGGCAAGAAACCAAATTGAAGAGAAACCGCACAAATACGAGAGACAAAAAATCCATTAATTCCTACTACATCGAAAACAGATCAACCTGAGCGTGCGGCACAGTACAAGTTGGGAAACGATGCCCCGTCGGTGGAACTTAATTGTATTCTTGTTGGAATTTTCTTGCCCTCGATGCGATGGGAAACACCGTCTTACCGGAAAGTGTCTTGAAGCCCCCACGGGGCTGTGGACCGGTCAAAAGCAGAGTAAAACAATTCAGTCACGTAGAAGCGAAAACAATGGGGTAAAATATCATCACCCTTAGGAAGAGGATGTGGAGAGAGAGAGAAAAAAAACAAACATCCTCAACCCATAATTGGCAACAATGAGGTTTGGAGGGTGGCCGCCGTTTTTTTGCTGCTGCTGCTGCCATGCTCCTGCTGTTGTTCTTAACCGATCCCTTTCGGGGCTGGCAAATAAAGTTGCAGCAGCAAAAAAAATAATCGGCGTACAACTTCGTCAATGATATTACGCTTGGCTCGTGCACGCAGCACAGGGGCGTTGTTCTGCTTGCCCGGTTGGAACTGCATTAAGTTTTCTCAATTATTCGCACAACTTTCGGCGCGGATAAGATTAAGTTCACTCATAAATAAACAGTTTAGTCCAGCAGGGTTCAGCAAAGCATTCTTGGTAGGAGCTAAACAGCAAAAAAAAAGATGCACCCGTTGGTGCGAGCAAAGGATTCCACTCCTTCTGGGTTGGTTGCCGCGTTGATACACAATCACAGCGAACTGATTTTCTGACCCGTTTCGATGGCTATATTACGCGCGGAGAGTTGCGCCACCGCCTCTAATATTGTCGCGCACATTTCGCGTCGTGCGGTCGCTTCAAGTGATGGATGAGATGAAAAATTAATCCACGTTGACGAGGCACTGACGCGAACCCGGACGACGGCTGGTGCGATCAAGCAAAAACCCCGGGCTTACAGCTTTTTTTTGTTGTTATTTTGACTAACCGTTTCTAACACCGCACATGACCCGGAGGGAAGGATTTTCAAAGGCAAACGGAGCGATGGAAACGACACCAACGACAATGCGAGTGGGCGGCCATCATATTGGCCATGTGTGTGTGTGTGTGTGTTTGTGTAGGAGTGTTGCGCTTTTTTCCCGTGCCTACTTTGCCATACTTGCCATAGTAGGGTAGGGGAAAACTGTAACAACCAACTCTACCAGCGTGACTCCTAATGTGAATAAATGAAACTGAGCGAAATGGTTGATCCTGGCTGATGCTGCTGCTGCCTCTGCTACCGGCGTGATGAATTTGTTGATGGGCGTAAGCCAACATTCATGGATTCACACACGCATGCTAAAAGCTGGCATTCGTGGAACTCTTTGGGCTCGTGTGATGCATCAAATGGAAGATTTAATCCTTTCGGTTTCATGGCAATCACTCTTCCCACCCAGGTGTGGTGTGAAAATGCGATCAGTGTCATTTGTTTTGGTGTTTTGTTTTTGTTTTCTGTGCTTCCGTGACACGTGTGACACGACCTGCCAGCTTTAAGGTTCACTTTTACATCCCCCTCCTCCTTCCCCACAGGTGCAGGTGCAAACTACTGCCACAAGAATGATACCGCAACCGCCAGAGTGCGCCACACAGTGAGTGCAGACTGTCCAGCCGGACTTCGAAGCCCAACACATCAAAGGTGAAGAGTGAATATTCTATGCAGAGTTTTGCATGAGGCGCAGGTGTGCATAATCGGTGGGGCCGAAGTTCGGTGGAAAATGGAATAAGCAGTGCAAAACGGTACCTGTCACCCGAATCAGCCCCGGAACTCACAGGCCACGGTGTGCCGAAAAGGTGTGCACGAATCATTTTATCCCAGCTCGCTACATCAAACCTTGTGCTTTGATCCCGCGTTTGAAACCGTGCACCGCGTACAACCGGGAACGATCTGCCAAAACAAGCTCCGGTGTCTCCGGAAGGCTCCCGGGGTGGAACGATTTTCCCGCGAAAGCGGGGCAAAAACGCCCTCTCCCAGCATCGAGCCGAATGTGTATGTGTGTGTATATGTGTGTGTGTGTTTGTGGTGATCCTAGCCGACGCCTTTCGGCTTGTGCACAGAATCCGCCATCATCAAACTGGTAAGCTCTCTCTCATTTGATCTCTCTCTCTCTCTCTCTCTCTCTCTCTTGCACGCATTCTCTATCAGCACTCTCGTGCTTGATTTTCTGCCGCACTTTTTATTGCACTTTCGTTGTACCGTTCGCCATCCTTACCAATCTCACCGCCATCTTACCAATTCCGTTTGCCCTGACCACCCTCTCCGCCATCCAGTAAAAACCTGTTTTACCCACGCGTTGAGGATGTAAACATAAGAAACACATTCCGCCCATTAACCAGCGGCATAAAGCATACGCATTTGCGAGATTGAGTTTCTCCTAAGGTTTGAGGATGTGGGCCCCACCCATGTACCAGTACCTGATGGTGCCGATGGGGATCCTCCCCCCGGGGAGGTTGTATGGAATACGAGGGGGTGAAGCGGAGACGTAAGGTCATTACCGAAGTAGCGCTAGCCTTGCAACAAAACTTCACCATTAATGGTTTTGCGATGCTCGCGAGACTCCAACGCCGTGCCCCGAGCGTGTCCAACTCGCACCTGGCGTTGGTTGTGCCGAAGGGGCGCCCGCCTTATTCATGGTAAGCGGTTTGGGCTTTTTCGCTCGTGTCTGCTCGTGGCGCGGGTATTTCGCATTAGCACGTGGATGGACTTCATGAATTTTGAACTAGGAAAAATGGTTCCATGCCGCTGACCGCGTTTCGCGTGAAGTACTGGGCGGCTCCATCGCTGCTGATGTATGATGACGTGTGCTTGAAGGGTGAGTTCAAGCTAAAGCTTAAGCGGGAGATGCGTCAGTATTGGGGTGATGTAATAACAAAAAAAGCCAACAGTGTACAGTAGCACTAACATCACATTATACGGTAATTATACGGTATTTTCTCGATCCGAAGTATTCTGCTTTGCTGCTACTGGAACGGTGGATTTTTGTTTGCAACTTGCAGGGGTTTAAATACGTACTTCTTTCAATCAATGTGCCCGTTTAATTGCTTTGCCAGATTTTACTGTCAATGGTTTCCATTTCAGACGGCTCCAGCCAACCATTCGGAGCCGCAACATTACACCGGTATCAGGGTAAATAATGAGACTTGTGTTAATTAAACATAAAGATTTCCAGCCAATTAAATATTTCACCGGTTTGGGAGAAATTTGATCTTTTAATTGAATTGCTTCAATCGCTCGGCGTAAACAGTGCAGAAACCAAAAAAGAAAGAAGTACAAAAAAAAAATCATTAAGCATGCAAAAAGAATGCAGAAGCGATGTAATTGGGAGAAGCGTACGTTTTCGCGTGTACGGTTGCGCGTCCCCAACGCTGGGGGCAATGTGGATAGGTGGAGAATGCGGCATCGATTGAAGCCGCTGGATCCTTGCCTACACGCTAAAAGCAGGGAGAAGCGCGTATTACGGCTGAAACGTTTCGATGGCAATTAGTTCATTTGCAATTTAAAACGTTTCCCTCTCTCGCACATTGTCAAATGGTTCGCGACGTTCCTTTCGTTTGTAACAGAAGCGGTGAAAACGATGAACTCTAAAGTGGTATTCCACAGCACAAACATTTTCACAAATAATTGAAGATAAATAGCATTTGCTAGTAATATAGAAAATGAGCCCAGCTTTAGGTAGCAAAAGAAAGTAAGTTTTCATGTGATAGGATTGTTGTGGTTTGTCAACTATTTGCAATCAATTTGTTATCATTTCCCAAAGCTCAATTGCCGTTAACCCTAATGTAGTGCATGAGTGTTCCGATATAAAAAATAAAGTGTAAAAGTTAAACCAACAGCAAGGAAGTAAATCATGTCGAACGAAACGGCTTAACAAATGTTGTTAAGGATTAATAAATGCTGTATTTTGTTGGCGAAGAATTAATTTCGTTTCGCAATCGCAAAGCCCGCCTAAGCGGCCGCTTGATTGATGTTGTTAGGAAATAAACGACAACATGCACAACGACGACATCAACAAAAAAGAGGAAGAAAAAGTAATAAAAAAATCCTCCCCTGTAAGCCTCCGTTAGCGAATGGCTGGGGAAAGGCCACCACAAAAAACCCCCAACAACCTCTGACTCAACCAAGGAAAGGACTTGTGTGTATGTATATGTGTGTGCGTGTGCTCTGTACGGGGTGATGCTTTGCAAATTCTAACCAAACACTGCAGTAATCCTTGATCAACCTGTCGCCGGGAAAGATGGTCGCCCTTTTTCAAACCCCGTGTCGACCGATGGCGGCAAAGCATCTCTGCGCGCACATGAAATCCTTGGACCTTTTGTACGGTCTCCGTCCCCGACACGGTGTTGACGGAGGTGGAGCATTTTTTTGTGTGTTTTTCTGTACTGGTGGTGCTGTGTGCGTGTGTGTGTGTGCTGGCGTGTATCTGCTGCAGGGGAAAGAAAATTGAATCGTTAATTAATTTCCCCGCCCCGGCTTGTGTACGGCCTACGCTACTGCGGGAGTTTGACGCGAGCGTTCGTGTTCACCACCCGTTGTCGATCGCTCTCGCCTTGGTGTTGTTGTTTTTGCTGCTGCTGCTGGTGTCGTCGAATGTGCTTGAAAGCGAAAAGCGGTCCTCGAAATTGCTAGGCTGGATGTGAAAAGAAAACCAAACACCCCAGCCCCCCTTTCTGTGCCGCGCCCCACTGCTCCCGGAGCTTGGGGGTGCCGGTTTTCGTTTGGATAGCCTTCCGAACCTTCCGATGCATTCTATCGGTTAGCAGTTAGCGCTCCTCGGCCGGCGCAAGGGCGACGGTTGTTTGTTTCTCCCTAGATGGTTTATTATTTTTACCCAAACCCCTCCCCATGCTCGCATTGGTTGGAAGGGAGGACAGCCAGCGCACCTTCGTCTCGATACGGTTCGTTTTGTGTTGTACCGGAGGCTCTGAACGAGGGAGAGTGTTCAATTTTTCCTGCTTTTCCTGTAAGCGAAGTCCATGCGAATAGGTTTTGTCAGGCTACGTACAACCGATGTTTATAGGTCATGCTAAATTTATTAAATAAAAATACTCCCATCCACTAATGATTGGGAAATTGATCGATTTGGTGCTGTACGGTACCGGACCCGTTGTTCGCACAATGCCCGTTGGGTGGGTGGTTAAATATGTAAATAGCTACGATAAGACAAAAAATAGTTGTTGTTTACATATATATACAAAAATAGAATCAACCTTTATCTCAATTCCCTCACCGTCTTTTGATGAGTCCGTTTGTTCTGTTTTCTTAAAGCACCTCCCTGCCCTTGTTTCTCTGAAACTCCGCTCCGCTTGCTTGTAATTAATAGTTTCGGCACCGCTATTTTGCCTAACTGCTGCTTTGTGGGATAACGTTTCTGGGGCGAAAGGATCCGCGGGGAAAGGGCGGGGGGAGGGTGGGGGCTAACGAGAACTGCTTTGCCGTGCCTACAGGCACTTCGATTTACGGTGAAATTGAATTCGGAATTTAATTAATGTGTCATGAAAGAAGGATCGCGCAAGGTATTGCGCAAGCGAGCAATTCAATGCCCGCTCAGCCCAGCCCATCGGCTGTGCGCGGTGGTACGTTGGTGGTGGCTGGTGGCGAGAAGGTGGTGTTGGGCGCTTCAAACGATCTTATTAACGCCTCAGGTATCTGGAAAATTATAGTTTCCCAGCGTGAGCCGAGCCCGCTTTCGATAGTGTTTTCGCGAGCGGGAGGCAAAATTGTGTGTCGTTCTTCCGTGCAAACGCTTCGTTTGATGTTGAGCTTAGCAATTTGAATGAAGCAAAACGTTTGCTGTGGAGCATTCTAACAATTGTAACCATTCAGACTGTACGTTCGAGAGTGAGAGCGATTGGAATTGTTTGGAGTTTGGAGGTAAAGTTTGATTAAAGTCATGGTAATGAATGACGATTAAAATGGATCATCAAGGGTGGGCGCTCAGTGGTAGCAAAAAAGCGGTAAACTAAAATTAAAATTCAAGAGAAACAAAAGCCTCATTGCTGATCGTGTCAAGGGTTAAATTTAAAGGAAGAAAGCAAATAGAACGCAATGAGCTTGTAGTGAAAATGGTGTTTTGTGTGTCTATTGGTTTAGGAATGTACGAGTTTGTTGTCCACATATATTAAGGGTCGACTGGAGCTATTTTTTATGCAAACACAAGTTTAGCTCAATTGTACATAATATGGTCAGCTTTATTACAGTTTTTAGAGTTCAATTTTGATCCAGTGTAAGAAAATACGCTTGACGAGAAATGATTTTTATGATTGAATTCATATTTGATTGTTTTTGCCTGTCGTCAGTCAAGAGGGACACTACATAATGCGTATAAGTATTCGCAAAGTTAAATGTAATTATCCTTCTTGAAAAACACCGTGATCGCCATGGTAACGCAACGAAGAATGCATTAAGACCCGAATCCTTCCAACATCTTCAACGTGTAGCCAAGCCTGTTGAACTTGTTTCGGTACAAAAATCGGGATAATTTCAACCATTGTTGATACCTTTCCCGCACGCTTCAAAAGCCGCCTTGTTCACTCCCAGTTCACCGTAAACAACCGAAATAAATTACTTTCCAGCTACACCTCCCCTTCACGCGCGAGACTCACCACGTCCACAACGGCAAACCCGCAGCGCTATCAATCCACTTAACCGCAATGCCAATTTTCCCCAGCATTAGCGGAATTCAATTACACAGCAAACACACTCGACATCGGATCCGCTTGCGCCGTGTTTTTGGTCGAACCGCGCGTGGAAGGGCCGCCCCCCTCCCCCCCGAAAAATTCAAATGGTTGATAGGGCATTAGTTATAAATGAACAAACCCAAGCTACCAGAGCTCCCCCTCTCCAGGTAGCTAGGCAGGTAAGTTTACACACGACTCGGCCGCGTGGAAGCCCCGGTTCCGTTCCGGCAGTGTGCTACAGTCCGAAATTTGTTTGCTCTTCTGCCTGCACGGCTGGACCCTGCCTCCCCCCCCCCAAAACAAAACATATAAAAACAAGTCCAAGTCCCCTGCGCTGCACTGGCAGAAAAACGGAATCTAATTCAACTTTATCGCATCATTTATTTTGGCGGCCCAATTGAACGACGCGACGCTCGTTATCATTCAAACGTATCTGGGCGATTGGTGGGCTCGGGTCCGGTCCAATTTCGCTCCGCTGGAGCATGCTTCACTTTACAGCTTCTCGCTATTGGTGTGTGTTTGTGTGTGTGTGTGGTGCGTGTCTACTTTTTTACCGCACGCAAACTCGCTGGTTGAACGTTTGTCACGTACCAGCGAGCCCACAAACCGGACCCAAAACCGACAAATAACGCTCGGAAATGTGGTAAAATAATCATGACATAATTAGAGAGCCTTACTGCGGCCTATCATCCCCTTTCATGCCTCTCCATGCCACCGCCGGGGGACGAGCGGAGGGCCGTTTATCATTCGTTGACCAACAAACTTGATACTGCCGTACCGAACAAGTCTTTAATGGGGGAAATCTCGACCGTTTGTAGACATTCGCGACCGGGCAACACGCCGGGGCAGCTCACCGATGGCGTCCCAAGATAGTGTGTTTACAGACACATTCTCCCATCCCCGGTGTGTTTATTGTGCCCGTAGACTCTTTCACGGAGGTCCCTTCGACGTCCCGACATTTTCGCGCTGTTTGTGTGCTATCTATTAAATGAGCTGATTTCATCACCCACGCGCAAGGGCAAACCGTTACAGACACGTCGGCGAGGGAGGGCTCCGGCAGGAAGCATCATTATTATCAAAACCTCTTCCCAACGCAAAACACACACACTCTAAATTTTAAAGCCGTTCAAGCTCATTTGTCCCGCACCTTCGGCTGTCGACTTTGCGTGTTCCGTGCCGACACTCGCCGCTGCCACCCCTTTCGCCATCGCTATTGTGTGCGTGCACCAAAGGACTCGTCTGTTTTTCATTCGTAAAATGAAAACGTTTTTTTGTTTTCGTTTTGTTTTGTTGCTGTTCACTCCCCTTTTGCTGCCGCTCCATTGCACAGCCAGAAGCGCGGAGTTGTTAAGAAACGGATACGGTTCGTTGCTTTGCGTTGCGCGGAATGATGTGTTGGAGGGATATGGTTATTTCTGTTGATGTTGTTGTTGCTGCTGCTGGTTTGTTTGTTCACATTTTTATGCTTCGTCCCTTTGCGCCACTTAGGCGCGTGGTGACGCACTGAAAAGCGAATTCACTTGTATGCACACTTGCCGCGCCGCACCGCCGCAAATGCCGAATTGTCCCACGTGCGCAACCGACGGTACCGCGGTTGATGATGATGATGATGATGATGCCCGGTTCCTGTGCGGGGCAGGTGTGAAGGTGTGAAGAATATCTCATCCTTTTCACACGCCACGCCGCATCCCAGCGGGTTGGGGGGGACGGGAAGCTGTTTGGCAAGCTGTCTCCCGGGGTAATGAAGATTGTAAGGAATTATGCGCAAGCATAATGCTTGTGTCTGTGCCCGCCGGCACCGCACGGAGGTGCGGAAGCGACCGTTGGGGATTCCGAATGAGCCGTGGCGTGGTAAACAAGTGACTCAAAAAGGATTCATTCTTTCTCTCTCTCTCTTTGCTAAGGCCGCGTACCGCTCGTTGCTTGTGTCTCGAGCGTGGATAATGGTATGCACGGCCCTGGGAGGCTGACATGGTGATCATATATAACATTTTCTACCCTTCCTGTTCACATTCATCCCTAAAACCATTAAGAGTTTGCTAGGGGGAGGGGGAGGGGGGGGGGGGTGGAACGTGCGGAACCCCGGAGGTAGGAAGATGAAACTGACATAATTTTGTCGGCTGCTAAAGAGTAAAGTTGGTTTGGCGGGTGTGGATCACTCTCATTGTTGTTTTGAAACAAAAAAAAAATGGTCTAGATGATCAGCAAATAATGATGATTCTAATTTTACATCGATATGAGTAAAATGTGTTATTTCCGATAGTTTTAAGCAAAATCGAAAAATCTGAAATACAATGATTAATAATTATAATATCTTATTATATTTGTCATAATAATAATACGACTAATTTTCAATCTAAAAGGGAGAATTTTTATTTTTTTTAATGATTTTACTCATTTGTTATTTGAAGTTTTTCAAAATTTCAAAGGTGTCACCGTAAGCCTTCTCTCTCTCTCTCTTTCTCTCTATCCCTTTGTTATAGTGTCACAGCATCGAGCCTTATTTGTGCGTTGTCATAATGATACACCATACTAAAATTGGATCAGCTCGGTTAAAGGACGGATTTATCTTTAAAGTTAAAGGCTTCAAGTACAATGTAGAAAGTATAACTACAATGTAAGGTTGTTGATGTTTGACACACCTGAGCTACCTCCGGTCGAACGTTTTACCTCACCAGTACTCTGGGAAGATTTTTATTCACACAGTTCATGGACCTTCGTTCCATTTACTGCAAATCTTTGTCTATTTGTAGTATTATCATACTTTGCTTCGTCATCGTCCGTACGTACGATTGTCGACAAACGAATAACAAACTGGCGGAGTTCACTGACCACCACAGCGCGAAAACATTCGCGATTTGAAGACTTGGGATGATGCTAAGAGTCATCGTTCGAGGATGTTTCCCCCCCCCCTACCCTTCATGATAGTCGCTTTATTTCCTTATATTGTCATAAAAGTGTTTTGCACGCTTTGTCATAACAAGGCGCGACTCTCCTATGCATGGAAGATCGAAGAAAACATGGTACGTTTTGAAGCGCGAATGGTAGTATGAGACACTTTGCTTCTTTTCTCCGCCCAGGACCACCGGGAATAGTTGGTTGATTGTCTGGGTGGTTTAAAAAAGCAATGTTTTTAATATAATTTCATCACAACATTGAACAAGTACCATCGCCAACCAAGGAAACCACAAGGATGTTCAAGTCAATGGCGTGTTTGTGTGCCCTTCCTCGAATCCGGGAAACAGCGTCCTCCGTGTGGAGAGTGGTAGATTTTGTTTTTGCTTATACAAAAGACTTCTTTTTTTTTAAGAAACGTCGCACCAACGGCACCCTTGATTGAGGCTGCCCAGAGCACGAAGGTTTCTTGCGAGTGCCGCCTTTAGTTCGATTCAAACCACGCAGAAGCAGGAGGAGGAGGAGAGCATTCGGGATAATAATGACACGCAAGGGAGTTGTTACAAGTGCCACTCGGGCGAGCGAGCAGTTGAGCTCGACGCACACACCAGCACGCGTTTATTTCGGGCCCGTCGCCACTTCGCTCGAGTAGTTGCTTTATTGTGACAATTTTCTTTTATTCCATAGGCAAACCATTTTTCTCGGTAGATGATCCGCCCCATGTTTCCTGCAGCTGCGGCAGCGGTACCGTGTCTGTAGGCTTTGAGTTTTCCCCCGTGTCTCGTCAATGCGTTGGGTGACAAATTATGGTATAGGGGGCTATTTCTGTGGCTGCCAGCAATTGCTTCTCCTTGGGCTGGCACAAAAGCAAAACCTTTATTAGCGTGGCCACATGGATGGAACAACTTCGTGCAAGAAAGCTGTAATTAACCTGCCAATGTGTGCAATCGTGCAATAAAGGTGAATGAAAGTGCTGCAAACATCAAAAGAGGTGTAATAATAGACGTAAAATACTGAAAATGTAAAATGTGTCGAATGTAGCTTTAGTTTGTAAGACACCATTGGAATTTGTTACCAAAAGACAAAGCCGAAACAGAGGGTTTCATGGGATAATGAATACCCTTTTAAGGCTTGTGACATTCACTTCAGTCTAGCTGTAATATTTTTCGCAGTTCATAGCGAATACCTTGCACAGGGGCAGCTTGAAGACTAGACACGAATAAAATGAAAGCCATATTTATCAATGGAACGATGGGGAGATGGAGATTCTATAAAGGTCTGGTTTTCTTACATCTTTGTTGCTGGTGTTCTTTTGTCACCTTACAGCGTCGTATTGAAATCGATATCACGAAAATAAACCAATGTTAGTTGACATGCGTCATTTCAATTGCTTCCATTCATATTGTGATAGGATATTTGTCTCTCTTTTTCGTTCTTTTTATGCATGCCGGCTGATGCTAAATATGCTATCAATTTAGCGTTGATTCATTGATGCTATATTTCGGAAACCGTTGTCGCGATATGACTTGTCTCACTTTTTATTGTTTACTTTAATATTTCAAATAACATTCTTTTGAATGAAATCGATAGATATATGTCCTTCCCAACACGTCCAACGCATGTTTGAAGGCTTCTTACTGTATCTCAAAATAGTGGCACCCTTGCACGATTCTCTCTGACGCGCACCGACGATATTTTATACCTTTACAAACACTGCGATATCACGTCAAAACCACTCGAAAAAGGGTGCCATCGTCTTGCGATAGTCAAAGAAATCTTAAAAAAAATCGGATAAATTTGGCAGTAAATTCAAGCTACTGTGCAACTACTCCTCAAGCGCTCAAATTACGCTATTTTAAAAATTTACGGCAACACACCAACCCAAACGCAGTGCCTTGAGCGGTGCTCTTCAGAAACCTCGCCACCAACGACAACAGCACACCCAATTCTGCCCTTGTGTGTGAGCTCGTGAGCTTGATAAACAGCTAATGTTGTCAGCGTTTGCGAACGAAAACATACACAGTTATGCCCGTGCCACACTTTCCACCGTGCCGAAGCGGTAGAATCGTAATCGTATTTTGCTTGAAATGATGACCCTCCCCGCGGTGCGGTGTGTACTCCGTTGGCTCCCGGTGCCGTTGGCGATTCATTTCTCACCAGCTGGCGATGCGCCCGCCAGTCGCCCGCCCTTGTCTGTGTACCCAATTTTGAACATTTTCTTCATCATTGGATTAGATTTTTATGAGTGCAAAATAAAGAAAACATCAACATCAAAATGATAGAATCCGTGACGATACGGTTGTATGCGACCGTCTCCGTGGCAAGGGCGGGTGAGCGTAACCGACGAGTCCTGGATCCTGCTGAACCAATAATATTTTATTAAACCATAAATTTTCCCTCCTTCCGATTGGAAAATTGTTGCCCGAGCCCCTTGAGGGAGTGGTGGTGGTGGTGGTGGTGGTCGTGAGCGGAGCACGAACTGGCAGAATTTCGTCGCCAGAACGAACAGGAGGGAAAGGACTGACATGGAGCGAAACAGTTTGACAGTGGGTGACGGTTATTACTTTAGTCCGCGTACCGTACACTGCCACCACCGTCCAATCACCAAGCAATTGTGTTGTTGTGCGGTGGCCAATCCGATGTCTCGCGAGAAGCAAGCAATGCTACACCCTCAAACACAACTAATAGAGTTCCAGCGATACTGAGATAAATCCCGCGATGGCCGCAACTGATAAACCGCGCTGGGAGAAGCTTCCTTGGGAAGCTGTTTACTCTGGCACATCTCGTCGTCCTGTTGTTTTTTTTTTGTTTTTTGCTCGACAAGTGTGGAAGTGGAACGATACGCTTTGTTTGCTGCGGTTGGACCATGCAAGCATTACACAGTGCAGTGGGAAGGGAGATGGGAACGAATTACGACGGGGGTTTTCGCTCGGCCGCTTATCTGTCCCAGTTTATCAGCGCAAAATTGATGAACAATACATTCTCCGACAAACATCTCCGAGTCTGTATCCGTTCCGGTCAAACGCTCTCAAAAGCGCTTCAGCTGTGTCTTCCGCTAGTCTTCTCGCCGAAGTGAATGGCATCGAGCCATTGAGACGCCGCTTGGTGGTGCTGTGAATCGAAAACATTCCACCACACCAACCGCACATCAAAAGTATTAACGAAAACAAAAGCCAACCCACGAGTAGAGCGTACTTGCGTACGGCCGTGCACTTCAAAAAGAAACATCATTCAACCGAGGGACAGGGGTTGGAATAGAGTAAAGCCTGTTCCGGAAGCCGTCAGAAGCTGATTGTTTGCACACAACCGACGGTTACACATTCAGGCGGGGCGCGTAAAATAAGGGCGAACCGTGGCGAAATTTCCTCCCCGAGCGGTAAGGATTCCCGGGAATTGGAAAATTATCCTCCCAAAACACCGTTCAGGGCCGTTTTTCTACCGTAGCATTGTTGTAACGTTTCGGGTTGCACCCCCGCAGGAAGTGGCCACTCATAATGGCTTTGTCTATTGCGTTTGCCTGGTGCCGCTTCGAACCTCGACTTCGAAGAAACGCTCCTCGAACCACTTCACCCAGCCGCAAAGCTTTAACAATCACTTTTCCTGGTTTGGCGCCGCTGGGTATGTGTCATTGCTATCTAGCTCGCTTGCTAGAAGTAGGTTTATCAGCTCTTCTGTACAATGGTGTGTGTGTGTGTGTGTCTGAAACCGGGGTTGAAGGATGGGTCGATTGAGATTTCGGAAGAGCTTAACATGCGACGCTCCCTGTCGTTGGATGTTCACTTCCTTCCCGTGTGTGTGTGTGTGTGCCTGCCTGGCTGGCATGCTGTCATACTCGGTCGCGTTCGCATATTTGTCATATCCGACTATTATCACCGTGGGGTGACAAAGTGTTACTGGTTGCGCACAGGGTTCTGCGGGAACTAGAGCGGAGCGCGAGGAAAGGAATGAGCCTGTCCGTTGATCCATCGTTTCGGAACTATCTTTCAGCGCGGAACGACGTGCCTGAAAAAGATGGTCCCCTTTCCAGAGGGGACTGGGAGGTAGGACTGGGAGCGAATGGGACGATGCACGGCAGAGCACATACGTATATCCTCTCAATCTAATCGACGTCCACTTCGTTCGCTGTCGACCGATAGTGGTCTCGCCTGAGTGGGGCGAAACACGGGGGCACACGCCGTCCAAGGGCGTTAAGTGGCGCTGCCTGTAGGAAGCAAACCATCTACTCCCCCCTTCCAAGCTGTGCCCATTGTCCTTGCCGTTGCTTCGGCTCTTATTGTAGCCCGATGTCGCTTCTGTTCCGACAGTGCATGCCAGAGATAGAAACAGACCAGCAGTCGACAGCGTGCTCTCTCTCTCTCTCGCTCCGTGAAACCGTGTCTATGCAGTGCGCGTTCGAGCGAAAGCAATGGATGGGATTGAAGAAGGTGGTGGTCCTTTTCCCGATTGTCCTTTTCATCTCCAATCCCTTTCCGTACGGGGGAAGCAACGGTCCATCAAGCCATCGGGCTAACCTTTTACCATTTCTCACCACGCCAAGGCGGAGCGGGGAGGCGGTGCCGTGGCAGGGCTGGTAGCGGTGACAGGATCTGCGGCTACATTTACAGCTTCCCGCTGTAAACGGAAATTTATTACTCAAGATATCAAGACGTTGCCCTTCCTTCCCTTTTGCCGCGGCTTGTCGGGCGAATGGCGCTGCATGTTATTGTTGCCGACCGTGCCTGCAGTTTCCATTGTTCTGTTTCGTGTATTGTGCGTGTGTGTGTATTTTACAAGAGATGTTTGCGGGGAAGCATGAACCAGGAGGAAGCCCGACCACTCCATCAGAATCAGCGCGTCCACGGAAAGAAGTTACGGCAGCGATAAAAGCGATACGCAATCTTGTCAGTTAATCTTGTCGTCTTTAAATGAGCAAACTCTTACTTGCAAAAGTGCTAAAATAAAGGGACGTCTGCCTGTGACACACACATAGACGCACACACATATAGACACTCACACTGACTTGGTAACCATTGTGAAGCGTTGTGAAATTACTGCACCAAAACTGGAAACTGAAAGCAGACACGAGTGTGTGTGTGTGTATGGCGGGAACGAGTTAATGATAGTACTCGGCAAGAGACTTGACTTATCCCGAAGGAATCGTGGGAAGGATTGTACTTTTTTTTGGATCCCTTTACGCCGCTATTCCTCAACATTTTCCTCCAGCCATACAATGCTTGCGGACGCTTTGGCTGGCGTCTGTTATTTATGAGTTACGAGTTGCGATAAGACAAATTTAGGATTTTGTTTTCTCTTGGTCTCTTGGTTTTTGTGCTGTTGTGCTTTCGTTGATTTGCTGTTGTTTATCTTCTCTTATCCCGTCCTCATTGCTGAAAAACTCTCCATTGTTGGGGTGCGGTGGAATGTTTTATCGACTTCAGAGGTCCAGTTGTTGTTGTTGTTGTTGTTGTCGCTCGTGCTCAACCTTTTACTCTGCCCCGTTTTGGCACTGATGATTTGTGATGGGTTTTTTGTGTTCTGTCTGTCCGAGATGTCGAGCGGTTTTTCAGGGTGTTTTGTTTTTGAAAAAAAAGTACACCGGAAGGGAACAAAGTTCTTCTAGTCCGATTCCTCTCCATCCACCTTCCGGAAGACCGTGCGTGAAATGGAGTCTCCTGATACAGAACGGATCTGACCGAGAGACCTTTGATTGCATAAATCAAACCACGTACCAACGCTGGGTAGGACAGCTGGGCTGGAGAGCGCAACCGGCAACTGCGGGACCGTACCGTACCGGGGAAAGTTGTAAAAAATTAGTCACCTAATTCTGAGGATACATATAAATTACGTGGCGGGGCACGTCATAGCCTAGATTTATTGGCCCACTGGTCGCTACGGCACGGGTCACAAGCAATGGAAACTTTGGTAGCTGTAATTGATGTTCGCTGTTTGCGTCAGGATTTTTTTTTGATTCCATCGCTATTTAAGCATGATCGAAATTTAGTGCAACCGTACCTCGCCACAGCTCGACAGGGTTTCGGTCCGCAATTGCATTAGCTGTAACATCCCTTGTTGCTATGTTGTTTCAACCAATCGATTGACAATGCGATTGAATGATGTCAATTGAATTTGGCCCTAGAAACCATTCGCTTAAATATATGTATGCATCAGAATGTGTAGGAAATTGGTCCCGCTCGCAATGCAATTCCCACGCTTCTCAACATGACCCCTCTCGCCGGCCCTCGCCGGCCCTCTGATCGATTTGCACTTGATTAAAGGACAAACAGAGAATGGCTCGAATGGAGAATGGAAAACCTTTACAGCAATGATGACGCTGCTCAGACCACACTATCCGGATACGGCTGTCGAATGCGAATATATTGGTGAGAAGACACACACACAGAGACGGCACAGAGACAGATTTCAACACACACAGAGACGGCATTCACCACCAACGAGCACGAGCTAGTTTTGTGCTACCGATGGCTGGCCACCACATGCTACGCATTCCTCGCTCCGTTAGTGAAATAGGAAAACGAGTCCTCTTTCAGTCGGAGTGGTTTGCGGGGTATGTACCAGAAACAACAGTGACTCAAGTGGCCATAATCTTTTTAAGGACACAGAGGCTATCGATTTTGCTATGTGCCGTGCTACCTCAACAACAAAAACACACACACACACACGCGCGTTGTACGGGCGCTATAGTGGAAACTGGAACGTCCATTCCAACAGCTCGAAGGACACGTACGCCGGATGTGGATCGATAGGATAAATAGGACAAAAGAAATATCTTACATGTGATCGTGTGTGTGTGTGTGTGCCTGTCCAATGGTTTGTTCCCGTTCTACTCGCCGGTTACAGTCGGGCAGCCGTGCAGACGGACGAGATTACTAGTTCCGCTGTTTTTGGTGTTTGTGTTCGATTTTATGAACCGTTGATCCGAAACGGTGGTAAGGATCTTGAAGCAGGACACGTGCCGGCATCCTTATCCGCTCCTCAGCATCGAACAACGCTATCGGAAAAAGGAAGCTCACTCGTTCGTTAGGAATGGGAGGAGAGTTGTGAATTTTACAACAAAAACCACCACTACGACCCACCGTTGTCATTGCGTGTTGATCTTCTGCAGCAAAACTTTTATGGTCAATCAGTGGCGTTCCCGAAACCTGGTGGGAGGAGGGAGGGGGGAGAGAAGGAGGAGGGGGGAAAGACAAAACCAACATGGGAAGGGACCTCGACTCGGCATCGAGGCACGACATAAACCAAAGCTCGACAGCTTTACAACGTTTATCTTAATGATGTTGTCGAGCGCTACCTAGCTCTTTGCGATGATGGAGTGTTTGCCGGAGCTCCTTCTTTCCAGCGTCGAGTGAAAAGGGACTTCCCGCCTGCACTCAATGGACACGACCAGTCCGCTGGGTCGGTCTGCACGCCCTATTTCATAGCGCTGTTGCTGTTTTGCTAGAGGTGATAATGTTTGATTGATCCGTTCGGTGTTACGTTGCACAGTGGATCCACCGTCCGGTGGATGGTACGAATTGTGCGGAAGACCCGAACCAAAAGGATAGAGAGATACGACATTAGTAGGCAACATTTCATTGTGGCAGTTGGCACTGGTTCATTTGTGCCCCATTGGAAAGTCGCTGCCTGCTGCTGCTGGCAAAGCAGATCATGGCGTTAAGCCGCTTTGAAAACCCCCAACAGCGGGAAAGGTATCCCTAGTAGCTGGTCAGCACCAGCATGGACGGTAAGCGACAGCTGACGGCCGTCACTAGCAATATGCGGTGGTGCGGTCGTCGCCTTCAAACGCGGAAAATCATTCGTCACGCTGACGTGCCTTGGTGTTGCTTGACTTTGATTTGAATGGCAGAAGAAACGCAGATTTGTGTGCAGCGTTCCCTGCTGTTGGAGTTCTTTTTTGCTCTCGCTCTCTCTCTCTCTCGTTTTAATTTCTATTCATCATGTTTCTCAGTGACAAAACCCTCCCTCCTCTCCACCAGCCCCTTGCTGCCCGGGTTTATTGTCACGGTGACATTGATTAATCATTACCACCTGCTGAGCACCGGCAGCACTACCGAGAAGGCACTGTTGTCGACGATTCGTTTTCCCTCGGCGTACAATTGTCCGTTTGGATTGGTTCCCCGGCTCTGATTGCCCTCTGCATGAACAGACTAGCCTGTCAGTTGTGATGTTTGCGCGTCCTCGGGAAGAAAGTTAGCGCCTCCACCACCACCAGCACCAGCAAACACGTGAGCTTAATTAATTGCCTTTCTATCGACTCACCCCTCGCGCGGTCTGTACGACGAGCGGGTCGGCCATAGTTAAGTTCTCGCAATGATAATAATAATAATAATAATAATAATATAATAACAATATTACCAATCATAGTAATGAAGCATGGCAGCCTCCTGTTAATGGGCTACCGTCTGTCTGATAATGAGGATGAGGATCGAAATTGTTCTTGCCCGCTTTTAACGCGCGTGGGTGCCATATTTGTTGGGCGCATTATTATCGAACGATTGTGTTGGAACGGGGATGCTGCTGACGGGTGAGCAAAAAGGTTGTTATTTTATAACAACTGGGAAAAAACACAACACTCGAATGGCTCGCCACGTCCAGCCAGGGTGTTTGGGGTCGCACGTTGGCAGTTGACGTTAATGCTATCGTACACCGGGAGCGTAATTGGCAATAAAAATGCAACAAGCCAATGCTGCTGGGCCGGGTGATGATGTTGTTGAATATTGCCCGTGCATTAATCAACCATTAATACGGGATACGGCGCGTTATGATGGCCGTGGGTGGTTCACCATACTAGCAGTTTGTATAAGGTTCGTATCATTGTTAGTGCTTCATTCTATTTAAAAGAGGCTCTAACGGGAGTGGTAGTTACGTTAAACTTACAATGTTTGTAATGTCAGCATGAAAACAATTGTTGTACACGCGACTGCGTGTTCATTTACAGATTTTACCAATTTGATTCATTAATTACGGCTTTTTAAGTATTTATAGGTTTTTTTAATTATCACTTCCTTATGTTTTTTGTTAATTTTGATATTCAAAATGAGGGAATTGTAGTTTAAAGTTAACCTAATTTATTTAATTACATTACATTTAGGATGGTATTACAGATGGGGTTTGGTTGAATCATTACAATGACAACATCTTTAAATCTTGAACAGTTGAGCATCAAATTGAATCTATTGGAAATTGGTTTTCACAAAACATGAATCTACAGCAACCCATCACAGTCTTGAATCGTGGATGAAGTTAAAGTATGCTATTTACGTTTTGTTTGATCCCGACCCTTACATTACCCATTTAAATGCGTTCCACCCTTTTTAAAAGGCCGTGACATACATACACACTGCACGCGGGCACCCGAAAAGTATGCCCATAAATCATCAGTCCAAATACTTTGCTCCAGCAACCCGAGAGGATGGGAAGCATTTGCCATGAGTGTTAATTTCACCCCACGCACTGTGTCCCGTACTGTGACCGGCGGGCATTCCGTTGCGATTGAAAGAAGCTTTCCTTTCTTCCGTGCACCTAACCGCTGTAACTGCCCTAGCTATGCTTCATCCCACTTATGACTTTAAGCCGTGCTCGCAAGCAGACGAGTACGGTGAGTGTGGGTGACTGCTACTACCACAAGCTCGGTTTCCGGTTTCCCAGAGCCCCAGTATCTGTTCTGTTCGATGCGATGAAAGCATCACATAATAAATTATGAAACGTTCGCATCTCGCTCGCTATGCTCACTGTATTGAACGCCGGGGCTAGATGGAAGGTAGTGGTGGTGGTGGCGGTTGTGCTACGAAAGGAAGCAAACCGATTGCTCGACTACGCGCTCAGAACCCGGCAACTGCCTGGTGACTTAAGACAGCTTGTTTGTGCAATTGATAACGAATTGCCGACTGGAGGATTTGCCGACATTCATCATATTGCTCGAAAGCGCCGGACGAAGGCGCAGAGCGGTGTGGTATCGATTCTGCTGCTAGCCCCCCCTGTTGCCCTGTAGCGCTGCCGGGCGCATGAAAGATAACGCTTGCCTGGCACGAAATGGTCGTTTAGAGTTTAGAAAGAAAGCGGTCGCAGGAGAACGGGAGACTGTGGATATCGCGTTGAGTAAATAATTTTAATCAAGCTTCAACAAAAGACGCCACTCCCTTCCCACAGATGAAGCGCGAACGCGCTGCGCTTCCGGGATGATGGATGGGTTGAATATGGATGGACGGTGGTGGGCCCGCCATCGCGAATGGATTGATTCGATGTGGGTCAAGTGTGAGTGGCACATCATTTTGGAGCGACCAAAAGGTAGTGATTGACGACGGGGGGTTTTTCCTTTTTTGGCGTGGTTGGACGGGGGGAAGCAAACGTAACGGAACGGGGATCATCAGTCAATCATTCAATACTATTGTCGCCATTGTCAGGCGGTGATGTTGATGAGACCTTATGGTTGGGCATTGGACAGACGAGCAGAAATGTGACATCGCTTTAATGAAGAAGGAAAAATGGATATGAGCACTTTAGAAACGGTTAACTGCATCAAGCTTGCCTTGGGAGTAAACGGCAAGTCGTATAGAATGCCGTGAATTAAATTGAATCTATATACCATATAATTAATGTACTGCAAACCTTACTCAAAAAGGATTTTCAAAATTTTCTTTGCAGATTGCTGGATCTTGAAGAAACATCTCTCCCTTAATGAGCCCCGCGTAACTAATCAGGTAAGCTTACCAAAGGCTTATGGTGCATTAATCCGGTGGGAGCGAATACTGTCTGAGCACAACTTACTTTACATAAGTACACAATTCTGGCACCGCAATAACGCAACCACACAGCGCACTAGCGATTCATAGTAACGCATTAAAGCCGAGGCAGTCTGGTTTGTGCGGCAGAAACAGTCAAATCGATAGCCATCTCGCGCTGTGTTGTTGTGTCCATCTCGCTAAGCATTTGCGTCAATATACTTCGTTGTGCTTACGGAAGGCTGCTTCATCGTACCATCGCTTAAAGCCCGGCCCGCCAACTCGGCACAGCTCCGGATACCCCCTGCCGTCGCTGGGTCCTTTCCGCGTGTACAGCTGTGTGTGTGTGTGTCTGTGTGCTTTTAGCGCGATCCCTCAACCGTTGATCCCCGACGGTGACGCTTGAGCGCACATTCGTGTGCGCCTTCCCGGTTGCCAGCGCTTGTAAGCTGATTTTCCGCTCGATTGTGACTTGATGATGTTTGGCTGCTTGCGCGACCCGTATTCCCATCGTCCTTGTGTCCTTGTGTGGGTAGGGCGAGGAAAATCGTCCACCAGGACTTGCTCGATGCTTTCCACGAAGCATCGAGCGACCGAACGGGAAGCAGTTGCCATCTCGTGGGATTAAATTGATTATTCGAAACTTTTCGGATGGTACGGGAGGTTTGGCAAACTAAGTACTCGTGCTCAAATTGTAGGACAAGAAGAATGTGTCGCCCGCACATCCCCAGCCATGGCAGTGTGTGGTTGTGTGTCTGGGTGTGTGCTTCAGTTTACGAACGGGTGCACTTTACTTACCACTCCACGGAACTACCCGCTCGGTAGATCTCTCCCAACACGCTCTACGTGATGCGTCTTCGAGGCGGAGTTTAAAGGCGAAGAGCGAGCCCACAAAAGCTACAAAAGGAGTCTTTTTTTTTTGTTGGGTACGAGTTTTGCGCCTCGCACCGGGGAGTGCAGAGGAAGACAAGCGAGTGAAAAGTAAAAGCATCACTGGCTGGCCTGCCAAATTTATTGCCCCGCTGCTTGAAGCTCACAACGATGTAATGGGTCGGGAGTCAGTTTGAGCCTCGTTGGATTACAAGGCTTCGCACGAATGGGGCTCAAATGTTATCTACACCCGGGCGGCGGTGTTTCGTTAGCACCGTACCCCGCACCCGAGGATCGTTCCCGATGGGTTGCCGGGTTAGGTAAACTTTTGCTGCGTCCATCGATGAACAGGGGCGTTTGGGCGGCCCGGGAACAGGGATGGCTCGGGGAGCATGACCGGAGGACGCTACCGCTGAAGTACGTGAGGGATCGAAGCGTTTTGGATTTGGCGAGGCACGGTGTGAGGCTGTGCGGTGGGAGAGATAGTCCCATTTTGTGTGCTTTCTCTGTCTCTCTTTCGCTCTTTCGGTTGGCAAAGCTCTAAACGCGGGAAAGGACATGAGTTGTGAAGGAGTGCGAATAAACGAACCAGGCGATGCTTATGATTGTCGGGATGAAACTTTTACTACGTTAAAGTGTACCGAGCGCGGGTGAGGATGGGAGGGTTGCAATAAACCAGCAAAAAAGGCGTTCAGATTACGGCACATACACACACAGTCATACACGCACACAGCACGCAAACCCCCCTCAATTGCGGTGGGGAGGACCCCGTTGCAGAGTAAAGCCGAGCCAGGAAAATAATAATAAACCAAAAACAAAACAAAAAAACAAAAATCCGAACTTTCTTTTGACGTCCCCTGTCCCCTGCTTCCTTGTATTGCCCCCCCCCCCCCCCACTTTCGGGCGAGAAAACACCCGAAAGCTTTAAATTTTAATGCCAAATGGCTACCGTGAAACCGACCACGACTTTGAGTGGTTTGCCTGGGTGGAGCTCGGTGCGCAAATTGTTGGCGGTTCTCGCGGGCTGAAAAGCTACCGCGAAAGAACCAAAAAAAAAAAAAAAACAGATACAAGGGAGCCCAACCGTTTCGAGCAAAACACGTCCAAAACAATGCCCTTTTGCGGTTCGATGCAGGAGGAAAAGACACCACCGGCAGGCTAAAAACAACAACAGCTGTCGTATCGTTGGTTTGTGTGGGAGAGAGCGGGTATGGGAATGAATTTTTCAAGGCCGGCAGGGCTGCCGGCGTTGGTGGCACGGTGATTGTGTCGTCGGTACGGTGCGGATGCGTGCCCGGAAAATGGGGGTTTCGGGGAGATGTTTCTTGGCTGATGCACACACTCACACACACATACACCATTGCGTTAGGTTGGGGCTTTAGCGAGCGTTTATTTCTATCGGTACGTAAAACAGCTTGGCTGGGCAGGTTGTGCTAGGGGCGAACGAAGCATAAGCAACATTACTGAAGTCGTTTCAATCGTATTGGCAGCAGATAGGCAAACATATCGGGTCTTAACAAATAAACTTGGCCAACATACGACTCTGGTGAAGTTTTGCTGCTTTTGCCGGTAGAGCTCGATGGTTGGCTAGTGGTGAGTGTGCACACATTTGTGTCGGCAAATATGGTGCAATTTTCGAAAGCAGTGCAATATACGATATAGATAGGCAATTTTTTGTCAATGTGACTAAAGCTCGGATGTTTTGGAAATGGAGCACCTTGAAATAGCTACCACCGTGTGGTACAATCTTAAATTTATGTACTTTTGGTGATGCCTCTCATAAATGTTTGGAAGTTACGCATCGTTGTTGCACAATTCAACTGTTTTAAAGCGAACAATGAAGTCAATTCGCCAAAATCATCATGCGTTAAAAATCCTAATTGAAACGCCTCGGGAATCTATTTGAGAGTTGTGGTACTTATTGGAACAAGTGTTTTCGGGCGTATTCTAGCATATGGTGAACATGTCGGAACCAGTGTAAAAGAAGCCTGTGAAATAATTCTAGGTAAAACTGATTTTAGCAATGAAATATGTAAGGAAAGCGATACAAGTCAAAAAATCGTTGTTTTTATTCGTGGAATACATAATTCTATTAATTGGAAGTTGGATTGGTAAGAATTCAGATTTAAACGGTTTTTTTTTAATCAAAAATGTTTTCTGCTACGAACTGGGCTACAATGCATCCAGCAGATTGGGACGAAATGCTCCAGTTATTGCAGTGAAAACAGGAATCAGTTGTGTTATAGTTGGCATTCGTTTTCCCCCGTTGTTGTGGTGTGTTTGTTAATATATATCCATGGTTTTTTGAGCGAAAGTGGTAACAGTTCCTGAACAGATAGCTACATTGAACTTTAAAGAATCATATTAGTGGATAAAATCAACAATCGCTAGGGAATTTAATTGCAAATCAATACATTTTCCGTAAGTGGTGCGTATTACCCCAATTTTGCAAAAATGGCAAACGTTTATTTTTAAACAAATTACTAGATTGTACCTTTAAAAAACCATATTAATAGATAAAATCAACAATGACGGGCAATGTTCGTTGAGAAATAATAAATTGTCAATTATTGCACTGTTGCTGGTATCAAAAAGCATTACAAAATATTAATTAGTAGTTTTCAAATTATCAAGTAGTTTTTTTTTGTTACAACAATTACTATTATACACTGGCATGGAGAAATAATTAAATCTACATGTTTGCACCGGCGTCAACCATAGCCAAACTTTGATGGAAAACCCACCCAGCAACATTTGCATACTTTTGTTCCACAAACAGTTTAGGGCCAAAACTAGTGCCTGGCCAAGTGTTGTGTATTGGGAAATCCCATCCGGAAAGCGTCATGTAGTGCTCTTTACACACACACACACACACATGCACACACGCCCTAAACATTATGGTAACGTTGTTATTGAAATTTCGGAAGGATCCGTATTTGTTTCCGGTCGGGCTACGGGGCAAAAGTTTAGGCGGCTTGTTCAAGTGCGTTTTACGTTTTGCTGGTCGAGAGTGGGTAAAATGCCAAACAATGCTAACAACGCTCGAGAGCGAATTCCAGAGTGGCAAAGTTTTCCAATTAAATCAACATCGCACACTCTCCCGTGCTGTCCGGGCGGCTGCCAAATCCCACTTCACGCCGGCAACGGCTGGACCCGATCGTTTGGCGAACGATTTTACAGTGTATTTTTTCCTTTTTTCTCTCCACGGAGCTCGAACAATTGGCCATTGCATGGACAATGCAATATTCTATAGATTTGCTCTTAAAAAAATGTATTAAAAACAAGGATTTCCACTTACGATTAAGTTTAAAAAATGCATGACACAAAAATAATCCGCTGGCCACCCGATACAGAACGAGTGTTCATTCGTATGCTACAACTGTGTGCCAGATTTGTCAAAAAAATAATATATATTTTGTTTACTTTTTACAGCACCATCTAGAGGAATGCATTTAATTCTGTGAGCCATTTTTTAAACTTACCTTCACCCCAACCATCGTTTGCGGCCTGCTATGAAAAAGTGGCTCATTTGCATCGAACGCAACCGGGGCCAAAACTCTAATCTCTCTTTTCCTTTGGCAAAAATTTGTTCCCGACATGAGATATGGGTTCCCTTTGAGCTCCCTGTACCCCGCCCATCCCATTGGTTACGCGTTTGGTGTATAGGCTCGGTGGTTTGTACCGAGCATCACGTACATCATCGCGTAGCAGCCGGTAAACGGCAACGCTCACACGAAATGCAAACTTTCCCTGCCATCCCATCTTCCTCCTCTCCCCCCCCCTCTCTTCCTTCCCTTAGCGTGAGGCAGAAGCGAGCGTGCACGAAAGAAACCGGCGCAGGGTAGGTACCATCACGCGAGCGCACGAGACACGGTGCCAGCGCAAACATAATTTGTGACAATTTATCCATTCGTAGCCGCGTGGTTCTCTGTTTATTTGCATTTTTCATTGTGTTTGCGTGCGGCAAAATCACTAAAACCCATTTCTTTGCCGCATGCACTCCATGGGCCATGGGTTTCGGGGCCCTTGCGAGCCTGTTGTCGGTAATGCGCAACGGCGCAACGGTTTGCATTCCTCGCAAGGGGCAACCGGCCTAGCTGTGGAATAGGTTCGGTTGTCAGGATGTGTACCAAACTTTGAGAGGGGGGGGGGGGGGGGGGGGCGCGATGCGAAGCGAACATTTTTATGGAGTCAACTGATTGGTGTTTCTTTAATCAGGTTAAGTAAACAGAACCACACACACACTCACACACATAAAACCGGTAACATGTAGGGAGGATTTGTGTGCCGTTGCGTGCCCCGTACTAAAGGATTGGAAAGAACTCTCGAAAGCCTCTTGTGAGGTTTGTGAGCTTTTTGCCAGGGGAGGTTGGGACACTTTTTTTATTGGTCCTATAGCTACGTTGCCTTCCTACTCCTCTAACTCCAAGTGCAACCTCACGAAAATGTGTTGGCGCCTTGAGCCAGGAGGACAGCTCAAAATACATATATAAAAAAAAAGGAAACGGACAATTCGCTGCAGCAAAAATCCTTCCGCCCCAGTGCGGACAAACAGTTTGTCGACTGTTTGGCTCGAAACGACACAAAGCACGTCGCTCCGTTACGGCAGTTTTCGACAAACTGTCGGAGAGCTGGGAACGTGGATCGCCGGATTTTATGACGGACATTAAGAAATATCTCACATTTGCAAACATTTGCTTTTGGAAAATTTCTTCTCCATCTTCTGCATCCATCTTCCCAAGGCGTGGCCCAGCTTAGCTGCTGTGTGTTTGTGCTTTATGAGCACTTTCGCTATGTGTGTGTGTTTGTGTTTAAACAGACGCACTCCTGCTGTTTGTTTGTGTGATTTGTGTGTACAAAATTTCGATTTGCCGAATTGTGCTATTTTGAACACTTTGTGCTTTACCCGACGATCAAACGATTAATGAGAAACGCTACCGCTGTTACGGAACACAATAACAAACCATCGTTAATTTGTGGTTTTTCTTTTTCGTGTGGTACAAACTCCCCATTTCGGCACTAGGTATCAATCATGTTGAGCGATTTGCTGCAAAATTCATGTGCAAAACTCTGCATTGGGTGTTTTGCACCGGTGTTTTCGGATCATATGGGGTGAAAACGCATTATGACATGGAGCGGATAGTGTTTTACCGATGTGTAGCGAAAGAAAAAGCGTTCTAATCGGGGCGGGTGAAAATAAAGCTTAAAAAGGCAGAGCAACATCAAACGCTAAATTGTGTGCACTTTTTGGGGTGTTTATGATACCCCGCGAAACGCGGTACAAGCTTCTATTTTGATTGAAGTTGCTGCTTAGCGCCGACAGTTTGGATACGACTGATGTCGGTTTGTGTACCGAACCATTTCATCGCAACGGACGCATATGCTTGTGCATTAAAACGTTGGCAAAAAAGGGTTTGTGAATAATCATCTATGTTGCTTTTTTTAAATACTACTGCAAATTGGTGGCCGAAAACAGTAATGCCAAAAACCAAACGGCACTAACTGCTGGTGCGTTAAGGTGAAACATTAAAATGAAGGCAAATGTCACAAATAGCAAGGTACAGGGAACACCTATTAACGCGTCCATAGCGCGATTCGTTGCTGGTTTCTAACCCCTTTTGAAATAACACAGAACTGCCAATATTCACGCACCGGTTGCCTGTGCAGACCAGGGCGGCAGTGCGGGATAGGGTGGACTTAATATTCCACACCACGCTGTGGCAAGCAATTCACACTGCGCAAATATTTCAATTTTTCGCATTTCAATCAGAATTCCTCCTCCTAGCTGGCGGCTATATTGTTCAACATTTTCGCCTCCCCATTTCGCACTTCCATATGCACTGTTTGGTAGTATTTTTATTGTCATTGCACATGGGGCGATTCATACATGAGCGCTTGCACTTTCGCGACAGGCGTGTCGATTGGTTCCCGTGCCACACCAAGTGCCGGTTAAAATTAAGTACGAAATTTGAATAAAGCGTCACTTTAGCACGATTTCGCTGCATTCGAAATCGTACACTTTCCTCCCCGGTTAACGCCCCCTCCCCCCCCCACCCATACACTCACCGGTTATCCATGATTCGGTACGGTAGAACAAAAACCATCAAAATGGTGGCTTTCACTGAAGCTGTGCGTAGGGTGCAATCATTTTTGAACAATGCCCCAACACGTTTTGTGAACGATGGAGCGAGTATCGATGGGCTGAGGTTGAGTGAAACGAGCGTTACTTTTGCTCTTTGATCCACTGTAGCAGCTTTGGGGGAAAAAACATCAAACATAACACAGCGTCATGAGCATGACACATGCCGTAAAAGCGGTAATTATAAAAAGCGTACTGGGAATAAAGCACTACGTTTGTGGTGATGCACTGTTATATGTATTTATGTCGAGATTTTACACCTACTCATGAACGAATTGTGTTGACGTTGTGCTCCGGTTAACAAGCATTACCTGCAGTTTTACCGCATAAAGACAATGAATTGTAACTGTGCAAATTTAGAAAAAAAATTGTCAGAAAATGAAGCAGCATCATCAGGTTTGATATCAATTGTCATAAAATAACACATCAACTTCAAAATATGCTCAGGTTAATCGTAGTGATTCACGTGAAAATACTCGCTGTGTTTCAGGTTCCATGTTGGGTGTGGTCATTATATATATTGATTATAATTATTCTATCACTGTTGAATCATCACAGGGATCACAAAATATCTCTGGATTATATGAACTTGTGACAAGAGCTACAAACCGACTGTTATAAACAAGAAAAAGCTAACAATATTAACATAAATTGCCTGGGACGAAGAAATATGCAAGGAGTAAATAAATTGATGTATTAATAAGTATTTCAGTATAAAAATGAAAACAAAATATAACGAACTTAGAAAGATGCTACAGTATTTAAGCGCATCTGGAAAAAGTTTTTGAAAACGAATTGAATTCTCATTGCCGACTGGTGTAAATGTACACAAAGCACATTGAACCTTACTCATGAAAATTCTAATCCCACTCTAGATCGATCGAATTAATCTCAATCCGTCCGACGAGCCAAGGAAGTGTTTGGTCAGGAATAAGACACCCCAGGTGAATGTTGTGCTGAACAACGAATTTTGCTAAAAACGAGAAGGGGAAGAGGTGTTTTAATGAGAGAAAGCGAGAGAGAGATAGAGAAAGAGAGAAAGAGAAAGAGAGAGAGAGAGAGAGAGAGAGAAAGAGAGAGAGAGAGCAAGAGAGTGAAAAACTTGCACAATTATCATGATAAGAAAAGTTCAGCCGGGACAATCACCGGCCAAGCCTGTACCGAAAGGGTTGCAGGCTCGCTGCTTAATTAGCATTAAGATATTCCGTCCTCGGGAGAGGGATTGTCCTCTACCCAGGAACGATTCTGTGATAACCAACGCCTCTCGTTGAGAAGCGCAGCGGGCACACAATGGGTACCGGGAAGGGAAGTTTGCCCTTGCGTCGCGGAAACATCTCCGTTACCTTGCGATTTTAATGCGATCCACCTTTCTGTCTCTCTCTCTCTCTCTCTCTCTCTCTCTCTCTCTATCTCTCTGCGTTGTCCTCTTTGTTTCCCGCTCCCACGGCTGTTCCATAGCTTTGGTGGCGACTAATTCCAAACTGCTGCCTCTATTTGCTAAATTAGAGTACCGGAAGTGCGTGGATACGGTTCACAAATTTTACCTGATCTGTTTTATTAGCTTTCGTCCTTTTTGCCTCCGGTTCGAGGGCCGCTCGCGTTACCGAGCACAGCCAGCCAGCCATCGACAGTGCCCGGCTTATCCGATGCGGGATTTTCGGTGGAAACAGTTCTGAAATTTAAATTCACTTTTACTCGTGTCCCTTGCGTACGTACCATCTCGTGCCCTTCGGGGACGGACGAAAGCTCTATTTGTGCACGGGACGAAGCAATTGAATTGTGTTTTGTTTTTCCAGCATAGAAAAAAATAAAAAAATAAAAACAGCCATGCCCAACTCTTTGCGGTGTGCTGTATCCCTCCTGCTCCTGTCAGGTTAGGCTTTAAGGGAAGAAACAATTTATTAAAGTATGCGAACTTTTTTTATTCGTTGTTGGTATGTTCGTTCAGTGAAACGGAACCTTCCAAAACGATTTTGGATCGATCTTACATTCAAATTAGACGCACAACAACGCTTTATCGAATCAGTCAAAGCCATTGCGTTCAATAATAAGATGAATAGCAAAGCAAAGAAACGCAAACACACACACACAATAAATAACTATAAGAATAGAAGTGTGCTTTTTTTGCTCACAAACAAATGAGGTTTTTCGTCGATGAAATGTACATGGCAAAATAGACTAACGCAACCTTCCGGAAGCATCCCGACTAACGAAGGCTAACGAGGGAAAAATGTTGCTCTACGGTGCGACCTGTTTAGGGCAAAGCAGCAAGACAAAAAAGTACACAAGACTCCTCAGAAACAACAATAACAGCAGCAGCAGCAAAAAAGTACCGCACAAAAAGACCAAACTTTGGCGAAGAATCGGATGGAAGAATGCACGCTAAAAGCGAAGGACAACCGCCCCGGACCATGGCCCCCGGAGTCAACTAAAGCGAACGAATAGGCGAACGAACAACATTTGCATAATAATCATTGCGCTATGTTTTCCACCGGTGTCGACCATTGTCATCCACGGAGGCAGCAAGGGCGAACTCGGAGCTTTGGCGGGCGAAAGTTTCCTCGCTCGCTTCCAGATCAAACGTAGCGATAAAGACGAACGACATGCCGGATGAATAGTAAAATGGGGACGCGCTCTCTCTCTCTGGCGGTGGGTGTATGCGGGGCATTTTGAGCGGGAAATTCTGGAGCTGAAACCATGGCTTGCGTGTGTGTGTGTACAAGTTGACAGTCCTGTGCTATTTTGCTGCTTTCTCCATGTTTCCGGTTTCCGTTCGTAAGTCCGTTTTGTTGTGTATCGTTTTGCGGAACTTTTCCCATTTTGTGCACGGCACTGCCGCGTTCTCCGAACAGTCAGCGGTATCAGATGCAGTACATTATTTAAAAGTAACTCGGCTTTACGAACGTTGGGCGCAATATTACGGCTTTAAAGGGCGTACGATACTACATTAAACAATAATTTATACAAACGCATCAGTTGAGCATCCAGCGGCGATCAGAAGCGCTCCGTTATAAGTAAAATGCGGGCCAGCAGCTGGATCCACGCTCAAATGTCAAACGAACCTTTACTGTAAGGGCAAAGTTTCACTTTTCCTAGTATTTCAATTTACGTTTTTCGGCTCGTTTCTTTTTGTGTCTTCTTGTGGGTGTGTGTGTACGGTTTTTGTTCTTGTGACATTCACTGTCCGATTATTTGTGGCTTGTCATTGTGCCTATTCTGTTTGGTTGTTGCCATAATTTGACATCGTGACGGCAAAGGTCGCTTTTGCTCGGTCGCCCGGTCGCCGTTTCATTTATTACTCACCAGCCGAGGAATGGCCGCGCACCTGGCGCATCGCGAAATAATGAGACTGTTAGCGACAATTCGGTCCTTCCGGTTTCCCCTTGCGCCTCGCAGATGCAGGGCTGGGGTGGGAAGGCAAAAAAAAACGGCACCGTTTGCTTCGTCTTTGATAAATGGGAAAGTTTTCCTATTTTATTTTATTCTTAACAGCGATACATTATTCATGACAAAGCTGGTAACATTAAATTGTGTTTAAATTAAAGTTAGCGGGATCGAGCTAGGCGATGTGCACGGGTACGATCGTACGGGTCGGTTTAGTGCCTGGATGCAGCTGAAGTTGAACCGTAAAGTTTTTTCGCATACAAAAAGCTATTTCCATTGATTGGGAATAAAAATATGACACAGAATATACAATTTAAAAAAAAGTTTTACATCACTTCAATGATCAAACACAATCCATGGGTTAGAAGAAATCCTTGCAATGCTCCTTTCCAACGACATGACCACGATAGCTAAGTACAAAAGAGATTTTGGAGAAACAGTTAGCAGTTAGCAGTAGTTTTCACAAGAAACCTCTCAAACGACAGAATGTAGTCTAAACCAGGGACGGTTAATTTTAAAGTACTGTTTATTGGATTGAATTCTTACCAATAACATTTTGTACCATCGATTCTTCTTTTTTAACCATACAATTCCAGTTGAAAGAGTACAATCATTCTGCTTTCGCCTTGCTCTTGCTCAAATCAATCTGATAAAAGCATTCACAAAGCATGTCAGACGATAGCGGAAGATGTGGGAGGGCAAATGTTAGCAATTTACAAAAAGGGGGAAACCCAAACATGAGGGGAAAAATCACGGAAAGGGCAGTAGTGATATCTTTAAGGAGATCTGAAAATTGAAAATAATCTCTTATTTATAATTTGTCCAAAACATATTGCATGAAAGGTTGGTAAGTTGTAAATATGACATTCCTAACATAAATTTGAAACATTTATTGATTTTACACCAAGTTATGCAATATTAACCGTAGGCATAGAATATGTTCCCTGTATCTTTCCTATGTTTACCCATACACATCACGCCAAAAAGTAAACGCTTTATGCTCTCGATTAAACGCGTTGAGCATGAGAAGTTCTCTTGCGACAAGACTTACATTGAATGTGACACTTTGCGCTTTTCGCTCGAATAGGTTTAGCTGTCTAATTTGCATTTCACATAACGCACACGCACAGGATAAACCCACTCACCTGTCGACTGAAACCCAGAACCTGTGCGATCTGGTTCATTGCATTGCTGGGGCAGTGCTGGGGGCTTTGCGAAATGCCAATCGATCGAGATGAAAAGGTGAGCGAGACAATAAAAGAACAATGGGCTACGAAGAAAAAAAAACTCGAAAATAAGAGTACAGTTGTGCCTTTGAACCAATCGGATCTTCCTCGCGGATCTTGCTCGCGAGTGTGCTTGTTCATGATGGGAAAACGGAATCAGTCGTACACGATTTGCGTTACGCCATAAATTAAGCGAGTAATGAGGGAAGATGCTAATTCGACATTAAATTTAATTACCGTTTGCCCGGTTCGGGAGTTTAGTGGGCAGATCTCGAGTACGGTGCACTCGCAGTTATGCCTCTCAACCATTGGCGTAAAAGCTGCCGCTTTGCTGGTAGATCAACTCCAAATGAGATTTTGGCCGTTTCGATGTTTTCCGAAACGAAATTGTTCTACCCGAAAAACCCACCGGCCACACTTTTCCGGGAAAATGTTGCACTAACTGCATCGGACTCCCCGTTGGGAGTGGATGATGAATCGCGCGTCCATCGGATTGAGCTCGGTTCCCTCGGGGCCGGTGGCAGCCCACTCGCTCACTCGCCGTGAACGATCGCTAGCGGAAGGGGTTGCGTGGTGCATGGTACATTATGCTAAAACGCAAAACGGCGACGGCGGCCACCGGCGAGGGCTCACCGGACCAGCGACTCCGACCGATTCGGGTCGAACGATGCTGTCAGCGATGTCTGCAATGCAGCTTCCGGTGCCGGGACGTGCGCTGGACGTAAGTTGATTGAGCTGTGCTTTCGGCTGTGCGAAATGTGTGCATGTGTGTGTGAGTGCACGGGGTTGTGTACGTATTCGTTGGTCTGTAAAGTGTACCGACGTGTTGCGAGCCGTAGTTGCGGAGGTTTTTTTTTATCAACACACAAACATACACAAACACACACAATCAGATGAGCTTCATTTTAAATACATGAGCTTGGGGTTTGATTTAAGCTGCAAAATCGTCAATTTAATGCGCGGGTTAAAACGGGGGAACCGTTGCAAAAAACCACGACACCGCTAGCTGGCAGGTTTTCGGGGTCGGGTGCTATGCATTTTTTAGCACCGTCAACACATGTTTTTGTTTTCGTTTAATTTTATTTCCTTTCGCTCGCCACATTAATATTGAACGGTCGCGCTTGCACATGCACAAGCGACCACGGACAGGGCGGGCTTGCCTCCGGGCAAACCGACCGCATCAGCATATGTGCGTGTGTGTGTGTGTGTGTCGCACGGTGTCGCTGGCAGCAGCTGTCCGACAGCCATATTTAGTGCTCGAAAAGCTGTCGTTAATGAAGTTATTGCTATTATTGACCTTTCATTGGAAAGTTTGCACAGGCCGCCTGTTTATAGAGCACAGCATTTCATTTGTTTTTGAGTGTAAAGATTTGCCCAATCTGTTGATCGGTTTCCTATAGAGGCCCACATTACAAAATGGCCCCTAAAAGAGGCTCTAAAACACTACCCCGACATATAAGAACGTCGCTATGAAATCTTTAGCTTCGCCTCATTAAAATGATGCAACTTGCTGTTACCGTTCGGGCTCGTAAAACAATCTAAGATCGTTCAAAGTTATGATTGACCAGCACGGGGCAAACGGGGCGGCGTAAATCGGGTGGGCCACATTTCACCCAACAAGGTACACAATCATTTCTTCGATTTTATGACGTTATTTCAACTCCGTGCTCGAATGATCAACTAATTTTATGTCGAGTTTCAAGTAGCAATAATTATTATTGATAGCTACTTAAACAAACGAAACCTTCCGCCGAACAGCGAAGTGCAGGCGAACTGTGCCCGAGAACAGAGACCGAAAGTTTTCTCAATGATTCACGAAACGGCGAAGAGCGCGTGTTTGATCACAGTGGAAATCGGTTCGAGTGTGCCCTCTAATGGATTGAAGATGGTTCTACTAAAAACGGAGGGAGTGTGCTGTTGTTTATTTACGACCAAAAAAGCGGCATTACCAACATGTTGCGGTAAACCGGGCGGTATTACAAGCAGCCTGGGTTTCCCGCGCCACCGGCCCGCCCGCCTAAGGGAAAGTTATAAAGTCGTTTAAACGGTTAAAAAAGGTCCACCGTCATGTTCGGAGTGGCGAAGGGGAACAGCCTCCGCTTGCTTTGCTGCGCCTGTGCTAGGGCGTACATGCTGCTGTGGTATGTACCCTCCAACATACACACACACACGAGTTTTGGCACCTACACCCGATTTGTTTGAATAGGGCGAGGAAAGGTTAACCGCTGATGGATGGATGGTGGAGTTGGAGAGGGAGGGCGTTCCAAACACACATAAAAGCCGTTTAATGACAACTTAACTAGTAGCAAAACGCCTACCCTTGCCATCGCTGGTACCCCTACATTCCCACGGTTTGTATTGTACCATGGTGAGGGGGTTGATTTTGTTATGTGTAGTTTTTTTTGTTTTGCTTCAAAAGAGGTTAAGTTAATCGAAAGTTTATCCACTCCCAGCGCCGATCGCTCGAATACAGCGGTGTGTAGTGTTCGTGCCAAAAAAAAAAAAAGAAACACGCTCCCGCCCTCCCAGTTTGCCGCCGTGAGTGTGCAGGGGACATGTCTTTCCGACCGAACACTAGCCGAACGCGTGTCGTTTGGATTTCATGTGCTCATTTATCAAATTGTAAGTTTACGACCCTCTTCAAATCTAATTAGGCAATAAAGTTTTCGGGGTCGATTCGGTTGCGCACCCCCTTTCTTCTGCTGTTGGGTGACTGGGTGGCCCTCTGCATGGTGAAACCGTTGCTCCACTAGCGCAACATAGCGCATAGAAAGGTGGGACGGGAAAGGGAAGAGGAAGGGGAAATAGTTTTTTCTTCACCAGTTATCACCCTTCACCTATCCAAAAATATCGTTTTGTTAGCCGTAGATAAGATGATAAACGGGGCAGGGAATAGAGTCGAAAGACGGGTGGGCTTCGTGGAAGGGTAAGCTTTTCATGCTGTATGCTGTTATTGCCCCTTATGGGCATGTGTGGGAAGCGGAAAATTGGCGCTGAAGTGTGAAAAGTGCGTCCGAGGGCTTATCTCGATCGTTGCAGTTTCTTTTAATGAGTTTCAAATGAGGTTGGTCGGTTTAATCTGTCCGATAGTTCCGGCATCATTACACCGACAACATCAACCAAACTACGGCAACTACGGCTGCTTAATGGCTGTTTTAAAGTTGAAATGAGCTCTTCTTGAGTTGGGGAGAGGGAGTCTGTAATTTTTAGTACCATACCAGCATAGTCACGGTGTTTAGGTTTAGGTCAGATGCCGTAGCTTTTTATACGTCCTTTTTCTATGGTAGGTGTGAATCAAAACAACTCTCATGTTACGGTGTGCTTAGGGTTGAACTATTTTGTGTAGAGAATGCATTATTTTGTATTAAAATATTATTCACTTCTTTCGTAACGTTGCGTAAAGGATATAAATTGTATTTCATTGCTTTAAGTGGCAGTATCCATTTTTGTGTTGAGATTTCATAGCTTTTGATCATGACTGATGCCGTGGAATGCTCAACACTTGCGTCAACATGGGTCAGAGAGTGGAGTAATTTCAATCACATGCAATTTAAGTACTTCGTACTGTTAATATTTAAGAGGGCTATTGAGTTTATTGAGTCAACTCTTAAAACATCAATCGAGAATCGAAACGTGCCACGAACAGATGATAAAAGTAAAAATTAATTAAGATTTTTTCTCTCTCATTAATTCATTTAACTTGTAACTTTGCATCGCAACTCTGCTCGCAATAATAATTATTTTTGCATCGTTTTTTCTCCACCTTTTCTACGCATGCATGTACCGTGTACGTACCTGTCCATCGTTTGTGTGTGTGTATGTATGCCTGTGCGTGCCAATAAAATGGCCCGCTTTTGACAGCGGGATAAATTTATAGCAGACATTTCTTGTAAACAGAAATCTTGCGCACAATTCTGAAAAAGTGCCAACGGGCAAGCGAGAAAGAGCGCGTGAGATTTATGCTTCGCCGGCCCTTTACTGTAATAAATTAATATTCCTTTTTTTTGTTGTTTTTTGGTACCCCTCTACGTCATTCTTGTCGTGGCAGCGTGGAGCCTGCTTTTTGTGGCTCCGGTCCCGGTTTTGTGTTCGCTACTCTGTAGAAGCTTTTTATGTTTCCCTCCCTACAGTCGGGCGATTATTTGCTCGACCGGTGTTCCAGTGCTTTTGCATGGCTGGAAACCGTATCTGGTTTGTTTCGCTTTTTGTTTTGCTTGAAAGCTAGATCACCTGAAGGATGAGCAAAAAAAGTGGATGAAACCCTCTGCTTGCCAGCGTACAGAAACAATCCTTTGGGTCAAAGACCAAACCAGCCAGTCAACACCTAGCCCGAAGGCTTTTTCCCGGTCAGTGGGTTGCTTGGTTTTGGATTGTATCCATCTTTATGCTTTGTGTGCCCTGTAGTAATGATATGGAAAGGCTTTTTGCATGTATTTTGTAGCCTTTTTTACGGGTACATCCAAAAGCTGTACGATCGTTTGTTTATATGAAGTGCTTGCTACACTTGACATTGCAGGAAATGGAATGAAAAAGGAAACATTTTGGCTTTTATATAATTTTGCGAGACACTATATTTTGCTAGTTTCAAGCTTCATCCGTTTAAAACACACACACATTTAGGAAATGCGTCCGCCCTAATGCTAGACGCCTGTCTGGGAGAGCACTTACGAAAAAGTACACTCGAAATGAAGCGTTGTTTGTGCTTCGCATTTCCCTATTCCTCACCCGCTCAGTTAGGGAGGAGGGCGCCGTTGTGGGAAAGAGTTTGGAATTGGCAAATTGGCATACGCCACCGCGAACACCTCGCCACCGCCAAACGCCCAAACCAGTGTTAGCACGGTTTCGCACGTAGCACGTAGTTCCCGTAATTAGGCGACGTTCGTTTTGCACGTACCAGTTACACGTCTGGCTAATTGCCCAGCCAGCCCAGCGCTTTGGTTGCTGTCAGATGCAAACCCATACCCCGCAGCAATCCATTCGTCGCTCTCCGCTAGAGTGCTGTGGGTGAAGAAATTTTCGTGGAAAATACCGACCTTATCAAGGGTTTTGTGTGTGTGTGTATGTCCTAGGTCCTATATAACGCATTTGCTATCGTTACCAGTTCAGCCCTAGCCCTTGTCGAATCACCGGTAACGACGTTGCCAGTGGGTTCCACTGCTTGCCACTATCATTGACGACAGCCTGACTTTGCATACTTCTTGGATAAATAATGGGTGGGAACACACGACCTGGGCGATGGTTCGATGGAAAGCAAAAAGAATGAGCGGGGGAAAAGGCAGCGCAATTCAGCTTTGTTCGTGACATTCGTCGCTCCGAGCGGAATTTGTACGATTGTTTGCGCCGAGGAAGCTGTCAAGGAGGGTTGAATGCTCATAAAACTAAAAACAAAAGCAAAAAAACGTAAACTGCACCATCCTTCGTGGGTGAACACTCCAATACAGCAATGCCAATGGACAGCGCATTTTCTACTGCACAGTAACTTGTCGCCCATGCTTCTACCCGCAGGCGACAGGTACCTTGCCATTGTTTCCTATCCATCGTGGGAGTTATCAGGTTCCTAGCGATCAGTTTCAAGGGCACAAGTTTCCCTGGGATAGAAGACAACTGGCGCAGGGCACACTCTGAGCAATACCGGCTTGAAGGCAAAATGCAACGGAACATCAGCAGCGCTGGAAAAACGGCTTGTTTTCTCGGCAATGCAATCAGTCGATCAGGAAGATGAGCTGCACTTATTGCGAAGCAGCCTGAGAAACATTGCAACTGCAACGTGATGCGCTTTGTTCCATAACACCTAAATCGAACCATTTCTCCTTAAGCCATGGATAATCTTGAGCTGGAGTGAAGCGAGTTATGTCATCTGCTTTCCACCTAAGACCCTTCGCACAACCGAAGGTGGCCTACAGCTTTCACCCATTCGCACTGATTGCATTTCAACTTTTAATAGGAAAACCTCTTGATTAGTGAGCGCGCGTGAGTGTGTGTGTGTGTGTGGGGATGAGTGTTTGTGTTAGTTCGTGAAGAATTGAACAGTCTGTCCGGGCCGTTCCCGGCGGCCGAAGTGCTGTTTCGGTAATCGAGAATGTTTTCCTTATGTGTGTTTCTTCCACATGAGCAATCGTCACCGTCGCTCGGATTGCCACCCGGGCCGCACACATTCGGGGGTTGACTTTTGGCCCCACAACACCCCTCCCCCCACCCGCTGACGGAGATCAGTCGTTACGTATCAAACTAATCTAATCTTTCATCGCCCGGCCCCGAAACTGTTGTGAATTGGATGAAATCTTCAGGTGGTTAAGCCTACGGTCGTCACCGCACCAACAGTGTGCCACATCAACCCAAAACCCTAGCACCGGATAGATCACCTCAGAAGTTGTCGTCGCCGTGCGCTTTCGGGGTGGAAAATTGTCTGTCGAAAGTTTCCGAATCGAATGCGACAGCTGGTGCCGGTGCCATTGTCAATTTGATCCAATAACCGGTCCACCTGAATTAACAAACCTTCCCTCCCTCCCCGCCGCCACCTTTTTAGACCTGCTTCTGTTATCGGGAATGGAAGCGAATGAGATGGAAACGATTTTGAAACACACACACACACACACACACAAACATATACAAACACACACACTCACAACAAACTGACATCCAACCAACCTTTCGTGGAGTCGTTGAGATAGGTTGGAGTTCATTTCGGCAAAGCAGCGCGGGCCTCGTGCCGTTTGGAGAGCGATGGATGGTGCTGAAAATTCCTGGTAGTCGAGAAAACGCCACTCGGGACCATTCCGCCCCTTTATTTCAAATTTCCCCTTGGCCTGCGAACGAAGAGCCCGGGACGGGGCCAGATCTCGCCTCTCTCGCTCCCAGGAGAACATCGCATCCAATTTTCGTCCCCATGCAAAGAGGTGTAATGATTATAATGATTATTCTTTCTCGCCCGGCCGAACCCCCTCGGTCGTTGGGCGGAAAGTGGCATCATCAGTCGCAATCACCGGCACCTTTTGAACCGCTGGCTCGTTTGGAGGTGGCTTTGGGGTTGGAATAATTTCCACCGGTGTCCATTCACCGCTTTTTTTCTTCTTCTTTTCTTTCCGTGCCAAGAAATTGCCCCAAAGGAGCACCACGGGCTCCGACTGATACTGCTACTGCTGGCAGGAAAGATAAGAAATGTCTTCGCAACAGTGAATCATGTTTGTGCCGAGTACCGGTCCATCGAAGGCCGAACACCGTGAAGGGGGTGTTTGCTTTGCTTGATACACCTCCCAACACCACCTCCCTCGTTTGTTGTTGCTTCCCTCGATCACTCGAACCCGTGCGGCCGTGTCGTCTGTCATTTCTAATTTCTTTGCCCTGCTCGTGTGGTAAGCTATCCGCCGCCGTCGCTGCGCCATCGCTCGCGACCATGCCAGCTTATCAGCGATGCTCCGGCAACGGTCCGTCTCCAACCCGGCGGGGCTCCCCGATCGTTCGCCTTTTCCTTTTTTGTCTTACGCGATTGTGGCTCCTCCCATTCCGGTTTGACAGAATGAAAAATGTGTTGTGCATATTTTAATAATAATTCGCCTATTTTCCATTGCAGCTTCGAAACTGCTTTCGCCTACTACCTTCCACCCCCAACTCTCAAAACAAAACACCCACTGCATCCTTCCGGATTGGGAGATGGTAGTGAAGAAGGTGCGCAAGGGGGAAGCACCTCTTCCCCCCCTCCCTTTCGCACACCAATGGCACGGAAACCCGTCATAACCAATTCGATCCAAAAGTGTGGCCCTCGCACGGCACACGGCAGCGCCGCCGCGCACTGTTGCCGACGGGTGGCCCGAGCAGGCGTGTGCAGATGACGACCGTAGGGCTTTTGTGCTCCCCCCCCTCCCCCCCTCTGGACTGGAGTTTGGCCTGCCTATTTTCTAGCCATCGTTGCCGCCGGGCAAGGTGCTAAATAAATAAAGGTTAAAGGTGGTCTACCGCAAATTCGTTAGCGCTCAGGCGCCCCAGCCGTTGCCGGCTTGTTGTTTTCGTTTTCTTTCGTTGCTTTTGGCGTTTTGCTTTTGTTTCGTTCTGCCGCTCCACGCCGCACGGCTGCTGCTCGGAGTTCTAGCGGTTACTGAGCGGTGGCCGAACGGGTGGACAGGCAAGAAGAGCAAGCCCTTTTCGAGCAGCACCCAAAACTGGCGCCTGCCCGAACAGACATCGAGCATCGGTGGTGTGCTTTCATTTCCCAGAGTTCACGCTCCAGCCATCCTCCCAGCCAACCAAACCCCTCCCAGCCAACCAAACCCCTCCCAAAATCATTATGACGCTTGCCACGAACGCAGGTGCGCAAACAACTGAGAAGGTGGGGAGCAACTTCAAGGTTCTTCAAACGTCTTTTGCCCGTTGTTTTTTTGCGGAGCGTGCTGTTGTTTTGTCTCGTACTCCTTCTGCTCGTTTCCCTTCTCTTTCTCTCCGGTCGTGCATCCTTCGGTGGGAAGGATAATTTTTCACTCCGCGAAGGATGGCCGTGACGCAGCCTGCCCCGAAGCCCACGAGAACGATGATGATGGTGATGATGCTCATGAAGCTCTCATGAGTGGGCAAGGTTAATGTCAAGTGCTCCGCACGCAGACGGGCGTAGGCAGAACGGCAATGTACAACGCGATGAGCTGCGATGGAATCATCAAAAACTATTCGCGATCCGGCTCGACACGAAAGCGGCGAAAACACGAGACACACTCCGTGTACACACTCCGGGTCGGGCCCGAGGAGGCCCAAGAACCATACATCATCACGCTCACCCCTACCGGCACACGTGTTCCTCACTGCCCACCCCCCCCAGGATCGGTCGGGCTTGAATTGAAGGGGATAAATTATGGCCGTCTTGCAAAGGCCCCGTAGCAAAAGCGCTCCAAGTTCTTTCCATATTTCATCTGCCCGTTCCCTCAGCTCTCAGCTCGGGCGGAGCCCGGGGGTGAAAATTGCGTGCCATTGTTTTCCCAGCGCCCGAAACGTGATAACTGCTTTGCATACTCGGCGTGCTACGGCAACGGCGAATGGCAACGGGAAAGAGGGTGGAGATGAGATGAAATTATGATGGGATTGCTGTGTGTTTGCCCGAACAACTTTGACAGTGACGAGTGATATCGGTTGTCGAACCCGGTCCCGGCCAGCCCCGTGTTGCCCCGTTCGGTCGCGCCCGGCAAAACCCGGAATGGCGGAATGTATGTATATTTACACCTGACACAGGCGGCCACAAGACACGGCATCCCCTTCCGGCAGCGGCTGGGATGAGGGGATTGGGACAGCAGGCACTGCTGGCACGGTTCCGAAGCGTGCGACCGACGACTGTCGGAAGTGTATCACGCCCGGCTCGAAGGAGTGAGTTTGATTCTTGCGAGTTCGGTATCAATTTCATTTGCATAACACACACACACACCTACAAACACCTCGAAAATGTCGGCACGATGACGACGACGACGATGCTCCATTCAATGCTGCCGAACCCATCCCGTGGGTGGTGTACGGCACGGAACGGAACGAATACGATTTGTGCTTCTCGTAAGAGATGCAATTTTCGCTCCTCCCTTTTTTGCCCCGGAATTGGGTCCCGGTGGGGAGCGGCGGCGTGGTTGAGGTTTAATGAAATTGGGTTCTCATTTTTCAGACCCTCCTTTTGGCATATCGAACGAGTCGATATTTTTGTTTTTGTTGTTCTTGTGACACAGTTGACAGGGTTTTGCGATTTGTATGGAAATGTTTCAATCGGTGGAAAAGGTGTCGGTGAAACGGCAACAACGGCAAGAGGAGACTCCATCGAGAATCGAGTTCGACTGTTGGCGAGCAGTTAATTATGAGCAAATATGTGTTTGATCATTCGTTATCATTTGTTTTGTCAATTTCGGTATTGAATTCGCAACCACTCTCGGAGGGTCATAAACACGTGCGTTTTTTTTTTTGTAGGGCGAAGTTAATGGGGGAAAGCAGCAATCGAACGAACGATTAAAATAATCACCCCGCCCCGTGCCCGACGTTACGATGCTAGGTGCTGCTTCACAATTCAGCACCGAAATGGAACAAATTACCAAACCCAACCCAACCGGCTGGGGTTCGGGTTTCGGGAGCTGTGCTGTGTTTGTTTAGTGTTGCTTCCCAATAACCAAGAGCCCCTTCCCGTCGGCCCCTTCAACGCACCCCTCACGCAAACGTGAGAACTGAAATGAAGAACGGTAAATCAACTCCCTTCGATAGTGAAACTTTCGCTTCCTTTGCGAGACCTTGGCTCTCCTCCTTTTATGGTCGTTACACGGGACACGACTTACAGCACTGCCTGCCTGCCCGCTCCGAAGCTAATGGATGAAACCTCGAAATCTAAACCTAAAACACGGCACCTCCCCTATGCTTCAGCCTCATTTCTCGCCTTCGCCCTCTCGCCCACAGGCTGATAGTGGCAGCCGTCGAATGATGGATTGCGTGATGAAAGTTACGATTATAAACTGTGGCCAACGAAAATAGCAATTTGCTATCGATAATACCACAGAACTTTCACCTCCCTTACCTCCCGTTTTTCCTCTATTCTTTCCCTTTCCTTGCGTTGGTGGTGTTTATGTGCCCACCCAGCAGTGGGTAGCGGTAATAGATCGTTTCGAAGGAGGTGCCATGGGATGGGGAAGCTCAGCAAAAGCTCTCCCCAGCCCCAAGATGCCCACTGAAAGTCGATCCCTGTAATTACTCTTTCGTTCGTTGTGGCTGCGGCTGTCGAATGGATTTCTCGAAGTTAGATATACACACACACACACACACACACACACCTTTACGCTTTAACGCAAGGCTAGGCAAGATGGCGTTTAGGTACCCGCGACTACGAAACTAGTGTTCAGTGAAAATGTAGCACGGCTTCCGATTCTTCACACCCACACAAACGGAAAATAGGACAGATGGAGAGGGGGGGGGGGGGAAGGGGTGGAGGGAGGGTTGGTGGCGAGCACGATGTCAGACAAAGGAACTAGTCTTTGGTTCTCACCCCAAAGCGACTATCGGTAACCGGAAGGGATAACCTTTCAAGGGAATTCTCCACACTTTCGTGATTCGGGCATATTTTATTCATATTTTTTATCACCCATTCACTATGCGGCATGCCGTAACCGCACGACTATTGCTTTCCCCCTTCTCTCTCTTTCTCCCTCTCTCTCTCGCTCTCTCTTTCCCCTTGATTGGACCACTAAAACCGCTGCCAGGTAAAGGGGTTGTGTTCGACTTTACTGATTCGCTAGTCGGGCCCCGGTGTTGTAACCCGTGGAAAAACGAGCTTAGAAATAGCGCCGTCGTCAACGGGAGTACCGCTGTGCGTACCATTGTCCTCACACCTTGGTTCACCTTGAATCGTTTCGTTCGCGTACACACACACACACAAACACAGGCGCCCACACGCCGGTTAGGCAGCCGAACCGTCGATCAATCAAACATCGTTAAACTTTCACCTTACGTAAATTGAATTTCCAGCTTAACAACAACAACCTACTCTGGCTTCGGGCGGAAGATTTCGCAACGCTTTGGCAGGATGAGGGATGGAGAGAAGGGCGGTAAACTCAAAGGAGCGGGGACAACGTACTGCGTTGAATTCGGCCATCCTATTGTGACCATCACCACATGTGCAGCTATGGAGGTGAGACCTGGTGAGCCATGGTTTAGCAAACTCCCGGCCTGATTCCTGGTCGGTCGGTCGGTTTCAAGGCTGCTGCCGGTGTCTTGGATTGAAGCGGCGCATGCTACGGTAACACGGACCGGACGTTCTTGTCGGGCTGGGTCGGGAAAGCCGTTTCCGTTTTCCACCGCTGGCAACACGCTCCTGACGTGGAAGTGTCTTGCGGGTGCGGGAGTTTGAGGTTTGAGGCGTTGCGTTGGGGATTACTCGGTTTGGTGGCTTTGTTTGAATTTACGGTTTCCACACTGCCAGCCAGCGAGATGGGTGAATAATTGTTCCCAAAAGGATGAAAAGGTATGAACGTTTTCCATTCGTCTTTGAGCGGTTTTCAATAGTGCTCAAAACATTAAGTTCTAGCAAAATTAAAGTTCCAAGTATGTTAAATGAAGCTCAAACAACTTCACTCATGCGGCGCGTATGCGAAAACGAGAATGTTCGTTATGCTACATGCTTCGCGTTACATCGCCGTTCGCAATGGTCGGTGTTATGCTGCCGTACGCTCAATAATGGACCACACACACACACACACTCACCCATTTGTGGGCAACAATTCAGACGAGTGAAATATATCTTCTCGACACGCGATGTGCAGGGCAAGCCGGCGGGCGCGTTCGTAATGAAACGAATTGGTTCAAATTTGCAAACATCAATTTCAACTGCGTATCCATCAATTTGAATTGCATTCATGCACAACCAATTGTTCGCTGTTTGTGGATAACTCAAGTATGGAAGTATTTGGTTGTGAACTGCACAATTCAGCTCAAGAGATGTTCTATTCTACACGTGCCGAATGGTTCGAACTATCCAATACTGTATCGTGGAATGGTGAATGTTGCGAAGTAAGATAATTTATGATCCACATCCAGTACCGCGCGATAAGCGGATGGTTTCGCTGTGCCCATACGCGAAGTAGGCATTATATTGGTTTTCCAATTTAAAGGAGTATCATAAACCAATCAACCGAATTCATAGAATACATTTTTTCTGCATGATGTACGGCATGAATGCTCCAATAGGGTATCACAGTGATCTCTACACATACACATTCGATAAATTGTTCAAGCTTGATCTGGTTCATAAGTAATGATTATCCGCTGTTTGGGAGTTCTCTGTCGTCAAAGTTAAACCACTCGTTAGTCGCTATAGAGACATTTGCATCATTCGCGAAAAAAAACATACACAACGACTGAAATCGATCGTTATCCACTCGTTTAAAAGCTTCGCTCCGGACACAGCTTTATCTATAATGCAAAGCGAAATAGAATCATTAAAATTCTGCTCTTCACCATTCGTAGCAGCATAAAAGCAACAACAGCGACGAAAAAAACAGTGTACCATTCTAGGCAGCTTTCATGTTTCATATGCTTTTGCCGCTGCATTTGGTGTAGCGCGCTTTTCCACGATCCGGTTCCCGCAGCAAAATCAACGATTCAAAGGATTTTGCCGTACCCTGCCCAACCAAAACGGCCAAACGACCATGGAGGCGGCGGCGTCGGCGGCACCGTACGATGAAATGAAAGGAAGCGTAAAAATAACAGAGAGCAGAGAGCGGACACAACATTGGCCATAATTAGCATAAAATTATAGATGTTTGAGTTTTCCACCCGTCAGCGCAGCACCGCTTGCAAATGCCGTTCGGGCCTCCCTGTATGCTCTTAACGGGGCTTGGGGCTGTGTGAAAGGAAGGGAGAGAGCTTTTTTTTTCTTCTTCTTCTAAAGCTTCCTCCCATTCTCCCGCTCGCTCATTCTCATCAGCCAGGGCCAGCCGACGCACATTGCAGCACGTTTGAGTCACATTCCTTTGTCCTTGGCCGTTGTTTAGATGTTTCCGTTTTGTTTTGTTTTTGCGCTGATCCAGGATCAACATCAGGTCGCATGCTGCCCGCTTCACGGCCTCGGGTCGGTTGGTTTTTTGTTGCCAGCCCGTTCAGCTATTTGAAAATGAATATTTCTCTTTGTTGTGTGTGCCGACCCATTTGGCCGAGTGTTTGATGCCGTGTCAATTTGCTGCCGAGCGGGAAAAAGAATTCGGAATGAAAAGCAAACACTGTCGAGCGGGACAGGCTGCGGCACGTGGGTTAAAGTTTCGCAATACTACCCTGTCCATGGGTTGCGGGGATGAGAGTTGTACTCCAAAGCTGGGAACGGCATCATTTCATACGCATATTTGAAAATGATAAAATGAAAGCTGATACAGCGCTGGTGCATCGGATAAAACATTCATTTGCGTTATGGAGATGCAGCAACGACATGCAGTTGTAAATTGCTAGAACAAATACAAAGGTTTAACCATATCCACAAATCTCGACATCGTTTGGAAGCCGTTTCGCCAAAAGCACTTGAATGGGAGCCAAACAAATTCCAGCCGAAGGACACGAATGCAAACACAAATGGAGTACAGTACCGTGGCAACACGAGGAAAGGTATTAGGAATTGAGCATTGGAACGCACTTAACATTTGCTAAAAGGAGTGAAAGGAAAAACAACCTTCAAAGTAAAAAAACACCCATTTTCCTTTTTTTGGTTCGCTGTTCAAAAACAAAAACAAAACAAAAAGGAAAAAGAACACACGCTAAAAAGGGGTTAGGCTGCGTAATTACTGCGACACTTACTGCAACGGCTGGCTCTTCAATTATTCCCAAAATGCTTCGCTGAGCATTGAGCAGAATTGATGAGCGTCATTTTTATCCCCGTTTCATGTACCACCAAACTCCAGAAAAGTGGTGTTGTCGGAATGTGGGTTTGGCAGAGCCTTTCTTCGCTTTTGTGTTCCGTTTCCGTTTAGAAGCATTTCTCCCCCATTCCCTTCAGCACCCCGGCAACCGCCGTTTCGGGTGGTTCATTTTTGGCTCAATTTTGGGGCGTGAAATGAAGCGAAACGACAAAAGGGTCCGAGTGTGTGTGTGTGCGCCATGGAGAGAAGGGAAGAGAGAACAACATAAATGAGCAAAATAAATTCCCTTGGCAATGATATCAATACGCAGGCAAAACTCAACAACCTTCACTGCCGTACAAGGCTAGTTGCCAGCGGAGGTAACGAGAAAATATTTATGAAAGCACAAGTAAACGAATTGGGCGACGTGCGAACGGTTTCCACTTTCTGCTCGCAACGACCACGACGCCAAAATCCTGCACGTCCTGCGATCCGTGGGAAGCGACTTATTAGACAAAAAAAAAAACGGGATAGCACATGGATGGTAGACACAAAAAAAAAAAACAAGCGAAACGAGTTCTTGGTTTTTCCAACAACGAATCTCAAGATTAGACAAAATACAGCGAACGCGCCTATTAGTGACAGCTTCCCCAGTAGTGCACTGTCAGCTTTCCAAGCCCGGACCGACCGATAAAAAAAAAACACACACACACACTAAGAGAACTCCAACCAAACAGAGTGAGCTTTAAGGCGATGGGGAAGGCAAATGGTCGTAAAAAAGAATTGTCTATAATTTTGCTCCACACACCCGCTCGCCCAAACGCTCGACGATCAGCTCCCAGCAGGAGCAGGCGCACGAGCTGAACTGTCCTCCAGTGGTGCGGCATTAAACCGGTTCAGCTGCGTGAGACAATGAGTGGAATGAAAATAAATTGGATCGTGACGGTCCGTGCTGGAGCATTTTCTCCACTTCCATGGGGTGTGAGTGTCAGACCAGCTCAGCTAACCACTCATGCCCCCGTACCCGTTGACTCATTGAAGAATTATTATTTTGCCTTTTCCATTCGATTCGCCGGCGTTCCGGCGACTCGGTGAAATGGAACCAGTCGGGCGATTACTGACTCGAGTCATTGTCACGCGTCCCACACACACACACACACACACAGTTGAGAAGCTTCTTGGCATCCGTTTTTTGCCTTTCTTTTGCTGTCCTTCAACTCAGTTCGGCTGCCTATAAATGGGAATGTGATACTGTGTTTTTTTTGTTCTTGTTGCTGCCTTTAGCATTCTTATCGCTTGGGAATGAGGGGGTTGCTTTTTCTTCCCGCGTTAAACTTTCACACAAAATGAGGGTGCCGTCAAAAAAAGCCTTCTCTGCGGTGCGAAAACGCTCTCATTCCGCTCGATTGTACACTTTCGAGAAGATCGGAGCAGGAAGTAAGAGGGGAAAGGCAAACGAAGGCCTAAAATCAAACTGATAAATGGGTTCAATTACTTTGCAAGATTATATATATTTTGACAATGACATTTTACTCGCAGGTGCAACTCAAAAACGGTGGCGTACGGAAAACTCGAAAAGAGATGGAAAACTTCACTGGGCTGGTATGTGAACGGAAAGGTTCTGGAAGCATCGGTTTTGGTTTTTTCACGCGTGGGCAGAAGATACAAGTACTGTTCGGAAAATATGTATTTGCACCCGCTTAATGGGTGTTGTGCGCTGAAATCGGAACGGCCTCGGGAAAACTTTCTGTCTGGATGGAGGGAGGAAGGGTGGAGGGGAGGGGGTGGGTGGGTTGGAGGAGGAAGCTGTGGGTCCCGAAATGGAGTACAGGCGGGCAATGGCTCAAGTTTATCGCTTGGCGGTAAAATATGCTCACATTAGCGAGCTGTAGCAGGGTCGACAAGATGGGAAGCTTTCGCTGCCTTAATGAACGGGAAATGTAATCACACCTGCCCAGTGCTTTTTTTGTATGAGCGACTGTAGCACGAAACCTTTTTTCTTTCGACAAATGTTTACCAAGCTACAAAACAAGACAGCAACGATAAGTGGGAGTGTTTTTGATGGAGCATTTTGATAGGCAAATGTTATTATGCGGCAGGTACGGTTGTGGATTTGCAATTAAATGTTTTTGCTTATGAGAAACAGTTTTGCTTGGGAATTTATTTTAAAAATCAACATTACGTGTAACATTTATGGATAGATAGAATCAATTAGTGACTGAAAAATATAACAAATCTGGTGCTTTCTTGCAAAATTCTTGATTTAACATCGAATTAAAGGGGCAAATCGACCTAATATGTATCTAGCAAGAAGTACACAGCAAACTCTGTCATGGTCAACTAGAACGATTGCATAGAATGCCCTTTTATGTGTTCAAGCTTCGTATAAACTGAACTCCCATACTGACTATTCTTTGAGTATATTGGAGGACTGACTATTCTTTGAGTATACCAACAAGTCACAGATAGCCTAGCTTGTGAGTGGTTCTGGCTGGGTTAAATTATTATATAATTATGTTTTTCTGAAATATATTTATAGGTATTTTTATGAGTTCCTGAACGTACACATTTAGCAACTAAATAACTTAGGAAAACCATCAACGCATTTATTTCTTTTTGTTGTGGTAGAAAATTTCAACAATTCCGTAAGACTTGTGACGCAGTAAAAGAAATAAAAATATTTATCATCTTCCGCGTTAAATAAGACTAAACAGACTTTGGCTAACCTTGCTTCAGCACCAAATCTCTCAGCAGCTACATCAAACTTTGCGGCGCTGTCGCTAGGAGCAAACTTTGAGTCAACGGCAGTAAAATGCGCTGCCTGCGCGGCAATTTCAACTATTTCAAACATATTTTATCCCGTCAAGGTTCTGCATCACTGGCGTGCAAATGACTTGCAATAACGGTAATATGAGACGAGGCAGTTAAGAGATGTTTGCGTACCGGTGCCATACTGCGGGATGAGTAAATGGCGCTTCTTTGCAAAGGTACCCAGTCAGACACGGCACATGGCTGTAAAGCTACTGCTAAAGGAGTTTGGTAGCGTAAACTATCCTCTGCCTTTGGGACGGTTTCAAACCACTCACGAACGATGTGGATGATGGGCTCAAATTAAAACCTTTGCAGTTCAGCACGCTCGTTGTGTGATTTAGCTCGATTTAGCTTAGAAAGGTGTAATAATTCCTTGACTAGTTTGATGCTCGATTATTTTTTGCATTTTTTTCCTGTCGGATGCTTTTAAAAATTGTGAAGCAGTGTCGAGAAAGAACACATTCAGCTGCGTTGATATTTTACACACCCGTACAGCTTACAACACGGCCCACCAGTGTGCGTCATCTCGAATGGGAATCAACTACACTCGTGAGCCTGCGCATGTTTCTTATGCGAAACATGTTTGCAGAACAGTGTCGAACAAACGCTACCAAAAACGAGGAGGAAAAATGAACTAGAAAACAATTCCATTTAACGATGCAAAATTCATTCGAGGGAATGAGCTGAAAAAACAACACGACCAAGCTCTGTCCTTTCTGCATGCTTTCAAAGACAAACCACAAAGAAATTGGCATGTGGGCGAAGATGTAATTACCAGAAGCTTGCTAAATTACTGGATTCTTTGCGCTTGAGTGAAAACTGAAATTAGAAAAAGTTCCGAACGGCAACACACACACTCACACAAACATCGCGTAACACCACACAGATTGTGTCTCTGCACACACGGCAAACACACACATGGCGACGAAAAACACACGTCTCATGGTATGGGAACGAAGGAGTGGGATGTTCATTGCAACACTCCCACAACCCGGCCAAGATAGACAAACAAAAACACACGCAAATCTTTTCGCTCAACATTTGGCTCCGGGTTTTTCATCATTTTGGGTACAACAATGCTTAGCGGGGATCCATTATTTGAGGAAGCAAAACTTTTCTCCGAATTTCAAACACCTGTTCAACCGGTGAGTATTGAAACGGGTGCGTTTCCCGCTGTACGGCACCGGTTAGGAATCATGTGCCACCGTAACACTGCCTAGTGTGCATTACCGCCAGCCCACCAGGAGACAGCGACGGTGCTGGGTGCCTTTTATCTTATTACCATTCTCTTAAGCAGCACTTCCAATTCCATATGTCACATTTACACCCGCACCGAACCTTTGCAAATTGTCATCCGACGGGCCGACCGGCTCGTATGTTAGTGGAAATGTTTTCCACTGTGCTACCGTATCCATTACGCCTGGGGTCTCCAAACTACGGCCCGCGGGCCGCATGCGGCCCTCAATAGCCTTTAATGCGGCCCGCGATGACTGGGTAAAGGTTAAATTAAATAGCTTTCTTTCTGACTAATCAATCAAAATTTATTTTTTAAAAATTCTTTAAAGACGAAAATCAAGATTCAATAAAAGAAAGCTCCAGAAATTTTATGTATTTTGCTAGTATTTTCTTAGTAAAACAAGATTTGAACTTCCACCCATTCTAAAGGTAGCGTCAAAATGGTCCTCAACAAAGTTGATTGTGAAGCAATGCGGCCCGCGAACTGAAAAGTTTGGAGACCCCTGCATTACGCGATGCTAAGGCGCTTTTTTTGCTACTGTTGTTGTTGTTGTTGTTGTTGTTGTTGTTCGTACTTTCCCATGCGGATAATGTATGGGAAGGTATGATTCGCTAAGCGGCAGGTACAACACCTTCTCGATGTTTCTTTGGATGGGTTGTTTTATTTTTGTTGCTCAAATCCAGCATGAAACAAGTTTCACTTTCACAGAAGTGTGTGGATATGTATATTTTAGCGACTGGAAGGCTTAGACGCAAAAGAAATAAGCCTTTCCTTTCACCTTCAAACCCCGACCGGTGATATTTCGAGACTTATGGCTCTTGTTTCACTGTACATTTGTTTTGTACAATACTTGGTTCAGCTGGTACAAGGTGTACAAGGAGGGATGATCACATTTGATCTCGGTATAGCATTCGCACGATTTCAATTAAATAAAATGTACTTCGTTTCTGCTGTTGGCTGTTTGCTATTGTGATTTAAAACATGATTGATCTTCTCTGTATGAATGTTAGAGATATTAGCCAGCATTAATGAAAAAAAAAACTAGCAATTGAGAGCTAGGCACATGTATTTTTGGCTATGGCTATGCAATGATAAGATTAATGATTTTAAAAACATTTTACACCTTGCATCAAGTACAAGGCGCCTCCATGGTTTAGCTTAGTACATGCTTACTCCTCTTTTGCGCTTAATTGGTTTTGAAAACTGGCGACGTTTTGTTCTCTTTTCAAAGTGTATCCATCACGAATCATTTTTGTAAAAGAGAGAATAGAATGGGGTTTCAAACTAAGGCGTACATAGTGTTTCTTACCTAACCATGGCGTACAAGGCGCCTCCACAGTGAGATCAAAACTTGTAAGTATAAGTTAACCGCCGCGTCATACGGCGGTATTCACTTAGTTACTCTCTGTAGATTAGGAGGGGAAAGCAAAAACAGGAACTGCTTATGGAACCTTTCTTATTTGAATGAAACAAAAGAGATGTAACAATCGCAAGAGAAATTATCGTTCCCATCACCTGCTTTTCCACGCTTTTATGCTCTATTTGCTAATACTTTTGAACGGTGGCTTCCAATTCAATTATGCTATATTTTACGCATTGTTCATATACATAAACTTTAGCTTACAACAAACATTTAATATCTTTCTTTTTAGGTAATTTATAGTCGTCCAATCATCATCACTGTATTGCATTCCTGACGAAGTACGTATAATAGAATAGAAATACAAGCTAACTTTTAAATGTGAGCTGTGACAGCTTCAAAACGAACCAAAATAAGAATTAAATAATATCATTCCTATACCCTTAATTGTTCCTACTGCCACAGACACTCTCTCGTTGACCTTTGAGCTCTTCCTTTTTAAGGAAACTCGTATTCACACCGTACCGACGGCGGCCGGTCACGCGCTCGATGGCATCGTTTGCGCGTGTCATGCCGAAATTGGTTACAATCGGACGGCGCCATTTCGCTCTCCGTCGGGCGCATTGGGAATGGTCGGGTGATAAGTTCCAGCCGCTTAAGGTTTCGCTAGAAGAGCGTGCACATTCTGCTTTGCGCCCGGTAGCATCGGGCACGAGTCCAGACAATGCGGAAGACAGACCCGTTGCGGGTCACGCCAAGTCATTTCCCGCAGCCGGAACGGAAATGCCGGCCAGCAGTCGCTCGCGCGCGCGTGAGAAAAGTTGCACAAAACTCTAATTTAAGTTTTAAGGCTTTTCGCTGCCTTGTCTGTTCTGTTCTCATCTTTGCCCTCTAGCGTTTAGTTTTTTTTTGCTGTCGATAGGCGGAGGCGCCAAAGTTTTCGTCGAACACGACTTTCCGTGGGGAGAGTTTTTGTTTGCTGTTGTTGTTGTTTGTAGCCAGAAAAAAGTTGTTTGAGTCCATCATTTTCTGCACAACCTTTTGGTTCGTGTATTTACTCTTTTGCTTTTCCGTAATTGCGCAGTTTCCTCAGAGTTTTTATCCTTCAAAATCTTTTTTTCTCTTAAATATTTTAAGGAAAATCAAAAAGTTCAACTTAATTTAACAAAATATGTATAGATTCACTCCTGGTTGGGTACTACATTTTTTGCTCTGTCAAACATTTGAGTTTTTCAATTCCTATTTCAGTCGTACAAATTATTCTCCCCGCGTATCGTGTCGTGTTTCCTTTGCTGCAGTCTGTTCGGCTCAGAAGAACACCTTCGCGGGGTGGGAAATGGTGAAAGACAAACTGCTTCAAACATGCCACAACAAAGTAAAAACAAAACACCGCCGCACCACCCCGGACAAGTTCTCGCCTGCCGAAACTATCCAGGCTGCATCAATTTTCTCCATCTCCATTCGTGCTCTTGATTAGCTATCGTGCATCCGGCGGTTTTCAGCTAGCAGCAGCAGCAGCAGCAGCAGCGGGATATTCGCTTCATCGCTTCGTTCCCTGCACGTTTGAGTCACGCGGACCGAGTGGACCTATTAGCGCACTTCGAAGGTACGATGCAACTTTACCACTGCATCGCAATCGCATTTATGCTCGCTTTTCACCGACCCTGCACCCTGCTACACCTTTGACCATCAGCAGAAGCAGCAGCAGCAGCAGCAGCAGCAGGGGGCTAATATTAAATTGGACCAGGCAGCCAACGTACCACACGGTTCCGTTTGTACGGTGGCCGAGGTATGGCTGCACTAAATATGGAAAATTATGCTGCACGATAACGAATGGGTTGAGCAGCAGCATTACAGGGCAAAACAAAACAAAAAAAAGTGGTAAAATAATGGAAACCTCCCCATTTTCCTGTTGCTACCTTCGTTCCATTTCCCTTTCTTGGAGCTAGCCGCGCACCATCAGCATCGTTAGTCCGAAGCGGTGTAGGTCCTGTAGGATTAATTACTGAATTAAATTTCCTAGCTGGCGCTACGAACAAAATGGACCAAACTTGTCAAACATCTTGGATGTACGGAGGATTGCCAGCCAGGAGGGAGCTACGGAGGCGCGAATAGTTATGACCCTAATGGTTATGAGGTTATGGGTGAGGCTATTTCCAAAGCGCACATTACGGGGTCGCGTACAAAAAGCAGCGGTAAATATTTAAATTGCCACCGATGCTATTCTGCGCTGCCAGGATTGACTGATGAGCCATTATGCTATGTTATCCTTTTGCTGTCCCTTCCAATTTCTTGCGAGGTAATTTCCTGATCCCGTATCACTCGTGCTTCCCTAGCCGGGAAGATGATGCACCTTTCGCTGGGTCAAAAACGAGTTCGGTTCACATTATTGTGATTAATTTAGTTGCAAATATAGAGAAAGCTCCCTCTGTAGATTGATTACAGTTTGCCTCAGCGAATAAAAAGAAGCGTTACGAAAATGATGAAAACTATCGGCTTCCTGGTAGTGTAAAGCGAAAACTTCGCCTGAAAGCTCACAATGTACTGCTGCAAATGGGGAGGGTTTGTGCTAACCGTGGTCGATGCAATACCCGGGCACAGTGTGCTGCAGTAACGGGTACGCTAGCCATTAGTACGGTTTCAGTTTTAATATTTTCTACCACAGCTTCGCTATTCGTTCTGTACGCTCTCACAGCGGTCGAGAGCAGTTGGGGTAAATTTTGCACTACCGGGTCGGTAAGGGCGGCACACTGGGCGGCAGTTAGGTTAGCCGGTGGTTCATTTATCAAACAAGCTAATGCATTGGCGTGTCCGGCGTACATTGACTAGCAGTGAGCAGTGCCGGACGGAGGGTGATGCACTTTCCGCGCTCGGTATGTTTGGCAAACTGCTGCACTGTTTCTTCCATTTCGATTCGTTCGGTTGGGTTTTTGTGCGCATCATGGTGAATTAGTGAGAGGTAATTAGCTGCAGGACTGGTTGTTTTTACGTTATTGATGCTACGGGAAAGCTACGGGACGCTAGGCAAAGTTGTCGCAACTGTCAGCAAATGATTAGCGGTTGGCAGTCCTTTAAGGGATGGTTTGGTTCCGCTTTGAAGTGTGATTGCCTCATTCTGGGCTACTTAAAAGCTGATTAGGTACTTTTTTAATAATAATTGTGTGGGTTGAACTTGCCAACTTCAATATAAATGAACAACATACTGAAAACTCGTGCGTTGTGTATAATTTCCACTACCACAGTGGAGATGAAAAGCCCTTGGTGGATTTTATCGACAATTTGGAGAAAACTGAACAGCTTTTAGCAGAATTAACAACAACGTTTGATGCGGAATGAAACGAAACACAGAATCAAACATGCAATTTAATGCTTTACGAGGTACAATTTCAGTCATTCAGCCATTTTTCAAAGAAAATTATTTGAATGTTACGGAGAACAAGAAATGTACTTTTTTGTAAAATCGGCTATGGATGCAAAATCGATTGGTTATTGTAATACTACCTCGCAGTTCCATTGATAACCTAACTATAATTATTTGATTTATTCCTAGACGTTTCAAATAAGGATGGAAATGTATTTTATGAAAATCATGATCGTAAAATAAACTATTCCAATTTCTCTAGCACGTTTACAAACCCAGATAACAGGATGGTAAGAATTTCACTGTTTAAGATTGCATTTTTTACACATTAAAAACACAGCCATAAACACGCCAATTTCTCACGACACCAACCCGGTCCGACACTTGTGGTCGTCAAAAAGTGATTCCGACCGTCCACCATCGACCGTGTACGGGATCGGTACTAATGTGCAATCAATTCAACGTCACCGCCAGAGACGAAAGTGTATGTTCAAACTCTCAGCGCGCAGTGAGTGGCGGAGAGAGGCATGGAGGCATCGGCAAGCACATCTTACCAGACCGAAACCGTTGAGTGCGCCTGTTCTGTGCGCGCAGCAGCAACTGTTTTCAAATCCATCTGCTTGTTGACATTTTCCACCCGTTCCCCCACACGTTCCACATATGCGCAAACGGCCGGAAAGCTCAAACAAAGTTGTCGAGAAATGTGTGTGCGTGTGTGTGGTACGCGCATGGTGATGGAAAAAAGAAAACAAAAACGATCACCGTTAGCAAAGTACGTCGTAGCCCCATCACCGGCAGAAGGGGCCCTCCTGCGGCGCTGCAGATTGGCAGTCGTCGGGCGGGCATGTGTGTGGACGCCATCATCGTTCGCGCTTGACACATTCAATTAATTTTCCATTAAAGATGAGTGTGAACCGCAGGCGGCAGGCGAAAGGCAAGCGTGACAAGAAAAAAAAGGAGGACCCCAACCAACTGTCCCTTCTTTGCCTTTGCCTCCTTCAAAAGTGGATTGAAAGTGCCTTTCGATTCGAAAGCAAATCGGTCTGTGGAGGACGGGAGCGACGACAACAGTAGAAAGCGATTCAATTTCGCTGCGAGAAGTGTCCCCTGCCGGTTCACACTAGCGGGGAGTGTCTACTGTGTCGAAAGAAAATTGAAAACATTTATTTATAGTTTTGCCGTACGGAAGGTACGTAGATTTGACATATTGTGAGCCATAATCCATTTCTGCTAATCCGCTGGCGGAACGATGGTAAGAAAAACTAACGCCTTGGGCGGTACAAGATTCGAGCGAAACTGTAAACCTGAAAAATGATACCCACTTTCAACCCTCCACTTCTACCGGACACATCTATGACACCTTAAACCAAAATATTGTTTTCACTATGCATCGGAAACAGCCGATCTGTGCAGAGCTCAATTCGGTGCGAGGTTTGAAATTTGAACCTGCTTGCTGCTTGTGCAATTTGATTTTGTTGTGTGGCAACAATACTTCCCTTCCCATATATGATCCCTCTTGCTTCACTACACAAGTCGCTGGGCGGTGGTAACAACCGAAGCCCATGAGCTAGCTAGCGACCTTCGCCGTATGCAATATTGCCGGATGTAAGATATTTTTGTTTTGAGTGCGGCACGTTTTTGATTGACAGCCGCTAATACCGAACCGAGTGTGGTGCCCGGTGATGGTGGGCGAAGATCACCCACGGCTTATTGGTGTTACAGCACGGTGCGCGTGCCCATGAACCGGCACGGCCCCCCATATACCTTCCGAAGTAGGTGCTTATGCCAAGTACCGACACATATCCGTGACCAAGTGTGCTGCCGCAGGGCCAGCGGCCCTCAGGAAATAGACACTTATTGTCGGTGAACTTTTCACCCCGCGCAAGAGGGCAGAGTGACGAATTTTGCTTATGAGGCGGAGATAGCCAGCCATAAAGGGCACGTGAAGGCTTTGGTCCCCGGGGGCTTTAGTGGGAATTATTCTGATTGGAAACGATTGGAAGCAGACGTGTTGGGAAATGGGTGCAGCATTATGTTCGAAATGAGGCGATTTAACGTGTGCTACGCCAGCATCGAAGGAGAAAAGAAAAGAGAAAAGAGTATGACAATGAGATGCGGGGGACCGTAGAGAGCTAGCGAGAGCGTTCCTTTACAGCGGAAGTGTGCCGTAAAATTTGTGTTAAGTAAAACACACACACGTTTTTTTTATTAAAGTCGCTGGTTTTCGCTATGAAATTGTAATGCTCGGCACATGGCCACATTTTGAGAGCATTACTCTCACTAACTCCCTCATATGCACCTTACGCTCTAGATAGCGCTCTCCCCTGTTTCTTTAAATTGCTAGGGCGAATGGTGCATACATTCTCTATTGCTTTTTTTGTAATCTTTCTATCTTCAAGTTGGATTCAAGGCCAAGCAAGGCTCTTGAAATGATTCATGTAAGCATGTTCAGGAAATCGTTAATGTTACGTCATAAACGGTACAATGTCTGGTGATTCGTGTAGTAGGATGAGTCTGATTAACGATATATCAAATCATATAAGGGGAAAAAATACGAAAAAATATAAAAATACGTTTTAAATGCACTAAAACGAAAAAATACCTTAAAACGTAAGGTTTGTTTCATTACAAATTTCTACTGGTATAATGAATGAAATAATTGAATGGAAAGAAAAGTGAAATTAACCCTCTCGTTTTTAAGTTTAATGTTTTTTGTTTGTTTGTACTAAATGCCCTATAGTGTTTTATTTTATTATATTCTTTTTAACTTATTGCTAAGCGCAAAGTAAAGTTGATAACAGAAATGTGTATTTTACATTATGCTAATACGCTAGTTTTTTACGCTAGTCAATCGTCTCCGAATATAACATATGAAAATTGAAATACAAACCCACTTCAAGAAATCCATAGGGCAGAAGGAACGACAGGAACCTACGGATACGCAGGCAACGGATAGATGGCATCGATTTTTATCCTCTGCTACTTCGATGACTTCTGTGTCAATGTCAGCGCATTGCAACGCCAATCTGCCAAAAGCAACTTCGATCTCGCTCAATACGTTATCAAAATGCTAATTTCTTACCTTTCGGATAGGAAATGTTTGCCCCCTGCAAACTGTGCGTTGTACTTTACCTGTATCTTGATGTCTATCTGAACGCGGAGGAGATATGGACGTTTTACTTCTCTCTATTTTTCCTTTTTTTCAACTATCGAAAGCATAACGGCAGCTGTCAACAACTGAACTGAGATGCTATCTAATCCTGGTGGCAAGTTTGATTAAAAAATATTTTCTCATCTCTGGTCTTCGACGAGAGTGACGCAGCAACACACACACATACAAACACGGGCATAAACAGCATTTCATAGCGTGTCACATATTGTACGCTAGTTTTGCCTGGCAGTGTATGTGCTGTTGATGAGGTTACAACATGTTTTTCAGAACATTTACGTTCTCTATCAGCTGCCCCTATTGAGTGATAAAACTGTAACTACAGTGAAAACAATAATTTACTACAAATAGCCCGCGTAAGAGTTTTGCTTGGAAAGCAAAGATATCCCACAACACAGTTCGCTTCATCGCTTCGTCAAGTGGCGAACACTGTGCGAATCGATTCGACTCCGATTACTGGTAACTGGTAAGCTTTCACCAGTTTTTCTACCATCTGAAGCATCAATCAGGCTTCTCAGGGATGCTTCCAATGAAAAATTATTGCCCCATACTGTGGTAGCCTTTTGATGGGACGAGAAACGAAACGAACAACACAGTGCAAGTGAGGTGATTATGCTTCGCCGAAACGGCAAACCCGGCTGCAAACATTCTCTCCAGGGTACTTGTTGGGTTTTCCAAGATAGCCTGCTGCGTTTGACGTTTCGGTTTTGGGCGCAACGTTTTCATCAATCATTGAAAATATCAAAATCCTCGCGGGAAGGCGAACACTCCTGTAAGTTTTGGCAGCGGGACGACCAGAGGCTCACCAAATTGTGCCCCCGTTGACAAGTGATGCCGTTTGCGACAGCAATCGGGTTGCGAGCATTTGTACCGATACAGAAGAATAATGAGATACGAAAGATAAATTGAATTTGAAGTCTCGCGTGCCATGCGAAGAACCATGGACGGGGCCACCCTTTGAATAAATCGATTTGATGAAACAAAGCGTCAAAGCGGCATCGTTCGGCTGTAAGCTCGAATAGAGTCAACATTACAAACGTCATGTTAAATGTATAGTTCACAAAAAAGGAAACAACCCAACCGATACCAGTACCCGATATTATGTCGATGAAATCATTTTCCAATCGGTACCACTTCTCGGGGGAGAGATATTGTCAATCCTAGTGGAAACACCGTACCGTGGCCGTGACAGCAATCACAGAAGAAATTGACCAGAGCAACCCAAAATGGGAAGCAAGTAAACTGAACCGAACTGTACGAATTGGTGATACGAAAACGTTCCCGCTGGCTGACAGTGGGGGGGGGGGGGGGGAGGGGGTGATTCGTTCGATCGCTCCCCGTTCTCTGGAGGTAGCCGAAATTCCCCAAGCGGTGGTATGATTACCGATCAGGGATAAAAGGTCACCTAAGCGTCCTGCGAAATGGAACGTCAGTGCGCTTTCTCGGTGACTGTCGCTACGTGCGATAGACTGTGCTGCAGCAGCTGCAGGAAACACAGCAAACGTGTTTTATATTCAATAAAGAAATAGTCCCCCAGTGTACCGATTTCTAGCATCAGGGAAAAGTGCATTGGGCGAGCTGATTTGATTTGGACATTCTTCCCCGCCCAATGCATGCAAAACGCAAACGAGCGATATTGTGACTTTATTGGGTCAAAGCTAATTGAGAGAGTGTGAGCATGGGAACAAAACCATCAAGATTGGGTCGTTGGTTGATGTTTTCAGTCCTTCCAAATGATTTGCCCTGAGATGGAAATCCTGAAACTACAACACCTTTCTTACACGGTTCTGGGTGGTCATAGAGTAAAAAAAAGTGTTACAACAACTTGCGGTTAGTTTCAAGGTTTCTGAAGCTTACACTAATACTTAGGACACGTAGCACGGTAGCATACAATCACCTTCCAACACGTCTACATTGGAAATCGGCAACCCTGCTTCTGATTTCAGCTTCTTGCCTTTGCGAATGCGAATTGGCAAGAGATCGAATGTGCAGAGGGGAAGTAGAAGAAAAAAAAACAACGTAAAATCAATTTCTCCGAAAGGATTTCGCTCAAAGTTCAACCAAATTACTTTACCCCATCGCCTGCAGCATCTTACCTTTAGCCCATGTAGATGGTCGCTATCGCAAACTTGTACTATCGTGTTCCAGGCCCTACCGCTCCACTCTCCGTGCCACCCAACAGTCCGAACAGCAGCTTTCCCAGGTCAGACATATTACCCTATATGCTTCTGCATCCTTTCAACTGCGTGTGTCCCTCCCGGTGAGCTTCATGTTGCTCTACCAGCATTCTACCTTCCACTCGGCTTGCTTTCGCACACCCTTCGCGGAAGCAGTTCAAGTTCATCGAAACCGGGCAGCGATAAATATTCGATACAGGAGGTCGATAAATCTTGTGGGGATTTATTTCATCCTTTTACTCACCGTGAACGGATCCTTTCAAACCTCCTCGTCGACTGTAGATTTCCTCCCACCATCCCCACCCACACATGTATGTGTGTGTGCTTTCTCGTTGCACTTGAGAGCTCCCCGATCGCCATCTACGGGGCTGGGTCCATCGTACGATAAAATATTCATCGCTTCATTCTGTGCGCGTCTTGCGCACGCCTCCCGCATTCACACTCCTAATGGTTTGCTCGTCCTGCGCCTCCGGCCCTCTTGTGGGGGACTCTCTTTCAGCCACTCTGGGAGCACTCAGGCCAAGGAAGGAAGCAGCTGCTTGGCCCCTCGGACCGTTCATATTTCATTGGACCTTCTTTCGGGGTTCTTTCGAGAAGGGGCAGAGAGGGGAGTGAAAAAAGTCGAACGCAACCGACACGGTGCGGACGTTCTTGCGCTAGCTGGTTAGTAGTAGAAATTGAGCTTTATACTTTTGAAACGATGTTACACGTGGCGGAAGCTAGCTGGCAATCAAATTTAGCTTCCTGCGGGACTTGCAATAGCCAGCAGGGCACGAAGTTCCGTCTTTCGGTCTAATTATTTCCATCAGATTAAACCATGCGCACACCATCGGTGCTGCGGAGGTTGTGTGCTTGCTCTCTTTATTCAGTTTCGGTTGCGTGTGTTTTTTGCTGTTTGCTCTTCTAGTGAGCTCATGCTCCAATAAGTACCCGAGGTTCGACGCGAGGGTGGAGTCTTTTATGACCTTGTACTTGAAAGGCGAATCCTAAACCTCACTGACATGGGTCCCTGGGGTTGGGATGTTATAAGAGTATCGCATTTGTTGATGCTCGAAGAAAGCTGGCCGTTAAATATTGACCAATCCTGTGTCGTATATTGAGCCACGTTCGATTGCGATCGTTCTTGAAGCACACGCATTAAACAATTGAAGCTTACTTTCAAGTATTACGTAAAGAAACGTTTTTTCCTAATTTTATTTTGTGCAATACCTTACCAAAACAGTGAGCACATACAGTATTTCAGTGTTTCTACCTCGGTATTAATTTTGTTCATAATTCACATGAATTTCTGCTCAGCCCTACTACCAGCCCTTATCACGCACAGGCTAGCACAGCTAGCGCAAAAAATGTTGCTTGTTAGCGGTTGTGTAGCCGTTGTGAGTGCGCCTCTAACTCACTGAACACTGAAGTAACATAATTACGGTCTGGACCACACAGTTTTCCCTCCACTTCCTTCCGCACCGCGTCATACCTTTCTACCTGCTACTGACCATTACCGGGGAAATCGAACGGACCCACTCCTGGTGGCTTAGGCTCGCTTTTTTGTTGGTCCGATCTGTTCATGGCGGTCCTTAAAAAGTAATGTAGGACGGTCGGTGTTAAGAAGAGGTTCAGGAAAAAAGCAACAACGCTTGAAGATCACTTGCACTCACGCACAGCAAATCAAGCGCCCGGAAGGAAGGACGGGCCACACCTTGGGTGGGCGTAACTGTCTTTGTCGTGCAAATAATTATGGCTGGCTGGGAATTACACCGACTGAACCATGCCCTCGCACATCTAGGAATGGAGTAGATCGATTCTAGGGTACGTTTGTGTGGTTGAATGTGTGTGTGTATTTTTTTCTGCTTGGTCGTTTTCCTTAACATTTACAACAGCACCAGAAAAGTTGAGCAAAGAGGACATACATACACACTCTCTCATACGCAAACGCCACTTCACCAGAAGTGGAAAGGCGGGCAAAAAAAGTGCGCCAGCACTCGAGCTGCTACTGTACTGAACAGTGCCGTGGAAAGGCATTTACAAAAAATCATTAAAGGGACAAACCGAAAGATCGGATCTGTTCTAACGCCCCCTCCCCGAAGACAGCACCAGGGGGAACCGGTAACCTTTCCATTTTTTCACTCCACTTCCTTCCCTTTACAACCGTTTGTTTCTGTTTTGCCCACCTTCACCGGACCTCGGAAAGGCGCCCGCGAGAAACGATGTCAGTTATGTTGTGACATTTCATGCACACTGGCATCATCGTTGGATCGTTGCGGGTTTCCACCGTACGGTCGGTGAGCTGCGGGCGGGCCACGGCTGTCTGGGAAGGGGGAACTTATGAAACCCTCGAGGTTGACACGCTGATAGCATCGGTGGCGCTGTGGTGCGTCTCGGACTGTGTGGAATAGCTTTACAGTGTGCCTTTTTTAGACGGGTTTTACTGTCACATTCTGTGCTTTGCAGGGTTGTGGCGTGGCTTTGGCTCTGGGAAAACACCATAACACCATAACAGACCATAATTCTTGGGACACGGGTTAATTAGATAGTTTTGCCGTACGCGCGTGTCTACGGAGAAGATGAAGTAACGAACGCTGTGACACGAAAAGGCTTCATTAACCGCCAATGGAATGTGGTAACAATTTCACGAAATGGTTTTTCATGCGCTTTGAGGCCCAGCACTCGAACACACCCTTCGATTTTACTTGATTTCCACTTAATTTGCTTTGAATTGCTAAGAAATCAAAATTTTACGAAACTATGACAATTATTTCGCGGTAGAAGCATATTTTTGCTCTAAATACTTGTCGCTGGAAAACCGCAGAAGCAAAATTGAAAAAAGAAAGACCGTGCGGCAAAAGCTTGAAAGCCTGCAGATGAGAGCAGGGGGTAGGGGTAGCGATTTGCAAAACATTTTCATCCCACATTGCAATCGTTCCGCGCGGATGTGAAGGTACAGGTAAAGGAGCATGGAGGCAAAACAGAACAAAAAAGTTGGTCGACAAAACTGCCAACTCCAAACGGCAAAGAACAAAGAGGTACAGCCACATTCCACGGTAAATACGCACAAGCACACACACACACACACACACACACACACACACACACACACACACAAACACACACACATGGGCACATATACGCATGCACGTATGGTATTTTATCCTTCGTTTCCAATCCAAAACGGCAGAATCGTGGGAAACGCATATCCAACGGCGACGGAAAAGCAATATGCGAGAATACACTGACAAAAAAGAAAGAAGGAGAGAGTGATAGAGAGAGAGAGATAGAGAGAGAGAGAGACAGAGAGAGAGAGAGAGAGAGAGAAAGAGGAAAACAGCCACTTACACAAAGGAAGCGTAATTTTTCTGACAACACCAATGACAGGGCTTGACAAACGAACCTGTACAAAAAAAAAAGAAAAGAAACGGCAAGAATTGCTCGATCTCTCTCCACGTTGTGGGCTCCCCCTCCCAAACACACACACTCACTCACCCCATCTCAACACATATACACACACATGTGCGAGCTTATGTAAATCTGCCCGATGTGGAACACCGGTGAACTCAAAGTGCGTACGGAGATCGAAAATTGGCTGAGCTTAAGGATGGGACGTCCCCCCCCCCCCACCCACTGTGTTCGTCGTATCCATCGTCCTGTGCTTAGGACCCAGGGCCATGAGTTGTCATGGTATTTTTTCTCCACACGCTGGCATGTGCTACCTTCCTACACCGCGCGGTGTTTGTGCCGGTTTTTGCTCTGCGCTCGAGGTGAGCGTACAGCGAGCAGCTCACAGCATGCAAGATAGCGGTGAAACAGGACCAAACGTAACCAGCATCGCCGGCAGCATATTCAGTGATATGATGTTCCAGGAATTTGGCCACATTTTTTTTTGGCGTTTGCGATTTTGCGTCTGAAACGAGCATTTCCCATTTTCGAATCGATCTGATGAAACGTTCGCCAGCACATACTCGTGCGCGTGAAATGCCTTAGCAGCTCGTTGGGCTGGTCTTTGAGCTTTTCGATTTGGCTGCTGTGGGTGGTACCCGATCTTGGAACGGCTTGGTAAATCTGTTCTTCTTTTTTTGTTGTTTGTTCCGCCTCGCAGTTCATACTGATGTCAAGAAGCGTCAAAATGCTGACACGCAAATTTGTTACACCGAATGCAATGCCGATCAAAACTTTAAGAGCTTTGCGATTGAAGAAAGGAATAGCAACTTTGCAGCACGACAAATTAACCGGTCCTTATGGTGCGTCCCGGGAGTCAGCCAACCATTATGGGCGGCATTTTGTAGCGCTGTTTCCCATCGGAAGATTGGAACGCTTGTCACTTGAGCAGTATTTGTTGCCGCGGTAACGGAAGCAGCACGAACGAGACAGTGCTGCTGCTTGAGAAAATCAAGTACGCCAAGTCAAGTGTTTTGTTTTGAAATTGGTCTTGCGTTGAGAAGAGAATTGTAGGTGGAAGGAAACAGTTTCCACAAACACTCTAAAAGCTGCTTGGAAGATGATAACAATCTTTTTTATTACACAAATATGCACACCAAGTTGTTTGGGCGAGGTGGTTCACTGCAGCAAACACCGTGAAAACTTTAAACTGACATCAATTTTACAGCACTACGTATGAAAGCTGAAAGCGTATACCCGTTTCCCGGAACAAACAAAGCAATCCATCGAGGCCAACAGCTAAACGGCACTCTGCTTTTACTATCGGTATAAAAATTTATTCGAAACACATCAACCTATCACCTTGTTTTAACCTCCCGAAACACCACATCCATGCGCCATTTCAATTGAATCGTTCGGTTCGTTTCCAATAGTTGAGTTGTTGCCCGTCGCCGACCGACTGCGAACGTGAAGCGACATCCTTAACCGATAGTAAAACATGTCAAACGCCAACGAACACTACACCGTAAATGGTTGCCGGCGACACCAAACAACACCAATTTCCAATGTCCTTTCGACAATGTTGGTCAAATAAATGGTGACCGGCTAGGGCGGTGGTAGGCGAACTCAAATTTCGATTGAACTTGCCTGCCCGCTGTTCGTCTTGTGAAGGGTGCGATGGTGGCGAACGTACAAAAGGGTTAGCAGCTCGGTGAACAGTGACGTGGAATGGATCAAGAAGCACCAACCCTGCCACTGTCAATGGTGGTTTGTGGTGGTACGGTGCAATGCATTTGGTGGGGGTGGGGGAGAACATCGTATATGAGCATTTCTATTTTCCCGCTGGCTTATGGTGTCAAATTAAATTCCAACCCCTCGCTCCTGCCGTTGTTTACTGCCGACGGATGCAGCCAACCATTTGAATGTAAATATTATGTACCATAATTTACGGTCGCTCTCATGCCCTCTATCTCATTTTCTCATTCGCTCCGTCTGCGAGCAGCAAAGTGCAACGATTGCAGATTGCAATCAAACAAACAGACATACTTTATCGCGCCCAGACCGATGCGCTTCTCGCATATCTGAAGTGGGCGAGCTGCAATAGAAAGTAGTTTAGCGGGAAAGAAAGAGAGAGAGAGAGAGAGAGAGAGAGAGAGAGAGAGAAAGAGAAAAAATAATAATGCAAACGTCAAGAGAGCTGCTCGTTGCTGCAAATGCAACCAACATCCTTTTCGATGCTTTTCCACTCTGCTCTCGACTAAAGTGCCGATAAATTTTCCATCCATTAGATTTTCACTGCTCTCTGGCGGTGTTGCTGCTTCTGCTCCCCGGTTCGTCTGCCCCGGGGGGGCTAGCAATACTTACTGTCGTCGACAGTGCTTGGATGCCGAGGAGTTCAAGCAAGATCTTCTCTTTGTGGCCCGGGATCCAACTAGCTGCAGCAGCAACTGTCCAACAAAGCTGCCTCTCTCTCACACACACACACACACACCGACACTACCCATTCGAAGAAACAGAAGCCGAAGGACTTTTGAAGGATCTGTGCAATTTTCCGTCGGATTCACGCCTCGTGACGCAATTTCAAAACGGCACGCGAGGCAAGTCGGTGGAAAGCGATGCGCGGCACTTGGTGAGCTTTCACGCCACAGCTTCTTTTGCGTTGGCCGTTTGTTGTGGTGGAGCGCCGGCAAGGCAGAGTAGTGGCAGTTGCATTGCAAGTGAAGACCTTCGCACCTTCGCCATCTGCCCCAACCCACGACGATGGTCTGTTTGCTAGCTATTGTATCGTATGTCACGGAATGGGAGGGAGAGAGCAGCCGAGCAGGAGAATGAGTTCTTTGGAGCGTGTTTTAATTATTAATCCACCGGCCCTTTTGCTTACGCCACTGAATTGCTGATTGAATTTATGAATCATTTAAGCGACGCGCGGGGGTTACGTGATTCACTGTCCTGTTCCCCGGGGGAAGTGTAGTGTACGAGTTGGTGAGCACTTTTGGTGCGGGTTGTTGTTTTAAAAATAAACGGCTTAAGGGTCCAATTGAGATCGATAGACAGTGGCTATCTTTCACCTAAACGAGCATGTAAAATATAATATAGAAAGAGCGTACAATGAAAATTAGTTGAATTGTTGTTTATCTTTAATTGTAAAGTAGAAGGTAAAAAACATGTAGGTAATTTCTGTGTTATTCTCTTGAACTAAATTAATAATTATTCATTTAAGTAACTCAAGTTGTTTTAGTTAAACTTTAACGTTTAAGTTCTTTGAACTGGATCCATTACATCGACGCTTATCCGGTTCGAAGGACTAAATTTAATTGGCTTCAGTTATCATGTTATAGTTTTGTCTCAACAAGCTTGACACCGTTCGTAACCTTTCAACTGAAATCAGCTCATAACAACCCCTTACAGAAAAAAACAAATCCAGAAAGAAGTCATTTCACATGTTCGTTAACCGTACGGTCACCGCCGTGCTCATAGCATACAGGTGACGCTCAGTAATTGCACAAGTTGCGAGATGCGTGAAAGCCCCGAACAAAAAGGATAAAGCACAAATGCAACTGCAGCGCTATAATCGAATGTCACGTGTCAGTGAAATGGATTATCCGGCTCGGAATGCCGAGCGTCCGAGCGTGAACGATTGTTTAAGGGTGGAAGGGCAAGGCAGTAGTGCCATACGCTGCACCGACCGAGTGTAACCGGAGACGGTGTGAAGCGGTGTGTTGTCACCTGATAAGATAAAACCTTCCAATGCAGCAATAAAAAAATAATAATGATAATACAAAACAAACGACAACACTCGGCAGCAGCAGCAGCAGTAGCAGCAGCTGGCCAACAATAGAATGCAATGATTGTCAGCGGGATACGCTCAGCCTCTCTGTTGTTTCAGCGTCAGGCTAGCGATGGTGTGCAGTGGGCGTCAGCGTATAGCGGATCAAATGCCGGCCGGGGGATCTGTTTGGTTTTCATTTTCAATTGCCGTTTGCCTTTGTTCGGTGCGGTTTCCATTTAACACTCTCCGGTGTCTTTCTGCATGCAGGAGCTTTTAGCATGAATTTAAAAGTGGAGTAAAATAATTGAATAGAAAAAAAAGCTAAATCATCTTCACACCAGCAAAACAAAGAATGGTAGCTTCTTGTCGCAGTGGATGGTAAATGATGTGTCATTTGGTATTCATTGTTAATTGTATTGAGATCCCGCACCTTTAGGCTGGGTTGAAGAGTATCGCGCGTTTGGTGTTACACCAGCCAGCTGGCACCTATTGTTGGCCAATTGTTGTGCGTGTGTACGCAATCATCATTAGGTTATGGATAGGGTAGCGCAAAATTTCGCCCATCCTTGGGCGCTTCACCATCATCCCCGGGGGAGCCTACGGTGTCTTGGCCCACCGTAAAACGTAACGGATTTACCTCCTGATTCGTTGTGTAGTTAATTGTATTGTGTAGCACAAATTGAAACCGAGCCCTGTCAGACTCGTCCGTACCACGGTGCTGGTTGGACTCTGCCACGGAACTTACGCTGCTTGCACTGGGTAGGGAAGAAACAACAAACCAATGGTTACACACACACACACACACACACAAAACCGCTCGGTAAAGCTTTTCTTTCTACACCGCCGGGCAGAACTATCATCATCTTTGCGGCCGCATTTACGTCAAACTAAAGGCAGAGCATGCTCATGCCCGGTGCGCCCGGGATGACTGGCGCAATGTGTTGCTTTGTTGTGTGGGTTTGTTTCTTCGCCCAGGCTGAACCTCATTCCAAGGGGGCAGGAGCGCTTTACGAGCAAGAAACGTTCCATTCAAGCGTTAGGGATTGCACTAAAGGCGTGTGAGTTGGCGAGCATTGCGAAGCTGAATCGATCACACGCTCTCACGCAACCCTTCAGTGGGGGAGCATCCAATCATCCCTGTACTTTCCAGTTTTGCTTTCGCTTTGTCTTATCTTTAGGGATAAGTTCGGGTCACGTACACTGCCAAACAGTGCGGTTCGTGTAGAGCTGACCCTTTAATCCTTGCGTTTGGCCATTATGTTCAATTCATTTTGTACTCCTGTTGGGGTCGTTGATGTCAATGTCGGTACACGGTTACATCGTTTGCGATATTTGCATTGCTCTTCGCTATTTGAAACGCATTTCGCTTCTAAGTTTGCTTAACGTCGCTTTGCTTAACTTGATGTTCTCAGTTGAAACAGAAGTGCACGGGCAATAGCCATCCACAAAGCGAATTGAACACAACTGATTCCAAAATAAGCTCAACGTCAAAGTGGGCGAAATAAATAAAAGATCTTGCACCCACTAGTCGACGGGAAATTAAACGCTCCTGCGTGCAGGATTTTTGGTGTAAAGGGCACACGTTTCCTGTGGCAAAGGCGTCCCTGCCGGTCGTTGAAATCGAAGTCCGAAAACGCGCAATAGTCACTTCACGGTAATGTGTTTTCGGTTGACTGGCGCCCCGGAAGAACGGCACCCGTTTGCGTACGCATACATTACTGCAGGGTCGGTAGGGTTCGAGTTCGGCTGCTCGACGGCTGCTCGAAAGAGCCGTAACGTTCGGTGTAGTCGTAACAATTGACACGAGTAGCACTGGGCGCCAACAGTTGCCGCACAGAATCATGCAAAGACCTTTACCCTTTGCGAAGTGCGAAGCGTCGAGCGTGATTTGTTGTCCACTATCTTGTTATTGCGGGAAATTAAGATGTCTCAAAGATGTCGGAAGATTGATCGCACCCAGTAGTGGGCTGCATTGAAAGCGGGCTAGAGGGTGAAACTTTCGTGTTTTATACAGTGAACAGGAAATGGTGCCGCGCCGACACCGACTGTGCTACAGACAGTTTGGTGGAAATACGAAAATGTATCGCCCCTTGCGTTTGCTCCGCTGCATGTAGTGTATGCTTCTGGGAATGTAATAAAATGTCTGCTTGTCGGGCGGAAATTGAACATCAGCCAGCCATCTGATGTACTAGCCTCTGTTTTTTTACCCCCCCCCCCCCCCTTCTGCCATTTGATGAGTTATTTCATGCGCACTAAGCATTAGAAAATCAATCGAGCGAGATGGCAAAAAAGCAGCGATAATAATATTGCTTCTATTTACACATAAACTAAGGTTCGCTTACGCCCAGCCTGTTTCGTTTGCATTGAGGATCACATTTCAAAATGGTCTGTACACAGAATCAGCTACTGCTATCAGTCACAAGCCGGGGCAAACTCGATACGCTGGCTGTAATTTTATCAGCTCTGATTTCACTGAAATCAGTACAAACGTGCCGTTGTTCGCAGTATCGTCATCCTTTCAAGCGTGGGGCAGTGCTGCATGCTGCTCGTACCTCCCGTCGCTCGCCATTCTTGGTAGTGGTGGTTGGCTTCAATCCGTGATTGGAAAGGGGTTATTTTTTCTCTCCAAAAAATCAAACCATCGACGCGAGTGTACAAACAAAGCAAAGAATGCATTTTTTTTAAATCGATTTCTCTCTTTCCGCGCATTTGCAGAACCGCGGATAAAGTTGCAAACTAAAATGGCAACCATTTTGATCAACAGCATCCGTTGTTTGTTTGGTCGCTTATTGCCACTGCTGCTGCTGCTGCTGCTCGATGTTTCAACCGAAACTTTTCCGTTCCATTCAATAAGACATCCCAAAAATATGATAATTTAATTAACGCTCGCGTCAAATGGCTACGATTCCAAAAACTACAGCGCAAGCTCCTTCTCCCAGTGACGGCCGAAGTAAGTGTGCTACTTTTCAGTGTGCAACTTTTAGGAGTAATTTTCCTACCATCTTTCCCCGGCACCGGTCGCGAGAACCGCGAAGGCGACAGCAGTGTTCCTTCTGGGAAAAGTTCATCCTTAGAGTGTACCCCGGACCGCTGTCGCCATCTGTCGAAATATGATGCGCGAAAGTTGGGCATTCCCCGCGACAAGGGTGGACTATTTTTGTGCCACAGAGCTTTTCGCTCTGTACTACCGCTTACCACCCCCCCCCCCGCCCCCCCTGCATCCCCATGCGGTTGGCCGTACCGAAAAGGTCAGTCGCTTATATTTACCAAATTGCTTTCTAATTCTGCGCCAGATTATTTCCCAATCGTGCTTGATTGTGTTTAAATTTGTTTGCCCACCAGCACCACCGTGTTGGCCACCCGTGCGCACGCCGTGCGATGCGCTTTGATTTTTTAGCCGTTCGTTTCTGAGCTCCGATTGCCCGCGTTTTCCTTTTCACCAAGGTACATTTGGAGTGGTTTTTTACGGCTCTTTTATTTGGACTTTCTCGGGATTGGGTTTCATTTTTGGCAGAACTCTCAGAACACTCGTTGCAGAACAAATCGCGGCCAAGGGGTAGCGAACAGGCCATGTCACACAAGACACTGAGACACTGAAGTGCGACTTGCCTTCGTTCGGCAGGATGGCATTTCTGCAATCATCAACATGTCCCACACTCACCGAGCATCGTTGCATAAAAAAAAAGAAGAAACGTTGCGTTCGCTAACCGACACTGTCACACCTATCGAATGGGAAAGCATAAATAAACGAATGGACAAGGGAGTGTGACAAGAAAAATGTGTCCCGTGCAGAACACGGCCATACTGTGCGAAATGGCTCGACAAGAGCAACATCATGGCCACGGTTATGCAATCACTGTTGTCGCCTTTTGGATGGGATCCCCGTCCCATCTTTCCCTTCCTTCTGAGGCCCGCCCGTGTACGGGAGAACATGTTCTACGTCCTTTGCCGTTCGAAAAAAACAACAACACGACCAAACCCACTTGATTGGTGAGCTGCTTTCGACACTGATGATACTGTTCCACTGGCGTGCCGGTTTTTTGCCCACTCCCATACTGTTAAGGCATCGGTTCCGGGCCATCCTTCTGCAGGCGCATATCACATTCATCGGATCGTACTGGTGCTGGTCGGCAGCACATTTAAGCCATTACAGTTGGGTTGCGGTATTCTTTCCTTTCCATTTTTCCCACCGCTTCCTGTTGACTAGAAGGAGGAGGGTTTTGTCCCCCCCCCCCCCCCGCAACGTGTTCTCCTAGTCATGGCACCGTGATAGTACCAGCACCGTCATCATCACCATCATCATCACCAACGCCATTGCACACTGCCCACCGAAGCACTGTCGACGTGCTCGATACCGAGCCTTGTGTGCTTCTTGTTCGGGGTCAAAGTTATGCTGGCCTCTCGGTACCCCCTGGAAAGGGGAGGAAATTAATCAAAAATCGATCAACATCATGTTTATCTCGTAGCCGGCCCACCGTTGCGATCGAAACCGAAACGTTCCGGTGCACTGGCGAAAAAGAAGAGCAGCAGTGGTTCGTGTGCACTGCTAACAAGTACTTAGCAGCAGCAAAACACGCCACCTCCCTCCTGTGTGTGTAGCGGGAGCCCTGTGTGAAGGGAGTTTGTTTCCGAAAAACAAGCAAGCATTTTGCTATCCAATGGCGCTGAGTCGCATTCGATTGGACGGGTGTGTGGAGTTGTTTGCCTGTTGTTTTCCCGAACGCAAGTGCAAGTGATACTACGCCCGGAGTGAAGTGATACAAAGCGTATTTTAATTAACGACATGTTTCGCCAGAACACTCGAACAAACAGCCGATGCGTAATGGTGTTGCCCTTTTTACAAGCACCACTTGCGCCAGTGGTTTGGTTTTGTGAAAGTGAAAGGTTTTTGGGGATGTATAATATTTTGCCTTCGTTGGAAAAGAAAATTGGATGAGTTTTTGTCATTCTTAAAATTGAATTTCCCTCCGGCATTTGGCTCTTTTTGGCAAATTAAAATGAGAAAGGTGTTGTGAAGAGTTGTGCAAAAATCTTTCAATTTTCTTTCCATCAAAACGCCGAACTTCGGCAAACAGCATCGGTATCGTGCCTGTCCCTTTCATCTAGAACGCGCGCCGTTTCACACCTACTGTTATGGTTTTGCTTCAGCTCATCGGTTCAACACCGTTCAAAGGGACCGTAATTATTTTGTTAAACTGCACATTCCCAAACGTGCGCCGTGTTCGTGGGGTTATTGCTTCCGCTTTCCGCGGGGGGGGGGGGGGAGGGTTTGGAGAGGAAACCGAACCGAAAGCGAGAAACCAGAACCAGAAGGGAGAAGAACCGATAGAAAAGAAGAACGGAAAACACTTTGAAGTTAAATATCCGATCGGATCGGACCAGATAGTGAATTTTTATGTACCCTTTTGACAGTTTCGTTTTAATTTAAAGAAAGAAAAAACGGAAAACTCATCCCAAACACCCATGCACACACACATACACACGTACTAGACACCAAAAACGCACCTCGCATCCGGCTCTCCTTTCGATCGGCACCTTTTTCATTATCAGCAGCTCGGGCGGTGGAATCTTTTCAGTTAACACCGGTAGCCCGTGCTGCTGATGCTGCCATTTAGAAACGTTCCTTTGGCTGGTTGGCACACGAAGGTGGTGTGCCCGGTGTCGAAAGTCCGGACTTCCGGGCGGCACCGATCGGCGCGCAGATGCAGGGGGTGCTGCGTAGTGGTAGCAGTAGAAATGCCGACAGCTCCCTCTGTCGGTGATAATTTTCAATCTGTTTTTCCACTTGGACTGCGGTCACCGAACCGCATCCTTCACCAAACCTCAGCCTCGTTTCACTCCGTCCCTCCTTCGCCGGTTTGCTACGAAAGCAAAGCAACATGGTCAGCAACACTAAACATCCACACACACAGTGAAGCAACCCCAAAATGCCAATCGCCTTCCGTGCAAAAGCTTTACCTCTCTGCTAGATTTAAACACCTTCGACTTTGCTCTCACCGGAAGAACCGATAGAAGACCATCCCAAGGAAGAGGGTCAAGCAGGGTCAAACAGGAGAGAGTGAAACTCTTCTCTCTTAAGGCACAAGCAGTGCCCGGTCACACTGCCCCCTAAAAAAAAGAGGGACGTCCTGCCAAAGGACGCAGAAAACGTATCCCAAGAATTGCCGCCGGTCAATCTAGCGTGGTTTTAGGTGTACCCTGGCAAACCGGAGGTTCTTTTTCGCCAGGGTCCTTCATGAGAAAGGTGCCACAATTTGTTGCTGGACATCAAACGAGACGGTGCAAGGCACGGGGTCGCGGGTTGGAAACGGGACAGTAAACGGACTGTTTGTTTTCTTCTGTTGCGGCCTTCGCTAGTGATTCGTCCTTCTAGGCGTTCGCCCCTTCCCGGTAGTCGAAGGGTCTGGTCGGCTTGTGAAGGTGTAAAATATCTAGCCCGGGTTGCCGTTTTCTCTCTCTCTCTCTCTCTCTCTCTCTCTCTCTCTCTCTGTCTCTCTATCTTTTGAAGATTCCGCAAATCTTCATAGCGACAAACGGTGCTTAACTATTTGAAGCAATATCAAATGAACGCAGTCGTCCACAGTTCTCGGGATCACTATCGGGATCGATTTTCCGTTGAAAGGTGCGCCGCGGATTGGGTTCTACCAGAACCGATCACACTGGTGGGTCTAATGAAGTATTTCAGGGAAGAGATACCGTCAAACGGGGGCTACGGTAATGGTTGGAATGCCTGATGAAGAACCAAGACCACTTGGCGGTGGGGGAAACGATTAAAGTAACATCACTCGCTTGGGTGTTCACATTCATCTTGGCGGTAGGGTAGAAATGTTCTTGGAACTTGGAAACTTAAACCATTCACACTCACTCGAAGCAAGTGAATGAACCTTTTCTTTTTTATATATATAATCGAGAAATCAATCACTTTGCCCGGGGGTGCCTTGCTGTGGTTTGCTGTACCGAGGGTGGAATTAAACAATTTCCCCTATCTCCGGTCGGTGCCAACAACGCACCATGCGGCGCATGAGTCACCCCGTTGAAAGCTTCACCGGCAGCTATATTTGCACCGAAATTCATTTTTGATAGATAAATGTTTGCACGAAGCAAAGCTACCCCAAAACTTGTCCAACATCGGCCCCAACATCTCGAACGCCGGACGCAGAAGAGTTTAGTGAAGGACGCAGCCGGGCAAATTCACTCGTCCCTTAGGGTCTGCTGCTGCTGCTGGTAAAACATTATCATATCTGTCAACTAAAGAGGCCCGGGTTAATATCAAACGAAGTATTGGACAAACGCAAACAAACTGTGTGTCTTCACAGTTTTCTCCCCGTTGTCCGTCCGGTCCCGTAATGGAAGATTTTGCATTTCGCCAACCCTCAACCCCAACAGCCATTACACTTCGTCCCACGGGGTTCGGTGCCTAGCGTTCGGTTTTGCCATTTTAGTCATGCGTCAAAAGTGGACGGTGGAAAAGTACCTGCTCTAGCCGGCGTAGCACCAGCACCGGGGCCACCGACTGAGCACCGCCATCTTCTGGGAAGGATAATAATTTGCTGCCTCACCCGTAGGCAAGCTCCAGGCACACTTCTGCTCGGTGGGTGTTTGAATACCAAGACGTTCGGTGTAAAACGCGCTTTACATACCTACTTCCAGTAGAGGCATGTTATAGGAAAATAACAGCAAAAGTGAATCTGTTTTACGACGAAGGAGCCACCGGTCAAACGACTGGAAAGAGCTGCATTGGATTATCTATCTTCGGTGGAATTAAAGTGACACGTGCATGCTGTCAATGTATTGACGCGTTAAAAAGCGAAACAAAAATTTACACTTTTACATCATCAAAACCAGTCCACCAGCCGCCCAATCATATCGTTTTATCGTGCGCTTGTTGGAGCGATTTTATCCCCGGCAGCACCAAACGGTAGCCAATTTATCATCATCGCTCTAAATCCATTTGCGTTCACCGTTAGCAATGTCGCTTCAATCAAGCTTGACAGATCTGTCAGAGGCTTTCCTGGCGTTCACGAGGCACACACAACAATCGAACTGTTTTACATTCTTCTGCAACAAAAAAAGAGAAACCCCGTACGTCATCTGTCATTCAGGCGGATGTGTCTGCCATTTCGACCAGCCATCCCAACCGTGCCCAGCAGGATATTCTAAGCCGGCGATGAAGGAGTAGGAAACGGCACGGGAGCAAAAACGGGAGAGAGAATCTTGCCGATTTGCACGAAACACGACAGCCGTCGAGAAACTGTAAAATCGTCGCCGGAGTAACGTCGTACTATACCACTCCTCGCCATCCAAACACGCAAAACGACACGTTGTAACTGGACAGGAGCTACCCAGCTTGGGACGTTTTCTTGGGCCGCAAAAACGGGTTCTCCTCCAACAAGTCAGCCCACAACGGCGGTGGCGGCACAGCGTGAGCACTTGCCGCGAGGTTTTGCACGGCTTGCCTCGCATGATACGGCAGAAACCCGGCGGTTACCGAGAATGGGATGACTTTGGATAAATATTGTCCCGAAACACCGAAAGACTTCAATATCCGTGAACGGTGCGCGCGCGTGTGGCGTTTTGTTTGCATGTTTTAATTTATGTTGTGCCGTATCACTTTCACCACACAAAACTGGTCGTCGCTCTCAAATAGCCTACGATGGGAAGGAGAGTGGTGCGATGGTGGTGGTGGGTTAACATGTGTTTTCTTGTCTGGTTAAGTCTATTGTTTGTCTAGGCTCATGCTGTGCAAACCACGCACATACTCACACGCATGCATCACACAAGGGTTGGGAGAAGCCTTATCACTTCCCGGAGTGAACGTTTGGGCTTCCCTGGCAGAACACGGGCAGAACTCACATACACCACAGACGGCATAGAAAAGCATAGGTTCCCCGTAGACAGCCCAAGACACACACCATTAGTGATGGGGTAAAGTTGGCAAAAATCCGGAGTCGACACTGATCCAACTCTGAAAATTTTGAAATCGTCTCCGCAAGGTAAGTCCGCCCGGAGTTGTTCAGAGTCGGAGTCGTCGTGAGTCATCCGGAGTCGGCCAGAGTCATCTGTAGTTATTTGAAAATGTCCGGAGTCGGAGTTGACCGTAGACTTTGCACGACTCTAGACGACTCCGGGGGTCTCGAATTCCTGGTGGAGCTAGTGACTACCATTTTCCCGGAATCATAAACGGACTAACTTTGAAGCTTTGAAGTCGTGGGTGCGCTCCAGAGAGCACATCACTACACACAATCTTCACGCAGTCACTCTGCAAATGCACACTGGTGTACGGCAGGCGAACGTTAATTTATGACACTGACTTTTGGGGTTGGAAATGGTTTATTTTCTTAGGTGCTAGGAGCCACCCGCTGATAGGATGGGCTTTCCCCGGTACTGCAGTATGAGTATGATGAAAGTTCTCGCTCCAAAGCAAACGGTTATCATTTAGTCACGTCAACAAACGGTAGAAGAGTATAGCGGAAGAGTTGTGCCGGTTCTAAAAATGGAAAATCTCCAACAGTGCATTAAAGATTGTTGATAACGGTGGCAGATACTATAAAGGCACTGCAAAACGTCCGACTGGCGGCTTATCGATATTAAATGTATGATAATTTTAATTTTCTCAATGAAATGTCATCTTTTTCAAAACGAATGTGGTCAAAACGTTTTGCAGAGGTAGAGCATATTTTTCCCCACTTGAAAAAAACCGTGTTCATGTTATCATTTCCGGAAAAAATCCTATTTAAATAAGTTGAATCCATTTTAAAGTTACATAACTTCGTGACTACTTTTTTATATTTTGCAAGAGACTTTGCGCCACCGTGAACAGAGAATCACAACTGCCCCCAAGGAACGCCGGTTCTGGGAATGCGTAAAATAAAGGGCAACTCTTGTAAAACTGAAACTTCCTGGAAATTGCAAAATTTGTTTTGTGGTGGTGGTGTTTAAGATCCTAGAAGTAGGCTCATCGCCAACAATGCGTTGTGGTTTTCTCAACGAAGTGAAACCTCGAAACAGAACAAAACTTATGAATATATTAAAAAAATGAAAAGTATGAAGCACATGCACACCCAATGCCGGTTATGCCGGTTATGCTTTAAAACAACACAATTTTTCAAAATCTCACCGCAAGACGCGTCATTAAATTTCTTTGAACTCGTTATTATTTTCTAGCTTAAGACTAGTTAAATATCGATTCGGCAGCAAGAAAGAATATCTCTCTCTTTCTCTCTCTCTCTCTCTCTTTCTCTCTCTCTCTCTCTATCTCTCTCTTTCTTCGCAAAACCCGATAAAGCTTGCCAGCTCGACACCTGTTGTGGACAGGTAGCCCAGGTGGCAAAACATCCCTTCCGCACGTAACCCTCATCCAGACCCATTCCAGTCCTTGATCGGTTGCAAGATTAGTTCGCACTTCAGTTCGCGGTCCGATGTTCCAATTACTGCCGAATATTAATTAACACTTGCCGTACCGGGCCGTTTGATCCCGCTCATCCCCAGCCGCCCCGGGGGCATCCGGAGCATCTTCAAAGCGGACGGTGTTTGCAACCCAACAGGCTCGCAACCGTACCGACGGGGGGTTGGCACGCGGGAGGTGTCGCCCTTGACGTGGTGGAGTGATTTTTACTTCACAAAATACATCACACCGTCAGCGAAAAGCCGCGTCCCCCGAGCATGGCAGGCGGGCAAAAACTGCAACATGGAGATCTTCGTTTGATCTTCGAGAGGCGAGGCCGCTGTTAGAGCCGTTTGGAAATAATTAAGAGCTGTTCAGAGTTCAGCAGAGTCTGCTAATTTCTGTACTGTCGTTGTGGGTTTGTTTGTTTCATCCAGAAAGCATAAAAAAGAAGAAGCAATGGTTCTAATTATCGCATTACCTGTATTTGGCTGTGGCTTGAAAGATTAATTTGAGAAGTAATTTAACAAACACACCACGTCAAAAGTCTTTAAGTGTTGACCACTCTTTACTGCGCGGCATCAATCAACCTTGAGGTAATCGTGCGGGCATGTGAACTCTTGACCTTGAAGCATCCTGTGTGGCATGAAGAGTTGGTTGGTGGTGGTACATCCGCCGAGGGGCACAGCAGGGTCAAGATCTCCTCCAAACCTCGGTACACATAAATCAAGCGGAAAATCATTTCTGCTCGTTAATTTATGTGAAAACCACTGCACACACATACACATACACTAACACGAGCTCGCTTGGCTTACAGGGCGCGTTTAATGTGGTGTGCCGCGAAAAAGTGGACCAAACAAGCGAAACCCCCCCCCCCCCCCCACACACACACACACACACGCTTAACGTTTGCTTTTATTGGTCAGTGAATCGTAAAAACAACATTGGCCACCTTGGGCCGAAGCTCGTGCCACACTCGGTAGTGGAGGTGGGAACGTTTTTGTTTTGTTTGGGCTTTTGGAGAACCTGTAAGGAAAGCAAAAGATTGCCCTGGGGCCGCTGGTTGCTACACGCGACGACCCAAACGTTGCTTCAGCATTTTGATGTTAAAATCGATACGAGGTGTTTAGCTTCGTTTTGGGTCGTTTTTTCGTCCTTCCTCAACACTAGTTGCTTGCTGGCGAGCGAAGGTTTGAAGCGTCACGTGTGTTGTGTATTTGTTCTCCACTCGTATGGCTACGCGTCGATTTGTTGCTGCATGAAGAGAATAATGAAGCAGCAAATCATCATTTTAAACGGTAATGTTTTAAATTTGCTATTGAAAGTGTTACACAATCAAATCAACATCGCTAGAGTAAACGTTTTACCACTGCGTTGTTGTGCAATCGGTTTTGCATTCCCGAAACCGACCGAGCTTCATTTTAATCACACCGAACGCAACGGTTTGGAATTTCTGTTGCGTCATGATGGTTGGATGGTTTTGCCAATTTTGCCGGTCCCATTTTGAGATGAAACATTAAACAAACCGGGGACCAACTCCACCAGCTGCTAGCGGGTGGGGCCGTTTTGATGGCTTACTTTCGCAGCACCAGCAACAGCGTACCATCGCGATACGGGTTTTAAGTGCGAATGCAAAAGATCTCACTATCGATTACGCTATCATCGTCGGATAAAAGTTTCAACAAGTTTGCCTACACCCGGACAGGCCACTTACGGGCGGCAACGAACACGAGTACGACTTCCTAACAAGCACCAAGGCGGCAGGCTTTTAATTAATTTTTCTCACCATTCGCCTGCCAACACGGCGGGCGGAAACGGGCCACCGGGCGCCCGGGAGGACGATAAAAATTGAAAACTAATTAAAATTTTACAACTCCTCCCAGCGGGGCCTCGCATCACTCGGAAGTTCGGAAAAGAAGAAAAGAGGAAAACAAAAGTACTGTCCCCTGCCTGGTGGCGGGTGCTGGGGTGGTGGTGTGAAAAGCGATTAGAAAACGAGTGACGTTCGTTTGCGTGTTGCTTAGTGCCGGAATGTCTCGGAAATTAGAGCCACACTCCACAGCTAGCGCGCCGTTTGGTCGCAATTGTCGCCAGCTAAAGCGGAAAATGTCTTCCCGGGTCCACAGTCCGGCAATGTGGCTCTCCCTGTGCCGGACACTCACACCGACCACCCTGTTACCCTGTTCGTTCTTAGCCGTGGTACTAATTTCTTCCCACTGCCCGGCGGCTTTGCAACCTGCGTCCCGGGCTGCCGGATGTCCTCCAGCCCTGCGTTGAAGAAAACAATGGCCAAAGTTGAAACAATGGAGCGCGTAACGGCCAACTAGGCTAACTCCCGCGCACCCGGATGCAGCCAAGCACCGGTCAATTGTCTTTTCATGCTCACTGGCCGAAAGTTTTGTCACCCGCCGAACGGACACCCGCACCACCCCTCAGCACTTTTGCGCCCTCGGACTCGAAAAGTTCTGCTTCTTTTGCTGGGTGAGTTAAAAAAAATGTAGCAACAGGCACACAACCCTCCCTGGGAAGGCTAGTTTTCGGATAAAATATGCAAAAGACACTCAACCGTCCTGCCGGGTTCGTGCGTCCTCGCGCTGAGTTACAATCAATAGAACATCAGCCTGGACAGTCTCGTAGCAGTCGGTGCTGTTTTGAGAGTTGGAACTTTGGGCTTGAAGGCATCACATACCCACTCACACACACACACACCCGCTCCCCCAAGGGGTATCGTTTCACGAGCCTCGAAAGTTGCGCCGCTGCCTTTCGATAACCGAACGACCAGCCCGGGCAGGGGGTCCCGGGCTTTGCTGCTGAATATTTTAACACACAACTCTCCTAGGAATAATTTAATTACGAAAACAAACACTCTTCAGAATTAGCACCGTGTTTGGAAAATTTGCTTGTTTTTTTTTTGTTCTTTTTTATCGTTCGAGATAGGCGGAACGTTTCTCTTTTTCTCTCTCTCTCTCTCTCTCTCTCTCGCTCTCTCTCTCTCTTTCTGATCTTTTTAACGTTTTTTTAGTGGTGGATTTTTTAGTGGTTCCCTTTCTACCAAACGGATGTTTGTTTAGATCTGCTCCGTTGTGGTGTCCTATAGTTTTGCGGGGCAGTGTCTGCCCTGAGAAGCTTCTCCGGGGCACCGGATTCATTCAGTTTTGCTGAAGTTGGATAAAAATCCAGCGAAAGACCCGAAAGTCTTCTTCCTCTGGCTTCTTCGTGAAGGACTTTCCTGAGGTTACTTTCAACTATCCCAAAGGTGCATTTCATCGTACCTTTTTTGTGTGTAAAGGTCCGAGGTGAGGGATTTTTTTCTGTGTGTCAGCATCGTTTTGCTGTGCTGTTTCATATTTTAATAACTTACTCAAACACAACGAACGTGCCGAAAGGGACGGTTTGGTGTAGAAAAGAAAGCACAGAAAGCGGCTGAAAAATGCTCCAACCAACACCGATAAAAATCTGTCTATTTGATTTTAATTCAACTTTTAATAACTCTTGTGTCTAATGTTGTTTTTTTCTTCTTCTGTGCACTTTCTTAACCTACTTCCTTGTCCATTGCTTGTGTTTCGTTTCAGGTAAGAGGAAGACAGACTGGGGCGGGCGAGCTGACGGGCGAGCAAACACCATTATATGCCTGTTCAGCAAATCCAAAGGTACTGCTGAGCTTGACGGTATCCGTTGCTGTGCTTGCTTGCTAAATGGTAGGCTTTTCTCCGGGATTAATGAAATGGAAGAAAAAGGTAAACACGGCCCTGGAGTAGGTTTTCGTACATAAAACGTTTTAATGTTTCGGTCTGTTTCTGTTTTATGGAAGCAATTGGAAATGTTGAAGAACACAAATGGCCCAACAATCAGTATTTGTTTGTAATTTTTTAGCACTCTCACTCATTTAAAATGCTTGTGATGTTACGGTTTACGGTTTAATTTCAAACTGTTTAAAACCATTATTTGCATTCCTAGCACACTTACACACACACACGCACCTACGGAACAATCAAATTGCTTTGTGTCGCACAAAAGCGCACCAATCTAAAAAGCTCACGCCGTACCGTTGAATGAGTGCGCAGTACCAAGAAGCGGCAGCGTTCGCTTCCCATCTGTCCACACAGTTTTAGCACTTTGTTCGACAAAACATCAAACACACATTCCGATCCGCTTTATTGAACGAACGCAACCCCGGTTCGCTTCGACCCACCCAAAACGGCGAGCGTGCTTACAATCCTCCGAATGTAGGCGCGCGCTTTACGCTGAGCAATGCAGAAAATGCACCATGGGGCTGCGCGCACTGTCTAGCTGGAATGCGAAAATGAGAATCCGTTGCATCCGTTGAGCAAGCGGACGCGCTTGCTGTGGGTGTGCAAGCACGGGGTGCGGGTTGCCGGAATGCACCCCAAACCTCCACGGCCATGCGACGGAGCGTTGACCCAGCGCAACGCTATGGCTCCCCGTGGACACTGCGACTGACAAATGCAGCAGTAGCACTAGCAGTGTCGTTCCTGAGCTGTGACGCTCAAGTGCCGGGCCCGTAATTCGAGCGCCTTTTGTTGCTCGACAGCGACATCTAACGCGCACGGGAACGCGCAAACACACACACGCACACACAGACCACTCCATCGCAAAGCATTAATCATTCCACTTTATCTATCCAATATTGTCACAACGTAATCAATTCATTTATGCAACACAAGCACGATAATGATAATGTGCAAGGCGATCTAATCTTATGCAAATGTAGCGCCGTGTACCGTTGGCGCACGCCAACAGTACCTACTTCCGGGATCCGCAAAAGGGGGTCAGGCGGGGGTCGTGTTTCGATCCGTGATCATCGTCATTATCGAACAGTACAGCGTGTGCCGTTGTCGAGCGGTGCCATGAGTGTCATGGTAGAAGAATTCCCGTGTTGGTGATCCGGCTTTGTTTGGGATTTTGTTCCCTCGGCCCATGGCGCTGCTGTAATAAGATCTGGTATTGTTCTAAGAGATTGGACTTTGATTAGTTAGATGTGGATAGTATGAATCCTGCGCCCGTTGCTAATCGATTTGAAGAGTATTTGCCTAGTACAGTTTATTGCTTACCGTGTGGATGTTATCCTAAATGTGTGAAATGTGAAATTCGATTACGAAGTTTGCATTTGAAAATATAGCTCCAACTTGAATGAAACGTTTTACACTTTCATAGTTCTACTCTTATCGTGGTCTATTAACTACGTAGAGCACAACCTTATGACGCATCATGATTTCGAGGGCAAGGCTCTTTTACAACTCACCACTCCTCTCTCAGATAGTACTATGAAGCGTTATCAACACTTCCATTCGATTAGGAACAGATATTGCACACATTCCTTGCTTACATAATCCTATGTATGCTCTGTGCATGGTGAACTGGCCAGCTGCAGGCCAATGTGACTATTGATCGCCCGTTTTGGACGCCTTCCATCAGATAAACGCATATAATTCAATCAATAATTTATAAGTGCCACATTAATTCCGCATAGCGTGCGGCACGATTCCACTCCTCCATTTATGTATCTCCCTTTCCCTGCCCGCACTCGACCTCGATCCCATGCTCCCGCGGCATGGGGCGATACTGTAGGAGTGGAACACATTGTCTCGAAGGATCACTTGAAAAGATGGGCGATGGTACGTGGCACAATTGCTAAGGTCACGCACAGCCGGTATGCCGGCTGCAGAGCGCTGCATTTGTGCCCTCGACAATGGCCTGAGTGGCACTCTCGCGCTTTGGTCTGACTGGCCCGTTCTCGATGGTAGGACTGTAAATACAGCCAGCCCGGGTAGCAGGAGGATAAAAGCAACGCTCATTGTGCTACTACCCGGCCGGGTGTAACGTGACCAGTAATAGACAGACAAAGTGAGTGATAGTATCAACCTGTCGTTTTACGCTGACGTTCATCCGGTTTGTGCTCTGCTCTGTCTCCTCGACTCCTGTCTCCTCGAGCTACTGACTACTTCCGACATGTGTGTGTGTGTAGGTGTGTCGGCCACTTTCCATGGCCGCCCGCTTTTCGCTCGGTTTCGTGCAGAATGCAACGAAAGATTATGTTTACGGACATACGGCTTTGTTTGCAAGGGCAGTCCGCTTCCGGTGGAGTCTTGCTTCGCCGGTACCTAAGAAGGAAAATTAGGTTAGTATTGCTGCTTCATGTGTCCTCGCCCTACGGAATACGGACGGTGTGCGTCGGATGATTCATTTATAAAATAGATCTTACCTATTCGTGTCGGACACATGACGTGATAGCAATTGCATTAGGCGTATTACGCACTGTTGCTGCAGCTCTCGATACGTGCAATCCAAAGATGTCGGTGTATTGTTAGCCTGGCGGGTTCATCTGGGTGGGACAAAGTGCTGCAAGGAGAAGTATGTTTTAGTGATGCTGTATTGCATGATCTTTACGATAGAAATCATATGAAAATAATAGAATTTTACGATGAAACTGGAAACAAATTCCATTTTCCTGTAGTTACTTGCTTCGAGCTTATCAACAATAATAAATAAATTTGATTTTTGCATTATTGACATTATCAGTGCGTACTAAAAATAGGGAAAAAAGGTAGTCAATATCTCTTTAAAAAACTTCCAGACTAAATCCATGCTTGTCCAGACCTCATTCACACTGCTGGTTGAACATTACAAACGATGGGCCCAATCTCCATGGGCGCGACGCTAATTCCTTGCAAATAATAAACGATGGTAAATGTAAATTATGTGACATCGCATACACACAGAAACTGGTTTCCCTCGGAGAGCCCGATGGCCGCGAAAGATGAAATTCCATTTTAATGCGGGTCTAAATGCTGCATGCTGCCAGGCAGTTCTACTTTGTAAACCATACACCCCGGGCGTGTGCGGTGGGCTTGAAAGGATACCAAGCTGGGGCCGGGTTCTGCGCAATCATAAAATACGAAGAGTGTTTGTGCCGGCTGAGAAACCGCAACACAACAAGCTTGGGGATTTGCTGGGGAGGCGATGGAAAAAGAAAGAAACCAAAAACATGTTCAGCATAAACAATACGAAGCTAGGGAGGGATTTCGGTGGCTTCGCCATATAGAAGATCAATGAAGTTTCAAGTTCATTGTACAGAATGTGTTACCTTCGTTGCCGTCGAACCGGATACAAAATGTATGAAGGAGTTTTGGTTGTGTTCTCTGAAAAACTCTGCAACCGTGTATCCAATATCGAAGAGTATATTGGAACAACAACAAAAAGAAGGAAGAAATAACATATGGGAAACCATCGAAAAGCAGTAGCAATGGCACGTGGTAAATGGTTATTATGGTCAAAATTTGTCAGAACCGATCGAAGGAAACCAAAGAAATGTGTCGTTGTCGAATGGAAAGCCAGACGAATTGAGGCTCAAATTACCTGCACGACACGTTACGAAATCAACACTAAGAGTACAAGGTTCCAAATTTTCATGAGTAAATACTTAACAGACAGTAATAGACAATGCGGCATGGTCCATCGTCTTAAATAAAAAATGAAGTGTCCACCATTGATATGGGGTTAATAATTAATGCTATTTTGACAACTATCTTCAGCCAGGAGAAGACAAATTGACGTTAACTACGGTAAGTTAACCACGGTCAACAATGAACGAAGCGTATTTTATTCCTGGAAAAGATTAGTAAACAAAATATCAGGTATGCCACACAAGACGCACGAACGGGAATGTATAAAGGTCAGGTGGAAGATAAGGAGTTATCGAGCTCGTCCATTAGGCCCTTAAACAATCTTCAATAATCATTTTATCCAATATAGTGCTACAGATTGATGTTCACTAAAAGGAGACGTTTAATGGGAAATATAATCAGACTATTCAGACAAAAGACTAAAGCAAAAGTATGCCGTTTTAGCTATTGTTCACGTCATACAAAAATGTGCAATTCGGTTGCGAGCCTCTATAACTTTATCTGTATGCGGTATAATCTCTCTGTAACATGGCTTGTTTCAAAATTTTCGGCATGATTTTAACAAGAACCTGTGTAGCGCATTTCTTCAATCGATTTAGCTTACAATCAGCCAAAAGGAAACTAAATTATTTTCAAGCAGGCAACGAAGGATCACGAACGCCAACTCGAAGGACTAAATCCGGTACCTTGGGCACACGTTTTGATTCGATTCGCATGCAAACTAAAGTGGGAGGAAAGCAATTTCGGATTATCGCGTCGTAAGTTTTTCCAACTTCACCATCGACACACACACACACACACACACACACATCCTAGAACAGCCTCTTGTATGCATAGAATCAAATACCGAAAAATGGCACTAACACACACGCATACGAGGGAGATTATGGTTTGGAAGCTTATAGACCCTGGACTCGTATCGAAATCGATAGTCGATTTCTGCTCAATGCTAGCGTTCTTCGTTCTACTTCCGCCTTGGATGTCCTCGGCCATAACAACAACCCGACAAAAAAAACTATTTCCACCGGACGACACATCTTCACGAACGTGCAGGACCGCTTTTTTTTTGCTTACTGCTGTTGCTAAAGTTGAGCCGCTTATAATTCCGTACGCATATCTAACCCGTCGGACAGTCATATTCCGATAAAGAGAAGAAGGAGAAAAAATAAGCAGCTCAGTCCGGATGGAGGAAAAACAATCCTTCCCGCCCTGGTTACGTTTCGGGGGGTAATCGAATCGAGGCATCGAGGCTGTGGGTGTTAGCGTGTAAACATAGTGCCGTGAAGAATCATTTGCTTGCTTGTGGATGCGTGTGTGTCTTGTCCTGCTCACTGTGATGGCACCAGACCAGGCGGGGTCACTGCGTTTTGGCATCGTTTTGCATTTTTTCACCTAAACAACAGTCTGAAAATGAAAAATTGGATTAGATAGCATTAGGGTGCTTGTGCCGGCCGAGATAGGAAGCATTGAACGATTTTTGTTGTTGTTGTTGCCTCGATTCGCTTCAAGATTGGCCAGATTGTCCTATAAAGCCGGCATAATGCACACCTCATGCATGAGAAAATGAATAGTAAGTGTTTGTATGGTTCTGATTGCAATGGATGGGCACAATATCGGTCATAGAAATTGCAATGAAATTGACGGTTGAAACATTTATACGATGCAAATTGCATATGAAAGCATCCGGAAGATTCCATATTGATTGGGGGAAAAAACGGGCGAAAATTCTTGGTGGAAAATAAACCCGAACAGCTTAAGATAATAATGATTCTACCTACAGTATAGCATTTCAGTGCTTCACTAGCCTTAACTTTACTGTATATTCGCTTTTCGTCTAACTTTTTGCGCCGTTCGAGAGTACTGAAATAAGGAACACAAGAGCGTAAACAAACTTGCCATGCCACTCTGTCGCTGCTTTGACAGAAGGTGCTGCCCTGTTCGATCCAACATCGGTTTCCATTAACCGGCTCAAATCGTGCGCCCGCGGGTAGCATAACTTTCGGGCAGCCTACACTCACACACCTGGGAAATCAATATGTTGGCTGTAAAATTTACTGCTAATGAGTTTCGGAAACAGTTCGCACTGGAAAAATCGGCTGCAAATGGGCGTACAGCACAACTTCAGCGTCTGTGTGGGAAAGCTATTGGGTTCTTATGGGAAACTTTTCTCCAAACGAACGAAATCGAACCGAACTCGGCTCGGCGAGTTTTGCAGCCCTGTTCAAGGATCAATTTTCTTTCGCGTGAAATCTAAGAACCTTTCCGCTCGAATGGTTTACACGAGCATCATAACTTTAAACTTGTGTTTTGTGAGGTTGGTAAGAGGGAACGAGAGTGTGTGCTGATAAAAGCATTAAGCCCCAACGGTGTTATTGAAGTTTTGGCTGTGAATGTTTTTAAAGCAGCAAATGAATTGTTGATTGAATTGGAATTTTTTACAACATTTATGCATTGAAAGTAATGTATAGTTATAAAGTAATAATTATTATTGCTCTCAGACTTCATGACTTCATGCTTGATACATGAGCTCAGTGAGCTAAATGTGCTCTTGATGATCGTGTGGCTTTTCAACACATACGGTGCAACAGTTTCAGATCAACCCTACAGGTAAGCTGTACCTAGCTCAATTACTTCAACTTCACACCGAAGCATCGTTACCCAAAAGTTTGAAATTGTAAGTGCACCACACCCGTTTCGAACCGTTTCATAACCCTTCCCTGTACTCGCATACAACACGAAAATGTGTTTATGTTGTTGCGAGAAAAGGTTATGTGTAAAAGGCGTTACGGCATCAGAGGTTGCTAGCGCTTCGAGCGAGCCATATGTGCTAAAAGTAGAATCGATTAGTGGCGTTCTTCCCGGGCTCGTTGTACGCCATTAAATGACACGAACGAGCTAACGCTAAAACGCCAACGAACTACTGCTCACCTTGTTTACTGGCCGGAGGAGAGGAGGTTTGCAGCGCGTCAGCGAAGGGGGGAAATAGTTACCGATCGTAACGCGAATGGGCCTTCTTTGCAGGTGAAACTAGCGTTGCCATTTGGGTGATTAAAGTTGAAAATTGTTGCTACTTCCTTCAATTAGAATTAGAAAGCCTGGTACGAGCGCAAATGTGCTAGCGCTGTTTATTGAGAACCTGCGAGAAGGTTGGCTGGCTTTAGCTTTTGCTAGCATGAATAACTTTTTAAATGCTACGCTGTTGGTGTTGCTTGAACGTTTGTAACGCTGCTTAAGGTAAAGGAGCCACAAACCGGGAGTGCGGGAGTTGTAAAGCTGCACGCAAATTTTCATGTTTCGTGGCTGTGCAAAGTATTGGGCAGTAAATTGCTAGACGATGACGAAGACGAAACTCACACTAGCGAGCCGAAAGGGGTTAACGAAAAGCACATAAAACCATAACGCAAACTGTTCCGAATAACGCGAGCGTGGTCGATTTGTGCGCGGTTGGTCACGGGTTATTCTTACAAGCTGTAGCGCAAACAGGCTCACCATAGGCTTGTGGGTAATAAACACAAGTCTCCAAACTTTCGTCAGCCTAAAGTTTTAAGAGGAGAAAAAAAGTCCTATAGATTGTATAGCCTATCAGAGTAGATGGGTTTTTTAGGAAGCCAACGGCCAAAAATCACACAATCGTCCGCTTTTGATCCCCGAACCTTGGATCGAACCGAAACTCGTGCCCTGTATCAGCGGACAAACAAACATTCGATTAAGTTCGGTTCAGCGTAGGAGGAGCAGCGAAAACAAACAAAGAAAATGAGACCCCTTCGAAGGCGTCAGCGAAAACGGTGTCCCCGTACGTTTGGTAGAATTGGAACTCTTCCGCACACGTTTTGCAAAGAACGTTTACGTTTGCATTCCGCTGTGTTGGGGGAAGAAAAATAAGCAAAAACCCTTGCAAGGTACGAAGTGCTGCGAAAGACGAGCTGCTATGCCGGTGCATACGTTGCGGAAGAATTTTCAACATCGTACCGGATCACGTTCAGCTGCAGCTTGTGTGCTGCGTGAGAAGATGAAGTTTATCTAGAGGAATGGTTCTCACGTGTTTTTTTGTTGGCCCCATGAGAAAAGAAGCGATGAGTGGAACGCGGAACTATTTCCTTCACACAACATCAACAACTTTTGAAATGTAGGAGACTTTACATTCGTTATTGTTAAATTAATTGAAATGTTCATAAGGATTTTTCACATTAAAGGTTATTTTCCAACTCACAAAACAATACGTTTGTAAACAAGAGTTTAAGTGCTTACTTACATGATCTCAAACTCTGTTGTACCAATTCCACATGAAGATTACATACTTATTATAATAAGCCCAGCAAAGTTTCGGCATCAATGCCTGTACCCATTACCTCCGATGAATAATTTCTTCCACCTTTAGCAATCTTCTGGCAAATTGACAGAAGATGAGCTACGCGCGAAGGGTTCGTCTGCCTTTCCATTGGCGTACCATGATCGAATAATTGAGGCAAATCTTGGCCGAGGATTGTAATTGTAATCAGCTTGAAATGAGAATAAATATTGTATTGCACGAATCGAGCGGCTTACCGTGCCTTAATTAGTCAATGCGGCAATGGCTGGCGGTGCCTTTTGCGGAACTCGCCCGTCCAAACAAATTCACTTCAATCTTGGTTGGATTATTGGGCGCTTGGGATAGGGGCTTTTTCTGCGTAAAGCTAATGGTTTTGCTATTTCCCGTAAATAGGATAAAACATTGATTAGGAATGCCGTTGTAGATGGAATTGTTAGAACCCGCTTGGAGGTGGAGTGTGCTTCGGAAACGATGAAGGATGTTTATGCAAATTTAGGTACATTTTGTCCATATTTATTTTCGTAACAAGCATTAGAAATTGGGCCACGAAAATGATCGACGGTATAAGGGGATTGAGTGTATTAACTGTTAAAAAATCGCACCAATTACCTTCAAACCTGTAAAATATTGCAATCGAGCCGTTTTGTAAACGGAATCGTGGCATTCGTCCGTGTTTAGGTCGGCAATTTTGTATCTTTACACAATAACCGGGTGCAGCGACGCGCACACCTGTACATCTCACTGCCGACGGCGGAAAGAAACGGAACACATAAGTAATTGTTATTGTTCTCAGTTTAAAGAAACGCAAAACCAAACAAAAAACCGCCCTACATCCATTCCCCAGAAAGTGATGACGCTCGCTGCGAGACAGCTAGGAAAGCCGTGGAACCCAAATCAATCAAAGCAAAAAAGGCTGCTGCTTTACCTCGCTCAATCGAGCAAAATCGCCCGCCCGTTTTCGCTAATTTTGCTGACGGCAAACGATCGATCCCGAGCGCCCGGGTTTAAAATACGGCTGCAATTGGTGACTGGCGGCTAGTTGAGTTTGTGGTTCGGTATCGATCTGCCGCACGTTCGTCGCTGCAGAATGAAGTTCGCCAAAGTGCTCGGTGTAGTGTGTGTGGTGGCGTTGGCTCTGGCCAATGCGGCACCGGTGGAAGTGCAAGAGAAAGAGTTGCGACCGGCGGAAGCTGTGGATGGGACGGCGGCTCAGACCGATGAGGTGGTGGCCGTCGCGGCGGAGGTGACCCAGGACGCGGCCGTTGAGGAAGCGGTGGACCAGGGCAACCAAGTGAGCAGCTTCGCGCCGGAGGATGCGGCCGACGGTGAGGCGGACGAAGGTAGTGAGATGAGTGCTAGTTCCCGCGCCAAGCGCTCAGTTGCATGTACCGAACTCTTAGGCGATGATGGCGTGACGCGGACGGTTTGCGACCAGGACCAGGATGCGGCGAGCAGTGACAGTGAGGTGGCGTTCGAGCGATCGTACGGTGGGCACGGGGGCCATCACGGTGGTCACGAGTACGGGCATCACGAGGCGAAGGGGCACGGACACGGTCACGGAGGGCACATGGAGCACGGCGGGTATGGCGGCCATGGAGGAGACCACAAGGGTTACGGAGGCCACGAGCATAAGGGATACGGACATGGCGGAGGCCACAAGGAGCACAAGGGTTATGGAGGCCACGAGCACAAGGGATACGGACATGGAGGTGGCCACATGGAGCACAAGGGTTACGGAGGCCATGAGCATAAGGGATACGGACATGGTGGACACATGGAACACAAGGGCTACGGAGGCCATGAGCATAAGGGATACGGACATGGTGGAGGTCACGAGCACAAGGGTTACGGAGGCCATGAGCATAAGGGATACGGACATGGTGGACACATGGAGCACAAGGGTTATGGAGGCCACGAGCATAAGGGATACGGACACGAGCATAAGGGCTATGGAGGCCACGAACATAAGGGATACGGTGGACACGAGCACAAGGGTTACGGAGGCCATGAGCATAAGGGATACGGACACGGAGGGCACATGGAACACAAGGGTTACGGAGGTCATGAGCATAAGGGATACGGTGGACACGAGCATAAGGGATACGGCGGCCATGAACACAAGGGTTACGGACATGGAGGTGGCCACGAGCACAAGGGATACGGACATGGAGGTGGCCACGAGCACAAGGCTTACGGACATGGCGGTCATATGGAGCACAAGGGATACGGTGGCCACGAGCACAAGGCCTACGGTCATGAAGCGCACGGACATGGTGGACACGGTGGACACGGCGGACACGGCGGACATGGCTACGGACACGAGGCCCACGGTGCCCACGGTGGGTACGAGCACAAGAAGATGCACTACCGGTCCGCCAGCTACACGGCTCCCGCCGCTCATCACGAACCGGCCCACGGTGGGTACGGTGGTCATGCAGCCCCAGTGAAGTGCGGATCCAACCTGCTGGTCGGCTGTGCCCCGACCGTCGCGAAGGTTCCCTGCCAGCCAGTGCACGACCATGGCTACGGTGGACACCATGCTGCGTCGGAGCTGTCGTTCCGCTTTGCCGCGCCGGAGCCCGAGCCGAAGGAGGAGCAGAAGGAAGAATAAGTGATAGTTGCTTCCAATAAACTTACCGCAATGATAAATTTTAATTTTGATCGTCTCTTTCGTGTGTTTGGGTGGAGAAAAAAAATGAGAAATTTAGGGAAAAACGAATCAACTTTGTTTGCTTGCGCGCTCTGGATGATTGAGCTCGTTTTCTGTTCACCAAAAACATCGTCCAAAATAAAAATATTGCGAATTGCACAATTAACTCTATTAAATCAAATAGGATTTTCTACTTCTAGCAAAAACAAAAAATCATGTTGATAAGAAAATCCCAACATTTTAACACACACACACACTCTCGCGTTTACACACACATGGCTCTGGCTCTTTGGTTGGCAATCATGTGGCGCATAATATATTATCAAACTTTTCGGATCACGGTTGACAAGTCATTAATCATACACAACACCGGGCATTAATCAAGTGAGAACAGTGCAAAATCCTGAATCCGCTCGCTGGTACGGTGCTGCGCCAGAGCTCACCACCCCGGGAGCAGCTGGTTCGACGTGTGACGTGTGTCTAGTGTGCCGAAGCTGCGCCTACTAATGGAGCTGCCCCGGTACTTTAAAAGTGATTATTATCTTTCGTGATCGGAGGGACAAACGTCGTGACAGCTTTATTGAGCACGTAGCACACGCCCGGCATGGACGGTTGTGGTGCGGATATTAAACTTATTTTACACGCACCAACACAGCAACAACAACAAAAAAAAAAAAAACAAAAAAAAACAGCTAAAATCAATCTATCATTCGGCCTCCTTTGATTGCGCAATGATCGAGTGGGTTTGATGTGTAGTGGATTGTTGTGGGAGCAGCACACTACTTTTGCTTTCAGGTGCTTAACATTATGTACTCATTCACACATTACGCATCACTACGGCAGCAATAAAGCATACCTATACAAACACATGCCTCTTTGTACATAGCGAATGAACATGCAAACCAATTTAAAGGTATGTATTGTTTTGGTCGTTAAACCCTTCACCCAGCAGCCCCGCAAACGTTGGATACTTTATCGGCCTTTACATTTACACGCCAGAACCATGCTACGCACATATTCCGCGCCCCAAACATGACTCCCCCTTTTCGATAAAGGTAACGCATCCACAATGGGGCCTTATCGTTTTAAAATGACCTTCAAAAAAGATGTGTGTTTTTAATGCAATCACATTTCCGGCAAGTTGCTGTCCTGTGAAAAATATGACCGCTTTTGTAAACGATAATAAAACGAGACATTATCATCCCTGGGGGAGGGAAGTGAAGGGAAGGCTATGGTATTGGGGTAGCAAGCATTGGATCCCTGCCTCCAATAGGCTGTGCCGAGGTAAAACATTAATTTTCTTTCGACCCAACAAACCCTTTTTTTGCTGCCCCTGTGCTCTCCCAGCACACTGATCCGCTGACATTACATTGAGGAAAGGTGAAATTCAATAGGACTTGATAGCAAATTATTCCCACCGTACGGTATACCGAGAATCGGTTCTCTCGTTAGCACAAAGAGCAGACATTTCCATCACAACCCTTGCGCCCTACTGGTACCGCATCTTTTCCTGATTGGTTGCCGGAGTACAACACTGGTAGCAGCAGCAGCAGCAGCAGCATACGTCAATAGGTGATAGGTTGTTTTTATTTCAAACTTTTTTTTGGGATGGGCGTTGTTGCTTTTGCTACATCCTGCTCGGTTACTCCGAATTAAAACTGAACCTTTGCGTTTGTGTGTCGGTAGCAATTTTGAGCAACTTTTTTTGCCCCCAAACACTGGGCATCGTCGGTGTGTCATGTGCGTACGGAGACAAAATTAATCATACGCAAGGCAGGGTATTACTTTTTTTCCTGTCCAGCTGGTGCTGTTGCCGTTTGGTTGCTGAACTTTGTGTCAGTTCTGGAGGATATTGTTACCCTACGCTTCGAACGATCCATCAATGGGTTGAATGTCAAAGCATACCAAGGCCGAGTCCCGGTTTCGGTTTTGGTGTAGTATCGCGGAACGACACATCCGTTGGATGAACGACACACACGATCGATTGGCGTACGGCCCGCCTAGCCGGGGCGCCAACGCTTTGCTGCTCCCCTTCACCGGTGTTTCGTGGCCAGTACAGAGTGGCCGAATGGCACTCTCTCTCTCTATCTCTCTGTATGCCCTTCTATACAGCAGCAGTCAGTTTTGTTAGCAGTCCATGGGCCATGCGATCCGGCAGGATACAGGAAAGCCTTTTTGCTACGACCAACACCATCATCGACGGCGCGCGTTGCGTTTACCATCGGGCAAGAAGTTTGAAGTCAATTTGTTTAATAATGACTTTGACTTTCCATACCAACGGTGACCACTGACCATGGGCTTTCGTTTCATCTAACCGCGCACAACTATATCCACGCGTCAGAGCACACTGCACGCAGCGAACCTGGAAAGCTTCGGTTCGAATAGGAGCTACTGATGAAAGTACCGTGCGTCGCACGTTCGGCACCGTTTTCCCTTCACCACATCTCGATACGTGCGTTCTCGTCCAGTCTCGAGTGAACTCGGTTGAGTCGCATCGTATGTCAAAAATTGTTAGCATCATGCCCCGAACGGGCCCTGGGCGAAACATCGCCACGAGCGAGCGAATATTAGCGTAGCGGCGCGGAAGATCCACGCGGATACCCGACGACGACGCCCATCCGTCACTGTGATGTATGATTATGCTTCCAATAAATCAATGCTCCGGTTTCTCCAGTCTACTTAACATGATCCCAAAGCCCTCGGTGCCGGGCGCGCGCTAGTGTGCCAGCGAGGCTACCAGCCGGGCTGGCCGGGCAAAGTTTGCACGCCCCGTTCTCGGAACCGTGCACGCACGCGAGGAACGAGGGCACCATTAGGGTGAGCTCTAAATTTCGTGCAAATACATCCGGGGAATGGAGGTTAAATTGGACGCAAATGTGAAGACTGTGCGAGGGAACTGGCAAGCAAATGGTTGGGAATAATGAGGAACTGACCGGCAGGCAGGAGGCGGTAGGAAGCGTCATAATACGAAGGCCACGGTAAGCGCACCAAACAGACACTGACACTTGGACACCGGGCGGGTCAAATTCACGTGAGCCCGACCGATGTAGGCCGATGAGGCAACCGATAAATTGCTTCTACTTTATTGCACACACACAGTACAGTGGGGCGTTGTAGCATTAACATTAAGCGGCGGACGTACATGGTGGGTAGTCAACAATGGAGTGTGCTCTTACCATGATGAGCGGTGGAGTTCATTATTATTTTGGTAGTAATTAAAGACATGGATAGGAAATGAATGAGCAGGAACTGTTGGTTAATATTTTGGAGAAATTATTTAACAGAACGGTCACAGTGTTGCCATGCAATGGACATATATTTTTTCGTAGCTCAAATTCATCATAGCTCAACTTCAATCAACTACGACCAGATGACGGTCGTTTTGCAGCAGAATGCTGAAAGTTTAACCCCTGGACTGGGGCCCTGCGTATCGATGAACCGGACATTGTGCTGGAGCGCCTGTTATTCGCTACATGTGTGGGCATGCTGGAAAAGAGTGCACGCACCGTCTGGCTGTGTGTGTATATTCTTGGCACAGTGCAGCATGTCGGTAGAAGCAACGTTCCACCCCTTGACGAGCCATCAATCATGGGATCATAATTTGGAAAATGTTATTCGCGAGTGAAAACGTGCGCAGTGGTACCTGCTGCCCCCTGTGTTGGAATGCCTGTGTTGCCGATGCCCTTGTGACAAGTTTGTGGCCGGCAGTTCTACTCCACTGTACTCTTTCGTGCCCTTGGTACCCGTATCCGCTCATCGTTTTTCACTTGTTTGGTTTTCCATTTCACTGTGCTTGTTTGTGTGTGTGTGTGTATAAGAGTTTTCCAGCGCTACAGCATCTACGGTAGCAAAGGCGCAGCTTCCGTCTAACGTTAAAGCGATGCTTTATCGCTCTCTCTCTCTCTCTCTCTCTCTCTCTCTCTCTCTCTCTCTTTGTCTCTCTCTCTCTCTCTCACTTACTCGCGAGCGCCTACTTTCCTTGTTTGTTTTATATTATTTGTCACAAGGCTTCCGTAAATCATTTTTGGCATCAGTTTCGGAAACGAAACGGCGGTTGCGTGAGGACGGATAAGATGGAAAAGGTGTTGATTGTTTTTTCTTTTCTCGCTCGAAAGGTGGTGGCTATCACTTACCCCCAGACATGCACTCACAACCTTCGAACACCCACACAGTGTTGGGAAAGGGTGGGGTAATATAAATAAGAAGTAAATTACCAGATAAGTTGCCTCCATTTAGACGGCATGACAGAAAACGAATGGATTATTTATGTGAGGCACCATGCGCGTACGATTTCTGTTCCGTTGCTATGGAGACAAAACGCCCCGACGGTTTCGCGCTGGCAGGTCTCACACTCACGTTGATCGTGGTGGGGCTAAATGCGGGGGTCTCTCCGGTGTGGGCTGGCAATGGGAGTGGGCATATTTTTTTCAACGCGCTGCGAGTGGGTGATTTTTTTCTTTTTTGGGGAGGGGATAAGAGTGAGAAAAATTGGCTCCCATTAAGGGCTCGGAAAGCCGGTGGCACATTTTGCCCCGGTGCCCTGCGCTTGTTAGTCCTAAATGAGGCTATGAATATTTTTAACACTGTTGTGTGGGGCAGCCGATGCACAGTTTACTGATGAGTGTTTATCCATTTTGTTTGCCACTTATAAATCAGCCGTTTGTCGAAAGCGGTTCTCCCTTGGGAGCGAACGGGGGGGAGCCACTGGTACCACCAACGGTGAGAAATGACAATCATAATAGTGTGAGCGCTTATGAACGATGATGTTGGAATATGGAAAACAAAGATTTTGGGCGAAGGCTGTATTAAGGAAAAGGTGCTTTCTGAAATTGATAACATATCTTTCACCGCCTATGAAACGGCGCATTATTTATAGCGTTCGAACCCATTTCATTTTCCAACAGATTACATTTTGCAAATAAATTCAACGTTCGAATGAACACAAACATTCCCCGCTGGACTGGTGTGTTAGTTTGCTATATAGCTTTAGCTATTTTTAAACATCCCCTTAAAGTTTGTACCTTTTGCCAAGGAAAAGCTCCAACCAGATGTTGCTCGGACAAGGTATCCCTTCGGAGGAATGTGATCATCAACATGTTACAACGAAAAAATAGTACACTTTCAAAACTCAGTCAATCAGTCACTCAGTCAGTAGGGTTGAGTGATTGCTGCACCGCTTTCGAGCCGTGACGCTTCTGGGGAAGAAGCTAGTGAACTTCTTTTTTCTTCTTCTTGCATTCGCTCCTCTATCTTTCTTTGCTACCCTTCACGCAGCACGTGCATCGCGTACGGTGAGCAGGGCCACGAAACAGCATGAAACCAATATGATGATGACTGTGTCGACCGGCAGCATCTTTGCATATAGATGAGCTATGAATTTTATAGCGCTCTGTGCATGCATGCACAAACGCCGTCGAAACGCAATGGTTGGGATGCTTTTTGCGTTTGCACCTTTCGCTTTACCTTCCCTTCCAAGATACTGCTCGGGAAAGTCGTCCAGTAAGGAAAAGTGTCAATGTCGCGCGTTGCGTTTCAAAATTTTGCTCACTTTTGCTACATTCATTTTTTTTTTATTTACGGGAATGCAAGAAGCTTATTCGGTCTCTGATTGGATTCCTGACGTTTGTTTGCGCGAGCAAAGGTTTCTGGTTGCGCACCGTTGAGGTGATTGAAGATTTGAAGATGCTGTCGTTGACGAGAAGGTGAAACGCGGGCAGCACTGTAAGCTGCTGCTAATACACACATTTGGAGCAAAGTTTGTGTAGCAAAACATCTTGCATACTCATCATTTCTCGGCTGGCCACTTTTGCTATATATTCAGTTGGAGAAAGTTTAGCTGAATTGACTAAATTGCACTAATTCAGGTCTTCTGAGTTTAGTTCAGAAGCAAAATTACAATTATATTTATTAAGAAAATGCAATGTACGATCAGAAAGAAAATTTCTTTTCTTTTTGTGTAAGCTTAATATCAAATTTAAGCTCATTAAAACGAACATCACTTTCAAGGTGCAAATGCAGCTTATGCAATCATAAATGGCCTAATAGAGCTTGCCGGACAGTCACACGAGAATACTCCAAACTAGAACAAAAACATACAGACACACACAAACCAGAACGTACAAATTGTTTACGAAAATCGGTCCAACCAAACAGCCAAACAAGGCCAACCAACGTTACAGAACAGTTGAAAGAGACCCATTGAATAGGGAAAAGGTTGGGAAGGGAAGAAGGGGTACCTCTCAAAAGTCCATCCCCAGCTACCGGACATATTTTGCTTGAGCTAGAGCTGCGTGTGTGTGCGTGTGTGTCCGGTCACTCTCCCATCCGCCTCCGCTCGCTCTTACCAACTTCCCTCCAGCGGCCAGCGTCAGTGTCAATCATTTGCAACTTTGGCCAAACAGGCCAAACTTGGCAGCAAATAAAATGTACCGATGATGTCAAACCGTACCGGGGGGGGGGGGTGGAAGGCGAGAGGAGTTTTGTTTTCATTACGGCGCAAACTTTGTCCCATCCGTCAGACAGCGAAAGCGGACGATCGTGTCCAGGGGTTGGGCGGCGTTCGGCGGTGTGTGTAACGCGCAAGCGAAAAGTTATCCCTAGCCCTCGTGCCCATACAATGCTGATGTGGACAGCTGACCCAATGAGTTTGCCTTTGTCGCATAGGAAAGACACACACACACAACAATGGTTTTGGGGTTGATTGTTTGGTTAGGAATAATGTAATTACACGCCGCCACAAACAAAACAGTGTTTGCCACTAACCGCAATTGCATGCTTGCGATGCTTTTGTATTTGTGTAAGGGAGGGTAGCATTATGGTTTAATAGCAGTAAGTGTAGTATAGCCAGATAGCTTAAAATAAAGGTGAATAAACTCTTGCTAAACCCTTGAAACATCATCCATTGCCTTCTGGACGTTCAATGCCAAACAACAAAGCATGACGTTGCAAGGGACTCGCCAAAAATCCACCGTTGTCCATTTATAGCCTACATTGGTTTCAACTTAACTCGGGCCTCACCATCCTACCACTCACTCCCTCCCATCACAAGCACACGGTAGGGATAGTATATCAAAAAGTTGTTGTGCGCACCGGACGCCAGAAGGAAGTAAATTGTTGCAACGCGATCAGGCGAAATCTTATAGCTATCTCTTTTTTTCCCCTTCTTCTGCTTAGTTCATTCGCCTCCACTCCACTCAGCTCCGGTAAGACGATAACAACCCCTGCGCTTCACCTGCGGGTCCCCCACCGAGTCGCATTACCGCGTCAAAGCGTGTCAGCAGTGGTGGAAGAAAAGCTGCACAGCACCGCACAAAGAAAACAGCGCACTAAAAGCTATTTCTTGTGCAGCGCTTTTCAACGACTCATCCCACCACCCGCCGGTGCTGCATTCCGGTGCACCGCTCCCTCAGTTGGCAGATGCAGTGTAGGCCTTCGGAAAACGGAGCGGGGTGTGCTGGGGGAGGGGAATACAAAAAAGCAACCCCCATTCCAATATCTTAACCCGCTGCCAGTACGGGTGGCAGTAAAAACACTGGCAGATGCTACACCCGTTTGGAAAATAACGACAATGGGATGGAGTTGTGGGGTGCGTGGAGAGGGAGGGGAGAGGAAGGGGGAGTGAGGGAGAAACTTTACCATCGCTCCAGCCAAAGTTGGCATGATAACGAAGCGCGCCTTCTCACCGTGCGCACACATGCACGCAAAACAGTGGAAGCAACGGAGGGAAACTTTGTTTTTCTTTTCGATCGCGATGGAACATGGGCCCGAGGAACGGGGTTGGTAATGACCAAGGACGAACTCGACGAAGCTTCCAGCACACTTCCTAGCGGGCGCAAATGGAAAACTTTGAAACCGACCAAACCAAACCTTCGCAAAGAGCGAAACCTTGTGTGCAGTTCCTTGTGCGCCTCAAGGGCGGCAGTGAGCGACACACATAATTTTGTTTTTGTGCACAATTGTGAGCCACCCGTTGGTTGAGGTTTGTTTTTGTTTCGCCTTTTGTCTCTGCTCTCTGCCTCCTGCTACCCGGCACAGATGCACAAATGAAGCCGCGAAGACGGTGCCCTTTATAGGGTCCCGCTTCATTTCGAAGCGTTAACATAATGGCATACCATAGCCTTGCAAATGGTGCAGGCTTTATCTAATGCTTTCACGAGAGCACAATTGTCATAGATTTTGTTCAGCTCAATGCCACCGCCAATGGTTTCTGGTGTCTTCGGGCACGGGCAAAATCGCAAACAACCGTTGCCATGCGATGCCATGAAGCGATGCGTCAATAGTTTCGTTGACAAGTTTTGGCAAGCGGCGGCCGGAGCCGCAACAACACAACAACCTACGGGGAAGGACGAGGGATCAATCCACTTACGGAGGTGCGATCAACTAAACGAACCATTCGATAGGCCTTTTTTTGGGGCGGGTTTCCCTGGGCGATGGTTGCTGGGCGCGCGGGGCATTTCCGTAGCACTCGAGCAACACGGCTCACCACCCGCACCCGCAGCGCTCAGTGTAGCGATCTTGGGTGCTTGGGTGCGGAACGCAAGTTTCGTCAGCGCCCAAAACCGTCGAACGTGCGATGGATGTTGGGGGTGTTGTTTTGCGAAGAAAGTTTCCTTGTTATTTAACTATTTGTCTATTTCTCGCGCGCATCGATTTGCCAAAAGTTTTGCGGGCGGACCCAACTTGCCAACCGGGTGCTGGGTGCTTTATTGTGCTGCTCGGGTTTGTGGTGCATAGCAGCGAGAGGGTGGACAGGAGAGAACGAAGGGATGGAAACTGCAGCCCACGCCCGAAAAATGAACCGAACGCGCCCAACCTGCGAAGAATTGGTACGAAATTCATCAGCGTTCAAAGTTGCACCAAACCGACTTGCCGGTCGGTTCGCTGCGAAGTCAATTCGTCGAACTTTGCAGAAACAGAGCATCGTGATAGTTGACGATCTTGTGGGGTTTTTTTTCCCAGTTGTTTTTGCAACATTCTGCAGCATGCCGCAGCTTCCGGACTTGCATTTCCACTAGCTTTTTTTTTCTTTCTTTTTGTTTAGCAGTAGTTTGTGCATCTCGAACATTGTGAGCTGGTTGTGTGTGTGTGTGTGTGGTGCTTGTTTTATTAAGTTCCAAGCAAGCAAATACGCTGATCGCTTACCGCAGTATGGGGTCTAAAAGTATTGGTAGGCTTTGCTAATTGCATCAGCCTGATAATGGATGAATACACCGGCAAAAGAAGCAAGCAAGGAGAATAGGATGAGTGTGCGGCAAACTTTGCTTCACCGCAATAAAGATATTCAAGCCCAACATGTTCATGCAAACTTGGAAGGTTGAGTTTGTTTGTTATGTTGTTGTTTGGTTATGTTTGCTATGCGTTGTTTATGAAATTTGATTATAAGAACAAACTAAATGTGCTTTTTCGCCCACCTTTTGCATGTCTTCTCAATCACAAAAAACTCAACTCAAGTAGAAAATGTGATATTATATTATTTTTGTATAACGCTTCCTGTATAAATTACCTAAAATAAAAGTCCAAGGTACCTATTTAAATCAGCTTAGTTTCCAAAATCTTATTCTGAGCCTCTGGTAATTGAATTTAAAGCATCCTAACACGTGAAGGCAACACGAAAAAGTAGATATACTGTGCCCTAAAAACTCATACTTAAGCAACGATTGGCTATCACACGTAGTTTGATCGTTTGTCTGGTCTTCAAACTAATGGGAAGACATTATTTTAGTATCAAAACTTCATCTAAAATCAATCAAAAAAGGATGAATTCAATACAACAAATAGTTTCAACAATTATAACCCTAAAGTACATTTTACGCTCAAAACGAGCAGCGAAACAAATTATCCCCAACCGCGATCACCTTTGGCACGGAAGTGAAGTATCATCGTCACGCCCCAAAATTCATGTCCTGGTTGGCTGTCCTGACCCTTCAAATTGAGCGATGAATTCTGTTGACAGTTCCAGTCATTGGAACGTGTCCCGTGCTCATGGCGTGAGTGTCACTTCTCAGCAGCTAAGTTCCCTGCCGCCAGCAAAACGCGGCCGACGGCCTAGGCTGAAAAATCTAATAACACAATCACCAATCATCACCAATCAGCTGACAGCGCTCCCGCTTGCATGATTTTGACGCTGTTTTTCGGCGCTGACGGTTTGTCCCGGTGTGTCGAAATCGATCGAACAAGCGGTCATCGCTGGAACATGTCATCGCCCCCGACGCCCTGTGCTGGAGGGCTTCACAAACGCAGCCACGGTTCGGTCGGTCTCTTGCTATGTGCAAAAAAAAAAAAAAACAAGCAGAGTAAATAAAAAAAAAACATTGCTCAGCTTTGGTCAGCAATTCGTCAAACGCAACCAACGCCGAATTTACCGGACAGCGGTCGGCACTTGGTGAGGATAGGAAAAGGGAGAACAGAAAGATGCCTACAAGGCATGCCGGTACGGTCATCATAAGCTGAATGTACGCGTTTCGAAATGTCACGTTCGCGACCACACACCACAAACACACACACATACACAAAATCGGGCACGGGGACAGCAGCAGCCCTTGCTGTCTGGCCCGAAAAATCTGCTTGGTTCATCGAATAGTAAGCAGCGCTTGCAAGTGACAAAAGTGCAAGCGAACTAGGCACATCATGCTCGTCGTCGACTTCCCATCCCCTCGGGGGGAGAAAAGTTTGAACCACTGATGATGTAATTAATAAAAATAAATCAACTTATCGTCTTGGCAGCAGATTTGTGCAAGTTGTCCCACTATTTGCCGTTTAGCGTATTGAGAGGCAGAACAATTTGCCAAATCATCGAACCTCGGACGCGCTGGGCATTAGGGCTTGTCTCGAGGGAAACGCTCTGAAGCCAAATGTGTGATTTTTCATTTTTCTGGTATCTTTAATGTGGTGAAAAAAAGTCTTAACGTTTGTTTGAATAACTTTAACTAATATCCAGCGAGATCAAATACTGTTAATGAGGGCCTTTACGATTCTAGTTAGTTTTTTGTATGGAGTTTGACAGTTGGAGGCTGAAATCATGTAAACAATCCATACAAAACCACACAAAAAACTAGCCTGCAATTTTCAGTCTAGATTATTCTAGCCTCAAAACTAGAATTAGATTCGAGTACCTGCTCGAAAACACGGTGTTGTTTACATTTATCCCAAGGTGCATTAAAGAGATCAGGTAGTGGAATCTGGAATCAAAGTGTATGTAGTCCAGGTGGTCTCATAGCATTTTTTCATAACCAATTTTGAACATCACTTATTGGCAGAACGGGACAGCAAGCTTTCTGGAGGCTTGACGAATACTCAAAACACCCTTACAATTTTCATTCAGAAGCAGAAGCGATAAAAATCATCCTTCTAAATTCATACACCTTGGGATAAGCCCACCTGTACTCACTTAGATAGCTGAGTATATATAACATATATTCAACGACTTAATACTCAAACTCTATAGATATCTTTCTCCTGTTTAAAGCAATACAACATCCCCAATTAAGAAGACGCTTAACTGCAGCTGACAGCTCACATTCGATGGGCAATAAATGAAGTGTATAAATTGCATCGAAAGGGAAAACGAATGACGATGAGCAGCAGAGCTCGTTATGATGCGTTTCATGCAGAATGCACATTTCAAGCATATTCAAGCGCTGCACCGGATGCAATCTTCTACGCGAATTTCTTCTTTTTCTGTATTGCCATACCAATCCAGGTGTGTGTTTTGCTGAAAATTTCTAAATTTGCCTTCTGATGAGTCGCTCACACTACAAGCGGCAGCCACAACAACAGCTCGACCACAATGCCCATCAATTTCCCGAGCACCAACCACACTAAGCACTACGCTTCGCCCGTGCAGTAGTGGTAGCAGTAAAGCTAATTTATTGGCAAACACAATTGAACATGTAATGGACAGCTCGAGCGGTTGTGGGGAGATAAAAATTCCACGCTATTTTATGGCCAAACATCTCCAACACTGACAGGCTCTATCAGCCATATACACATATCGCCATATACACATATCGTTCCGCGTTCCGGAATCGCGTGATGGAACGAAATTTTGACAATCATAAAAGCGTAATAATATGCCAAGCATAAGGTGTGTGTGTGTGTGTTGCTCTACCAAACCACTCGCTTGTTTCGTATCCTATTGGGTGGTAAATTTTCTTTTTACAGTTTTCCCGATCGCTTCCAACCTCACGGTACTGGCACGGAGCCCTTACTGTTCCACCGCTATTGCGATTGACACGGGGGAACTCCTTCAACTTGTCACGTGTATTTGGCTTCCTGTGTCCTACACACATACCGTGTCACACTCATATGCAGCCACACACACACACACTACAGCCAATAGTGTAGCAATCGTTGCCGTACACGTACGAGGATGCTTAAAATTTTCGTTACGCAAATGTTTTTACATCTTTATTGCGGTTTGTGTACTGTTTTGGGAGGGTGTGTTATGGTTTTGTTTTTCTCTTTTTTCCTTTTTTTTTTGCTCTTCTTTCCGGCACCAAACAAGAAGGGCAACATTTGCTCAATCCGTTTGATGTACATAAGCACGTCTCGGGTAGGGCGAAGTTTTAGTTTCGAGGGTGGTTGGAAGGTTTTCCCGGTGTATGTATGTGCTTGTTCGCTAGCAAATGTTTCGTGTACTTGTTTGATGTAATATGTTACGGTTGTGCCGATTCGTTAACCAGCAGCAGTAGCCTGCACCACGTCCACCCTCCTCCCTCACCTCACCCTCCCATTAACTTGGGTGGGTCGGTTTTGGGATGACGTGTTGATTTTTCCGCTGTCGAGGGGTTCGGGACACTTTTCGCCTTGGCGTGTCTGTCATGCCCGTTCCGTCCGGTGCGGCGTGGAATCAAACGTGGAATAAAAAATCATAGCAGCAAATGTTTTTCCTCTCCTTCTTCTTCTACTTCTTCTTGTGGTGGTTGCTTTGGTTGGGGGAAGGAAAAGCAGACACACGTACCGCTGCTTCCACCGGGTGGCTAATGTGTGGGACGACGGCTTCGGTGGCGTACGGCGCTGGATATGTAAATAATTGCACAACCCACACCAAGCTGGCAAACGAGGCGGACGTGAGGAATTGCCAAAGCCCATGCACACACATGCCGCGATGTACCGAGCAAGATGAAAGCACGGATGCTGTTTAGCGGGCTCGTTTCTCTTAAGGAAACAAACACTTTTTAGCAAAACCAATTTAACATTGTTTTCTTTTAACAAAAACACAATTATCATAAGAATCATTAAAGGATTTCTAAGAAAATCTGTAGAGCACAAGCATATCGTATGCATTTATAAAAAGTTTTATATTGGATGTTTTTTTCGTAGTTATTGTATTAGTTTAGTTTACTTTATTTCAGAAAATTCAAAATCATATTACAACTTCAAACAACAGTGCTTCCACCTTTCACACAAAATGAGCCACTCTCGTACAAGAGAGTGTTGCCAAAATAACTATGAATCATTGTTATACTATCAGCTCGTGAGCATAGTTTGCGATCAACTTTGAATGTAGCAAATAAAACCCAAAACAACAGAACCGACCCATTTGTTAGCCGTGTGCGAAGTATATATTGTTTGGCTTCGTCCTGCACCCTTCGGCAGGTGCAACACACCAGCCAGCTTTTATTTGTTGCAATGCAACGTAATCAAACCAAACAGCAGCAACAATTCGCGAAACGATATCTGCTCCTCCGGTTCCCCCTAACGAAGGCACGAATAGCGCCGTGCACCGTGCTCACACGTGGTGCACACGGGATCATTTTCGCTCGTCGCTACTGCACTCGTCAAACAAGACCCTCTCATTTAACCAATCAATTTGGTGCACCGTACATCATGGCACGGGCATGATCATACGCGCTTGTTTGCGTCTCGCTACCTTCGTGCTCACTGTACTAACCTAAACCTTCTTTTTTTGTCCCTCTTTCAGATGAGCGTTCAATCAGCGAGATCGGAACAGGGACGAGGTGAAGGCAGACAGCCGCACACACTCGCGCAGCAGCACCAGCGGCAGCGAAATAAATAAATTGCGAAAAGCCCGACCGATCGATCGTAAGCATCCGTGTTTGAGCTGAGCTGCAACTGCACACAAGTGACTTGGCAAATTGGCAGTGCCAACGGACGTGGCGCGCAAGGAGAGGTGTGTATCAGTCGCGGGCACTATCACCGTGGTACCCACACGTTCCAGATCGTTTAGCTTTTGCACCGATAAGCCACACACACACACAGGGCGGGAAGGCAGCCGAACGCCCGAAGGGCCGCACCGGTCCCGAGGCCGTGCGAGATTGCAGCAGGACGCGAACACCGCGACACGGTACGCCCGGAAGGTCGGAATCGGGTTCAGTGAAGTGAATTTTGTGCGCCCGGAAGTGCACGAATCGGTAGCGCTACGCGCGGACAGGCTTATTGCGTGCTGGTTAGTGTAGTGTGTGGTGCAAAAACACATAAAAGTGCATCCGTGGCTGTAAGGTGTGAGATAAAAAAGAGGGGCAGATAGAGAGAGAAAAAAAAAACAAACACACATACTCAAACAGAGTGGGAACCCATCATCGCTTCCAAACGCTACACACAGACACACAATCGTGCAAGCCCTCCGGCACGGTCCATGGAAGGGAAAGCTGCACCACACTAGCGGCCAGGATTACCTCCGGTGTGTCGATAGGTGTCTCGGCTCGGTATCGTGCTAGTTATAAAACAATACAATAAATACACACACACACACACACACGACTCACCAACCAGGTGCACTGTGCTGAGCTGGGGAAAAACAAACTGAAACAAAACAAAAATGAAGACGACCGTGTTGCTGGTACCGTTACTGTTGCCACACGCTAACTGATCTCTCGCAGGACTCTTCCCCCGCGACACGCCCACCCGGGCGTTCGGGTCACAGTGATCCACCGTCCCCCAATGTTTGCACTGGGTTGCACCGGGTTAGGGGGTTTTGAATCATTTAGTGAGGCGAAAATAAACTTATCCTAATCCAGTCAGCGCATCCGCACGGTTTGCCCGCACACACACACACACACACACACACACACACACACACATATACATATATCCCCCTAGAGAGGCGTGCAAGGTGGCCACGGTGTGGTTTTCGTGAAACGAGATTTTTCCGGGAAAATCTTCCACCCGTTGACGGTCGTTAGTCAAGGGAGGAGGGGGGGGGGAGTGAAGCTTTGTAAAATTAAACTCAAAAGAAAAAAAAGAAGAGGAAAAACAAAAACCCGCGGAACCAACACAACACAGCATTGTGGGTGTGCAACAGAGACACCGGAGAGAAGCGATTTTTTTTTGGTTCCACTGTTGTTGAACCACCGAGTGACCTCCGCTCTCGCTCTCTGCCGTTTGCATCGGTTTTCCGGCGCTCGAGCGCTCTGCTCCATGATTCTACCCGTGGGATTCGGGCGAGCGGGGAAAATAATAAAATATTCAAAGCAGCAAACGCTACCGGCAGCAACCACGGACCCGGTACGGAAACGCGAGTGATATAAAACGGGCTAGAGAAAAAAGAAATCGCACAAAATAAAAGGACAGGGAGCAAAAAGGGTAGGGGGAAAAGCAAAGAGAGATAGAAAGAGAACAAAAAAAAACAACATCCCGGAAGTGGAACAGCAATTTCCATTCACCCACAGGGGTGCCAAAGCTCGGAACAGAAACTAACAGATAAAATCAAGCCCCAAAAACAAGCGCACAAGCATAAACACCGGCTGTACTTGTTGTGCGTGCGCCTGTGTGTGTGTGTGTGTGCATACGGTAGTGTTGGAAAATTTTCCTTCCGGAGAAGCCCGTGCTGGTTAGCATCTAATTGCTACCCTGTTTGTGATGCGGGCTCACGTGCACATGATCCCGCACGCGCACGCTTTCGGCAAGACACAATCGCACCCTGGTGGTGACCGCGGTGCAACTTACACGAACCGAATCGCCCTTCTCGAAGGGGGGTCGAAGACGCCAGTGAACCTTACCTTGGTCGGGGGAGGGGGCACGAGTCGCAAGAATCTCAGCATTTTGCGGTTACGGTGTGCATCTTTCCGCCTAATCGAATCGTTTCGTGCAGCGTTTTACACAGGGAAGCTGCAGCGAACGCAGGTAGAAACTGCGGGAGCCGTAGAAGCAAAACCGGGAAACGGAAGCCAAGCGAGCCCCGAAACTGTGGCAGAGTGTCGGTGCCTTGTGAGGGAAAGGCGAACCTCATTCCTTTGATCATGCAAAGTGGCAGGATGAGTGTTTCCTTTGGCGTTTTGAAGCAGTCCGCCAGCTTGCCGCGGCCGGTGCCGTGCCAGCAAAAGTGAGCAGCACGCGTATGTGTGACCCTTCCCGGTGCACTTACTGAAAGATCAGTGTCGGGGTGGGGCAGTGTGTGCTTTTAGAAGCGTGGTGGTGGGGAGGTTGGGGATTAGGATGCTGGCATCACCGATGTGAGCAGACACAGTGTAGTAGAAAGTAAAAAGTAACCCACTTCTCTCCTAGCCTTCGTAAACCCAACAACGACGACGACGACGACAACGAACCCGACGGTGACGGCAACACAAGTGCATTTGAAAGATGCAGTGCAGCGAAAGATAATGCACCGTGACGGTGGAAGTGGAAAAGTGCAATTGGCCATATGCAAATGTGTGTCTCCAATCGCTCTATATGTGTGTAGGTGTGCCCGCAATTCTCTCGTGTGAGCCAATCCAATCGGCTTATTTCGAGTGAACGAGTGAGCGACGGGAGAAGAAGTTGCAAGAGAGATAAAGAGAGAGAGAGAGAGAATGCGTGTCCATGTGTGTGTGTGTGTCAGTGAGTGTATGTGTGTAGGCAAGGACCAAAATAAGTGTTTGTGAATGGCCGGAAGCGAGTGAAACTCTTCTGAGCGAGCGAAGAGGGCGACCGGGTGGTCGAGAGCGCAACACCCCGGGAAGCAGGAAGCGGAACAGATTACGGCACGGCTGTGCAAAGGAAACTCACCCCGGGCAGGGGAACACCGTTTCCCACCGTGCGGGGATGAGCGCATTCAAAATGACAATGACGAAGGCACACATATTGTGCATCTTGTGGATGATTATTTTCTTCTGCTCGAGCAGCACAGGTAAGTCTTCCGTTTTGTTTTTGTTGTTGTTGTTGTTGTTGTTGTTGTTGCAAGTATACTTGTGTGTTTTTTTGTTCGTGTTTCAAACCTGGCAGTTGAACCATCGTTTAAGCTATTCAGCTTCGCGCCAATCGTCAGTCGCACTCGCTTCACGCGGAAACAAAGCGTCTAGGAGCATACGGATACTACCTTTATCGCAATGGAGCCCTGTGAAATGTACTTTGCTTTTTTAGCATGGTGCACTGATATCTGTCCAAATTTGTAGGAAAGATGTTGTAAAATATGCTTATATTTATTTGTTTATACGTTTATCAGACCAAATAAACCAATCAAACTCGTTTGGTTTCAACGGGCCATTTACTTCAGTTCATTGTGGTTTTGTTAACATGCAATTGATATTGATCGGATTGTATTTTACATGTTTTTGTTCTGTTTTAACTGATTTTCTAGTTAAGTATGTATGTTGCGATCAACGCGTTTACATACCTTCAGGCGCTCCGACAAGCTGATCGCATTTCCATGTATTGGGGGCTTCAACGATATTAGCCAGCTGTTTAACACTTTGACCACCGGCCTGACGTCACAGTTTGCAAGTGAGCACGTAGCGCATGACAAGAGAGCGATGAGAGCGACAATTGTTCGTGCGACTATTATCACTCTTTTGTTTCATTTCGATAAGCGGCGTAGCACATGTCGTTCTCGTTCTCTCTTTCCTACCTCATTCGTTATCAAGAGAATTGGTGAGCGTCAGATACAGAACTGAGCGGTGAACAAAGCCGTCGTGCGATTTCATATGACGCGGCGCTTAAAGTGTTAATACGAGGTGCCAGACTCGGTTGCTGAAATCATGTCAACACTCCATACAAAACCACACGCAAAACAAGCTCCATGATTAGCTCATGAAGGATAAACCATGGAAAATATTTAAAACACTACGGGAAGCAATAATAAAATACTGGAATCAGCCAAAAAAAACCTCGCAAAACCAACTAAACGTACCAAATACTGCGTTTTTCAAGATTTTTTGTTTGATTCCAGAATTCCAGAAAAAAACTCACATAAAAAAAGAAAACAAAACAATTTTAAAATGCATCTTGGTTTGTACTCAATTGCTGGAATTCAATATGGCGTAATCGTAACAGTCACATGGATACAACCTGGATGATGAGTACTCAGTCAGTGTCAGCGGAACGACAGGCTGAAAATGTTAGCTTTGTGTCTTAAAATAGGGAAAGGATTTACTTTTCTTTTGTTTTGTTGATATATATAAGTCTGGGAACCGCCAAATGATCTATGCAAAAAAAATCCTGGGATCTTATAAGACCGTACTAAATTAATTCAGCTCTGGTTCATCACTACTCAGTTAAAGCACTCGAAATACATATAAATAGAAAAAAAGATTACAAAAATCAGTCTAAGACAGCCTTCACCGGGGCAAGATGACTGCTTAGGTAAATTATGTGAAAGAAAAAAAAAACAACTTTTGTAAATCAATGTTTAAGCACCCAAATGCAGCTTCCAAATCAGGATGGCCAAATTCGATTTGACGTGTAAAATCAAATCTTTTTATTGCTATATTACATTGATTTGTGTGAAGTGCTATTGAAGTATGACTTTCTCATGGTATTTCATGCAGAAGAAAACAGTGCGATTTATTTGCTTAGGACGTAACGGTCTGCGCAGATAGAAAATTCAATATTTACTAAGAAAATACATGGAGTGCAGACAGTTCTAAATCATATTTACCAGTCGGCGCGTGTGTAATTATTAATCAACACCAGCCTACTTCATGTATTAATTTATTCCGATACATAAAATCATTCACTTTGATTATTCAACTTTGCTCGGTCGCTCAGCACCGGTTGCAAACCACTCTCCACTCCTAATTGATCCGGCAAAGAATACACCCATGGTGTAAGTGTACGCAAAGCAAATAAAAGATTTGCATTAAGAGAGCAGTGAATTATCAAACCATCGTTGCGAAAACCCTCCACCGACGAGTGTTCCGCCCACTGCTCGTTCTCACCGCTCGGAATGGGTCCGGGAAGCTTCGACCTTCCTTCCCATTAACGCTGTATTTGCACGGCAGGCTGTATCTCCCACCGTCCCTGCAAAACGGGGCACTTCACCCCGACACAGACCTGCCTAAATAAACAACGCACCCGTTCAGTGTGCGGCAGGCAGCGAAATGTTCTCCAGCCCAGCAACTCAGGCCCAACATTCGGTCTGATATATGATCCACCAAGTGAACGGTGCTGATGTTTGCGTTGCGTATCAATATTAAAATACCAAACGGATCCGTATTCGGTCCTCCCTTTTGCTGCCCCTGCGCGGCTCCGCCCGGGCTACACAACCGGGCTCATCACAATGCTGCATGCAAATGATCAGCGTGGCTCGAAATGCCACCACATTTCGTCCTCACGTTTTCCCGCGCTCGCTTTGAAGCGAAATGCGGATAAACGGAAAATCGAATACCCGGCCCCAGAAAACCCGGTATTTCCATACATTCCGGTAAAAGAAATTGAATAAGCCATCAAAATCTTGGCTCTGTTTTCCCCCTCTTATGCAAGCGACACCCACGGCTCCCTCTCCCTTTGACCTGGGGCTGCCAGGGAGACGCGTGAAATGAGGAAAATTGTGACGGCTAAAAGAAGAAACAAAAATCCAATGCAAATATCCGGTTTTATTTTCACCCGCGCTCACTTCGCTCGCCCCTCACGCCAGGTCATCCTGCCAGCACTTAGCCGCATGACGTGGAAACGGGACGATGGGAAAGACCCACACTGTCGCCTGTTTCGTCGTCAAAAGCGTCGTTTGATGATTGACATAAAATGGGAATTGTTGTTGTACTGGCGGGTTTTACTTCAAACCACGCACTCACACCCGTACGGCCAAACTCCCCGAAGCACCCCGCTCCGTTGGAGTTTCGTAGGGCGAGGGGAAAATAAACTTTTTGACTTTATCGGTCTAGGCTGATTACTTGCGCCTGCCTCCCGCTGCTTGTCAAATAATCACAATCCGACAAACTTTGCACCTCTGCATACACACACACATCACGTACACAAACACAATCACATTCTGCACCGCACCGGCAGGCATGATATATGTGTTGTTTTACACAAACTTTTGCATGCGAAGAACGGTTGGGCCTGGCTTCAATCAATTGAAGCACACTTTAAGCGCACAGCAGCACTGCTCCGTATGTGCAGTGAAGCGTACGCCTTGCTGCTGGTAGTGCTGTGGTTATGTGTGCTTGTGTGCATGGTTTAAGACGGACTCTCTTTTATGGCTCAATGGAGCCGCCCGGTATTTTAGAACGAGGCACGGGCTTTGCCCGGTAGAGCCGTTTCCTGGGCAGCAGCCGGCGGTGCTTGCCTGTTTAATACGTATAAATTTTTATGTTTATTTACAGTGATAACTTTTCGGAAAGAATAATCTCCCCTCCCCCTTCCCGTTCCATGACATTCGCTGGTAATAGTCGCCAAAGTGGATAAAAGCTACCCCACGGTGGTTTACTGCTGGATTTATTTAGCGGTCCTGTGTGTTCGCTTGTGTGCGTATGTTTGATTTGTGATGAAACGTTTGATTTGCGCTACATTGAAGGGAAAATTGTGAATGGGCAAATATTTCGAACACATGTATGTCGCTAGAGGAAGGAAAAGTGTAACATCATTTCAGCACATAATTTTAAAGAATAACATCGAATTTAAAAATAAACAATAATGCCAGTTACAATCTAAGTAGATGAGATTTTCTCTAAAGCTCGTAAAATTAAGGAACTACTTGCTAAGTTCCTTACAGCAATATTTCAAAAGACGAAAAAACCCACTCGCTTATAGAAATCCTTTAAATTATGTAAGCGTTTTATTTTCGTCAATTGAAAATCATCAATGAGGCATGAGGTTTGACGTTTAGTAGAAATTACCTTTACATTTCAATTATGCTGAATTTTAAGAATAATTATGTGCTCAGCCCACCAACATTCTAGCTACTCTTAATAAAACGAAACTATATGAGTTAAATTTAAACCCTACTATCTTAATAAATAAAAAAAATCTTGTAAAAATGACATATTTGGCCGTATCACTGAGTTATACTCACATGGTTTATACTACTTATGAATTTCTGCAAATAGATTCAGCGCAATATCATATGATTTATGCTCAATTGATGAAACGATATCATGTTACGATAGCAAAAACACAATGAATAAAGATTCGATTTACATTACTTACATTGAAGTATCTATGCTGATGTCAATTTTAAAAGGCTAATACGTTACTTTCCAATTGTTACGAAATACCAGGCGCCTCCATATACACGACCGCGTTTGATCGTTTTGTTTTAAATTATTTTTTGGTTTAGCGTTGAGTCTGAACGTTGGAATATAAAAATATCACGTTGTAAACATTTTGTGCTGCGTGATTACAGCTCTTGTATCAATATAAATTGCAAACAGTGGAACCCTTTCTTTCATAAAACACAAACCCTACTAATTGTGGTTTCATTCAAAGTAATCTGCCTCCATGATAGTATCTGTTGTAATTAATGGCTTGGTAGCATTATTTACTGCAGTCACAGTTTAATTACCCTTTGTACAATGCAGTACATCCGCATTAAATTTCAATTACCGCTTCGTTGCCCTATACTGGGTACAAAAAAGTGACAGATCTGCGATTAACAATGTCATTCAATGGGTAACATCTCATTTTTCAACGCACACTTTCATTAAGCTCGTTAATGTTGCACCCATAGCGCCAACACATTCACACCACCGCTCATAAAGATGTCGCTCAGAACTACATTTTATTTTTATCGATATGATTCACCTAAATTTTGATTCACTCCTGGTTGCACAATTAAAGCTTCTTCGAGTTCTCTGCCTCGCTGGCTTTCGGTAATCGAAAGATCTCGTGCTGTGTGTAAGTTTCTTTTTCCTATGAATAAAAAAAGCATCTTCTCTCGTTACCCATCTCTAATAGAGAAAGAGAGAGAGAAAAATCAGAAAAAGAAAGTTAGAAATCGAGAGAGGGAGAGAGAAAGAAAGAAAGAAAGTGAGGATGGCAAAAAATCCAATCTTTGGGCACACTAAAGCACACCGGATTGGAGGCAATAATCGTTAATTATGCTTTTCCATTCGCTGGCAGCGGTTGGCGGAAAATCGCTGAAACGTATCATTGATCAAATCAACCGCAATCCTGTACTGGCCCGCCACCTTTTGTCTCCCCCTGTTCCCGGTTCCGCCAGTCCGTACCCTCGAGTTTAGCGATGCGGGTCCGGTCAGCTCGTTTATGCTACATCACTTCCACGCCGCCCGGAGAGCCCTTCGTCTCTCTCTCTCTCTCTCTCTCTCTCTCTCTCTCTCTCTCTCTCACACACACACACACGCACGCTCGATGGCAGCTATCCTACCGTGCTGGCAGTAGTAATGAATTCGATGTGCTCATTGCGTTAGTGCCGAACCGTTTAGTTGAAACTCGAAGAACGTTCGGAAAAGAAAACGGCCAGAATAACGGCGCTAAACCTGCACACCAAAAGGAAACGGTTCCACAACCCCTCCTTTTGGTTCGAGACTTTTCGTTTCGGAACAACGTGCCACGGTCGTTCGAACCACAAACCCCGAGCACGAACGAAGGGAGGCACGAGGGTAGCAAATCGATTCGATTCCGGGGCAAAGTGTGAAACCACATTTACACATTAAACCCAACAGACCACGTCCACTGTCTTGCGCCCGTTTCGCAAGACGACAGCGTGAATGTACGTTTGCTCCATGCAGCCATTTGCTTTAGTGAGATGATTTTTCTCCACAAACCAATGGCACGGTCGTTTCATGGATCGATTCGCTTCGCGCGTTCGATTGCGCGTGGCAAAACGGAGCTCTAAACGTAAAACTTAAAGGGCGAAGCGAACACAGAAACACACAAAATTAAAGCATGTCATGATCCTGTATCGACGGTGGGAGCGGTGATGGTGTACTTGGAGCCCGCTGTAAAACACAAACAACACACTTGAAATGGTTACGGTGGTTAAGCCATCCGTGAAAATCTGTTCGCAAATATTGTTTTTATGCGAATGGCTGAAACACACGGTAGTGGGTAAATGCAAAAATTGTCATTTAATTTCGCGTCACTCTACTGGGTGGGAAAATTAAATGAATTTTACAACGCATCCATGATTAACAAAACATGCACCTGCACGAATGGGGTTTGAGTGCAATGTAAACAAAGTACCTTGCCACATGAGGTGTATTGAAAATCACAATCGCAGTTGCAGTTGCAGGAGCGTGGAATAGTAAATATGAAAGTCGAGTTAAAATCAATTCCCGCAAGTGCTGCTGATGATAACGACGATGAGTTTTGAGAAGTTGGATGTCCAATACGAACGAGTACGTAACATTAATACTCATTATTTTAGACAACGAGCGTCCCAGTGCAAATGTTTTTTTTATATATCATACATAAAGTTTAATTTAATATGCTAATGGATGCAGGCTTGAGGGAGCCCATCAAATAATGCCATTCAGTCCTCCAACAATGTATCAATTACATTTCACTATCACAGAAACACAACCACACACAGACAAATGAAATTGCGTTGCCCTTCCTGAGCGTTCCGTTGTGTTACATCCGATTAAAATCCCATCACAATACATGTTGGGCACGAGTTTCGATGAATTTTTGTCAATCACTGCCGCGACCGGCTCGACGAAACGGCGAACCAACCAGCACCCAACCCCGCCCTCCCAGATGCCCACATTTCATCATCAATCTGTTCCGCTAAACCAATCAAAATTCGTATTCGGGTTCTGTTTCACTGCCGCGCTGCCACATAAAAATGATCAGCACAACATTGACACGGAAAAGCATACGCGTAGGTTGCGGCAGGAAATAAACAAAAGGTAGACAGAGCGAAGGTGGAAGGTGGAAGCAGCAGCGAGGCGATGTTCGGGCAACCTTTTTTCAGTGATTGCTTCCTGCTTCGGACCCGAACTGTCCAATCATCTGACCCGGGGTTCATTTCCGGACCCTTTTCTGCCCCCGCAGCGCTGTGCCAGAAGCTAATCCCGCAGCCTAGCAGCATGTGGTACCGAGAAACACAGAGAGAGAGAGAAAGAGAGAAGGAGAGGAGGGCGAAGAGTACAACAACACTCACGTCAAATAAAATCCTGACTAAGCTGAAACCGGTCCACTGTGCCCGGGATTCCCTTGCACCGGGTCGGTACAACGGTCGACCCGTCGAAGCGTGCCGGCGGTCCGGTTCGCGCTGTTGCTTGCCTTCAAGTAGAAATATTTACGACCATGCTGATTATGCAGAATAAATCAAACTCCATCCAAGCTCCTGCTGGACGCTGGGAGGGAGCAAAACAGAAAGAAAAAAAAAACATAGTCGTACAACCATACTGCGATGCGCTGCCCGATGCTTACGGTTTCGTGCACTGAATCAATCTGCTCTGTACATTACATGTGGTTCGAGGTTCGGGCGAGCAATGGAAGCAAAATCTGCGCATGGGACTCGTTGCGGGGTAGAATTTTTTCGAGGAATAATCATAAAACATCTTTGTTGGCATTCATTTTTCAGCTGAAATGTCGAGTCGATGAATTGAAAACTCCGTGGGCTGCTGTCGATGATTGAATTGGAGTGCAGCAAGTAGCTGAAGCATGCGTTTTGCTTTGTGCTCTGAATGGCATTAAGGCTATCTGATTTTTCTTTTAAACCGTCTTCAAAAAACCGGATTTCTCCGAAAAACACAATATGCAGATTTATACACGAAGTGAAGCATATTGTGCAGGCCAAAGAGAAAATAATTTGAATGAAGTTCTCAAAATGCTTCCAATCAACGTTAAAGTGAACACTTCTTTCAATTTTGATTCGAAAGATTTAGCTTTGCTTGCTATATTTCAAACTATTAATTTAAACGATTTTTTCTCTGTGTCGGATCCAAAAGCATCTATTTATCAATTTTCAAGTTCAGCTTAGCAGCTAAGCAACATTCTCACATTAAACAAGATAAATTGTTTGCCACGCTGGAGTGATAAATTTAATGGCCCTTACACACTACTGCCCGAAACAAACACATCCTCACGCCAGCGTTACCATGAGTTAGTGGCACCAGCAAAAGTGCACGATTTTTATCAATACTCATGTATCAATGTTAGCGGCAAACGGCAACCAACTTCAACCAATGGGATGATGCACTACCCAAACCCCCACGTACCGCCACCAGCGACGGCTTTTCTTTAAGCTTGAAGCCCGTCAATAATCAAGATATATTTATTCCTAGCCTCTTAACCAGCCCACAAATGTCTTTCGCGGTTGCAGTCATGTGTCGTCGGTGTAGTGACTCACTCCCAGTGCCTCGACCGATAGTAGCGTCCCGGGCGTCGGGTGAACGGTTCACCCCATATATCAGCCAATATAGTGAGGCACTGTATTATCGGGTCGAACGGAACGGTCCATCTTGCGGCCAGGCAGCACCAGCCATCAGTTCCTTTTCCCTAATTCACACCCGGCTAATGTAAATTAACGGTTGTTGGGAAATTGTGGACCAGTTAATAAATGCAAATAAAAATGGTTAATCCTCTGCCAGTGCGCTACGTCCGGCAGGACTCGGCCGGGATCGTTCCGCTCGATGTAGCTGGGCCAAACTGGGACGCCGGGAGACGAATGGTAAGTTGTCGCCTTGTTACAGGGTGGCATGCGTTTGCCGGTTCGCCGTGTTGTTAGCTTTTTCGGTCGCCATTATGAAGATACATGAGTGACACCGCGCGGGCCTAAGCGACCTTTTTGGCCCGGCCAACGGACTCACACTGTAATGATGACAAAATAGCGTTAGTGGCCGGCGTGGCACGTTGGTGCGAAGGTGGCAGACGGGGACGCTAATCCGGCTCCGTCGGGTCGGGCAAAATGTTTGCTAATCCTTCAAGAATGTTTTCTTCGCAACACCGTCGCAAACGACCCTCGACGGGTTGGCCGTACCCGCTTAGAAAGGGGATGCGCCGTTCTTGCTTTCCCGCAAAGGGAAGCTGGGATGGCGCGCGTGTTCCGAGAATTCTGCCCATTCAAAATTGTTGTGGAATGTTTGGGACAGAATTGTTTATTTCGTTTAGTTGTTCCGTTCCTTCCAAGATCTACTCCCCCACTCGGATTTGGAATGCGGAGGACAGTACACGTGTTCTGCATCAAGTTATTCTTATGAACATAGTTCATGCATGATGTAGGGTGTGAGAAGGGAATGGAATGGAAAAGTTTACACCAAAGAATACACAAACACTGCATGTCCAGACTGGTTTAAGAAACTTTTCTTGCTTAATTTTATCAACCAGCTTTAAGGCTCGATACGGTGCGAACCGCTTTCGGTAGTGCACGGCATACGTAAAACCGGCCCGGAAGCTGAATTTCCGCAGGAAGTGGTACGGTGCCACCATTGTACTGACCACTGTAAACACTCATACAGCCAAAAACGAAACAAACAGCAACAACAAAAAAAAACAGTCCATCACAAGCAGGTGTCCTTGAGCATTCATTCGTTCTTGCTCAGGATCAGGATGGTGACAAGTTAGCAGCAGTAGTACCCGCGCCGCCGTCATGTTTAACTTTGTCCGGTTGCTAACTGTTGCATGCCAGCTACATGATTTGCGGCTCGCACAACAACGGTGGGTTGTTTTGGACCTTTTTTCCCTCCCGGTGGTTAGTGCCGTGTTTGCTACGGGGACAGCGTGATGAGGATGAAAGCAAGGTTTTCCGGTATCCCATTTTGCGTCCTTTCGCTTCAGCTAGCCAAAAACACAAACAAAAAACAGTTCATCGCGTTATGAAGTTAATAGCGCTGTTGGGTGTGAAAAAGGAAACGAAAGAGACGTTTAAATTAATACCATCTTGATTATTTGCGAGCTTGAGGCAGGCAGTTACGTTTTTGTTTGTTATGTTGAACGCAACGAAATGGGAGGTTAATGGTGAGTTACTTATGTAGGTGAAAAATCCCTTTTCATTAACTTGTACCATATATTTCAATTGTATCAAGTGCATGTTGTCGACATTCATTAAAAAAATCTTTTCTTTCAATATAATTTATCTCCTTTGAAAGTCTGAGTCAGCCTTTTATAACTACATGAGCTGAAAATGTTCTTATTAATTTTGCGATGTGTAGCCCCTTCCTGGTGTACACTGACTACTTGCTACTAGTTTGTCTTCACAAAAGTAATCAGACGCTTCCTTCCTGCTGGGATACAGTTTCCTCACACAAAGCATCCCATGCCAGCCCATCCTGAGCGTAGCTCCCTCACAAATCCCTTAAGTTTCTGCTATCAAAAGAAAGCGACCCACACTACCCTGCCGAGGAGATATGGTGCCAAAATAGATACCAGACTTGCCATACACCAGGCGTACACGATTCAGCGCGAGGGAAATTCCTCTTAATCCTACATTTTAACACTTTGCACAAATGGGCACAACCTTTTCTTACATTCCCAAGCATTTCGGGGCTTTGATGCAAGATAAGAACCAGTGCCGGAATGATACCGCGATCCGCAGCAAACCCTCCCCCCGGAACATTCGGTTCGCTCTACAAATTGTTCAACCTTTTCCGCTGCGCAGTAAGTTACTTTTGCTTCACTTTCAAACGCTCTAGCCCGTCATCACCAGCACCAGGAAGACGGCGCATTGCCTCCGTTTCTACGCTCGACCGTGAGAGAATGTGTTGAGGTGACTCGAGGTGTCGAAAAAGGTGTCCTTCAATGACAAATGCGACTGGCGCGGGGAGGGTGTGGTGGAGTATGCGCAACGTCAATGCCTTTTGCCCCACCTTTACCATGTACCCTTTGCCAGCTCTGAATGCTTCACCCTACTCGGCAGATTACTGGCTACGGTGTACAGTTTTGCATAGCGAATTTCTGCGGTCGACTCGAGCGCAAAGGGAAGCATTGGGCAGAGCAGCGATTGCGCTGAGCGATGCTGATCGTTGTCGGTACGTTTGGGGAGGAGAGGGGGAGGAGAAGGAAGGGGAACAGTCAGGCTGTTCTGAGGTAGTTTCTCTGCTGGGTTGCTGAGCGTGCTGATTCCCGGTCGCTTTACGACCCCTTCGCTTCCATCCCCCAAATCTGAAAGCTTCACCCTTAAAAGAGGCAGTGAATGAATAGCATAAAGCACATTCCACTTTGCTTTGCCGTTTCCGGTATTCCACAGATTAATGGACGCAATTTATAAAAGTGTAAATCGTTTTATCGCTCTCCACAGCAAACGGAACGCAAACCGTAAAGCTTCCACCTTTTGTCCCTCTCTCTCTCTCTCTCTCTCTCTCTCTCTTGCCTCACAGTGAACATAACTCCAAAGGACACATTTTGCCTTATTTATATTATGCCATCTCATTCTACTTCTTGTGGAATTCTTCATTCCGTTTTCAGCACGCATAGAAATGTCTACACCAAGCGTGGATTAGATTATATCGCGCAGCGTGCAAGTTTGCTATGCGCAATTGCTGCTAGGCGCTGCGTAAAAGTTAACACCATTCTTTTCAGCCGCATCAAAATCAAACGAAAATGCTATCGTTCGAAACTGCACTTCAAACAGAAGAATGGTTGACCGTTGCGCGAAGCGAAGAAGTATTGTGCAAATTGCGGGAAAATAAAACAGCTACTGGAGGTACATTTAACCGGTATTGTGTTGTTCTAGTGAATTTTAATTAGAGTATAATGTATAATAATTCATACAAGTTTAGCTGGTTGGACGAATGCTTAATTGTGCTGCACAGGTCGTTTATGTAAAAGATTCTATTGATTGCGCACAGTTAACCTGAAGATTAAAACGTTGATTTTGTGCTACTTGGAATATGTTTATTTTAACATATTAAATGGCTTTTCGTTAGGCAAATTTCGTACAGCCAAGAAACCAGCATGAATCATAATTTCAACGAACATTCTCAACAATAAGTACGGAGAGCCATTACTGGTAGAACGAAGGTTTGTCGTTCCCAGCAATCACTTTAAAGGAGTTAACTATAACTTATAGATAGTACTAGTACTAATGATAATTGCACTTATTTTTAAACAAAATATCAAATTTTCCTCGGAAAACCAGCCATAACTGTAACACTTGTACCGATACGAAACTTTCCTTTCCTAACTATTATGCTTGAGTGTTTTTACTACTAAGAAAACGGGCTTTCATGTTTGCATTTGTAGGCCATTGTACACGACATCCTCGAAATGGTGTACCCATTGCATAGTAATACCCTTTCGGTCATGCTGAACTAAAAGTTTGTGCAAACTGTGTTACACATTACTGGCAACGAAACTTGTGTCGCAACGTTCCTTACTGCACACGTTCACAACTGGCAGGACGGATACGCTCCGCTGCCAAACGATAGGACAGCAAGGCCTCATGTGTGTGTATGTGTGAGTGAGTGTTCTCAAAAACTCCACCTGAAACATGAGCTGTATGCTTTTCCGCAACTGCTGGCCCGTGCCCAGCGTATCTAAAAGCCACCGCGTCCCCACTACCGGCCACACAACTGGAGCTTTGCTAGTCGTGCGAGAAGTTATGCTAAGTCGAATTATTATCGCTTTTATCCGGCAGGCTTTCCGACAGGGAATTGAAAATCGAGTGGCCTGCTCGGGCGGCTCCGGCACTGCTCCGTAGCGGTTCATCTGTGCCCGGGAACGTTTGCTGGGAAATGTTTGGTTGAATAATTTATCGTCCAATAATTACGTTCGACTGTCAAGCATTCTCGATACACTGGGCCGCCTCGCTCTCCTCAACACTCGCCCCATCCGCCGGCATTGAATTATGACCCCGTAATGTGTGTGAGTGTGTGTGTGTCTATCGAGTTCAACCTTCTAGCATTAGGCAAATGTTTCAGCAACCTGAACCTAGGCCAACAGTCAGCAAACAGTCTTCTCCGAACGTTCCGGTGTGCGTTACGGTTGCTTTACTACTGCATTGCCAGAGCGAACAGAAAGACGAGTGCCATTCCCATCACGGGACAGGATGCAGTACCTAGGGCAGTGGTGGCCATGGTTGCACCAAATGATGTTACCTTCCTGGACTGGAGTATCTCGTTCTGCCTGCGTTCTTGTCCGTAATCGAGGGCCACCCAGACGCACTTACCATTCTATTCTAGCGATAGAGTGTGGCCGCTGCTTTACCGGCAATTGCTTATTGATTAGCTTTTGCTTTCATGTTTCTCACATCAAACATTATTTGAACAAATTTTTAACGCAACGTGTAATGTTTACATCACCCTGCCCAGCATTGCCGATGGAGTGTTGCGGAGCGTAAATCGTCCATCATTCACCTGGCAGATATCAGCACGTTCGTACGATCGATCATTATTTGTGTGCGCTCGGTCGTGAGGTACAGCAATCCTATCCATCTAGAACGCGCTCTTGTACGGCGGGCGGACGCGTCGTTGGATTTTGCGAGTAAATTATATCTCATTAATTAAACAAATTCCCAGCACGGGTGTCCTCCCGTCCGGTTGAACGATTCCGCTCAATCAACAACACTTAGAGAGTAAATGAGCTGTTGCTGTTATGAGAGTTCCTATGAACGAAAACTTGAGCATTAATAGACAAAATTAGGTACAATCGTTTTTGAACAATGAGCATGACCACAAAGAGACAAGCCGAATGATATGTGATCTAAAATAGTTTCAGTTGTAATCAATAATTCGAACAAAAAGAACCAAACCAAACTAATGCGATTCGGATGCGAAGAGAAATCACATTTCATTTCCTGCGTTGCGATTCATTTCCAAAATTGACCTCATTTTTATTGCTTCCCCGAGAGGGCGCTTGCTTCGAAATGCAATTCATTAGAGTTTTAGCTTGCCTTGACTGGCCGAGCCGAGTTTTTAGTTGGTTCAAATGAAATCATTTTTCATACCAAAACTCGCCTGCGCATAGGTGCTTCCGTGCTGGCAAGTTGGTCCAACAAAGGAAACACGAAACAACGCATCAAGGGCAGTTCTTTTTTTTTTCCTTTTTACTTCCGCAGCAGTTGTAGATAATAACGAGAGCTCGTTTCGTTGCCACCAACAGTCACTACAAAACAAATTGGATTATTTATTGCTCAAAAACCAAAAACCTAATTGAAAACGATTGCTCAGCTCAAAGTTAGACAAACAAGTGGCCATTATTATGTTGCGTGATTGTACGAGAAGCGGAACGTGCGGAACTATTCTGGCTTCTAGGGTTCTCTATGTCGTTTTTTGTGTAGAATGTATTCATAAACTTTGGCCGTACAGAGTGTGCGCGCGCAATGGAGTGCATCCCGTATGCAGCTGGTGCACACTATAAAGTGGGTTATTAAATAGCAATTGCGAACATGCGTACGTTCTTTATGCCCCGGATTAGACGACTTGCTTATGAGAAAACTTTAATCGCTGTTACCCGCTCGAGCCCGTAAAAGGGGTACGGAGAAATGCATACACAAAAATAACTCTATTTTCACACCGGTAAATAAATTACTTACTCCAAATCACTTAGCTTGTTTCAGCTTTCGTTCCAAACACCGAACACCAACCCTCGAAGGGGGGGTTATGCTAAACACATCAGCCACGATGACATGATGCGCTCGCCGTCGACGGTGACGGCGGAACTTTCCCAACTAGAGCGCACACACTACTTTTGTAGCGCCGTCTCACGTACTTCTTCGGTGGCACTACATTTGCGCGGGGCGTATTTGCGACCCAGTTCTGCCCCGCTGCTCTTCGCACACTTCGTCTAGGCGCGCTGGCAGATTGGAAACATCTTCCAGCCGTAAGCCATGAGCAGCGGTGCTAATGAGATTTCTTAACAAAGTTACACGCGCACGGCCCACAAGGAGGGAGGCAAATTTTACCACTTTATTGCCGAAGCGCAACGCAACTACTTAACGCGATTACGCTGTAAATTTGACTGGGAACTGAATTTCTCTTCACTTGCATCACGGTTTCCTGCAGCCCGCTGGATAATAGGGGGTTAAGGGTGGTTCAGGTCATGAGCGAGATTTTAACGATATGGCTGCAAAAGCTGTTGCTCATCCGGGTGGCTTTCCGGAGGGAGCGAGATTGATCTCAAAATTGTTTGTGGAACTCAATCTTGCGAACGCTTGGATAGGTAAACAACGTGGTGGAGTAAAAGTGTGCTCATCCTTGGCGGTGAGTATCAAGCATAGTTTTTTGTTGGCGTGGTAATAGGCATCCTTCCACATCAATTCCTAGCTACCGTGTCATACCGTTGCATACAAGAATGGAAGAATAAATATAAAATGTCAAACTACCCACGTTTTGATTGGTTAGTTTCGTTTGGAAGAAAATGCTAAAAATTGTAGTATTTTTTGCAATGAATATACCCATTACTTCTTCCAATATCAAGCCATCATCAAGCCAACCCGCTTTCACCTTGATTAAGGATCATGAGTTATTAGTAAACGTTTAAAAGAGCCATCGTTAGTTTCTCAACTCCACTTTTAAAAGCCACTATGGCCAAGACAGCGATCAAATGTTGACTTGGGATTTATCAGCATTGGCAATTGTTTTATATTGTCAAGTTGTTCTGCAGTAGACCGCACGAACAACTTTCACCAAACTAACAAATCTGCCAACTAAACAAAAAGGACAACCTTTTGTCATTGAAAGTATCGTCAACAGTTGTACAACGTTTGTTTGCATTTGTTAAGGAAACTTCGGAGTGTGTGTATCCTTTTTTCCCTTGTCTTGTATTTTATATTGCTTGTAATGGTTCGAAAGCTCAAGGCTCAAACAAATTGACACATTTGTCAGATGGTTTGCTACACCCGTATCAGTTCGTTCCGTCGTAGGTTTAAGTCAATATCTAATCGCTGTAATGTTGTGTTAGCAGTAATTTAAAATACATTGGCGAAATATTAAAAAATGCATTAAAATATTGTTCTATTAAAAATTAACAATGCTCCTCTGCTTGCTACTCAACGGTGAAAGAAACTGCGAAACATTGCTGGAAGACCATTGCCATTACCCGTTTCTGACATTACTAATTAGTCAAAGAGCAATCTTTGCCGTCGGATGCGGCGGATACCCACTCCACATTTAATCTCTAAAAGCATATCTATAATTATGTGGGTCAAACAACCTTGAGCAGGGCAAAATGGCAAAAAAAAACCCACCGAAAGGCACCATCAGGCCTTTTCACTTTTCACTTGGACAGGTTTCGTTTTCTCGGGAAAACAATTACCACGCAAAAGTACGATTGATTGGTTGCACGAGCTAAACGTTGCCAAGGCATCAGTGGGGCCCGCAGCGTGCTTCCCCCCTAATGTTCGGGCTAGCAACGGGGGTAAATTAGAAATTGAATTGCTACTGTGCCTGTACCACGGTGCCGAAGGGAAGGGTAGGCAGGCAAAGAAGGCGCGAGCAGTGCTTGATACAGAACGGAAAAGAAGATTGGTCCCATTTACACCATCTCATCAGATGCGACGGTTGGGACTTTTTTCTCAGAAGCCTCCACGTAATTGAACAGCATAAAATTGGCAGTGAAGGATGGGGAGGGGCAAAATGAGAAAAGCGAAGAAAATGAGCACACAAAAAAAGACCGAACGGCACATCAAAATTTTGTCAAAGCAGAAACATAGAGCAAAACGACTACCAAACGTAACGCAGCTACGTTTTCGGTGGAAAAAAAGGTTTTGCAGTGTTGGTAGAAGGTGCAGATGAAGGGCACAATTTGGGGCGGCCGAATCAAAACCAGACCACCGCATAAACGATCTCCACTCACCATTCAAGCCCCGCACCCGAACCACTGAACTGAACCATCACAGTGGACAGTCTCGCACGCACAACAGTCGCTTGATTTCGTTATCATTGCCGTGTTTCACTGTCCGTCCGGGCCCGTTTCCGTGCGAATGATTTTGACGTTCGCCGATGGCCGGGGCACGGCAATCATAAATAAAAAGTGAGCGCCCACTCCTGGCGGGGTTTGAAGCGGTTTGGAGCTACTGCTGCGGTGCACCGTTTGGCCCTGTGCCGTGGATCTCATCGTGGAGTTGCGCTCGCCGGCCGGCCAGAGTAACCGCTCGCTTGCAGGTATTTTCCTTCACCCACATTCGCCCTACCGAGTGCCGCAAGTGAATCTTGCGAACGCTATTGATTGAAACATTGAATGAATAATAAATTAGAATTTAATGAAAGCGAAACATTTTTCCAGCCTAGCCCAAAACCCACGAGGGACAGCAGCGCGCCTGGTCGCTTCCAAGGTCCCGACACAGGCCCCGAAGCGGCTTGGCCGGTTTTCGGTCGGCCGGACCGTGGCAGTGTGTCCGGTGCTTCATCCGCCCCTGGGACGCACTCGTGCGCTCGTGCTGGAATATTCCACCCGGCCATAGGAAAGCAAATTACCGTGCTCAATCCATTATTACGTTTCGCGTGGCCGTTGACAATCCGGGGCCTGCCCGCCGCTTCCAGCACCGTGCCGACGATGGCCAGTTGGAAACGGGTCCAGCGTCGTGGCAGGATTACCTTTCCCGCCCGGGGCCCACGGGGCTGGATGGCATAATGAACTCATAATAATTCAGCACCGCCTGCTTGCGTATCACGCCGGTGGGGCGCAACGGCACAAGATGGTTTGTTTTGTTTGAATGCTTTTGTTTTATACTTTCATTTGCGGGCGTTTGAATTCATTAAAGAGCGTACTATTGTGGCAACCGGTACAGTGGGCTGTGGTTTGCTGTTAGGCTTGTGTGGTTTTGCTATCATTGATTTGTATTCGGACAGGATAGGATGATTTCACAACATGCTCATGCTTTTAATGCTGGTGTAAATGGGTTTTTGATGAAAAATGTTTCTAGCGAGGTGGGTGGAATAAATATGTAAACGTTTTTAATTACTATTTTGTGAGGTCTTCACTTACTGTTGAAATGAGACAGTTGAAAGGCTTTACGTTATGATTGAAATAGACCATTTCAGCTGTAAAAGTGTATTGATTACAATAAAAGTATAAATACTACAACGAAAATAATGGATTTTTAGCTGCCAATCGAATGATCGGATATTGCACTACATTTTAACGTTATTTTTACAATTTCTAACCATCTTATCAAATTTTTACACACTACACTTTGTACTGTCTCAATATTTGGTTCGAAAATAGATGTAAATAGATGGTGAATGGAGGCATAATATTAGTATATTGTATGTACACTCTCGAAAGTAACGAAAGTAACTAAAACTTATGATCCTCTTTTACTTGATCACCATTCATAATCATAATTCTTGCTTCATTATCTAATAATGTATCTAAAATAGAGTATTGTTTCCATGTTTTCAACCTGGCACCTAACCAACTGAACCGTGCTAAACCTTTGGATTGAAATGTTACACCAAGGATTTACTTGCGTACTTTTCTTTGTTTCAGAGCCCCATGCAGTTGCAGCTTAATATTATGCTCCACTCACTGCTAAATTACCTTTATCATAATAGTCAACCAGCCGGATGATTAATAGCGCTTCACCGAGAGCGCTTCTCCCTTCCGCCATTTTTATTGCATTAACAAATTCTCCGCTGCACCGGCGCTTATCTGAATGCAATAAATTACATATTCTCCCACGGGCACCACGAGCTTTACTACGGTCTCTTATACATAGCAACCATTGTGCTGCTGTCAACTTTCTGCACACACAAAAGCACCGTTTCTGTGCATGTGTTTTGTCGGGAAGCTAGTTTGCATTTGTTTCGTTGCTGATGCTATTTGTGTGTGTGTGTTCAACACTAGCAACCACTCGGAGTAGCGATTTGGGATGACAAACAGGCGGGCTAAGCAACTACAAATAATCACAAACCACTCTAAACTAAACTGCTCCAAAGCGGTTTGCCACACCACGATCCTGCCCCGATGCCACCGGCGTGTTATAAAACTGTTTTCCTGCGAGATTTTTTTCCTCCTCCCCCCCATTGCATCACCGCACCGGAGAGGATCAAGGAGGACAACAGTTGGAGTGCGCTGATTTGAGATTCAAACTCCATTGGACCAATTTGGGTTTGCTCGAATGGCAGAAATTGGGCAAAACTGCTGCTGCCAGTCCTGTCCCACAGACATACAGACTTCCCGGGGCCGGTTTATTTTATGAGACACACAAAATATTCCGCTTAAATTTCGCCTCCGTCGCTTCGTTTTCGATTGCTGCCGTAGTGCGTTGCTCCCCTGCTTCCTAGTGGCCCGCACGACAACCACAAACGATGGCACACAACTCAAGGAATAACATTGCAAACATTCTACACTCGGGTGTCGGAAGATGGTTGCACCCGAAATGGAACAAATCCAATGCCTTCACGGCAGCGTTCATGTTCCAAGGGTTTCCCCGCACCACCAACTCACCGCTGGAGCGAGCAAAAGTGACGGAACCGCCCGGTGAGACAGAACACTGCTGCCGGGATGGGGGAAGCTAACGGGCGTGCACACAGATGACACACTGCCTGCGAGAGGTTTTGGGGTGCACAGGGAACTACCAGCCAAAGGTGACAGGGAGCGAGTGGCACCGGGAAAATAAAATCATCGCAAAAAGAGACAACCGAACCGGCAGGCAAGCAGGCAGGCAGGTCGCAGTGGTGCCGACCGGTGGCTGAGCGTTTCGGTTCGAATTTCAATGTCTCATATTTTACGGGCCCTGCCACTGGCAGGGAAATGGAATCGCACAATTTATGCGAGTGCTCTCGACGTTAGAACCTGCTGGACCCGTTTCTGCTCTCCTTAGCCCCACTGCCCGCTGTGCCCAGCGGAAGTTTCTCCCAACGGTGGTGGTCGCATCACGTGTGGCCTTACTGTTTGCCAGAAGCACGTTGCTTCACGTGCATGGTTGGGTAAAATTTTTGGGGAATGAGTTTGTATCTTCCCAGCCGCTTGGCTGCGCCCGCCAGCAGTATCAATTGCGGTGACAAGTAGAAATGGTTCAAACTAACCACGACGAAGGAGCAGGGTTGAGCTTTTTCCCCTTGATAAGAAAGAAGTGCCCGAGGTAGCATGCCCCCGCTCCCTCCCGGAGACACGGGCACCAAAGCCCCAAAATGAAACGAGCGAAAGGGAATTTAAAGCTTCATAACCAACAGTGTCAAGTGTCATTCAACGTCTTGGTACGCTGTTGTGGTTCGCTAGCGGCTGGAAGAGGCCGTGTGGGTAGATGTGTTGCAATGTTTTCCAATGCAAGCACTTCCAGCTGTGATGGTTGGCTGTGATGGGAGCAATGTTTCTTTGCCGCTGCATAAACATGGCTGGTATCATAGTTTTAACTTGTCTATTGGGATGGTTCGCGTTGTAAGCGTTGGGGTGAGTTGTTGCCGCATTTGATGGAGGGGAACGAAGCTTAAGATGTTCTGACATTCTTCGAAACGATGGCAATGAATTTTAGAGAAAATAAATCATCTCAAAGCGTTGTACTGTAATGCTTGATAAAAGGCATTTATTTACCATTACGCCAAGATGCTCTCCTATTAGAAAATTATTACTAAGAAGTCCTTGGTAAATTTTCCAATAACTTTCAAAGGAAGAAAGGAGAGTAAAAGAATCCATTTTGTTGAACGAAGGACATTCGTTAATTCTTACACGACACGACAAAACTGAGTGTCAAACGATATAACATACCACCTTAAGCGAACACAAGATTAACAGGGAAAGGGTAAACATTTTGGCTTCTCATGTTTGCGGCGGCGTGAAACCACCCTCACTCCACAACCAAGCGACACTCACTGATGTTACGTCTGATTGACTAATACCCAACCTCACCGGAAAGATAACTTATCCTGTCAGCTAAAACTGTTGGTTTATGCTGGAGGAGGAGCGTCACCGAACCAGTCCCCATTCACTTGCCAGTTTGCAACAAAAACCACAGATCAGCTGGAGTCATCTGTGAAGAGTTTGATGAGTTTGCTTCTAACCGTCACCCGAGCAGTTAGTTTCACGCAGTTGACGTAGCATCTTCCGCAGCACTGGCATTAATTCGAAATACGAAACAAAAAGAGGAAGAAAAAAACCCACACAGCAAGTGGAGCACACAGCGAGCGAGACGTATCGATGGTTGAGTGAGGAAAAATAAATTAAATTAAATTATGGTAATAAGTTAGGCAACTGCTTGCCGCGCGGTACCGGTGCCAAACGCCGGCAGAAACGCCGTTGTTGAGCGTTTCGGTTTACCGCCAGCCCTCGGGAACGACTGCCTTCCCGTTAGCAAGTATCGTTTGTCGAAACGCGTGCGTTGGTTTTACAATGATAACACATTTATTTTGGAAACAACGCAATCACATCACTCTCGCGATGCGGGCTCTTCTGGTGCGGGAGAACCTTGGCCGGCCGGTGTCGTCATCCCACCGTAGCCCACCGTAGCAGCTTGCAGGCACCAGATAACACAATGATTTTCGCGACACACCACACCATCGTGCCAGCACAATCAGTGCAGTGTCGGGCACTGTTTGGGGGGGGGGGGGGGCGAAGCATGATTTGTGCGCGACCCCCTTGCGCACGGAGGCTGCGGCAACTGGCGTACTAACAAACCATCTCAACATCATCACCATCGACAGCAGCAGCAGCCGGAGTGTGTTGACGACTGTCATGGAGAACGCTGTTTTATGCATAATCAATATTTACTTCAAAACCCAGTTATTGGAATCATTTCTTCAAGAGGCTCATAATCACGCCAATTGATGGTTTGATTTTCCACGACAGCAGCGAGATAAGCGGTTGGTACGCCCTGTGCAGAGCCAGAGCTTTCTTTCTGTCACACACACACACCCGCACACATACACACTCACTTGCAAGTAGGCACATAAATCAGCTCCCCAATGTCGATGTGCTGCGTACGCAAATTTATGATAATCGTAACACGGGCCTAACACAGTCCGCCTACACACCGCCGTGCGGAAAAAAAACTTTACCGTCGCAGCCCGATTGAATGTTTGCTCACATTGTTTTTATTGTTGTTCTTGGGTCTTCTCTTCCTGTTTCCTACTCAAGTAATGAAAGTTTTGAGGCAGCCAAAGGGACGCTCTATTATTCTGACTGTGCTGGCCACATGGCTGGGCTGGAGGCAACGTAAACAGACAAACAGGGCCCGGAGTGAAATATGGTCGTCCATTTCGATTCCTAATCCCTGAATCCTGCCACCACCCGAACATGGGCCTGTGCCTGTGTCGACTGAAACGGGGCCCAAATCCTTGGCCACGTTCCAAAACTAGCGCTGTTTATCAATCCACCAATGGCGTATCTTTCGGTCGACACGGAAAGGCAAAGATAAATCGCCATTGCTGCCATTGCTTCCTTTCTTCATGGGATTTCCGACGGGAGTTTTTTTTTGTATTTGGTGGAACGATCGTGTGAGAATTGGTCACTGAAATGCTTTTTTTATGTGTATGTGGACATTAGCACGCCACTTTTCCGCCCATTAGACCGGGAAGCCCCGGGAAGGTGAGTAGGCCGGTTTCGTGCATATTCTTGGGTGAAATGCGATGCACTAAGCAGTAAGGAACGTGCCTTTATAAAAGCTAAGCGAATGAATTTTAGACAAATATCGAGCTCCGAGTAGCGAAAATATGCTTAACATTTCTTTTCGCTGCTAGGAATAAGCTTTACCTCATTTTATCTCTACCGTGTGATGTGTTCCTTTTGAGCCAGGCTATCCCGCGATCGTCTTCTTGGCACACGAATGTTATAGAAATGGTAACGTTCAAACGAAGCTTCGCAATTTACTATCATGTGCAATTGCAATCGCTAGGCGAGAGATGAATGCCATACCATTGCAGAAGGCTTAGAGAGACGGTAGATAGCATTCCAACCCCAACCGACGGAATGGCAATGCTCAAATGTTCACCACTACGCCGTGGAAATGAGAAAACTTTGATGTTTCGCGCACGTGTTTTTCGTACGTGTACGGCGTTGCCAAGCAAATGCAAGGTTGCCAAGCTGTATCGAACAAAAGCATCAATCGTCAGCCCGCATCATGCATCAAATTCGACACTTGGAATATTACCGGGCCATGGCAATGGTTTTGTTTGCAGATGATAAGAAACGTTACTCAGGGAACTTTGGTTGAGATTGCGTTGGTTCACAAATGCTTTGTAAGAATGTTTCGAGGCGTGCTTTTTGTTGAGGAGATTTAGTGCGATGAATATTTGCAGATGGTATTTTCTTCGAACGTTTGAAATGAAAGCTGAAGAAAAATAGTTTATATTGTAAGGTTAATAGTTGATTCAAAAAGAAATACTAAAACTTAAATGAATGAAATAAAAAAATTAAGTTCATAATTCTAATTCATTTAGACAGTAAATCAACGATCAACGAACACTCGAAGAACCTCAACATCAGTTTAGATTTCATCATTTCAATTAGAGTTTAATAACAGTGCCATAAAATCCGTCATTGCTCTAATCGACTTCAACGAACTAAACCCACAAAAAAACGCAGGAAAGAAATATTGCTTCCAGCTGAAATGCAGGTAAAAGCTGTCGCGCCGCACCACAGTCACTTCCGTTTGCAAAGGGCACAATCGTCCATTGTTCGATTGTTGTCGGTGCGGCAACCTCGCGGTGCGCCAAAAACACGGAACGTGGCAAACACATTAGGTTCGCGTTAAACCCAGCGAAATGCTTCAACATCCGGATTTGGCGCGTGATTTATGTGCTACCGGAAGGCAACCGCAAAACCCGGAAGCCAAACGCCGGCCACCCGGAGCTGGCATTGCTGGCGAAGTGGGCCAGTCCCAACCGAAATCGGCTGACTGTGCTTGAGTGTGCCTGAGTGGCCGAGCGTTTTGCGGTTACACATTTTTCGGGGGCAAACATTTCACGCATCTTCCACCTCCAAACCCCCCCCCCCCCTCGTACCATGGAGCTGGGGAAGGAAGGAGGGAGGGGGAAGTGTTATAAATGTATAGAATAAAAAAAAAATACATAAAACTAATGTTTGTGCCGTAGATCTTCTGTCTGAGGGACAGTGAAACAAAGAAGCTACCAAACCTGTCCCCCGCTTTGTACCTGTCCCGACACGGTTGGCGGAGGAGCAGCGGCCAAGAACCAGTTTAATCCTTCCCTTAAGAAAACCGTTCCTGTTTTGCACCCTTCTGCCAGACACACTTGGTGCAGAATGGTGTTTTTGTGTCAAGTAGCGTTAAACATTCACGTGATGACCCTAAACGCTGAAAAAAGTGTGTACGCTTACGGTCGGAGAGTACACGAAATACCCACATCTCCGTTTTGCATGTAAATAAATCTTTCTCCGAGCATTAGGAAATGGGTAATGCCCAGTCTTTTGCGATCGTATAGCAGTGGCACACACACACACACACACACACTCCCAGGCACGGTTTCGGGAAGGTGTGATTTATGTGCCCGGTCAACCAGCATAAACAGCATAACGTGCGATCGAAAGCAAAAACAAACCAAATCCCCTCATGGCATCGGGTAGGGAGATGCCCAGTTTTGTGACTATTCGCGATTCGCAACAATTCAAATCCACACACACACACACACACGGCTCGCTGGGTCGACGATTTGTGGTCGGGGTCGATTGATAGACTGCGCGAGCGCGCTCGCCGTGTTTTGCAATCTGACACGGTTCGGTGACAAGTTATTAATGCGACCGGTTTCGCAATGTGAGGCGCGCGCGCGGACACGAAAAGGAAACCTCATGAATCAAGAGCAATAAATGGCAATAAATATGAATTTACTGGTTCGACATGGTAACCGTAACATTGCGTACGCGCCTATTGGGGATATGTTTAGCGGGCAAATCGCATTGTAACAAGCTTCCGGCACGGCCCGCCGGCTGCAACTGCAATCATCAATTGTGTCACACAAATCACATTTGTTTTGAGCATTATCGCACATTGGTGAGCATTATTTAGGGGAGAGAAAGAAGCGAGAAGAAGAAGTAAAAAACGATTCCCCATTCAAACCCGTACGGCACGTGCGTACAGTCCGGGAGCCACGAGCGGCAAGCACTCAATCGCTCGATCGATTCGTCGAAGCGGTATCGTAATGGCTGTATTAAAAATCATTCCAAACGACCCACTAATTGAATAGAGTAGGCAGTAGCCAATGCCGACGCGGGTGAAATTGGGCCTGACCTCAAACCTGACCAGGGCCGGGCCTAATAACCGGCGTGGCTAATGAGTTTGTGCTCTCTACGAGCGACCGAACGCTCATTCCCGGTGCCAATATTGACGACATTAGTTGTCCGCTTTAAGTACCAATAAGGCTGCCACCCTTGACACCCGAGCGCACCTTTTGATGGGAATAGTGGGTGAGGGAACGAGGGTTAAGGGGGTCAAATTTCCACGCAACCAAAACCACATATTCATAAACTCTTTCTGTCCGCCTCGCTTGCCCGTGCGTTCACCAGCCCCTCAAACGGCGATAAAGGCAAAGTGCGTTCTTAACCTTCCTGAGTAACGGCGGCGGTCGTAGGGCACACAGCGGCAGCAAAATTCTTTACCGAAAGGGCCAGGGAAGGTCGAAAAGTCGATCGGCCGATTGGCGGAGGCGGGGAGGGAGCAGGCGGAGGTTCATAATCATTCACATTCCGTTTTACGACTCCGAAGGCGACCACTTCACACCACGGTACGGGGATGTGCGTTCACTCGTTAGAGCCAATAGAGCCATAAACGGGTGGGGCGGAGGTCGGTGCAGCATACGGTCGATTCTAACTAAGCGAAACTATCGATAGCACGCGTTCGACATAATTGAAATACCACAGGCACATCACCCGACCTAGAACAGAGAAAGAGAGAGAGGCAGATTTTAGCTGAACATGATACCGAAGCTAGAGCGAGCGCAGTTTGCGCTAAAGCTAAAGACGACCAAGTGATGCTGATGATAGTCCTCCCAAAAAAAAGGAGGTGTAAAATTCCTGCCCTTACTGAAAGGTGGGAGACGGAAGGTGCACCCAGCGGGCCGGTCGGTCGATCGGTCGCGTGTAATTATGAATTCTTCCACGAATTTTCCACGCCTTACCCTTACCGGGGTTAACTTACATGACGCATTCTTCGCATCGCTCAGTGACACGCCTGTACGTGAGAACTGTCCCGAACGTTATGCCATTGGTCACGATGGAAGGGTTGTGTGTGTGTAAGTGTGTGTGTGTGGCGTGTTAATTACACTTTTTTACACGCTGTCAGTTGAACGTTGAGTCATTTCACAAAAATCACACGTGTCGCGTTCGGGCAGTAGGGAGAGAAAAGAACAAACCCGCTATCAATGAACCACACGAAAGCTCATTAATGCATTATGAGCGATATTTCATGAGCCGCACACACATTCCGGTAATATAGTACATGTATTGATCTATACAAAAATCGAACTGTTCAGGCCGGCCTATGACTACGTGTGTGTGTTTGTGTATGAGAAAGTGTGATTGTGTGCGTTGTTTGATCCACTTATCTAACAATCAAACAAATAATGAAGCATAAATGACTCAATCAGCAATAGCTACTTAATTTTAAATGAAGCACTAAAACGAAATGCGAACGGGGAGTGGTGATACGAACAAAAACATTCATTTCCCCCCCCCCCCCCCCATTTACATCGATCTCTTCTTTTCGGCGGTGGCGCTTGGGCCGATTTGGCGTGGAACATGAGCACATAACATGAAACCATAATAATTGAATATTAATTATAATGCTGATTTGCCTCACAATAGGCGCAGTTATTTTTGCCGTTTCTTTGACCACCACACCCCTCACCCCTCGCTCCATTTATGGTTTACATTCACCATGCGGCACACTCACACAATCGATCCGAAGCTCCCGAACTGACCCGGCAAACTCTCACCGTCAGTGCATAAATTACACTCCGTAAACGTGCGCGAGCTCCATACTACATCGATTTACACAGCTCTATGATATTATGTTGTTCAATTGCTTCATTATTTTTGTTGTTTTTTTTTACTATTAACATTATGCCACCCGGGGTGTGGATTACGTGAGCCCGTTGGTAGCAAGGGGAGAGCGTCGGTGCTGATTTGTGCAACGTGAGGCTTTTAAAATCACGACCCGCTGCCGACCGGAGAGTATCGGGTTTATCTTAATTGACAATAAGTGAACCACATACAGATGCACGCCCAGAAACACACAGACACAGCTCATTACTCATTTTTGCTCAATTAAATAATGCGTGGCAATTTTCCGTGCTACGAAATGGAATAAATGTTGTTTTACGTGCATCGCAACTGTACTATCGCAACGGCACAACAAGAAAAGGGGCGAATGTTTCCTGCACAACCTATAGAAAGTGCACTCACCGAAAGATGTAGATCACTTCGAAGGAAAGAGTATGCTTTGGGAAAGTTCAATACGTTTCGGATCATTTGTCCCTTCGTGCGCCTTTTCACACGTTTGTTCCTTTTTTTTGTGTGGCAGAATAGATAATGATCTGTTTATTTAACAAATTTTCACCGGTTCACTCATCGCCAGGGCTTCATCCCATTTTGTATGCTGATCCTTAATAGTTAGGACTAACAAAAAAAAAAACACACACACACACACACATAACTCCACTCCACTATGCCCACCTTTGCTGTGCGGTGGTGAGCGTGAAAAACGTGCTAAGGATACTGATTAGGACATCAAATATTCAACGTGAAGGGGTGATTCACCAAAAGGCACCAGGTGAGCACCAGTGTTTGTTGTTTGCCCGTGCTCCGGCAGGCAAAAGGGTCGCTGTGATCCGTCCTCCGGTACTGCTGCTGCCGGGCGAAAACAACTAAATGTCATCTAATCAAATCTTATCAAACTTTCATCAAATGTAAATCACTCCCCCGGGACGGGTTGTCCCGGAATCTGATTACACCTTCGATAGATATAATTCAATTTTCATTCCCCTTTCTCATTGACCTTGGTTCTACGGTGGAGACTACGGCCGGGTCGGGTAAGCGCCGAACAACAACAACAACGAAAGAAAACCAAGGCAAGCAAGAATTGCTAAAATGCATTATACATACAGCACATACGCACCGCAGCAGAACGCCCTTGGGTCGGGTGTGGGTCAGGTCTGGGTCTGGTGCGAATGGTGCGTTTGCCCTTTTGTGCTCACGGCATAAGATTAATCGATTGCGATTAAATGTGTGCCTAATCGAGTTCAAATGTATGGCCATAATTACGCGTTGTTTCTGTCCAAAGCGGGATGATGATTTATCATTGCGGAGAGGGCACCCCCCCCGCACTGACCTTTCGATTATAGGTGCGAAAGAGAAACTAATCGAAATCGAATCCGGAACTTCCAATTGGCATTTTCGATTGATAAAGGGCGCTTCCTGCGATAAAATGCTCTTTCACACTCGAATATGTTACAGTGAACGAACCACACACACAATAAAAAGGTTCAATATAAAGTGCAATGACCCGCCGTGGTAGTTAATCATTAGCAATCTAGCCAATGTGACACCAAACAACCCTCACCGGGCGTGGAAACTTCTGCAAATAATGTCTGGGAAATTTTACACAAAAAAAAAAATACAAAACCCCTCCCGAAAAAGACATTGCAAACCAAGAAAAGGTAAATCTTCCACAGCACATTTCACTGCCGACGGGTTTGACCGAACGGCGAAGAAACCGTTTCGCAACCGCAATCACAAACCGACACAGTTTAAGCTGAAAGCGAACCAAAGCAAAAAAAAAGCCCCCTCCACCCTGCGTCCTGATGGCTTCCTTGCTTCCTTGTTCGAGTGGTTGCAAATTTTCCGCCTGAATGCGAAAATTCATCCTTTACAGTACATTTGCGTCTTCACTTATCATCTTACAGTCAGTCAAGCGTGCCGAGCGCGGTAGGAAAACGAAGTTGGCGAGATCGGGGTCGACGTCGTCGTCGTCGTCGTCGTCGTCGGTGTCGTGGTCCTTTCCTTTGCGATGCCTGTCCGTAAGAATTTTTAAAGAACGGCTACAATACTGTACCGTGCTAGTTGCTTGGAAAACTTAGGTAGGCGCACCATAAGATGAATAGGGCAGTGCTGCCGAGCCTATGTAAACCCCCCCCGGGGGCCCCACGATTGGGAAGCTTTTGCAAAGTGGCTCCAGTACACACTTTGCAATGCTCAAAAATATGGAAAATGTGATGAAAGTGACCCGCTTAAAAATGGGGAAGAAAAATGGGCTCTCACTTCGGAAGGATGGAAGGGCGTTTGCTGGAGTGCAAAGTGAAATATGACTGGCAAATCGGAGGGCGCTTCACCCAAAAATGGTGCAAGAAATTGTTCCGCTAACCGGTACTGGCCTGCTACCGAGCCGAGCCGATCGAGACGGGCAACTCATTCCATTCTTTCGAGTGGAAAATGTGTCCGCCACTTAGGCAGGGCAAGTGACACAAATCTTGCCAGTTTAAAAGGCAGATTCGGAAGGAGTGTTTAGAAGATTGAGCAATTACGCTCGCAGTGCACTGGATGCTTCAATCACAACGATTGCAAGAAGCGCTGATTGTGCAATGGTAAATTCTACGCATGGTTTAAGCTTGCTAAGTGTTCAGTGATGATGATCACAGGTCTAATGTGATGGCAAATTACCGAAATAGCGTCGGGAGGTTATTCAAACGATCGACAGAGCTGTGAGAATGAGCTGAAGGGCTTAACAAGATATTGAATGTAAAGATGAACGAGTGTTGTGTAGTAAGAATTAAAATTATAAATGTACTAATGCTGAATCAGTACTGTCAAGCAAGAACCTGACTCAGATACAGCTGGTAGTAAATTAATAAAATACATCAAGATTTGTTTTTGTGATTTATATGCCATTGAACAGCGAAAACAGAAAATGATATTGAATGCAGCAACAATTATTTTATTCTGGAATCACTGGACGATGGATAATCACAAAATATACAAAAACAAACCATTGTATCGACTTCACCTGCCCTTAAGCAATGCTTTTACTCCCTTCCAGCTAGAAAGCTGCAATTTCGTTAGAGTGCTTTTTGCAGTTAGGTGCAGTAAGATCGTGCAGCAGCATTCCCCTCCAATAAAACTCGTTACTATTACATTCTAGGTGCACCTCCCAATCCCTCACCAATCCACCTCTTCTGCATTCGGTTGAGCCACTCTGACCCAGCGACAAAGATGTGTTTTGGTTTGCCTTCACACCATTGTCCATTCTTCTGCCGCATTTGCCACATCGGACAAAGAGCGCCTCCCAAGCATGAGCTCGAAACAAAACCAGCGCCTTTAAAAGCAGAAAAAAAAAATAAAATTGCTCACTACCACGAACGATCAAACTGCTAAGTGCAAACGGTGAAACGCTTTTTGCTTTATTTGACTTTCACTTCTCTGTGCGGATAGTGGTTTCGGCTTTAACGCAGCACAAAACGCATAGCATGAATTTTCCTGCAAAAGGGTACACACATACACACCAGCGAATCTGGGCCAGCGGCAACCTCAATGGTGCAGCACATTATGCACGGCTTTGCTGGCATTTGCTCCCGAACGCCCGTTCACCTGAACATTTAAAAAGGAACCAAGCGTACCAGGCGATGCAACGGGCCGGAAAGTGAGCCCGTTTGATCATCGCTTTTTACTCGGGGCCTCGGGGGAAAAATGAGTTGAGTGAGCAAAAATCCAAAATCAAAAGAGAGAGAGAGAGAGAGAAAAAAAGAAAAGAAATGTGGCGATGCTTTTAATTGTTATAGCGCTGATGTAAATGCCATCGCAGTTGCTGGAATTGGTTCAAAAAAATGCTGGAATGTCAATGTCACTCGGTCTTGGCTAAGATGAAGAACCGCAGGACTCATTTCTCGCTAGCGAAACGGTTCATGGTTTGGCGTTCATTTTGCGTTTGTTTGCCACTCTGCAGCAACTATTTAGTTCCGGGTATACCGGGCTCACCCCGTCAGATAGACGCCCGTGTTCGTACGGACGACAAGTGGTCGACAACTTTTTCTCAGTCCAAAAAGCATTTTAAACCATTTAACAATACTTATAGTGAATGGAAGTTTGAATTGCAATTGTTGTACCGTTACTTAGGGCCACTTAAGAAGAAGAAGAAATAAGATGGATCATATCAATGTCAGTATAAGATATTGGTTAGAAAATTCTGTTTACATAAACTGGTATGTTTGTTTTAATTTATTTCCGGAACTCCTTCTTCATCTTGGCTATACGGTCTGAACGGTCGGGCCCTTTTAATGTAAGCTTAGTATCTAAAGCTTTCTGTAAGCTGTAAAATACTCCGCGTGATACGAATATTCAGTCGTTCACTTAAGTAATTATTACATTTGGATATTTGATCATTCACATAAAATGATGTTGCATATGAAAGCCATTCAAATCGAACCAACTAACTTAAAGCGATCCAAAACAAAGATTTTCATTAAACGGTTATTAACTAAAAAAGCTACATCCCAAAAAACTTGCCGACCACTGTATAGTGCGGAGCGGCTGCGGATCTGAACTGTAAAATATGCTCCAGCTGCAGTATTTTGCTATTTAACAGATGAATGCTCCATTTATCGTTATGCTGACGCTGGTTGGATACAGAAATGGTATGAACTTGGTTCTTGTTTTGAAAAGTTACACATTTTAAACCGGTGTATTCGCTATCAGGAAACTTCAACAGCGTGTTTCTGGTGGAAGAGTTTAAGTTAATCCCAAGTATATGTTGTGCCTTGTATAATTGGGATATAGTAAGCAGTGCTACGAAAAATTCCAAAAACTTATCATATATTCCGAGAGCTGAACAGTCACAAAATTTGTAAATTTTGCATCGTATTCTTCTGGGTAGCGAAAATCTGGGCACTGAATATCCAACCTACGGTTTGCAATTAAAACATTCACCCCGTCGCTACGAAGACGAGAGCCGAGTTGCCATGAAAATAAAGCTCAAGTGAAATGTCAAAAGTAAACGGTTCACCATAACTACATCGTACATCGCAAGGGCAGAGCATGCAAGAAACTCTCCCCCTCCATGAAAAGTCGGGCCAGTAACTGGAACTCGTGCAAATAGAATGTAAACTTTGGAGGAAAATTAGAACGATAAAACTGCCACCGGTGAAGAGATCCAATCTGCCGCATCGTATCCTTCATCTTTCCGGGGCCTTCCGGGCATTTTCCCGTGCTTTCGCTACAATTACTATTTCATGCACGGAGCGAAGGAAACCAGTTTCGACGTTTGGCCCTGGCTTCGCCCAGTCGTTTCAGGCGCGCCGCCACGCGTCACTGTGCCCGGGCAATGTCTCGGACGGGAGCGCACCAAGAGGCTGTACCAATTTAAATGCCTGTACTGTTTACTTGGCCTATTTAAAGCGGCAACTGCTAGCTAGAAAATGGTGCACACACACACACATAGTTTCGTGCTGCCCGCGGTGGAATCTGCTGATTTGCTTGCCCGTGCATCCCTCGGTGTTTGGGCCATAGTACCAGAAGCAGGGGCGTTTTTTCTTCTCTTGCACACAGCGTCTTTCAGCATTCTTCATCATCACAGCAGCACCAGGACGATGCTGCTGTGGGGGAGAGAGAGAGAGTGACGCACGGTATTCGTGTATTTTGCACCCGTCCCGTTTTTTTGCCGTCCACCTTTCGGCAGCAACGATAAACGTTATCGTTTCTCGCCCGGGCTGAAGGCCCGGGAAAGCTTTCCCGTGCTACTTAAGCGTAGCGTTAGCACATGCACCTCACCTCACGACTCGCCGAAAACGATGAGTTTCGCTGTTCGGTTCGGTCGCCTTCTACGGCTGGGCTCGCGTGGCCTTGCTCGAGAGACGGACAGAGTGTGAGCTTACGAAACAAACAAAAGCATACCGGTGGGACTGGTTGGGAAACTTTCTTTTTTTTCTCTCATTTTACCACGGCGACCCTGCTGCCTGATACGGCGGTACGGTAGGTCGCTCCAGTACGGCATTGCAACGCGCAATGCACACGGATCGCTCCCGGCTGCAGTTGGACTGTTGATTTTTGGACGTTTGGGAAAATGTTTGTTTCCTTTGGTGCTTTGGCGAGGCTTGAAAATTCCGGCTATCAACGGGATGGGGTTTTTATTAGCTGATTCGAGTACCGTGTTTAATCCTGATGATGATTTTCTTTCATTGAGCTGGTTTGTTTCCCTCCGTTCTGTTTTTTTTGTAGATGTTGAGGGCATGAAAAATCAATTAGGATTTTTGTTCTAAGAAACAGTAATTGCACAATTATAGCATCGCAGTTTAAAGTTTGCCACTTTAAACATGCTCTCACTAAGCGATACCAATCGATCTTTCATACAGAAAGTAAGCTTTTGATACAGTCAAATACAATAAAATGCTCTTTCATATAGACTTCTGCTACAGTAATTCACTCGTTGCAAATCACAGTCATTGCTGGGGTTTAAATCATTGCTGGTAAAATACACTCTCTCCAAAAACCGAAAAACACTCGTTATACCACATAAACACACACACACGCACACATACTTTTCCCGGGCATTTTGATGCGGCAACAGCAAGAAGACAAAAACAGGACCAAAGGGGCAACCGAGTGCCGGTTATCCCACCACTTCCCAAACCACAGCCGGTAATGAAAACAAATGGGATTTAATTTTAAATGAGAGAGCAAAATAAATTACATCCTTTTTGCACTTACTCTCACCCCTTCGCAGCCCCATCCGTATTCCCCCCCGCTCTGCCCCCTTACCGATAAACATCCCGAAAGGAACCACCACCCGTTTGATAGTTCTGAGAGTGGCAGTAAAGGGCCGTAAAAATCTGCATTCCATCCCAGTGCCTGGTCCCCGGGAATGCTGTTCCACGATACGCTCACTCACCCAAGTGGTCACCCCTGGTTCAGGGCCACTTTACATCCATCATCCCATCCATGGTTTTGGGGGCCATGCTGCGGGCGTTTCGGTTCTGCAGGCTTAAGTGAAAATCAGACCACCCTGAAAAGTGCAACTCGTGCCGTCCTCACACACCGCTAAGCCGCCCCGAAAGTCTCGGAGACGATAAGACGGCTTGTTTTGGGAGCGTTCAAGTGCTGCTCCAGGTATTTACGGCTGTTTGCCCGACTGTGTTGTTGCGAGCGGCTGCCACTGGGCGGCCAGGTGGCCAGGGCCTGGGATCAGCAAACGAAGGCGTCGTTTGAAGGCTTGCTGTAGTGGCTGCAGTGGCCTCGAGCGGTTGGTTGGTTTAAGCGCAAGCTCACTGGCTTAGCTCCCACTGCTGCCAGAACGATGTTCTTTGCTAACGTTCCATTCTGAACCACACTACCACACCCGTCGCATGCCTGTTTACAAGGCCTCGCCTGAGATTCGACTGAAACGATGGTGCGACTCTGGTGACGGTGGGAAACGAAAATTGTGTGAACCACACTGTTTTACGACAACTGCTGACCCCGATGTTCGGCCATTTATCTTTCCATTCCCACTGCTTCACACCATCTGCACAAAGCACAGGGATGTGGGCCTGGCTGGACTGTGTGTGCGTGCGTGTGTGTGTGTGTGTGTGTGTGTGATAACCTTACACTTCGCACCTACCCTACAGGAAACCCGTAGGTCCATCCGGTGGATGGATAAGATTTTACCGGAGCAATTTTCTCTAAAGGTGTCCCACTTTGCTTTCCCTTCCAGGTGAACGCATACGCACACACACACACGCAGTCACAAAAAGAAACGAAGGATTTATTTATTGAATATAATGAAGCAAATATAAACTTCCGTCCTTGGCGAGGCACCGTCCCTTTTCACCAACCCGCCGTGCCAGTGCCAAGTGTTCCCAGTTAGATGTTGATAGTGTGACGCTGAAAAAGCTTCCGTCACGTGTCCCTGTGTCCTGAGTGTTCGTGTTCAGTTTATTTCCATATCCTGAAGGATCTGTTTCCGATGGTTGCCGGTACCAATCGCTTTGCACACCGGTTGGCCCGAACACAACCCGTTTCCAGGTTTAAAATAGCTCTGCAACTTCGCCCTCCGGAGCGAGAGATGCCGAGGTTGCGAGGTGCAGCCTAGCCCGTGTTGTGGGGACGGGGCACGCGCCTGATTTCTTGCCTTTTGACGCAACTTTCGAAACGTGCTTCGGAAAAGGAACAGAGCGATTTTACGTCCGACTTTAGGATCGGGCGCTAAATTAAGGCGAGTGGCAAGCGAGCCAGAAGACAGGCGAGACCGAGCGGCTAGTGGGGAGGATTCTGGCCGTATATTCTTATGGGAATCGGGGGGCCTTTCCCACCGGACCCGGCGCGAGGGTTGAGGAACGGGGTGCTCAAAGTGAAAGCAAAACATATTCAAATTTGTTCAACTTTTGCTCTTTACGTGTGCGTGTGTGTGTGTGCTGGAGTGTGAAGGGTAAGCTTTTGGGGCAAGCTTTTTATGTCACTTTCAGGCAGCCCCGCAGCTGGGCCAGGGCCAGGGGTGTATGGTAATGGGGAACACCCTTTTGCGCTTGCTTTCTGCTGTTGATTCACATTTTATGGCAAATGTGCCCGCTGGTAGTGGGGAGGGACAGCAAGGAGGATTTATATATACACACATATATATAAATATAATATGTATGCAATGTGGAGAATCCTTTCAAGTTTTGCGTTTCTAGTTAAGCGTCATTTTTCTTGGGAAACATTGAATCCCGCGGGGGTTTTGAGAGGGCCAGTGCCCCTTTTGCCTTACCCCCTACCCTGGCACAGCCATGTGTGTAACGTTAATTCCATACCTTCCAAAAGGGCTCCACATTTGCTAACATGCATGCAAGAAAGCCGAAGCACCACTGACACTGTAGACTCTGTTCCGAACAAGCTTTCGTCGACCTTGTGATGTGTGTGTGTGTGTGTGTGTGTCCGTGTCCAGATCGTATCGTTTTCTTTTATGATTCTCATGTTTGCTTACCATATTTGAATGTGCATGAGGCTATCGCAAATGCACTGGCATGAAATGAGAGCTGCTGGCAGCTTCCCATCCCACACACACACACACGCCGGATATGAATAAACACAGGACTGGAGCACTCTTCTGAGCTAACGCACACCGTGTCTGAATGCATAGTATGGCCTAGTTTCCATGAGAGCATCAGCCCATAGCATAAAACACACAAACTGTACACGAAAGCTACACTTTTGCACTGTTTTAAAGTGGCGTGATGTACAGCAATGTAGTGCGTGACTGGGAATGTGCTTTCCTAATCAAATTGCTCAGAAGAAGCAAATCGTAAATGTGTTGTTAATAGTTTCACCAATTGCATCAATTGCTCACGGTGGGTAAGTTTCGTCTCAACTCGACCAGGATTACATGCTCCCTTCCAGTTGTGTTTTGACGCGAAAGATGATACGCCTCTCCATGTCTGCCCGGGAGGATCCCAGTTGACCTACTTTTTGGAGCTGATAAAACAACTAACGCTACAACACATCGGGAGAGCAGAGACAGAGAGCAAGGGAGGGGAGCTCAATCGACAAAGAAACGCGCCGCACGGTGGCAGTTTGTCGCTTTGTCTTTCCCAAAAACCGTCGACAAACATCAGCATCAGCTAGCTTGACGACGGAAGGCTGGCGTTTGAAAACGGGGCATGAAACGACTCCCCCTGCCCTGCACTACTGCTACTTCAAACCCATCAAGATAAACACTATCATGCAAAAGCACTCCTGCGAGGGAGGGAGTGGAAACAACGACAACAACTTCACGGGTAGAGAGAAAAATTACTATCAGGCATCTAGGCAAGAATGGCGCCTAGCAAGAACGGTTGCCATCGTCGCTTTTCTTCTATTCCCCTCGCCACTCGTTGGGTGTGTTCGGGAGTCCTGGGGGCACTGGGGAAAAGTGACGCCAAGATCTTCATCAGTTTCAACTCGTCCCGCAGCGTCAGAACGTGAAGGATATCCGCCCTACGCCCAACGCCCAACCCGAAAGCGTAAACCCGATAAACGACCACTGATTAAATAATCGATCGCTGTTCATCTCTATTTGTCGGTGTGCAGGCGTTCGTTGTTCGTTGCTCAGCTTCCCTTTTCAGCCTGCGGCAGAGCGTAGCAGAAGTTAACCATTTTTGAGATAGTATCCTGCGATCATACCCACCCGCAAGCGAGGGTTTTTACGCAGCAGCAGTTCATTGCTTTCGGTATCGCTACTCGTCCATCGCTATTTTACCCGATCAGCTTTAACGATGTCCGAGGCAAATGTTGCTCACACTAAAGTGGAGCGATTGTTTTGTTTGTTTGTTTACTGCTAAACATTCAACCAGAAGCCTTTGATACTGGGTTTCACGACCGTCCTGCGTGCGTATCGAACTGCACCAAACGTGGGAAAGCCTTTCCATGTGCTGTGTCTCTTTGTCCTGTCCTAACTCGTTCCACCGTGGCAGCTTGTCTCCGTTTGTGTCACGTCATGTTTTGGACGCTGTTTTATTGTGTTTTCCCATGTTATTGTTTCCTTCCTTTTTCTTACTGCCTCTCATCAAAAGACCGCTGTCCCAGCGCGGGAATTAATCGTCCTTTTGCACAAACATCACAATCTAACCAGCAGACCATGAACACCGTCCGTTTCCAGTCGTCTGACACACACACACACACACGGCGCAGCAAATAAAACATTGCCCGGTCAGGCGAAAACTTTGGCCACAGATTTCCTTTGAGAATTTGGGAGGGTGCCCGGGCTCGTTTCGTTTGCTGCCAACATAGTAAGCCCCATGTTAGGAGCTAATGTTTGTGCGGCGCTTTCTGTTGTGCGTTTTTCCTTGCTTTCTGTTTTTTTACTCACTCCCTTGCTCAAGGTCTCTCTCTCTCTCTCTCTCTCGGGCTTGCTTCATGAACATTATGAACAGAGGGGCCGCACAAGCAGCAAGTAATAAGCTGGTCCACCCTGCGCACAAAACTGGGGAAGAAATTAATTCAATCAAATATTAAACAGAGAGGATGTTTAAATTAATTGGATCTGTCAATTCTTATCAGCGCAAACCGTTGGGGTTCGCATACAGGCGCTGTAAGAAGCAAACGGTAGCGCCAGCTACTAATAAGAAGCTATCTCATGGACACACACACACACACACACCAAATTACAGAAGCACAACATAAGAGAGGGAGCGAGAGAAAAAACATCTTGCTTCCCTCCCCGGAATGCACAGCTCAGTCACCGGGGCCGACAGATAAGGCGCAACCGACCGCAAGCGAGTGGTCCTCGGATGCTTATAAATATTCAAAACGCTGCCCGGGAAAATAAGACGGCCACGGCCGAAAGATGCTCCATGAAGATGAAAGCCAGGGGACGCCCACACTGTTTCCCATCCTCTCTCTCTCTCGCTCACACTCACTCTATTCCCTCACCCAGCTCTCCCTCTATCCGCGGGGGTAATTGTCGTTCATGAGTCGCCGAACAGCGCAACATTTCGGCGCACAATAAATGCATTATGTTGGACATTAGGCGTTATGTTACAACTGCAAGCAACCATTTACTGCCATTGCCACTCGGTGGCCCACCGGCCATGAGTTCCGTATGGCTGTGCCTGTGTGGGTGTGTGTGTGTGTGTATGTGTGTTTGTGTCTTGTGCAAAAGTTTCAAAGACGACAGTTTAGCAACATTTGCGAAAATTATAATTAAAATAAGGGACAGCAAACGTTGCAAGCAGACGACAACCGAGGGTGGGCCGTTTCAATGTGCTGTCCATGTTTTTGAATCGTACCGAACAGTGGTGTACCATGGCAGCAGCGGCGGTGGCAGTTAGCAGTGGCTGAATAAATTATGTCGCTTACAGAGTTTGCATTTCCATAATTTATTCTTTCACGATAAATTGATTAGCGCTGCGGATAACTGGATCAGCTGGTGCAGAGTTTGGCGAAATGCGATGGTTTTGCGAAACACTGATAGCATCATTATGTTCGATGTTTGTTCGTGCTGTTTTTGTGTACTGGTGTGGGCTGTGATGGTTGTACTAGTTTTTAAAACATTTCTATTGCTATATAACACGCTTTTTTGTTTTAGCGAATTAAATTGCTCTCTGTCAATAACATTAAATAAATTATGCTATTTCATTTCAATGATCGGTGCCACAACATTATACGATTAACAAGTTTTTAGCAATCGGATTTTGCAGCTTAAGCCGTAACCCGGCCTGCAGTGAAATTCAACGTGAAATCGGGAGTGTTTTTTTGTGCTATATTTCATTAAAATTCAAATCAGAATATGGCTTATAGTTCAATTCGACATTGAATCCGCATTTTAAGGAAAGAAAAATCTCCAAACTAATCCATCAGTGAGGAAGCTGGCTCTATCAGGTATTTTATGTTTTAAATGGGGAATGTTTAATCTCAATTTTAAATGCTGAGTGATTGAAATGAATAATTTAAATATTGTACGAAATCAGACGTAATGAAGTTTTCTTAGTTTAAATAACGTATTATGGTTGGAATGTTAGTGTTGGCACATTAAATAAGGAAATATCTTTGGAAGCTCAAGTAATAACAATGGAACTAAATCTTAGTTTCGTTGTTAGTAAATCATTCTATGCGAATAATATCAACATACAATTAGAATGTTATCTTTCGAATCAAGCATACCCTCATCCCATCGTTAAACATCTTTAAAACATGCTTGAAATTGGATGATGAAGCTATTTATTGCCACTCTTTCGGCATGCGGCTAAAATAGGCACATTCCTGCCGGCCTCATCACAACCGACTGGCGAAGCGCAAACTACCAAGTAAAACAAAAGCTCTCGAGCAAAGGCGTCTGGAAGAAAAACAAAAAGACTTCCAATTGCCCTTCACCATCCCTGCCCACCAGCGTGGGTGTCGCATCGCCTGCTCACCTCGGGCCCCGGGGTGAAAGCAGTAACAAATGAGCTTGCCGATTTGACATAGCTTCGCCACTTTGCCGTTTTCCTTTTAACGCAACGCAAAGCGTACAGTTGCAGTATCTGCGCCAAAAGCAGCGACCAGAACAAAGATCCCAGACGAAGATAAAGTTCATTAATCAACGCGCGTAAATAAGTGTGCACCATCGGGTTTGCGTTCTGGTCGTGAAATAAGAAACAGCCGACATTCCTTCCCTTCGAAAACCGGCGAACGAGAACATGGGGCTGGCGGCTGGGGATGAGGATGATTGCTGGAAATTTTTCTCTCCATTTGCAACCATAAAGACATCGACCGAGTAAATCACTGAACTTGCGAGACCCGAGCGGAGATTGAGAGAGAAAGAGAGAGAGATAGAGAGAGAGAGAGAGAGAGAGAGAGAGAGAGAGAGAGAGAAAGAGCGTGAGAGACAGAAAGTCATCGAATTACGCTGCTCGTCCGATCAAGGTCGGATGGTTAGGAAGGAACAAATACCGTCGGCTATAAATTGTTTAATCTTCATTCATCGGCGACAATGAATGCCGCTAGATTAGGGAAATTAGTTTACTTTTATTTTAAACGCTCGTCATCTTTCATCGTCATATAAAGGAGAGAGAGAAAAAATAGCTCCCAGAGATAATGGGTGACACTTTAAGTTTGGTTTGTCGTGCGTCATACTTTTTGCGTGCATATTGTACTCTTTGGGTGCTGCTTTGTTAGCTGCCGTCTCATCGTCATCCCTGCTCAGCTACGTCACTTCCGGCGGGTTAACTTTTTCTCCCAATCCGAGCTGGGACGATCAGCATTTGCCACTCTTGCCCTCGCTTACCGTCCCCCCAGCTGCTGCGGGCTATGGGCCAAAAGATTGGTAAATTTGTTAACCAATAAGGTCTTTCGATAGCCCAGCCCAGCCGCATTATCCCTTTTCGAAGCCCTAAACTCTCCCATGCGTCCTTATCCCCCTGCGTCGGGTGGATACCGTCGCCGGATTTAAACGATTAATCTTACGGCCTTACCTTCCTTACCTTCCTCGGTTTAGATTTCTCCTCCTTTGGTGAACGAATATTAGGGCCTTTTTAGAATAAATGAAGCATCCCGTCCGGGGCGAAAGCAAACATTTCACTTTTGAAATACTTGAACACTACTCTAAGCTATTTGCATTAACCATTTTTACACCAAACACCCAAACACCGCAACCGAAAAACACATCAAACATCAAACAGTCACATGAAAAGTAAAGCAATAGCGTGGAACGCACAGAGCGCGCACCTGGCACACTGTATTCAAATGGTGGGAATTTTCCCGACTGCTCCACCCGAAACGAATCACCAAGACCAATCAAACCATTTGCCCCGCTTTGCCGCCCTTCGTCTGACGCTGCTAGGCTGATTGATTTTTAATTAGATTAATGATGCCTCCATTCATTGCCGGGCGAACAAAAAGCGGTGGGCATCGTGGAGCAGTGCGGGCGGTACCAGCGCCGGGCGAGATTATTTTCGATCAAGTGATTTCAATCACGAGATTTCAGCCCGCCAGCATGTCACGCCGACGCCCGTCACGCCGCGTCACACCGCTTCACACCGCGGGTGGTGGTGATTTGAATCGTGGCCCACGTTGCGCCACGGGTTGCGTCCGCGCAACCGGCAAGGTGAGAAAAATTCGCTTTGAATTCGCTAATGAGCTGTGGCCGCTTTGCCACTCCACCCATCACTGACCGGATACCTTCCCTTTCCCCCGGCAGGTTGGCAGCAAATCGATCAAACGGATGAGCAACAACCGGAAAGTTTTGATCCTTGCGAGGCGAGCCAACTATGGGACACTAATTAGCTTAAATTGATATGCGCGCATGATGCACGCAAACGAGCGGGCGCGCGCGCACGTGAATGATTATTCTAATCATGGGCGCTTGCGGTACGCGACGGTCATAGAGAGCAACAAAAAAAAAAAAATGATCGCAACGAGAATAGGAAATGGAAATTATTCTACCGTGCCTGTGACATTGTGCTACTGGAGTTGTTGTTTTTGTTTGTGTGTGTTTTTTTTTTCATCGATTGATATTGTCACAATTCGAACCATATTGCTTGCGGTAGCTGAGCGAAGAGCCAACCGGTGACGGTGGTTTGGAGGTTTTAGCTTTTGTACTGTGGTTCATTTTCATAATTTTTGCACCCGATGATTGATTTTGGCTTACCGTCGGTTTGGCACGCACGCCCGACTGTTTCCTTCGGTGATAGTTATTATAATGTTATGCACGAAGCTGTATTTCCATATCAGCCAGAGGGGCGGAAGACACAATCTATTTGAGGTTCTTTTTTTACCGGAGCGCACCCGCAATTGCAATTGCAATTAAATAATGATTTTGTTTTAATTATTGTACGCTTTTCAATTTCCCCGCGCACGCTCCGTTATTGATTGTGAGACGTATAAAATTAGGGTTTTGATTGTGCAATTACTGCACGCTGCAGATATGCTTTCGTACAAAGAGAAACGCACCAAATCCTAAGGGGGAAAACACAGCCCACGAATTGGTTGCGGAGTTGTGTGCATTACATTAAACTGTTTTCACATTTACCTTGCAACGTCCAAGGAATGGAGCCAATGAAAAGAATATACATTTCAGTATTACTGTGCTTCGTTTCAATTACATTTACCATGTTTAATCCAATCTCTCGAGCGCTGTTTTGCTTTTATTGTATTCTTGACGCACTGTCAGTGAGCCATATCGATGTCAGAAATTCACTCAAAACTCACCTACAAGCGCGGTAATGATGATCGATTGCAATGTAACGGCTGATGATTCGCACCGACGCAGGAAACAGCTCCATGGGTGGGGCTACGATAATTCCCACCCATGCTGTATTTACATTTCCATCAGGCCACAGAGCGCACATAGTGCTGTTTCTCCATTCCTGAGTGGAAATGATTTAAAATGCTTGTAATCAAGCCCCATTTTGATGCCGAAACGCATTAAGCCCCATCGTCCTCACTGAGCCACGGGAACGGGTACCGTATGATTAAGATACACGCACGATAAGCCGCTTTTCCTCACCCACAACACATACACATTCACACTCACATGAATGACAGACGTTTCGATGCGGCAAAGTGGATTGATTCGTTTGCAACGAAATTTGCCCGCCTGTAAAGTGCATTTTAATCAACGGACGGAGCACAGAATGCTCAACCAATTGAATGCGAAATAAATTGGAATTGATTTTTACATTTAAAAAATATTCACACACACATAAAAACAAAGTGAGAGAGAGAGAATGATAGTTGAAATTAAGCCCACTACGGTGTCTCCCTCGGTAACAGGATATGCAGAAAAATAAACTCACTCCACTCCGGGTAGACTCTGGGTGGATCGGGGAAAACAGTTTTACTGCTCCATATGTACCGAAATTGAATTACACCCATTTACGTCGCGCTCGATACGCAACTATCGATCAAATGTTTTGCCCGTAGCGACGAGTGCGTTCATTTAGCTAAATTAATTTGGCCAAATTTGGCCAGCTCACATCCTTGCCACTCCCCACCTCACAAGCAGTAGAAAAATGAGTTGTGTAATGGTTGAATTTGGTGGCTGTGCAAAAACAATCCCTCTCTTTCTTTCTCTCTCTCTATCTCTCTGTCTCTCTCTCTCTCTCGCTCTCTCTGTTTAATTTAAAGCTCACTGGCTTACAGCGCATCAGTTAGTGGTGGAGATAAGTCGAAGCGAGGCCGAATAAGTGATTGCATTTTACATTTTCACTTTGCACGGGTTTCCAAAATGCACTTTGGCAGAGGACCAGCTTGACCTGGGAGCGATGCTGCCGTACCCCGGTATCATAAATCAGTAAATTTTGAATTTGAATCCCGGCTGGACGGCTGGCATGCAAAGCTTACCGAATTGGAAGTAAATTCAATTTATTGCAAAAAAAAGCCAGCCAGATCAAGTTGTAACACGACAAAATTGATACTGAGTTTGTTTTTTCATTTTCTCGTATTATTTAAGCTGAAGTTCACTATTGAAATCAATTTGACGTTTTTTGTTGTGAATATTGAAACCAATTGCAATGGCAGTAAGGTTTCCATTTGACCAAAACGAAGTGTAGACAAAGTAGGAATTGCACAGCTAACTTTAGTCGTTCTTCTACTACCCTTTAGCTGTTACCTTCTCTAATATGACATTGTTTGGTATGATATGAAACGCATGATGTCATATACATTTTGGCAAACTAGCAGATCATGAAACATTTCAAAAGGAGAGGCATAAGGCTAGCTAAGGGTAGAAAAGTGGTGGAAAAATTATAATATTTTTGAAGTAATTTCGTAAGCAAAAAATCATTTTCCTCCATCATGTTCAAGTGAAAATGATGTATAAATTTTACTCACTCAGTTGAGCCAGCTAATACCGGATGTAAACATTAAACATTAAACTTCATCGAACAGTTTGAAATGTGTTGTTCTATGGATTAATGAACTCTGATTAGCTTTTTTCATGTCTGAAATAAATTGATTTTCACCCATTGTACGGACCTGATTACTTTGCCAAAAACCAAATAATCATTTCCTTCTTTCTATTTCTTTCTTTTGCTTCACAGTAAACGCAGCACAACGAGACGCGATACCAAAGCAGCAGCATACCGCATCAACGAAAGACAGCAGTAGTCAGGCAGGGCAACCGGGCAACTTGCTAACCGGCAGCAGTAGCAGTAGCAGCGGCAGCGGCAGCAGCAGTAGCAGTAGTAGTAGCATTAGCAGTAGCTCTAGTGTAAGCAGCAGCACAAGCACAAGCAGTGCTGGCAGTAGTGGCAGTAGCAGCAGCAGCAGCAGCATAAGCACCACCAGCAGTAGCAGTAGCAGCGGAAGTGCTGCAACAGTTGGTGCTAGCAGCAGCAGCAGCAGCAGGCCAACAAACGTCGAGACGACGGCCCAGCCCACGGAGCAGTCGCGCGTGGGGCCGTACTTTGACGTGGCCGCCTCGAAGAACGTTACGGCGCTGCTGGGCAAAACGGCGTATCTCAACTGTCGGGTTAAAAATCTCGGCAACAAGACGGTAAGTCCGCCACCACCTTCCCGATCGCTCGTCTTTTTCAGTTTAATTAAATTCCCACGTACTGCAAAGGCACCAGCCAGCCCAGAAAGGCAAACCAAAAGACAACATGCAAAAATTCTGCATCCGTCAAGGGACGATGTTTGGGGCAAGAATTTGGACAGCAACTCATTCCCGTTCCACTGTTCTTTGTTCTTCGCCAATAAAGAAGCCACATATCGGCTCACGGAAAAAAGGAAACATACAGACAAAAAGTTCCAACCTTCAGCTCTCGGCCAGGCCGTTGCATGCGCTCTTTGCAAGATGATGGTTCCGTCGGTACATTTTGTGCACGCTGGAGGATTGAATCGAGCTCGAAGCCGTTCAATCACTTGCACAGTGAACGTGCATGAGCAAATTGAATTTTCATTCTCATTGCGTAATGCATCCGTTGGAACGGGTTGCTTTTGAGAAGGTTTGTTGCAATGGTAGCAAAGAATCCACATAACAAGCCCGTTCAGTGGTCGTTGGATTTTTCCAAGCTTGGCTTATTTCCTTTACGTTTATTGTTGGAAGAATCTTTGGCTCTAGCATGAAAAACTCAAACCCCTTCAATCGGTCTCTGAGCGTTGATAATTGGATTTCAAAGATACACCTGAAGCACATATTCACTACAACCCCGAAAAGCTGGAGCTCCCGACGGTGGTTAAACGCACTTTAACTAATTGCAGTTAGAATCAAAGGCTTTCAATGGCCTGTGTAAAGCGCAAGCTTTTAACAACTCCAGGCTCCACCGTCTAATTCGTTGCGATTCGTCTGCCTTAACTCAATAGCTTCATACAACGGTCTAATCCATATCGATCAGTGTGCATCAAATGGCAAGAGCAACAGACAGAGATCGCCAAAAAACCCCAACGAACAAGCGCACGTGTTCCGTACAGCATTGTGCATAGCGCTTTTAACGCAACGGCCAGTGCGGTCTGCGCGATACCAGCGCTCCACCGTTCTTTCATGCCATTCAAGTGTTTCACTCATGGCAGCTTTGGTTGCAATGCAAAATTCATGTTCCTCTCGGCTAATGTGTTGGAGGTTCAGAAATAAAACACGTACACACACACACACACAAAGCTTCATCGCATTGCCCAAATGCTTAAGTGCATGCTGGCACCACGAGATCTCCCGAGCGATACCGCCCGTCGATTACCGCAGCGATGAAGCCAATCGGTGAAGGATTCCGTTACGTTGTGCAAGATGGACCGGAGAGTGAACCGAATGAAACCGGCCAAACAGCAACAACAAGAGCCGGAAAAAACGTGTTAAACCCTCACACAACTTCGGTACATCATCACGCGGATGCATTTGGCTGCTCGCATTCGGCTGGCATTGCGCACCGGACCGGCGGGCTGCTCTACCAGTAACGCCTGATGTGCGCAGCCAAATGGCTGATCGCGCCCAAAATAGCAGTACAGAGCCCGGGCGGCCCTGTCGGATCGATTTGCATTTGAACAATTCGATTCCTGATCGAAACCCGTTGCCTACATCTGACGGTTAGACAGTTACTTACTAGGACTAGATGCGACGGAAGAAAAAGAAAATCCACGATGATATCCATTCGGAGTACGAACGAGCGTGCACGTTCTGTTGAACAACACAGCACAGCGATGGTTTGGCAGCTGCATCCGTGCTGCATGTTTTTCGGCACGGCAGGGCATGTTCATGCCAATTGTTGTAGAACATTAGCGTGGAACGGGAGGACAAGTAGACGAAAAAAAAACCAAACATGAATACGAAAAGCAACGTATTGAGTTTGGGAAAACGAAAAAAAAATGGTTCTGCAACTCTTTTCACTAACGGACAATCGCAGACCGTCAGTGGCGAACGAGCAAGCGAAAAGCTGCAGCTAGGTTGCTTAAAGTAGAAAATACACATATGCACCCAGAGATACAGTTTCAGCAGAACTGTGCTTTGGTAGGTTCCTTTTGTGCGGTCTCTAGAAACAATTGAGGGCGCTTAAACTCATTGCCGACCGGCATTGCAACGACGTTCCGCCGCTTGTCAGCTACTCGGCAACACGCAAAGCAAACAGACGTGCGCGATTGCATAAAAAAGGTGCCAAGCGCTTCGAGCTACCGCAGATACTTCCCTGTTTCCACATATGAATGTGTGGCTGATTTTTTTAAGCTTTGGGTTAAAAAGGACGAAAAAACACCCTGGCCATGATCGAAGAACTAGCCTGAAACCGTTTGACAAACGTTCGACATGTTTCAATGCAGTTCGGTTTCGGTGCAAAACGGTCCGCCTGCCTTGTGGCAGAGCGACCGGAACGAATGTGAGCAGATGAGTTTTGTGTTCTATTGATTTCTACCCAATTTCATGGCATCTGCCCCATGGTTGCAAATTATTTTTCAAAAGAAATTACGCCCTTCAAAGGATCAACTCTTGCGGTGCGGTCAAAACGCAGAATTACTTTGTTAGCAGACAACAATGGAAGTTTTGAGTCGCAGTATTTACAAGGAATTGGTAATTACTACGAATTATTTTTCAACACGGTGTTGATTTGCATTAAAAATGAATATATACAATTTACACTAGTTTTTTTAAATCAATTCCAACTTAAAAGGATGGCGACTTAATTGTTGTTAATTGAATATTCTTACGCTCAGGGAGCTTAATTCCAGATTGAAGCTCCTTATATGCTATATGTGATCATCAACACAAGGTAAAAAGGCTTATAATATTTGTGCAGTAATCTAAACCAATCAGCAATATGATAAAACATATGCCACTTATTTTGTTACCCAGCGCCAGCCCACCAGAGTCTGGCGAGCTTGATACGCTGCACGACAGTGAGGTCGCCGTACATCTCGTATAGCTCGTCGTTATAACGGCTCTTACATTGTCATCCCAAACATACAGGACCAAGTATCCTTCTGAGCATCTTCCTCTCTAACGCGGCTAAGAGGGTTTCATCAGATTCGGAAAAGGAACATGTCTCAGAGTCGTATATGAGTACCGGTACTATATAGGTGCTATATAGTCGCAGCTTCGTTCGTCGCGACAAGTTCTTTGAGGTGAACTGCTTGCTCTGGCTGTAGAATAACTGGTTGGTAGCCAGTATCATTGCGCGCAACTCAGTTACCATGCTTTTGTCGTTACTGACCTTTGACCCAAGGTAGGTGAATTCCGGAACGACTTCATAAATACGTTCACCTATCTGTACGTCACACCTACTTAGGTTTGCAATCCGAGGTTCTCTGCCGCCTGCTCGATCCCTTGGTAGGATTCTGCTACATAGGAGAGCCGCAAACCAATGATGTCTATATCATCAGCGTATGCCAGGATCTGAAGTCCCGAAGTCTCCAACCTCCAGTCCCGGATGGCCCTCTCTAGCGCCAAGTTAAATAGCAGACAGACACGCCCGTCCCCACGATGTAGTCCTTTGATGGTAGAAAAAGGCCCTGAGATTTTTTCATCCACCTTCACCTGGAAAGTTGGACGTTGGTCATAGTCATTCTAACTAACTTTATCAGTTTGGTCGGAATTTCAAAAGAGCTCATACCCTCGTACAGTTTTTCCCTGACTATGCTATCATATACGACATTGAAGTCAATGAAGACAATAAAACAAAAACCTGGACGAAACAGATTTTGCGCCTGGAAACGTTTGTTGATCTCACCTCGTGTATCTCTACAGTAAACATTAACTCCAAACAATGTGATGAATGTTTCTGATGCAAACAGAAACACAACCTATCGATGGAAGTACAGACAACGTTATTTTAAGCGGACATACTTACACTTCGACGGCAAAAACGAACTCTCGTCAGTGTGTCTACTGAAGTTTTTGGAAGTAGATCAAACAAACAAAAAACTTATTGAAAGTTATCTGCCATGTATCTTGTATCTACCACACAACAGCTAATAACATATTGTAAATAAAGTTTCACAAAGTCCTTACCGCAACCACCGGTCTTGTGTTACATTTACAACCGCATGCGTTACTTAAGATGCAAAGAACACGGCTTCGTGTTCAAACCCGGTTCCAAACGTCCCGAAACGTATCGGATTATCCTTAGCAACTCGGTACAAAGTTTTCGCCAATCAATCAACACAAGTGAACTGCACCAGCAGTCTCCTGCCAGCGCGTCAACACTCTGACGTCAGCTCAAACTGATCCCATCCAAACGAGCTTTTTATTGAACCATCTTGGGTGCTGTTGGACTGCCTATTGTTATCCAATATCCTGTATTGCCCATTTTTTTCTGCAGTGAGTTTTCCGGTAATTAACGACACCCTCGCCAGAGCGTTTCTCATTATGTTTGCTCAGCTGCTGCCCTGCCGTCGATTTTGGTGGGTCCCGACCCCGGTGGTGACGAGGAGCCGTTTCCGGTCTCGTACAATATACCGCAACGAAACCGTATGCCCGCTGCACCCGTTGGTAACTCCGGCAAACCATTGCGCTGGCAGTGCTGTGGCGTTCAGCTTTTAAGCAAACTGCAAGAGAGAAACTTTTCACTATCCTCACACACACACACACACACACACACACACATACACACAGAGAAAAAGGCAAAGAGGGGAAAAAAGTACTTCCTATCTCACGGTCTCCGCTTCCACAAGCGAGCGAAATGGGAAGTGAACTATGAATTGGACACCATCATCATTGTTAGAACTTTGTCTTTTATAAGGCAAATTGGGAAAGCCAAAAAAAGGGACCATGAACTTGCTCTACCTCTCTCGCTCTCTTGCTCCATCCACAGCTCAAGCAAAGCGCACCACAAGGCGCCGGGATTGAATGGGTTCTTCTGCTTTCGCATCTTTTCTTATCCCTCTCAGGCGCAGGCAAACCAGGGCCCGCCCCAAGCATCCCTGTGTTTGGTTGAGGTTGCTTTGGTCTGGTTATGCTGAAAGGTTTCCAAGACCCGGTGTGGCTCATGTAGCTTCCCGTACATCTGCTTGTTTTGTGGGGCGTACGTGGGGGGAAGGAAGTCGATAAAAGCCATCCACCGCATTCTGTGGCAAAGCGGGCGATTCCCTTTTTTCGTACTATAAGCCTCGTAGACCGTTAAACTTTACGGGTTTTGCTTCTTTTTTTTTAATATTGCGCGGCAAACCCGGACAACACACTGCACCCGTCTTAGTGCAGCATAATTAAGAGCATCTTTAAACTTTTTTTTGTTTTTGGAAGGCACAAACATCACCAAACGGCGTCGATGCGGGACCGACCGAGAGCTGCGAAATGGTGTGCCGAATGGTTGAATAGTTTTATTTCCCAGTCAGCTTTACCGAGGCGGGGTGGTTTCTTCCTTTTCGAAAGCTCTGCTCTTCTTCGGTGAGGCTATTTCGCGTTCACCAGATGGCATAAAACGTCCGTAAGCGTACGAGCGTCTCGGCTAAGTTAGTTCATAAAAGTTTGGTTCAGTTTTTTTTGCCCTTCCGCGCCGAGACAAGGGTGCTCAATTGCCCCTGGGGCTAAATAGGTAACATTCATGCTGCAAAATGCCACTTGCCAAGTGTATTGCCTATCGTCTTATATGAAACGCCAGCCGCTCATTAGTCGCAATGGGACCGAACCGAAGATACCGTGGCACCCAAAACTTATCCGCTCTAGGCATCTGTCCGGCTTGAACACATGCACACACTCACACACACACTCGGGACCGGGTGTGACGATTGAATCGGCTTACCAGCAGCTGGCAGGAGAGCGCCAAAACGTGGGTTTAATGTTCAACCTTTCACCGTCGGTCCTTTGCTGTGCTTTTGCAGCTTAAAAAGGTACGCACGCTGTGCAATCCTATCAACAAATTTTACCAGCCAAAACCTGTCGCCTACCGGTACCGGTCGGGGTCGGTCGGTCGGACAAGTCAAAACTCACTAGCACACACACACACACACCAAATGTCGGTGTCGGTGCAGGCAATGAAAATGTCCCCACCGTCCAGCAGGAAAAGGTTCGCCTGTCAAGCAAAAGGGGGTCGAAGGGACACACCAAAATTCGTTACTGCATTAGACAGCAAGTCCATTTATCGTTCGGGCAGAAATGACACTGCTCTTCTGCTTGCTGCTGCTCATTTTTTTTTTTCTGCCCACTGCTCCATTCTCATCGTGTCTTCCTTGTATGAAGCAACCACCAATTTTTACGGCAGTGTACTCGGTGGCTGCCTTTCGACCTGTGACGCCATCCGTACCATCGAACGGCGGAGGTAAGGAGAACTCGATAAAAGCATAAATCTAAGTGAGTTACTTCGACGAACCGGAAGGGGTTAGTGGTTCAATTTTTCCTCCGAACAAACACCGGCGCTAGACAGGGGACAGTGACCGACTGGGCCGCAAGCATGGATCCACCCGACCCACACGGTGGGAAATTGCAGTGCCGGAAAGCTGGGCGTTTTTTTTTTGTGTGTGCGAATCTCCAACGGCACACAGCAACAGCGTGAGCAAACGAAAGGAAAGAAAGAAAAAAAAACAATACCCAGAAATTGTACTTGCATGATGTTCATTCTTCATCGCTACCGCCCATCCATTTTCTTCGGTTTTCCATCAAACACCATCATTGGCTGGTGGCCATTTTTTTATTTTTGCTTTGTTTGTTTTGTTTTCTTTTGTAAGAACCAAACGGAAGGCAGTGAAAAGCTGCTGGCGTAAAACAAACAGGATGACTTGTGAGGAGCCCGTACCAGCACCGGACCAGCCACTGTTCGTGTATGTGTGTGTGCTTATGCTTACGTGTTTACCGAAAGTTCGGTGCCGAATTTCTTCCTCCCGTCGGGTTCTTTGCCGTTTATGATTTTTATTCATTCCGTTCATTTCGTCCAGTTTTCGCTCGCACATGAATAAAACATGTCCCGGGGCTAGCGTTAGCCCGTGCAAGTGGCCTGCACAGTGACGTGATTCATGCACGATGGCGGTCAAAACACAACGAACCGAAGAGGGAGAGAGAGAGAGTGTGTGTGGAGGAACGGCAGATCCGCTTAGCACGGGCGCGAAACACCGCCCGGCCAATAAAAGTGATGAGAAACTGAAGAGGCAACCCGACCCGAAGAGACCGGACCAGCAGAACCCGTCAACACAGAGCGTTTTTTTTCCTTCTTCTTTTTAACCTTCTCTCCGGAAGCAATTTTATCTAGCGCCAACGGATGGGTGGTTGGTGAGGCGGACGATATGCACCGGAAGACGAGCTTTGAACTAAACCCACTCCCACGAGTGAAGGAAATGTGTATGAAAATATTTATGCAAACTTCATGCATCGTCCCGGTGGGCTCTGGTGAGCGAAGGGACTGGGAATGTGAGCGGTCTCATGTGGCACAAGAAAAAAAAAAAACACGACGGTGCTGCTGGTGAGTTGCTCGCTAGGAACTGTTTAAGGGCAGCAGTAGTTAGTAAGTTCTTTAAAAAATGACATTTTAAGTGCTATTATAAATCGTTTGTACTATCTCATTTGGCTCGGTTACCGGACTAGGCAACGGTATATTTCCACTAGCAGACTCTGAGATTCACAACAAAGGCACTTAAGGAGCTGAATTTGATTCTATACTGATACTGGTTCTGAGCTCGATCCAGCACCAGTCCTGAAACTTATGCTGAGTATATTACGATGCTGGAACTGATCTGAACCCCGTTCCGGTCTTGGAACTGTACTAAGTACATCTTGCATTTTTCCTGTGAATGGCCAGATTATCTCTGAAATTGGCCATGTACCTTCACAGGTTCTGTGGTGGTCTAGGAATCAAGGTCTTAAAAACTCAAGGACTGCTTTTCACTAAACACAGATACAAAAATTTAGAGAAAATCGAATAGTTATCCTCTAAACACAAAGAGAAATCAAGTCAAAATGACAAAAAAAATCATCCATTCACCCGTTCCGGCGCTCGTACAGTAAACTTTTCCCGGCATTTCCCAACTGTTGTACCTTCACCGAAAAATGCTCTAGTTCGTTCGGCGCTTTTCATAGCAGACACTTGCACACAAACATACCAAAAGGGCTAACGACCAAGCAAAGCAAACAATCTGCCTGATTAGGTATTTTTTCAACCCACACTTCCCCCTCCATCGATGAATCAGCTAATCAAGCGAATGGTGAACCAGTGCCGACCACCAATCTTCTGCACTCTCCAGTCGTGCTGGGCCAAGGTGGGCCAAGAACTCGGTTGTGGAAAATCAATAAAAGTAGAGGACTGAGAATTGCCTTTTTTGCTTGCCATTTTCAAGTCATATACATCATTCGAAGCTATAACGCTTGCGAGGGCACTAAAAAGACACGTAGTCGGGTTGTCGTGCTTAGGAATGGAAAGCAAAAAAAGCGTAAAAAAGTTCAATAAAAAGACTTGAATTCATTTGATTTAGTTTTAGCTTAAAGTGTCGGATGCTGGAAGCAGAATGAAATGAAATTCTTCCCAGTCGTTGTTAGAAAATCATGACACTTTCAGAATAAAAACAGTAAATAGATCGTAATGTGATAAAGTTCCTATCGCCCACATCGCTTCCAGCGTAATTTTGCACCATTTCAATCAATTTAGCTGACTATTTTTGTACACCTCAGCCAGGTGTCAGCGCACGGTACAAAACACGGTTGCAGTTTCTCCTGTGAATGACCGGCGACAGAGCGTCATCATTCTGCCACGAAACGGTTCTCGCCGTTGTCGGCCACATTCGCTCCGTAAGGTTGCCGGGAAAAATGTGCTCATCACTCTCGGGGCAGGGTGCTGCTAAGCGTGAACAAACGTGCCAATATGCTTCTCTACTCCAATCGGTTTGCGGGGACGATGCCCTCCAGCTGGAAGGGTGGGTTGGAAATTTAATTACACTCTTCGGGATGGTGTACAGCAGCAACAGCAGCAACAGCATCATCATCCAGCGACACCAAAAGTACTCGCCCATCCTTCATGCGCCACGCCACGAGTACGGAGTAACTTTTTTAATAGAAAAACTCAAACTGATTCCCATTAATATTAAACGAGACAGACTATTACTTCATTGATTTTTTATAGAAGTGACTCCGGGTGGTTCACACTGCGACTGCCACACATCGTCATCGAGCGCATCGCCGCACCGGGCTTTAGCCGCTGGCTGTCGCCCGAGCGATCGCTGAATCGTCTCGTTAAGTACGCCATTCATCTGCTTCATCTTAGGGTTGGCTGGCTCTGGAACTGGCTGCCACACGTCGTCGTAGTCCATAATGGGACATTATTGGAGGGTGCGCAAAAACGAGCGGACCAACTCGCTCGGGCTTCGTGCACCGCCCACCTACTCGATGTTTGACAACAAAATTAAAACCCCGCACAGAGGAGGAGCAGACGGAAAAACGGGGGACAAAAAACACAAGACGAACAAACATGTGTTCACGACCCACCGAAACGTCGGTACGGTAAACTTGAGCCACACTGCTTTGGTTCCCGCTTACACACACACACACACCCACACAAACTCTCTTCCCTAAGAAGGAACGGGCGGACTAAACTTTCGTCAACCGGTCTATCGTTCCTGGTGGAGTACTCCTTCTAACCACGAACCTGACGATATGCACCCCCTTTAGCAGCCACTGGTCGGTAGTGGTTTTGTTAGAAAAGTCAATCAATATATTCGATTATGTTGTCTCATGCATTATTCAAACATAACGAGGCAGGCAAAGCGGGACACTACCCCACGGTCGAACGGGCAGCCTGCACGACAACTGCTGCTGCTGCCAGCAGGACCGTCTGAGCCAGCCGCCTGGTCGCATGGTTTACAGGATTAGATACACCGTTTATTTATGATGATGCAAACTGCGAGAAAAGGCTAATGATAATCACTGCTCGGCATTTGAGTGCGGCATAAATCCAGCTGCCGATTTGCTGCTGGATATTTATGCTGAGGTGGGGCCCGTAATTGTTTCGCTTGTTTGAGGGTGATGTTTCCGATGATCCATCGTGATTTGCTTTGCGGTGGGAAACCATTTGTCTGGGCTTTGTTTCGTTAATTTTAATCGATTTTGCGTGTGTGCATTCTGTTCGACACTTTGTGAATAACCGGGGACATTTTGATTGTAAGATTAGTTTACGAGTCGCAAAGCTATCTAAGAGGCCGGTTTTGGCTTAACAATTCAGGGGAAAATGAAACATTTACTGCCTTTTCTTCAGTGTTTGAACTTGTTTCTCTTCTTCTTAATCAAAATTAAAAAAAAAATAGTATTTTTTAGCTTTTTTAAATATATCTTTTGAACGTTAAACTATTACTGCTGAACCTGATAAAACTGTTACCAGTAACAAAATTATAATTATTTACATGATGCGTAACATCACAGCACCAAATCACATACCTTCAGGCGTTTAACGGGGCATGCAAAAAGGAACTGTTTACCTTAATCAAACATTGAATGCTCCTCACTTCCCCCAATTGCCTAGAGCCAGGGGTGGAAAATTGTTTTGTTTGGTTATTTCTTCTTTGACACATAGCATAATTAATTCAATAACGTTTTTATTTGTTTTTTTTTTGTTTATCAGCTTATGCAATAAAACGTATCTTTTCCCGTGAGATATTCCGCCCCAGGGTTTCGCCCTGTGCATTTGCGTGACCAGTCAAGCGCGCTTCGATATTCACTTTTCCAACCAACCGGATATTAATAGTTTCACGTGCGTCCTGACTACATCCGCACATTTACAACCGAACAAAACCGACAACAAAAAACAATCTCCAAAAGGCCAGGGTCAGAAGTGAAACACAATGGGTTAGGCAAAAGCCATTGTAAAAACATGTCCACTCAAAGGCACAAAAAATGGAACACAAGCTTCGCTTCCACAAACTATCTGCCCGCTGGTCGCGTATTACGCCCATGAAATCTCTCATCCCCATAGCAACACACAAAACACACGTTACGTTCCACATCCGATCGGCCAACGTGAGACAATTCTCGTTTCGATGAGGTCCACCGATTGTTTGTTTTTTCTCTCTCTCTCTCTCACTCTCTTTTTCATTTTCACGTTTTGCATAACAACGCACACGCTCGGAAAAGCAGTGCGAGACGAGTAGAAAATTCATGGATAATTTATTCCTGCTGCATACAAGCAATAAATATATTTTATTTTATTTATTTTCCAACGTTTTTATGTTTTTTCATCGTGCTTTTCTGTTTGTGTGCTTTTTTCCACTTGTAATTTAGATGTCGTTGAGCTTTTGTTCGTGCCACTGTTTTGCAAGTGTGTGTATGTGTGTGTGTGCGCTGCTTGCATGCATGTCCAATCCACCCGGAAAATCGCTCCCCATCGGTCTACATCGGCGCAGAACCATTTTCACGGTACAAGGACACTGCCGCTAGATTGTCTCATCGCAAATTGGTTCAGTTACGTCAGCCGGCAAGTTACAGCGAACCGAGGAGCGGCCCAGTTTCGGGCCGACCGGAAATGAATTCTGCGGAGGGGGGGGCGGGTGGTTGCAATCCGGTCGCTGGTACGTGGCAGGGATGGAACATTTTACGACCACTTGAATTCACGCGCCACAGATGAGCTTTCGTTCGCTTGGCTTCGACCGTGTAGAGTGCGGACGATATTCGGTGAAGAGGATGTACACAGCAAAAACCTACACACACACACACACACACGCACCCTCAATAAAACAACATAATACTAGTGACTCTTTACGGACCGACAAACCGACCGGGTCTAATGAAAAACAAACCCATGCGGAAGGTTGCACACGTTTGGAAATGCACCAATGTATGCTAAATTCATTACACAAGGGTTGATAAATCGAACGTTCAGCAAGACGATGGCAACATTTTAGAAACATCACACTCAGTTAATGATAAATGCAAAGCAAACGAAGCCTTAAATGAATCAATTTCAAGCTACTTTCGTCACAAAAACAAAACAAAAATATGTTACCCCAAGAAATCGTTTGCGTGTGGCAGCAACAGTCACTACCGACCGCTCTGTACCCGTGCATAGGAAAGACAAATATACTCAAAACATTGTATAATTCACCACCAACGAGCACCACTTTTATGAGCGTTCCAGTTTGATCAAACATGTATGAATCAATTAAAACCACCCGGAGGCTTGCGTGACCCAACGGACATGTGTCCAGTGGCGTATAATCAACCGTTTTGAGCAAAAGACAGGTTTTGCTTCATTTCTTCCACGTTTTTGTCTGCCGTTGTGGGACGGCTTTGAGTGTGTGTGTGTGTGTGTGAGTGGAATGATACACTGCTCCCTTCGACCGTTGCCACGCACGTCCCTTCGCTGGTGACTTCAACCATTCTTGAGACGTTCGCGAGGGTGCGTGTGATGTTCTGGCGCGACCCAGCGCGTGCCCATGATTTGTGTGATGGTCTAATCTGCTTCGCTTAAGTGCTGAAGTGACGTGTTCCGACGCTGAGTGCAGCGTGATAGCGTGCCGGTTGCGGTACGCCCAAATAATACTGTGGCGGTGTTGTAGCTGGGGCTGTGAGAGCTAATAAATTTTCACACCCGACGTGGCACGAAATTGGTCCGTCCGAATGGTGGGCTAAGATAAATTGATTGTTTAAGCAGCGGTTTTACTACCAGGCGCCTCCATTGGCACCGGCGCATTAAATGACATATTAAATGTAGATGATTTTTTGTTGTGCCTGTTGTCATGTTGATATGCTTCAGTTAAGCTAAGCTGAGGATATTTATTTTAATGAACAATTATCATTTCTCTCGCAAAAAATGCATTTTTTTACAAGTAAAAAGCCGTTTGACAATTGTTTCATCACTTTCTAGCTTAAAGTTGCACAGTCATCTTTTGAGCCAAAAAAAAACCCCTCCCACTATCATGTGTCTTATGGGATCATAAGTCAAGTAAGTGCAAGTGTGCGACAAACCAAAACGTGACCCGAACAGGCGTCAGGCGTGCTGCAACGGTTAGCAGCCACCAGTAGACCAGACAGGCGGACAGGATTTCATGCCATAAATTCCCTAGCCCTGCAACCGGAATGACATTCGCCAGATGCTCTGCGGCTCTCAGCCAGTGTCTCTGCCAGAGGACACAACTAATTGATTTCATTATTCATGACATCGAACATTGTACTGCGCACTGTTCACTGCACTGTTCTTCTTCGATTACGTCTAGTGTGTTCGTGTGCATCTGGGACGTCTCTTCTGGGGGTTTTGGCTGCCGCTGCAATGGCATTTTTAACCCACAGAGAGATGTTTGCATTATCGCGCAAGGATTGCACTGTTGGCATATAATTCCCACCCATTTCAGTTCCAACCCCGCTCAACAAACCTTATTTCCTGGTTTTGCTCTTTCACGCTAGCATTGCAATGCTGCATTACAAAAACGTGTAAGGAGCAGGAGCTTTCAATGAAGCAAAGCTTTATCGATGTATAATAACCAACAAAGCGACAATTTTTAATAGAATTTAAAAAAAAGTACTTTCAACAACATGCAAGTAATTCCACATCACGCCAACAGTGCATCGTACCATACTCGGACAGCAGGGGGCCTTGGTATTGGTGCAATAAATAGCATCGTGCTTAAAACCAAAATGGAACCCATCTGCCGTTCGCCACAGCACTTGCACAATACTATTCGATGCAGCTTTCATACAATGACGTCGGTTGCACTGTCGGACCCCATGGTTAAACATTCCATTCGATGGACAGCAAACCACAAACCGCACTGACAAGCCAATCGGAAAATGAAAAGATGGCCAGATAGTCTCACGGCTAGCTGATACGGATGGACGTTTTGCCAAATGTCTGCAGCCTGCCCCCCTTGCTGACCCTCTGCTGACCCTTGGTGCTACTAAAATGATAAAGTTCAACAATGTTACCGCCTGTTGCTTAGCAAACAAGCCCGACCTGTCAAAACCGGAGCCTCCGGGTAGAGGCAACGCTTCCGAATGCAATGGTTTCGGTGCCTATGCCAAGAAGCTAACCAACGGTTTGATAGATGAGTTTCGTAAAGCATCGTGTTCGATCAACAAAGAGAGAGAGAAAGGCAACACAACACAATATGACTGCTTCAAGGGTAGATAGAGCAATACCACTCTAAGAGCGAGAAATGATCCTCCTAAGATGTATTGAGAACTGTAAGAAAATCTGCTAATACAGTAGCCTAGATAACCATAGTTGTACGAGCTTCAAATTGAAAATCATTTTTAATATCAGTTCCATAACTTTACATACCTTACTACCCACAATAACAAATTGCCTTTCCGCTCACTGACCGCTGCATCCTTCTCCCTCTTTACAGATGTTGCTGCAGGTGTCTTGGGTACGTCACCGGGACATCCATCTGCTGACGGTCGGCCGCTACACGTACACTTCCGATCAGCGGTTCCGGGCGATACACCATCCGCACACGGAAGACTGGAGCCTGCAGATCAAGTACCCGCAGCATCGCGACTCCGGCATCTACGAGTGTCAGATATCGACGACACCTCACATGAGCCATTTTGTGCACCTGAACGTAATCGGTAAGCATCGGTCGCCTACCGCCCAACCGAGTAGTTGGGTAAAACTTGCTCTCCCCTCCACCCGATCGCCGGAAATCGCACGCGTTGCGGATGATGCATGCCACAAATTTCAACACAAATTCCAACTCGTGACGTCGTCGGCAAAATCGTCTGCAAGGGTGGTGCAGGTGCATCTGCTACGCAAGCTCAACCATGGCAATCCCCGAACGGAACCGCCACTGGACGCTCCTGGAGCGCTGGGGCGGTTGGCTGAGCAATTTCTAAATTAATTTTAATTCCCAAACGCTTTGACCGCATCGTAAAATCGTACCAACGAAACCTTTGGCACGCTTCAGCTGGCAGGCAAAATTCACTGCCGACACGTTTACTGGGAACAAGATTGCACGCGAAGGCATGCGAACCGGCCAAGGGAAGGGCATTGGGATGCCAGCAGCTTTGCAAAATGTAGCACCACATGGCACTCGGGGAATTCAGCTGTGAGAGAGGGAGGGGGCCTTTGCCTGCAGGGGTTACTCGTAGCACAACCGAGGCAAGATTTGTAGCTCCTGGTACATGAAAATGACGTTCCGACAATGTACGCTTCACAAGTGGAGCCACTGTTTCTCTCTCATTTTCCGTTGGTTTGATGGTAGAAAATAATTTAAGCTTTTGCTGATGAGCTTTTAAAGCACAGTTGGTACGGGTGTGTATAATAATATAATTTTAGCTGAAGTACACATTTGCTGAAAGTTGATATTGTAAAACAGCTTCAAGCAAACCCTTTGTAATAACAGAACTACTGCAAGAACAACGAACAACATAAGTATTTGCTCAGTTATATTGAAGCGCCATTCGAAATAGAACCTTTGAACCCTGGACTACCGAATTCTACCTTGCATAAAAAGCATTAAAAATGCAAGCAACGCACATGCAACCATTTTGTAATCCAATCCCCCTTATTAAACCCTTCTATTACCGTCTCTATGCGACAACGCAAGTCAGCAACTTTGGTCGGGCTCCATTTGTTTGTACAGCCAATCCGATACGTATATGCAGTGCTTGTGCTTTTTTGGCTATTTCAGCCGCCTAGTAACGAGTTGCTAAATGCAACGCATGGAAATGGATTAAATGAACGGAAAAACGGTCCAATAATTTAGTACGTCTCTCCCGATGCGGACACCACTTGAGCAGGAAGAGCTGGTGCTGCATTGCTGTATTCAAGCGAGCGAAGCTTTCCCTCTGCATCTTTTGCAACAGTTCAAGCTTCGTCCGACAACGTCATAGACTCGCTCTTTACCGACTGTAAACAGTGCCATTACATAATCATTCCGTTTCATTTGGAAAGAGTCGTCCCCATGTTTCGCCTGATTACAAACACTGAACCATTGCAATCGATCCGTTAGGTGAAATCGAATGGTTGGCGGAACACTTCTACGGTTACCGCTGCTAGTGCAATCCGCACGACGAAACCAGAACGCAGTAATTCGGTGCAACGATTTAATTCGAACCATGTCGAACGAGCTTTTGTCTCTCGCTCGAATCGGGTTGCTCGTACTTTGGCAAACGGTTGTACGAAAGTAAACAATTTCAACCTCTCTTATTCATTACGGAGATGCAATCGCTCGTACGGTAAACGGTTACTGTTTGGCAAACTTAATTGTTCGTGTCTTAAAACATCGAACTTTTCCTATTACTATGACATTAAATGCTTCCGACCTTTTTTGAAGATAAATAAAGGAAATCAGGGGTGCAAATGCTATCTTTTAAGGCTATTTTTTTTTAAATAAATACAATCATGAAACAATTCGAAAAAAATCCACAAATATTCTACTGGAAAGGTTGAATTATCCTGCACCATATCGCTTTATATCGCCGTTGCTAATCTCGACTGCAATCGGTTTCACCGTCAATTTTTATTTTACAACGTTCTTTACGGTCTTTGTAGCAATGTATTGAATTTGCATCATCTATTGGTTTTATTTGTGAGTAAATTTAGTTACGCTTTTCATCACCCCGTATCGGTGGCTGTGATCACTGAATTCTACTCAGACATCGCTGCCGAACTGCGGATCACTATGACGATAAATTTCATTCGGTTTTTGCCCACGCTGACCCATCGCCCAACATCAATGGCTTCGTCGCACTTGATGGATGAAACATTACACTCCACTTACCACCGCTTAAAGGATTATCTACGCCTAAACCTAAGCGCTGCAAACGCGCCAATGCACGTGCAATGCAATTGCTGTGAATGGTCGTGTATTTACCGTGGTATATGATGGTGATGGTACTTCGCATCACTTGTCCATGTGCAATTCTATCCCTCGGAAGTGGATTTGCTCGACTTATGCGATTTGCAGTCGATAAAAACCCATTGGGAAGCGGCATGTGCCGCCAACACAACTGAAGCCTTTAAAAATCTAAACTATTTTTAACTCAGTAGCAACGCATACCTTCACTCGTCCAGCACGGGCCAGCAAAAAGGCTTTTCAAACTGAACCCCTAAAGCCGAACGTTTACAGTCCTATGGTAAAGGTGGTTTTCTCTAGTTCGTTTGTAAATCTCGAAAGGCAACGATTCCATGCAACATTAACGCATAAAACGAGAAACATAATTAATTATACAAAACAGAGAACACACACACACACACGGAGAAACTGTGTACGGCTGTGAGTGAGGCGTTGGTTGTCCGGTCACAAGCAAATACCATGCTTAAAACGAAACTAATTGCACTACCAAACCACGAAGTTAATTGTGCCACCTTGACCACGACCGTCCATCTCGGTAATACTCTCTCACTAGCCGGGGCCTTGGTGGTGCTGTGTGTTACACAATTGCCTCACAAACGACCGGACAGCGTCGAGCGGGAGACGTTCCGTAATTCTGCTCACGCGAATACGAGTACGGTGATGGGGGTGGGACGTTTCTGATGACGCAAGGCTGGTTTCTGATGACGGTAAATCACTGCAAAACCTCGAAAGCAATTTTCCGTATCAAATCCCACTCGGCCACTGTCAGCCGCGCCCGGCCGAGCCGAGTGTGGCATGATGAAGCCGACCGTGATGAGACACGGCACACACCAGCCACCGTACCGAATGCCGTTTTTCTTCTCCCAATGGTGTGGCTACATTTCCCCCCCCCCCACCACTGATAAATGCTCTATCTCATTTGCATTCGAAAGGAATAAACCAAACCGCACGACTTAATCGACAAACTCATAAAACTCGGTGTGGAGCAATTAAAACCATCGATAAATATTAGAGCTGGGTACGGTTTCGTTCGCTTCGGCTCGGCTTTGTCCGGAACCGAAACCGTCCGGTGAGCGCCGGCAAGGCTGGGGAAGCTTCCGCTTTGAGAAAGGTCGAAAGTTTCTCCGTTCGGCCGGAAGTTACATTCCGAGTGTAAATCGCTTTTTGCTCCGAGCTCGAGCGACCATGCCAGCGGGCGGCGTTGCAGTAACCGTACCCTTGCACGCCGGTGTATCCGAAAATAGCACACATCGTTGCCGTTTGCTGATAATAGGGAAAACCGCTCGCTCGATCCTTGGGCGCCGGGGAAAAGTTTCAAGGTTTGCGCCGGCACTGTGCCAGTTACGGTGTAACGCACTAGGTGTACCGCTTGGCGAAAATGGGAAACACTTCCGCCGGGACGAGAATAAACTTACGATAGCCAAACCTTCGCCCCCAGTGTGTTTCGGTAAGCGTGTTTGGCTTATCTCCCGTACCTGGGCGCGCCGGTGCCGGACGGAAATGTTTCGGCAAAAGGGGTGGGGCCGTAAACCGTACAGCGCGGAGATTTAGCAAAAAGTTTACGTGCGCTGTTCCTTTACGAAATTGATCCAATTCGGCAAAAACATTCAACATCAACAGCAAATAAAGGGCATTAATTCCTCTCATATAATAATCGATTTTGAGCAATTTTCCCTACACACTTTAAAAGAAGTGGAATCTCCGTTTTGCGATCCATCTGCATCGATAATCTCGGCCAAGATGTGCTTTCCAAGACGTTCGCCAGCGGGAAAAAAGAAAAAAGAAGAAAAAAACTAATTGATGAATTATCATAAATACCGTTAATGGCCACATTCCACACATCCATTCCGAACTCGCATGCGAAACATCTTGGGCTTAATGTACGCGGGATTAAAAGGACATCCATTTTCTCCCCCGTGACAGGATGATTCCACGCTAAGCTTCCCTCTGCTTTCTCTACCTTACGGCTTCCCCTGTTTGGTTTCCCCTCCACCGGGCAGAACCGGTAACGCAACGAGCTGGAAAGCAGCGGCAGAATTAACGCCAAATATCTCAACCATCTTCGTATCGATCGTGCAGAGCGCACTGAGCATACTCGCCCACTTTTGGCATGCTTGGAACGAGCCTGAGCCACCTGGCCACCCCGAACCGCCACGGGCCACACTGGAGGGACGAGTCGTCTATCGGCATCAAACGCCCGTCCCGTTTTCAATCATTTCCCGGCCGCGATGGTTTCAAAAGTGCCCTGGTGGGGCGCCTCCCTCATGCCTCCCACCGCGCAGCGGCAGGGGACAGGAAATAAAATCAAGTGAAAATATTTGATTTATTACTCTCCGTGTTAGTAATAAGCCGGCAGTGCCATAACGGGGAGGGGGGGGGGGCGGGCTCAGCCGGGCCTCTCTCGTTCATTCCATTCCTGTAGAAAGGAATAGACTAAAGAAGGGAACTTTCCGAACGCAAATAAATGCCCATCGAGTCTGCAAACAAAAGGACCGGCAGACGCATCCGGCCCCGAAGGTTATTTCACGGCTTACCCGTTCGAATAAATTCCTAGCATTTTTTCTCTCTTTCTCTCTTAAGATATAAATTCATCCCCTTTCACCACCAGCCCCCCCCCACGGGGGCGGCAAGGGTTGGCTGTCACGCGTTTGCACGTGGAATGCTTTAGCATCCATCCGTCGCAGAGCGTGTCCTCGTTTGGGTGGTTGAAAAATCTTCCTCCCCATTCAACCGTTGCTTTGGGGTGGAAATGTAATACTGTCCCAGGACTGAAATCCCATGCACGGGTCACTTTCTTCAACGGGAAAACAAAACAAACACACACACACACAAACACGATCGGACACTACGGTGTTCACCTTTGTGTGATATTATGTGCCTCCCCTTTCTGGTTGTTCTCACCTCCACCTCCCGGTAGCGGGTTCGGTTTCGTATCACCCAAGAGTTGCAGTTGTTTTGGTTTTGGTTTTTTTAGCCTGTGAAAAACGGTACCGAAACAGAGGAAAGAACATATCCATTTTTTTGTCGAGATTTTTGTTTTCTTATATATCTCACCCACAAAAAAAAGCAAAAAATACACAAAAAAACACAAGGACAAAGACACGAAGGGAAAGGGACAGGGCATAAATCTTTTCCGAAATGAAATAGCGCACAAAATACAGCGAAACTGAAAATAGAAAGCAGAACCTTCCGCCCACCACGGACACCTGCGAGCCGGGCCGGATTCGTTCCGTTGAATTGGCGTCTCTTTAGAACCGATTGCACGAGCGAACGGGTGAGGGTTATAAAAAAGGGACTTAGTGGTAAAAAGAAACCCCACAACCCCCTTGACACCATGACACTGGCGCGCTGTATTCTGTTACTTTCCTTCGACTTTTCCAGCGACTTTCTCGGCTGGGGCTTCTCGGTTTACCTGATTCGTCGAATGCTGGTTGTCCTTGATTAACGTCTTGTCGATGTATACACATCAGAATGCTGGAAATAGAAGTTAAAAATTAAAGATTACGGAGCAGTATTCTTATAAACGTTTGCGACGTGTAAAGTGCACTTTTAAATGCATTTCAAAGCACATTACCGCAAATACTCGTACTTCTCGTTAAGGTTTAAATACCATTTGTCTGGCTATGGTTGTTTTGATGCACCATTGCGAATAGTAGCATCATTGAAATCATATCAAAATGAACCTTTCTATTGTAGGGTTTTTTTTCCATAGCGTTCCGCGAACGCACCTACAATGGGTTTCTTTATCGACTAACTCTTGTCTCTGTTTCTCAAACTTCTCAAACGTCTTTCATTCACAGAACCTTCGACCGAGATCATAGGCGCCCCGGATCTATACATTGAGAGTGGTTCGACGATAAATTTAACCTGCGTTGTCAAGGATTCTCCCGAGCCGCCAGCTTACATTTTCTGGAATCATAACAATGCGGTAAGTACCCAGAAAGGGCCTGAATTGATCGACATTTGAGCAGCGTGAGCTCGCCAGCTAAGCTTGTTTGCATAATTGAAGCAATCTACACCAACAAAGAACTGGCTCTAATGCTGGCTTTGTTTGCCTTAAAGCATTCATAATTTGACCTGTGAACTGTAATGTCAGCTAATTACTTAAGAACATATCTCAACATTTTTGCCCCACCGGCTGCCTGGCTCGAACGAATCAAAAGCGTTACATAAAGCGTTACGGAACAATGCAATAGATATACAATTGCCATTCAATCGGATTCGTTGGAAAATCTGGGTTCCCTGTAAAATGAGCAGGTATACTTCTCATTACTTGCATCACTACTAACACTATCAAGCATTACATCAAGTATTGCATGGCCTGGTTGTGCCAAGCTTGCACGATCGATGAGTTCATAAAAGCCGGCTGATCGCACCCCGGTAAACCGATGGATCGAATGGGACATCAATTGATTTTTCTTGTCCCACATAATGGGAGTAATTGATTGCTCTCCGTCACTTCTTCCGTTGCATCGTTCCGTTAAATCTATTACAGAGCACTAAACCCCACACGAACGTTCGCCAACAGAATGAGTGAGCGGACGATTTTACATTTCTTTTTTTTTTTTGGCTAGACCCTGTCCCACGGCTTCAAAAAATCGGGGAAATATCCCCGCTACGTGGCTCATGGGCTGGATAAAATCACCTCCCCATTTCCGTAATAAGCATTATGGCATTACCTGAAGTGGTGCAGGGCACACAAAATTTCCATTTTTGGATTTTTTGCTTCCAGCCCCATCTCACCCCCATTGCCATCTCACCCCAAAAAAAGCTCATCCCTTTGGCAGCACCACACACACACACACATAAACTGCGGGACCGGCTCTGTTACGCCACCTTCGGCCCATCGGCTGTGACTGTTTTAGCAGCATCACGTCGGCAGCAGGACTACGATCAGCGTCATCGAAAAAAAAAGAAAACAAGTGAGCTTCGCTGGCAAACTGTGCGACGAACGGACGAACGGGTCTGGTTTCACCTTGGTTTGCTAATTTATATTCCACCCGGGAACTTCACTCTCCCGTAAAATCCATTACCATATTCATGGATGCAGCGGTGCGCTAAGCTGCAGTGCGCACGGTGTCACGATGCACTCCCTGCACTGGCTTTCTTCACCCTTCCCCCCCCCCCCCCGCTCTTTGCTGGCCCCGTTGCTTGTCCATCCTGCCTGCCGTCCGTTTGCGTACGATTTCGATGCTTTCGGCCATGTGCGGCTCTGCATGCACTGGGACATGTTCGGCTGTTGTGAACGAACTGCAACATAAATGGCAGTGCAAATGGGGTTCTACAGCGCACACCATTTGCCTACGTTTCGTGAGCCCCCCCCCCCCTAGTTCGACTGCGACCGGGACAGGTAGATTAAGCATGACATTGGCGCATCAGGCATCGGTGGTGGCAGCGCTCGCGCGATATGCCATTCCAATCGGGCCGAAAATCGAACCCGAAATGACTGCAACAATAGCCTTCGCGGGGAGAGTGGACATGCACGCGTTCTGGCTGAGCGCACTGCTGCTCTGTTGGGCGCGGGAAAGGATGAGCTAAAACTAAATGAATTAATAGGATATCGGGCACAGCAGGGCGTATTACGGCGGGGCGCAATCGATGCCGTCTGGTTCGCCAGGTGGAAAATTGAAGTGAACGGGTTTTGGACCAACTCGTTGACAGCATGTTGGCACCGGAAATGCACTGACAACTTCACTCGCGCCGCTGCATTCGATAATCGGACACAGACACACACACACACACACATCGCCTTATGCCTTGGTGGAGGTTTTGTGGTATGTGTCTTTTTTCTCTTTAAACTGGGTACAAATTGACTGGGTAAAGACATGTGAATTTAACTGACGCTATGGGTGTAATGCACTACGACTTCAATGATTTCAATTAAACCTGCTATGATCTGTTCAGGGTATTGCTATTTTAATACATGTGTGTAAAAAATGCTCAATTGTCTGGGCCTTTTCGGACGATCTTTATAGATCAGTAAGCAAAAAACGATTTGTTTCAGTATGCGTTAATCTCAAGGATAAGGCGCGTTTCGATCGTCATATTTACAAGAAATCATTTGAAAAATTACGTTGCAATAAATTGGATACACATAAAACTTGTACGAAAGTTTTTTCCAAAGCAACTTCTTTGCCCAAAACTCTCCTTATAAATAGGGTTAACAACTCATACGGTCCCGGTAATAGGAGTGGTACGATTCGCGCAACTGTTCACTTCGTTACATAAACTCGTTTTAGTATTACCACTAAACAAAAGCTGTGAAGGGTGTATGTTTTTCTTCTCTCTCTCTCTCTCTCTCTCTCTCTCTCTCTCTCTCTATTTTATTAAATCTGATATTGATGTTGCTGATAAACGCCGGAAACCGGAAGCCGGATGCCGGATGTTAGCCTTTCCGTCGATTCCCCCGCCCTGCCTGTTTGTGCAAAACCTGTTGAGGTGAGCGCACATTGGTCCCAGTAACTCGCAACGCAACAAACTCCCAACACACACACACACACACACACACACACACACACTCCAACGCTTACCTGAGAGCGAGAAATAAAATCAAGCAAATAATTTCTTCCTTCGGGAGGGTAGCCTTCCCAGTACCTGGAATCGGTCCCACCCGACCCACCACTGGCCGCTGCGCGGGCAAAAACGCTGAAAAGCTGATGCCTGCTGGAACGAAATAATGCTCCCGTGCCCGCAAAACGGTTGCAAACTGGATTTGCACAGAGCGAGGGGAGTAAAAACAGAAGCACCGGCGGCGCGATCAATCGAGCAAAAGAGAGCAACACATACATGTACTCCACACACACACACACAAACATGTAGGAAAAAATGGTAGTGAAAGTGGGTGGAGAGAAAAAGTTTCTGGGCCCCCTGTAAAATCCCCGAAGAGCTTTTCGTTTTTCATTTTGTTTGCTTGCCCCGGTTTTGCGCGTGTGTGTGTTTGTAAGGTCTCCGCATGCCGCAAACCTACCCGCACGCCAGCCTGCCGATAAAGTGTAAGCAGCTGCGCAACTCGCAAATATTTACTCATCAATAATTCATGAAACAAAATTACGCCGTCGTCGATCGTTGACCAAGGGCGGGACGAGCACGCGCTGAGTTTGCTCGGTTGCTCAGTTGCTTTATTTATTTGCCCGTGTGTGTGTGTGTGCCCCCATGGGTTACTACGCCCTTGGCGCTTCACACGAGCGGTTTTTATGGGACGAATTAAAAAAAAAGCGGGTTAAATCAAACATAAATCAAAAAAAGGAACAAAAAACATTAACTATGTACTACCGATCAATGCGAACGTGCACGATAGCTGGCAGCCTTACCGCATTTGCAGGCCGTTGGCGTTTGATTATCCATCCTACGACGGGAATCGCAAAAATGAAGCAATTCGCCCACGATTCCACTCTCTTTTCCGGTGCTCTCGTTGGGGCGCACCACTGAGATGAACGCGCTTGGGTGCGAACATTACCTGCTCACCGATAATGATGATTATGATAACCACCGAGCGGGCATACGCATTGACAGCATCAGGTGGATAGAGCAGCAACAGTACCACAGGAAACCATATTCGTTGACGACATGGCATGGTAGCAAACGAACGCTCGTCCATCACCCCATCCATGGGAGTGGTGGGAATGGCAGCACAGAAAAACTGTGACCATGATCAACAGCACGCTGTTTGGCGTCGCCGACGCCGCCGCCACCGTCATCATCATTAGCGGTTAGCGTGGCGTGTGCACCTGACAGCTCAATCAACAAGTTGGCCCCGAAAACCTACGACCACAGTTTTTGCATGACGGGATCCACCCCGAAACTACCGCACGCCATTTTGTTCGGGCTCTGGGAACAGCTGGAGACAAAATCTCGGAATAGCCGAGTCGAGAATAGCGGCTGCCTGAGTAGGGGACAAATAAAAAAATGGCGATTATGAACGCGAAGCAAACCAAACATGCCACCCTGTGTAAAGCTGTTGTAAATTTAAAGAGCAGCAGCATCATGTTTGCTGCTTTATTTTATGCATTAAAACAAGGGAATAAAGTTATCAACAATAGGGGAACACTTGTAGCAAGTTTAGTACACGCGTTATTGGTAATTTCCAACACATGCTAGATCGATTGCTATTAATTGCTATTTCAGGGTTTCCCAGGATTTATTGCGTTCCCATGATTTTTTGATCGTATCCCATAGATTTTTGGTTCGTTCCCATAATTTATTGGTATTTTCCAATTGGATATCAATACAATTGGACCAAAAATCCTGGGAAACGGCCAACAAATCGTGGGAAACCCTGTAAAGAATGAAGAAAGCCTTTTGGTCAGTCTATCACAGCAAGCGTTGCAGCCAACCAACGCACCAAACTCCCTGTAATGTGTTTCCCATTGCCTACTCGCAAACGTCTTCTTGCGCCACCTGATTTACCACGTTCTTTTCCTCTTCCCTTTTGCAGATTATCAGCTACGATTCGCCGCGCGGTGGCGTCTCGGTCATAACCGAAAAAGGTGACACGACAACCTCGTTCCTGCTCATCCAGAACGCACGGCCATCGGATTCCGGACAGTACACGTGCAATCCGTCCAACGCCAAAAGCAAAAGTGTCACCGTGCACGTCCTAAACGGTATGTCTGCCAATTTATGCCTCCCGTGACCATAAATCCCCGACCACTCCCCTGACCGACCGTTTTACTTGGGCTCCTCAGGAGCTCACACACACGCACACACACACACACACTGGCCACACAGACTCAGGCTCATTTTATTTCATACGTCTTTCCGTTCGACCCGTTTCCGTTTTGAGCGCGTTTCGTATTTCGTCTTCGAGACATTCCAAAGCCCGTCCGTCCGTCCGTTCAACCGGCGTCCGGTCGAAAGGGGGAGGGGCCGATGGGGCGGTCTCAAAGGTCTCGTTTATATTGCTGTATATTTTGAATCTTGATTGATCGTTTCAATAATGGACTTTTATTAGATTGCGAACGGGCGAGGGAAGCACCGGGCAGAAGCGCTACGAAAGCGCTAGTGTTACAAATGCTGGCTGATGAATGTTTCCCCAGACGGGGAGAATCATGTGCACCTTTTCCGCCTGCCCAGCTCGCTTTCCTTCCCCTTTTACTGTTCGCCTGCAGAGCGTTTGCGAATGACTTCTTCCCCAACCGAGTCACACAGAGACACGTTTCCGACTCCGCGTACGGCGTGGTATCGTGGCGGAGTTGCATACCATCCTCGGGACGTTTTGTTTAGAAAACTCTTCACTGTCGAGGGGTTTGGTGAAGGCGCTCGGCTCGCAAGGCAAACCGTTGCCCCGGGAAGAAAGCAATGAGCCCGCAACGGTACTAGGTATGAGAAGGGTTTGTCTTCGATCGACCCATTGGGCTTTCCCCTGTCCGGAGAATGTCAATAAATCTCCATCCTTTGCCGCTGTTCCGCACCGGCAACACATCCGTTCCTTCGGCAGCATTGTAAAGCGGACGGATGATACGAACGAGCACTGGACGCGCACTGCTGGTGCTGGCTTATGCTTTGGCAACCTTGTTCTAGCAACACCACTAGAAGGAACCGGGCAGACGGCTAGCAAATCGACCAGAATGTTTCCACTCAACAAAACACACCAGTGCAGTGTGTGAGGCAATGGTGGCATTTAACTCCGATTTCATCGCTGCCATTAAAACGGAAGCAACACACTTTTCTCGCAACAATATTGCTGTCAATCTCGGCACGATCTTTGCTCAGCAAAACTGTGCAAGACCCGACAGAGCCCGGCTGGGCGAGCTTTATCGCAAAAGGACAAAACCCTCCGGACAAGACATTCCTTCCGGCACGACACGGGACTGACTAGAGGATCAAACGCAAACGCTTCCCTTACCACTAACACTCACTAACTAACCTAGGGTCAATGTGAAATTTGTTAATATCCCATTTCATCCCATTTTCATTCGCAAACACACACACACTTTACCACACAGAACGCACGGAAGTTCCAAAGTTGCTCATGCAACAGACAGATTTGCTTGATTTATGTTAACTGGCCGCAGGAGCAACACGGTACGGTTCGGACCGCTCGCTGCTCCACTCCCGACCGACCGACCGGGCTGCCACGGTCTGTTTTCACCACCGATGGATGATTTGCAAAAAGTTTACCGATCAAATGAACGAACCGTGGCAGAAAGGGAAATGATTATGGAAAGTTAATTTCTGATTCGTTTCCAACTTTGCCAATAATCTGCTTTGTTTAATGGTCTGCAGGGATGGAATATTCCGTACAGCAGGCGCGCTAGACCATTGCCCTAGCCCTCCAGGACTGGAACGATTCTGCGCGTCCTAACGATCGTGGATGAGGGAGTTGGCGGGGACTTCTCTCTTTCGGTACAAATTGGTTTTCACTCCGGCGCTGATAGGGTGCGCACTGTTAAATGGGATAGAGATGGGGCTAAAAGAATTCAATTTCCTAAACAAATAAAATGGCCAACCACTGCTGGACGTACATACTTAATAGTTTCTTAATTGCGCTCGTTTTGCCTGTATTGGTCGTGGCAGTGCAGTTCTCTTTTTAATTCAATTGAAATAATGATGGTGTTTGCCCTTGTTTTGCTTTGCTCATGATTGCAAATTTCGAGCTAATGATCTTGTGTTTTTTTTTAAATAATCGATGTAACAGGACTTTATTCAATGTTGACGCACTATTTGTTTAAGTATTGTTTTCTTAGTTTAACACTGAGGACTTTTTTCAATTAATGTATTACTGTCCTATTTCTCCAAGAATGCATCTTCATGAACTAGAAACTACTTCTGTGCATTTATTTCAATTAGAAACAAAACGCGTCACATTCATAAATAAAGCAATGGTTGTTTACAGTTTAACATATGCTTTTGCAATATTATTCAAATTAAAGCTATTTGTTTAGGATTTAAATGCGCCAAATGTAGGCAATTTGTTGTATACGCGAAGTAAGCCGTAAAACCAAGAGCAGCGCCATCTCGAGGCAATAACACAACTATTCCACACTTCACAGTAGCGCCATCTACATACAGTGAACCCTCTCTTATTTGACACCTCTCCAATTTGAAAAACCTCTCTTATTTGAACATTTTGCACAGTCCCTTGATTTCCAGTACATTTTTGTTCCTCTAACTTGGAAAACCTCTGAAATCTTTGTCCCTCTTATTTGAGTATGGTGTTGCCATGGTTATTGAAAGATGTATGCTCAAATTAGCGATTCTGTTCGCAGTTTCCTATAGCAACAGTTAAGGCTGCATACGAAATGTTCTGTCTCTTTCTTGTCTTGTATGGACCTTTCATTCACTTTCAACCTCTGTAATTTGAAAACCCCTCTTATTCGACAGTCCCATCGCCTCTCAAATAAGAGAGGGTTCACTGTAGTTAATTATGCAAACTATGGGGTCAAAGGGTGGTGTATTGGCTAATCATAAGGAAACATTTGTATGTTCACGGAAAGAGGGGAAATTAAGCCAGCGTACAAACCCCAAAAGTAAACATCGCTAACGGAACACAGCACTTTGTAATAACTACCCCAAGAAATACATGCAGAATTCAGTTAACAGCACAGATTGTGGAGTCAGAATTTATTGTTCTACATCTTTAAATCACCCAGCTGGCAAATCTTGTACAGAGTCCTTGGCGGGTAGCTCTTACTTGACACTTGTCTGCGCTCTCAGGTGTATTTGGTATCGTGCTGATTTTTGCTCCCTTTGAAACTCGAATCGCGAGTTTAAGGTTATCTAGTGTAGGGCGCAATCCTACACACTATTCTTCAATCATTCTTCATTTTCGGGCTTGTTTTTCTGCAAGAATGAATAGAAGTGATAACAGAGCTTATTTTTGTATGCAAAGTCCATTCTGTTTTTTATTCATTGTTTAAATCCTTTACAAACATGTCAACCGACATTCTCCTGTGACCGCCGGTATGCATTACAACCACTGGAACTAGACGGACAACGTTCACCCATCACCTTCATCTCCATCATGACACCACAACCGCACCGCATCCCACCTTTACCCGATTTCCCGATGCCTAAACTTGCTATAAAACTAAATGCTGTCCAACTGGTTAAGAACAGTTTGAGGGAAAAATTTGACAGGTGTTTCCCATTCCGTTTCCAGGGGAGTACCCAGCAGCAATGCAGCGCGCGGGACAACCGCATCATCGCGCGCCGCTCAACCATCCGCTCTTGGTGCTGGTCTCGGCGCTTGTCTCGTCCTTGCTCTGCTCCATCGGTATGCTGCGGCTGCCGAGCCGATCCGGTGGTGGCCGACGGACCAGCGCCCACTCGCCGCCGCCGCCACCGTCAAGCACGTCTTTCGTCCCGTCGTAGTCTGGTTGCGGCGAACCGTACGTACGCGCATCGCAGGCCCATCCGCCGCGGCTCGCCTAAGGCTTTCCGCCCATCGCTATCTCCCCATCGTACCGCACCGAACGTGCCCTCCCTCGACGCGGCTGTCGTCACGGTCAGCCGGCCGGGCGTCCCCCGACGGTGGCTGTCCCGCACGCCCCAGTCACAGCGATCCTGCCCGGCTGGAACCATCGCTATCGCGGGCATCGCGCTGGCACCATCACAATCACCGATGGCGAACCGACGACCGATCGGGCGCGTGTATCAGCTTCAGCCAACAGTCGACTGCTCATCGGCAGCGATTAAGCTGGAGGTCGGAGGCACAGCTCTGCCTTGTTCGATGAGACAGAGCTCCTTTTTGTACCCCTGCACACTATCCCAGTCTCTATCTCACTCTCACTCACTCACTCAGCCACAGGCGGAAGAAATCGTGCTACCTTTGTCGTTGAAGGTACGGTGTCCTTCCGACCAGAATACTCTCTTACTTTCCGTGCGTCCTTGAGAAGGATTCTTTCCACTACGATCATGTAGATTCGTGGCGCGAACTAGGGCACTCAATGGTTTACTAGGCATTCAATCCGAGATCATACACGCACACCCTTGAAGTGGACTGGGCGTAAAGCGACAAACGCAACTATATGAAAACAGAGGAAACACATAAACTGACACTACTCGCCCGCGTGTGAGTAGTGTTTTCTGGCTGGTTTAGCTGTACATTTACCCCTAGCGAAAGAAGCGGGAATCGGGAAAGCTGAAATACAAAAAAAACATACTTGCACGTTCAACCATCTACGGTAGATACGAATGAAAATATTTGCATCATGTAATCATACTGCTAGTTGTGAGATGAGGAAGAACAAAAATACGGTTAAAACACAGACACACAAAACACAAAGAAAAACACACATCCACACAGCGAAAAGACAGAATGCTGACGGTAACTGCGTGACCTAACGATCGCTCGACATGCTTATGAACGTTCGCAAGTGATGGGCGAGTGGTGGCAAATGCAAGAGAACGTAAGAGAGCGAGAACGAGAGAGAGAGAGAGAGAGAGAGATAGAGAGAGAGAGAAAAAGTTTATAAGAAACGAGGGCAACATACATTAACAAGTGTAAGTTAAGCAAAAGTCTGTTAAACTGATTTATCTTTAGGTATCTCTTGCATAGTATAAAGTAAGCCCCGAACACTCGACCCCTTGTCTGTCGGGGAGGTAGTGTCCGGTGTACGGGGGACGGGGGGGAGCATTAGGATAATTGCAAACTGTCAGCTGTCGCAGATACTGCGAAGCTGCTGTTATGAAGTACATTTTAATTACTAAGGACGAGATGGCCAAGCAAACCTGAGCCGAGGAATGGCTCTAACAAGAGGGGGAGGGCGCATCAAAGGGAAACACGGGGGGTAGTAAGAAAATCGGGATAGAAAAATGTGCAGTGAGAGACAGATCGAGTTTAGATAACATAAAGTAACTTAAAGACAACAGAAAACAGAGAAGAAAAAAAACAAACTCCCGTTTGCTAGTTACAAACACAGCTAGAACTACACGATGTAAGCAGCTCTGCAATTGCAACAGAAAAGTCCTCCAAATTCACTCGCCCCGCCCCGAAATTCAGACAAACCGGAACACACACACACACACACACATACACAAACATTAAAAAAACTCAATATATAAACTCTATAGAAGGAAAACTCGGAAGTATTGCGAAGAGATCGAATCGATGCGCAAGTGTTGTGTAGCTAAATCATGTGGTCAAACCATAGTAAAAAAATGTGTAAAATGGTTGCCAGAAACCAGCGGCCATTAGAAGACATTTCATTGCTTTTGTTATGTGTTGAACACACAGCACACAAATCATACGGACACTGATCTCTCGCTCGCAACTCTCACTGGGACAAATGGGAAAAGAGAAGAAATGTAGCGGAGATAGTAAACAACAAAAAAAAGAAAGAAAAAAAAAACAGTTAAGTTAATTTTAAAACACACTCGTTAAAGTATGATAAAATATAAAAGAGAAAGGGTAAAGGGCGAATGGGACGATGATGGGGGAGCGGCAAAAAGGGAAACAGATCCGATGAAAAACAAGAAATATAATTGAAATAATTGAGTGATATTTTTCATATTTCGAGCTCGATGGAAACCCCCTCAATGTATTTCCGATGCACGCGGAAAAGGGTTTGGGGATGGTGGGTGAGAAGAAGCCGCCCCACACCCCAAGCTCCCCCCTTTCCCACTGGTAACAGATGTGGCAGTAAATGTGGATTTAATCAATCTATCTCAATCTCACACACCTTTCCCGATGCAGACACAAGCCCCAAAAAGCCGTAAGATCAGTACATACCAACAATATTGCAAATCACACACACACACACTGAAACACATCGATTCACAGAACCATAACTGTAAGTTGATGCTGCGAAAATAGAGAATGAAAAAAATAATCACAAAAAAAAACATTGGGTAGATGGGGGAGAAATGCCCGTTTTTCCTTCACAACACGGGTTTGATCATGGACTTGGACACAGTCGGTCAGTGAAATGGCGAAAAAAAGTTCATCAGTCCGGTTCGATGCATTCATTATCGGCAGTCCTTGTGGGATGCACGTGCACAGGCTGGAATGTAAAATGGATGAGACGGAATGTGTGGGTGTGTGTGTAAAATCAGAAGCTAAAAGTTCGGGAAATGCATGCTTTCATTGTGCTGCCGGCTGATGAGCTGGCTGATGGAATTATGCCACAATCGGCCGGACACTGAACACAACGTCCTGACAACGTCATGTTGCATGATGAAATGTTGCTAGGCGGGAATGGAAAGATTGCGGGGGGGAAAAACAATATATGATAAATGAATGTACAAAATAATGGAAAAATATATATGAAATAAAAACCTTACAACAGAGAAAACTAACAAGAAAAAAATGCCTGTTGTCCTTAGTGTTCTTGAGTTTTTTACGGTGTTACTTTTAATTTTGTGTTTATGTGTGCGTTTGGAAGCATACTTGTAACGTTTTCATTTTGAAATATCACATTATTTGAGGAATACAATGCTGAGAATGAGTTGTTGCGATGTTAAGAATTATAACAATTTTTCCTTGCATTCTTATTACCCATTTTCCTTTTTAGGTCTCCTTTTTCCTATCGTTCTCTTTAATCGTTTGCTTCAAACATACAGAATTTGAATAAAATTATTTGAATTAAATTTTGAAAGTGACTATGATTAGCGCACAATTTGCTGCCATGGCAAGCTCCATCCTGGATTGATGCCGTTAGCAGGTTCATAACCCCTCCCCCCTCCCCCTGTAAAGGTCAACATGCTCAACATTAAGAGCAGACCAATACGAAGGAGTAAACGAACATAAATCTATACCTTAACTAAAAGCCCAACTTCATTCACCTCCGAACACCTTTAACGCGTGCATGTTAACATCCGTTTTCTTGATGAGTATCCGCTTGCACCACAGACAGGCAACTCCAAGGGCTCAAACTCTCCCCTATCGAGCTACGCTGTACAACATGCATGGATTGAGCAAACCACCCGCGGCTGTTCATGTAGCTGAACTGGAACGTATTATAACTTCCCTCAGCCTCTAATGGGGGGGGGGGGTGTTTTCCCCCAACTGTGCCCGGGTGAAACCGACTTTATCACACACATGCGCACACAACAGCATGCACATTATGCATCGGTGCTTGAATTAAGGAGCGATAATATTTCCAGAAACCGTACAACGCTCGACCCAGATGCTCAGCGACCCCCGGCATATTAATTTACACACATTCGATCGTTCAATAGTGCCCGAGTGGCAGAACTAACCCCCTACAGTGAACAGTGGTTTGGTTATGGGAAGGGGTGGCAGAACACAACCACACGTTTTAGCCACACTCTACCAACATGTGCAATCGAGCGAATTCTAACCTCCGCGCGGCCCTAGCGCACGAACAACGAGCATGGGCACACTGCTGCCGGGCTATTGACCTTTCTTGGCTCCCTGCCCCAGCACAACACTGTCGTAATATCGTCGATGTAGTTATTAGAAACCATTTCCAAGTGTTTCGCCCAATCCCTGTAATAAGCTGCCAGCTGCCGTCGCTGCTACTGCACTCAAACACTACGCGATGGAAAAAGTGGTGTGCCACTCATACGGTCCCGCTGCCAACAACCGAATCGTCGTCGTCCCTGCCCCTCGGGTCGGGAAAGCTCGATCCCCCGCCCGGGAAACAAGTTCATAAATATAACTAATTAAAGACGAACAGCGAAGCAATTCATCGGCCAGCAGCAAAAGCAGCAAGAAGCGAGAAAAACAACAACTCTGGTGACGAAACGGAAACCCAGCCCTACCCGTGGTTAGTCCTTTTTGTTCCGTTTTCCTTTACGACGTCGAGTTTGTATGGCTTCACTGCGGTTTAATTGCCCCGTACACTGTTGACATTATGAATCTAACGCTTATAAATGTAGCCTTGGTTCTTGTGCGAGGAAACGTGAAACACAAACACTCACGTACTCGGTACGAAAGTGGCGGCATGGAAAAGATGGAAGCTTCGTTTCTTTCGTAAGCTTATTACGTACGGCTAAACACTGTCATTTTCACTTGAACCGTCTGACTTGGGGCGTGACATGATAACAACAACAAAAACACATGTGTTTTAACTCATTTGCATAACGCAAATAGACAATTGCTTTGCCGTTTAAGTTTACTACCTTTGAATAATACTATTTTTATTTTAGTTTTAGTTTTTATTTGCGTCTACCTGATTTGTATGCAAATTGGAAAACTAGTAGAAACCTATGTTTTGCACACATTTGCAAAAAGCACAATTACAATTAGTTAAACTTTCTATTATATGGTTTTCTAAAAATAGACATTTTTAAGTATCCGGTTCACTTGTGTCCTATCTTCAGCACATACTGGCTAATCATCAAAATCATTTTAACCAACTATACAACGCTGGCTAAGCACGCACTTCACCTTCCAACCACATGCTCAACCATTTCCGTTCATGAATAGTGCTAAAATGTAAGTATAGCGCAGCTGCTGCATATGTGACGTGATTTGCATACCGCTTGCCTAACGAAGGAACGAGAAAAAAAACAATAAAAATAACATCAAAAATAGCCTCTATAGCTACCACTTATTATGAGCTGCTCAGAGCTCACTCTACCGTTAACCTGAAGCCGTTACGTACTTTAGACGGGTTAAGCATTCTAATGAAGTTCACCCTTCCCCGTCTAATGGAGTCACCTTGTGTGAAGTTTGTTTGTATGGAAAAGATGTAAAATATGGTTCAGAGTCGACTTTGCAGACAAATGGCTTCACATTTTCAGAGCAACGCTGCAACGATTATGTATGACCATGTTTACTACAGTCTCAGCTCACTGGTTGAACTTCGATTCCCTGCCAACTATTCGATATGTGCCTTTTAGTTGGCACCAAAGTGAGTGTATATATCAAGTGGACTTATGCTGTTCTTCCTCACTAATACATCGACACACAATTTGACAATTTGTTTTCATAACAAACTCTAGCATGCCTTGAAGTTGAAATGATATCTCACAGAAATGGTATGCAGTTTTACTCAGGCATAACACGAAGAAAGAAACCAAAACACTTACTGGCGACCAGTTCTTGGATTAAAACGAAGATCTGAAGGTTACAGATCATGTGTTATTCCAACACAGCATTTCTTTTGTAAAATCTGATACATAGGCAAGAATTATTGAATCTGTCCAGTCAGTAAGCAAGGAGCAGTGTATCAACCCAACCAAACAAGGCATCATACTTAAAGTGAGTAACTTATTAGAGTGCCTGTGCATGTATCTATTTGTTTCATTGAACAGACCTCCAATTGTTCTCAAATATTGTGTAAAATTGTGAAAATTTTTGACAGATTTACAAAAAAGTACATAGAAAAATCATCAAAGCACCTAGTTTGTTATGGATCTAACTGTCGTCAAATCAGGTTTTCTTCCTCATTTTGTTTTAGCCGTCAAATTGCACTGGATTAGCCCACCTGATGTATCAACTTACTTTGGTTGGCACGTTTTTTTTAATACTTTTGTCAGAATTTCAGATTTTTTTCTCGGCAAGGCATGAGATTTTTGTGGATTTTTCAAATTGGAGAGGTCTCAAATAAGAGAGAGTTCACTGTACTTCATAGCAACACCTTTATTAGTTCTCCTCAACAAAAATATATCTCTATGCTGACAGGAGATTCATCCCTTGAAGATCCACCTTAGAGAGATTCCGCTATACACAAAGAAAGGTTTCGCACTATTTTCATTCAATCTTCCAGCAGGCACTCGTAGCCGGCAATGGTAATGAACCGTTTTTCGTTCCATTTATTCTAGTATTAGGATTTGTTTAAACGCATATCCTAGTGCTTTTCTTTAGTGTTGATCCTGTGAAAATTGTGGATTCTGCTTCATTTTAAGCGTCTTGACCTCCGAGGTCATGCCGGGCTTTACAGAGTTCCTAGATCCGACCGAAGATCCAGCCGATGTAACAATGTGATAGTCAGGGTTGTTCATACATAGTAAGCTTTTGTGTGAACCTGCCTTTAATATTATTTTAAAATGTTTTTTACTCTTCGATTCACTGTGTTTCACTGCCTGTCGTGTCAAACGCTTTATTCTAAGATTATTCATTCAACGCTACTTCTGAGTAACCCACACACACAAACACAATTGGTAAACCCTGCTTTGCAACACACACACACGTAGCCTCCTGAATGGCTCATTTACTTAACAGTGCTGTCACAATAAATCTAATTTAATTAAATCCTTATCGCTTGCACCTTCTGTGCATCGCCGGGTACCGCACCGGCGATATCGCTGGTGCAAATTATTTAATTAACCTCAATCTGCTCAAATCTAAATGAAACAACCAAACCGGTCGGTCAATGATTTCTGACAAAACATCATCACATCAGAACGTTTCGGTGCGCCGGTTCGGAGAAATTGTGAGCATTGCGGTCTGGATCGTTGCCATCGCTTGAGTGGCTGCTGGAATCGGTTGACTTCGTCAAGGCAACCCGTCAGCGAGCGGCAGGGCCAGCGACAGTTGCCGGGAGTGTTGCTGCAAAACCTTAATTTACTTTAGCTTTTCATTACTAAACCAACATTTGGTGTACGTGGGTTTGTGTGTTTTAAGGGAAACAGCGTTTAAAGCAGCACGGGTGTAACAAAAGCAATGTTGATTCGTCGATTCGTCGAAAGAGCGGTACTCTTTCACTAACACGCTGAAGCGTAATTTATTGAAAAGATGTTTTGTTTGCGCAATTTTAAGTATCGTCAAAACCATTTTATAAAACCCATGTAAGTTAGCTTTTTAACCATTACAAAGATTCACAACATCATCATCATCATCAGCGCGAAAGGTAACATACCCAAGCGTGATCCTTAAGAAGCAACGCGCATCAGGCGCTGAGATGAGTAACGGCAAGCAAATCGAAATTGAATTCGATTGTGAGAGTGAGGAGCAGAAACCTCTCTGCTTAATGCACTTCAAATCTGATGCAGATTCTTTCTACCTCCATTCCGTCCCAATGCACTCAGCCATCCTTGCAGCCAAGGGATAGTGCTCTGAATGATGATTGAACACTGGTTTTATGCTTCAACATTGGAGCAGCAGCAGCAGCAGCAGCAGCAGTTATTGTACACCAAAGTTGACATGCAAATCGGTATCAATCGGTGGCGGCTTCTGCCCAACCCTACTCCTAAACCGTCCACCAGCACACTCATCTTCACCGAAACCGGTCTAGTTGGCAGAATTACAAGTGGGAGCGTTGGTACCCTGCTGACGCAAACGGCCAACGCCAAAGACAACACACCGGAGACACACCGGCCCTTCTGCATACTGCGGTAGCTTGAATTGAAAAACAACTTCTAATCGTCCCCGTTTTCCCGTTTTCGATCCGCCGGTTCCCCGTACTGTTCGCCGCAGGAGCACACCGTCTGCCAACGGAAAGGCATCGTACAGAAGAAGCCCGCCCGGGGAGGAGCGGGAAAATAGATGAAGCAATCCGAAAAGTGATAGAGCACGTTGCAACTGCTTTGGCGTGAGGGGTTGCAACGGCCCGGCACCGTCAAACAGGAAGCAACGGAAGGCCGGAGCGAAAAGCGAACGGTGCACGTTCACATTAGCAAAGTGACTTGTCAGAAAGCAAACGGGCTGTGGCTCAAGGAAACCCCGGCAAAGCTGTCTAGCAGCCAGCGTTCTCAGGTTTCTCCATCGTTCCGCTAGTAAGAGCCTTCGCAAAAAGGGGTTCGAGTTCGGAGTTGTGGTGGGAAAAAACAGACCAGGTGTGGTTGGAAAGTTTCGTAATGGATACAGCCAGTCGACGGACAGGTAGGCTGACAGGGGATAGTGGTGTGAGTGGTTCCGTTGCGTGTCCAAACCTTCCCCGCTGGTGCGCCCTGGTTGCTGGGCAAATGGAATGCACACGTGCTGCAGAGTGCTCCGAACGGTCAAAGGAATATGCATCCATTAATCAATAGTAGTTTGCCAGTAGTTGATGGTAGTTGAAGGATGCACCAGCGTGTCCCAAGCTTGCCTGAATTGACCCTTCACGGTTCACCCTAGATACCCACACCCACGACAGCCCTCGATTGCATAAAAATAGCACCGAACCGGGCTGCGGTTCGAGCTGGTGGAAAAGCTGCTTGAAATATTTCTTCCAGTTGCTGCAGACGCTCACACGCACACTCCTGCCCCGCCGTACGGTGGGGCTCTTGCTCTCTCACACAGCCCTAGGGCAAGTGCAAAACCGTAGCCAGGAGCAATTAAAAGTTTAATTTCCGCAAAATCCCTTACATCGTCAATGTCGGTTTCCGTTTTCGTTGATGAAAAGGAAGTGACACCGACCAAACCGGGGCACGGTGTGGCGGGGTTGGAAACAAAAGGCGTTTGTGTAAGCGGGAACGAATGGCATCAGGATGCTTTACCACCACATCTCTCTTCCCCCCATTCCACCCACTCCCAAAAGGAGCACTTCTCATGTGGATAATGCCAATGGCTTTCTTCTGTTGTGATGACAGATGCTGCCGATGGCACTGAAGATGAAGAGAGCGAAGGTACTGCTGCAACTGCTGCCGCTGCAACACAAATGCACCTCCGAGAGTTCTCGCTCCGAGTAGGGGGAAAGGGGGACGAAACATTTGGAAGAAATTGTCTCCCCGGGCAAGCTTACCGAAGGTTGCACACGTTCCTTTGCACGGTAAGAGGCACACGTTTCGCCCGAGTTTCGAGCTGCATCGATAGTATCGCCTACTTGCAAACCAACCGCAAGGCGCTGCAAGACGAGGAAGAATTAAATCCGCTCCGATGGTCCGATGGTGGTACCATGGAGCACACGATAAAAGTGGTATCGATCCCTAGTTCGTCCATCGCCCCACTGCACTACACACAATGCAATCGACTGTAGCGGAATTGTGTTTGATTTCATTTGACAACACCTTATGGGAGAGTGCACATTTTACTGTAATTGTTGCACACATCCGGCCCTGGGAATGCGGAGCGTTCGTTCAGTTTTTGGTTTGGACAAAATCACTTTCGTTTCATTGGTGCCCATTGCTCCATGTGCCTTCCAGTGAGAGTTCTTGCTACACCTTGAGGAATGTTATCTACACCCCGAGAAACCTATGATGACTCCACGTTTAACTAAGCGCATCATTCGATTTAGACACTGCATACGGATTTTGATTCGACCAACGTGCACGTGGTAAGGGCGCAACAAATACATGTTAAGTTCTTGGCACATGATTTTTGAAACGAACGGAAACCGTCTGGACCGGTTCCGCAAACTCAATGGCGGAATAAACAGTAATTTTTCGTTGTGGAATAATTTCACCGAAAGGCTGCTGGCAAAATGTCCCTTATCAAGTGGCTGTCCGGTTGGATTGTTGCTTGATCAATTCAATCGCTGCTTGATTTTTATGCCACCGGACACTGATACCGCCTTCCAGACTCTCACTAAACCACCCCAGGTCTAGTGGAAAATGGTAATGAAAAAAAAAAGCACAAGACTCGTTCTTCGGTTTAAAAAGGGTTTCTTATGCCACTGAATCCATCGTACCCGGTCCATCGTTTCACATCACAGCAATCCTAAGAACGGGTGTATCATTGGATCTTCCACAGATTAAGCCTACCATAGCAACTGGTCCGTGGGGGCGGGAGGGAGGGGCTTGTTTACCAACTTCGATCATCTTCACACATGAGCTGCAAGGATATGCGAACCTGACAAACACACGTCTGCCCGTTGCCCGGCACCGTAAATGCTTCAGGACACCTTCCACCCAAAACATTCCACCCAACTGAGGTGCGTCCCACAGTCTCCCAAAACCCTCTATCGACCTTTATCGATCCGGTCCCCTTCCTGGGCATGATGGGCATCCAAACCATCCGGGTCACTAGCCATCTTCTTGGAGGGACGAGAAGAAACAGAAGCACCATCATCATCATCAGAGGCTCAGCCTGTCTTCCATGGACCTTGTCAACTTATTACGGCATTACGCTCCCAAGCCAATTGTTGGGAGGCGACATCACGGGACCTCGGTCCCGCACGTCCCGACGGTCCGTTAAGCGCATTACATTTTCCAATGACGGTGCACACCGTTCCACCTGCAAACGACCCGATTATCGGTTATCATTGTGTCCGTCATCGGATGGCTGGAAGACGCAAGGCGACTACACAGGAACAAAATTCCCCTCGTTACGCGACTCTCCATAGCAACGGCGCTCCTATATCTCCCTCCCCCCCTCCCTCCCGCACCAGCTCCCACTCCACATATCTGTAGCGTTCTTTCCGTGTTCGAAGCCGCTTACCATTATTGCATTTACGTCTGACGGCGCACAATGCCGAAGCGCATCGGACAAAAACAACATTCCAAAAAAGTACTAACACACACACACACACACACACACACACACACACACACACACACACACACGATGCTGTACACAACAAATTTCATTTCTTTACCACATCCTCCCAATCTCTTCGGCTTCCAAGCAAACTGATCAGGATTCAGGACTTTTACTGCAATGCTGCTGCAATGTTGGTTCATATTTTCCCGACTTAGCCAACCTTAGCCAATAAAGCAGATAAGAAAACAGTCCTGCAAGACTGCAGGTTACTGATACCCGGCTGGTTGAAGGAATGTGGGTTCCCTATGAAGCCTGAATAGTATCAACTCCTGTGTGTATCCATCCTCGGCAGCCTTGGAACGGAGGACAGCATCAATGGAACGGCTTACGAACAATTACACACCAACGAAACGGTGGATCGTTCTACCGTCCCACACAAACAAATACACGGACATAGACACACACACCAACACACACACACAGACATTGTTGGTAAAGGCCAGCAACGGCGCAACGGCCCCACTGTTGGACCGGATTCGTCGCCAAGGGTCTCCAAACACATAAACAAATAAAATGCGACATGTGCGTGTGTCGGTCTATGCGCTGTGTATGTGTGTGTGTGTGTGTGTGTGTGTGTTCCCAACACTGCTCCGAGTGTTGGGTGGCGTTCCGTGTCCTGTGCCAGTACGCCACCTAGACTCCTCGCAAAGGATCGATAAATGGTTTTGTTTTGGCTCTTCGTCTGATTGGATCGAGGGGACAAACATCGACGAAAGATAACATTGTAGTCAAATATAATTGGATTGCTTTATGTTTGTTTATGCTTTGTCGATAATTGAGCGTTATGCTTTGTCTTGGCTGCGACGCATCTTTTCCTGTTCGCTCTGGTCATGGAATTCAGCCGTAACGGGTCCGTTCGCTGGAAGCCGTTAGTGGGTTGGTGTTTGTGAAGGGGATTTTTTTATAGCACTGCTTATTTGTTTTAACTTTTCCTGTGCAGACTGAATGAAAAAACATGCCTGCAGTAAACATTTCCCTTTAAGAAGAAAGAGACATTATTATAGCTGTTCTGGTTGAAGAGGAACTTTCAAGTACGTGTAAAATGGGATAAATATAACAAGGTTGTTTTGTAAATCTTAAATCAGAACAATGCACTCGGTGATCCATTAGAGGTCAAACTTTTGGAAGGTTTGCTGGATTCAACTCCCATCCAGACTGTTTGTGTTTGTAAAAAGAGCAAAAATAGTAAAGCTACGAATCGGGAACATGATTTGCTTAATGCCTTAAATTGCTATACTAAAGTACCACCAGCAAAAGACTTGAGAGGGATTCACGTGATAAGACCACGAGCCCCAACCAAGATTGGTAAACAATACACCAGGGGTAGAACAAATGACTTCTAATGATAAGCTTCTCCCCCAAGAGTACAACAAATCCCATTTTCGTAGCTACCACATGACATTCCTTCGCAATAGCATTCCTTTTCAAACTGTACATCTTTATTGTAATATTCACCCGACAAAGCAATATGATAGAAATTAAAAGCTCCCTAACACGCACGCTTCCCTAAATTCGTATCATTTGGTCTCCTTCGGCAGGCATCGTAAACTTTCCACGCCCACCAAACCCTAGCGTACTTTATTGCGGTGACAACACACACACACACACACACACACATTCGCTTTCCATTCGCTTTCCCGGCAGCATTTCATTCTTCATTCCCATTCATTAAATTCTAATCGGTTATCCCGATCCCGCGCTACAGAGCCCCGGTGTACGATTTACACGCGAGGTGCGCGATCGGTGCAAAGCAGAGGCACCACCAAACGTCTGATTTAATAAGGGCAGCCTAAAGAAACGTCTTTCAATAATTTGTGCACCCCTGTTCCGTCCACCGGATGCCGATCGGTACAGCAAGGTCCAACCAGTAACGGGAAGCTCCCGGTTGGGGCAAGATCAAAAACGATAAATAAGACAGTGAAATAATCATTCACTTTAACTTTAGTAATTAAAACTTTCTTAACGACATCGCTTCCGAGCTAAGGTAATTGTGCTGGAAGCGCGGGAGGACGAATATTCATTCCACACAAAACGGGAAGGTTCTTTCAAATCCACAGGAAATCATTCCATTTTCGTCGTTCGTTGCTGTTGTTGTTGTTGTTGACGTGGAGTTTCTTGCTATTTTTATTAATATCGTTTCCCTTTTTCCTGATTTTGTGGTGCTCATTTTTCACCTCATGGAAGCTAGCCGTCCTGCGAGGGAGGGAGGGAGGGCAAGGACCGCTAGCACAAACAGTCGGCGCTTCAATTCCAGCTCATTTTGGTCAAAGATCAACTCCAGAAACATCTTACGTCTTCTTTCAACATTTCTCTCTTTCTCTCCCTCCCTATCTCTATCTCTCTCTCTATTTATCTTTATTCTCTCTCTCTCTGTCTCTCTCTATCTTCATCCTTTCGCAGCCATTTAACGTCGAGTGAGTTTTGTGTTTCGATTTTCGAAAAATTTTCCTTTCGCCGCCATCTCCCATTTCACCTTGATAAACTGCACAGGCACAAACACTACATCATCGCAGCTCTACGATGGCACAGCCAAACTTAACTTTGACACAGCCCGAAAAATACTCTTCTTCCACTACCCCAATCCAAGAGCAATCCAAAACACCCTTCCCGTAGTGGCGGCCGCCATCTCCCGCCACGCGATCGCGCGATGAATGGCGGCCCAATGAAAGCTTTAAGCACTTCTGCTCTCCAGTCGTCGTCGTCGTCGTCATCATTCATCGCTCAACGGCGCGTGATCGTTTATCCCTTTCCGGGTCCGTGGCCGAATGGCACCACTGGCAAACCCGGCCACCCACGGCATACCCATGGCAGCATGGCAACTCGCAGAGAGCAGCAAAGCATACTATTTCGTCCCCAACTTCACCTGCAGTCGGTACCGCCACGACGAGCATCGGCGGGCAAAATCGGGCGGTGTTCAGATGGTAAAATATTTCATTTCTGTTTCCATTAAAAACTTTCCATCGATCTGTGCTCGGCTTGCTTGCCGAGTTTTCGAAAAGGAAGTTTAAGTGAACATTTTAATTAAATATCGGCACGGGGAGAAGCTAGACAAAAAAAAGAGTACACCCGAGTTGAACATTATTTTAACCTCCCCCCCCCCTACCCACACCGTTCATAATTTAAATTAATATATTTTTCTAGTACATTTTTCATGTAAAGGATGGAGGCGGATGCAACCCTTTTGCTTGTAACCGGCCAGAGCTGGGGAAATATTTTCGCTGCGGTTCGAGATGATAAAATATGGTCTATTAAATTACACCAGCCAGTATGACGGTTTTCAATTCGTTTATAATCGTAATGAAGGAGGTCGGTAAATAAAAAAGAAGGAGCCACTTGAAAACGAGCAGCAACTAATTCAATTGTAGGTTTGCTATTTGCTTTGCTATTTGAACGCAGCGTGCAGTTTATTGCTGAAAAACGCTCATAATTGTTGGAGTACTCTTTTTTTACGAACTAGATACATGGACTTAAATGTAGCCTTAGTCATTTTAATCTCATGCCACTTATCTTACCTATCAAGCTACCGATAGTTAGTGTCTCGTTGTTTTTGTAGTGAGATTCATCCAGTAAGGATGAGAATATTTGTATTAGTGATATGTTTTACCTATGTCCGAAAGAGGAGTGTCCGAAACCCCTCACGGTCTCGCGCCTTCGTCTGCCAGTCCGCTATCCCGGCCTTAATGGCGGACGCCTCCACGCCATCTTGCCACCTCAGTTTGGGCCTACCACGCCTCCTCTGTCCTTGTGGACGGCCTAAAAAGACTTTACGGGCTGGGTCGTCCGTTTCCATGCGTATAACATGGCCAGCCCACCGGAGCCTGGCGAGCTTAATACGCTGTACGACATTGAGGTCGCCGTACATCTCGTATAGCTCGTCATTATATCGGCTCCTCCATTGTCCTTCCACACATACGGGGCCAAGTATCCTTCTGAGCATCTTCCTCTCGAACGCGGCTAAGAGGGCTTCGTCAGATTTGGACAGTGTCCATGTCTTAGAGGCGTATGTGAGTACTGGTACTATATAGGTACTATATAGTCCCAGCTCCGTCCGTCGCGACAGGTTCTTTGAGGTGAACTGCTTTTTCAGGCTGTAGAATGACCGGTTGGCAGCCAGCATCCTTGCGCGCAACTCAACTTCCATACTGTTGTCGTTGCTGACCATTGACCCAAGATAGGTGAATTCTGGGACGACTTCAAAAGTGCGTTCACCTATCTGTACATCACGCCTACGTAGATTCGGATTATTTATTGGTAGGTCCGCTGATGTTGCCACCATCAGTTTGGTCTTTGCCTCGTTTATCTGCAATCCGAGGTTCTCTGCCGCCTGCTCGATCCCTTGGTAGGCTTCTGCTACATAGGAGAGCCGCAGACCAACGATGTCTATATCATCAGCGTATGCCAGGATCTGGGTTGACTTATAGAAGATGGTTCCCGTAGTCTCCACCCTCGAGTCGCGGATGGCCCTCTCTAGCGCCAGGTTGAATAGGAGACAGGCAAGCCCGTCCCCCTGGCGCAGGCCCTTGGTGGTAGCAAAAGGTCCTGAGAGTTTTCCATCCACCCTCACCTGGTATGTGACGTTGGTCATAGTCATTCTAACTAGCCTTATCAGTTTGGCCGGGATTCCAAATGAGCTCATGGTGTCGTACAGTTTTACCCTGGCTATGCTATCGTATGCGGCTTTGAAGTCTATGAAGAGATGGTATGTGTCGTTTCTGTATTCAGCCATCTTCTCCAAGATCTGCCGCATGGTGAAGATCTGATCAGTGGTTGATTTTCCGTTTCGGAATCCTCTTTGATAGTTTCCTACTATCTCTTCGACGTGCGGGACAAGCCGATCCTGGAGGATCAGGGAGAATATTTTATAGGCGGTATTCAACACCGTAATACCCCTGTAGTTGTTGCAGTCCAACCTGTCTCCCTTCTTGTATACGGGGTAGATGATGCCGAGATTCCAATCACAAGGCATCGATTCGCTATCCCACACCTCAGTAACTATTTGATGGATTTCGTTTTCCAGTCGTGCACCTCCATTCTTGACCAGTTCAGCTGCAATTCCGTCGGTTCCGGGTGCCTTGTTATTTTTCAGCCGACGGATAGCCTTTCGTGTTTCTTCTATGCTAGGTGGCAGTAGCATGACACTATCTGCTAGTGGCGCTTCTAGCTGTTCGTTTAACTGGTCGTTGAGTAATTCATCAAAGTACTGAGCCCACCGCGAGAGGACCTCTGGCTGGTTACTAACCAGATCTCCATCCTTGTTGCGACAGCAGGTTACCTTAGGTACAACGTTGTTTCGGTAACCTGCCATCGCTTGGTAAAACTTTCGTGTTGGTCCGTACGCCTCTCTGGTTTGCTCGAGTTCCCGCATGTTTTGCTCTTCCAAAGCATGCTTCTTGGAGCGGTGAACTCGTTTCTCTTCGCGTCTGAGTCGTTAATATTCCTCTGCGCATGCCCGCGTTCTATGCCGTTGCTGCATTGCTCGGTATGCAGTATTCTTACGTTCGGTCACTTCGGTCTGCATTCATCGTCGAACCAGCCAGATTTGGTGTTGCCACGACGTGGTGGGAGTATATTTTTGCACAGTTTATTATATTTGTTTTTAGAGCGTTCCACCTCTCGCTCGTAGTTTCATAACTGTTTTCTGGTAGTAGAGACTCGTCTAAAGCGGCTTTGAATTCCTGTTGGACAGTAATGTCCCTTAGAGAGTCCGTGTTGAGCCGAGGTAGCGTGTTTTCTCCGCCCCCATTGGCGCGGGGGCGGGCGATTCTACAACGTATCACTAAGCCAACCAAGTAGTGATCGGAATCGATATTGGCTCCTCGATAAGTTCTGACGTTTAACAGGCTCGACTGTCGTCGGCGGCTTATTAACACGAAAGTACAGAATTAGGTAAAGTATTCTTGCATTATAATTGTGAAATTACGTGAAAAGGTAGACGCTGCACACGAGCATACAAGATTTTATTTGGCTCACAGCACACAGTACACCACAAAAAACAGCAAAGCCATTGAAAAAGGAAGGTGAGGAATTAAGAAGGGTTCAGCACATAAGGATTTAGTGCATTCATATAATTTAAAGCATTTGGTACGAAAAAATGTGAAGAATGAAAGTAAAAGCAATGTAACGTTCTACTCAATCCGTCGTACTGTACTCGTTGTTAGATATGTTTAACTACACTTTCATTCGAGAAGCAATAATTCCAAATTAATGTCAAAGTACACACTTCTTAGTGATGGTAAATATTCGCCAGGACTGTTAGCAACAGTCCCTCCTGCAGAGTTCCGTAACGACAGGCAATTTATATCTGACTTTCTAAAAGGAGCTTACGTCGAGACCCATACTAGGAAGGCGATGACTCTTCAATTGAATCCTTGATCCTTCAAGTAGTTCCTTGACTACTCCTGCACTATTCATTTGAATAGATTGATATTGTTTCTTGACCACTTGTCAGGTCAATTAACCTAAACAAATAAATCGAACGACAAAAAATCGAATTAAGTAATTAGTTGTTTAAACATCACGATAGACGTACTATGATTGTCGCTTCGTTTGTAGAGATTTATTCAATCTTGAAGATGAATTAACTTTTAATGAAAAACGAAATGTTTTGTATAAGTTGTTTGGAGCTGTCGTTTTGACACAGAATAAATTTACGAAAAAATGAAGGAATACGCATGAAAACATTTAACTATTCAACAACATTAAAGTTGTTTAATCTCACAAATTTCAATTATTGTATTAATCGTTCAAATGTTCGACTCGGCACTCATTTCATTCCCGGCTCTCAAATTCCATTACATACACCCGAAGCGATAAATGCCAAATAACAATCACGAATAGTGCATTCATACGGATCTTTCATCGTTTGATAGCGCGGCTCCAACGCACGGCCCCTCCTGAGGGTGGCCATGAAAACTAAGGAACCGTCAACAAACCCACCCGAACGGCATCCCCTGGCATCCTGCAACGGAGCCCAACCATTCGCGCATCATTTAATCATATTCACGCGCCCATAATGATAAGTTTTAATACCACACCGTCTGCTGCTGGTCCTTACCTGGCCGGAAGCTGCCAGCCCGATTAATACCTCACAGTCCATCCCGCCCCGCGTTTCGTCAACCCGTCCGTACCGGGGGACGCGTTTTCCATTTAAGCAAACACTCACACACACACATACACACGTACATTCACACAAACACACAGCAAATATACAGCACGGCTCTAGCCAAGGGCCCGGGTCGGTTCGGGCCCAGTTTCCCGGAACGACAGTCGGATGCAGAAATGGAAATGTGGATGATAACATAAAAATGAAATAAAAATAAAATTAATTCGCTCGTTTATGAGACACCATTTGCCTGCCGGGCTGGCCTGACCAGGCCAAACAGTACGTACTTCATCCTTTTTTATTTCCCTCGCCATTCCCTCGGCTGCGCCTGTCTCCAGTTTAAGCGGCCGCGTCTCCGGCCGTATTGTGCAATGGCCGGCTACCGTCACCATTTCCAGTGCCGTGTTTTGTAGTTTGGCCCCGGCGACACCAGGCCGGAGAGGTGGATCGCGAGCGAGAAGATTGACTCATACACCCTCGTGCTCTGTGGCTGGCTGGTTGGCGGTGCTACGTAGAAGAGTGTAAATGCCATTCGCTGCCGTGGTGTGTACCGTACCGACAGTTAGCATTTAATACCGCGCATACCGCGTCGCCAGGGGTTTTGGTCACAAATCGGCCCACGGTAACGATGACAGCAAACGAGCTAAGAGCAGCGCCCGGTCATTTCTCTACCACCGGGCTATAATTGAAAGCTCATTTGTGTGCTTCCGGAAGGGGGGGGGGGGGGGGGGAGGGGCGAACAGGCTCGCTTGCTCAACTGGACCGTACGGGACGGAGCGATTTTTATGTGCATCTTGTTTTTCAATGTTTTGAAGTGTTGCTCAAGCCAACCGTGAAAGAAATGAATAGTTTTTGTTATGATTTGGATTTGATTGAAGGGGTAAAGTGAATTTTTGGAGCCAAAGTGGGAAGTTTTTTTTTGTGTGCGTTCAAGTGCACTGTAGTACAATCAATCTGCCATCACAATTCGATCCCGTCGAGTGCCATTTACAACAGCTCAGGATGAATAGTTTTGCCTCGTTTCTGTCACCCACTTGAACCATTTTTCGCGCTACCGAAAAGCTTCAGTATTTCAACAAGCATGATAGTGGCATGTGTGGGCGAATTTTTGCTAACTGTCATGGACACTTTACTGTACTTTTACACCAATTGAACGTAGCGTGGAGCATAATTTGGAAAATAAAACGCACAGATTCGCCACTGAAATTAGGCCGGTTAGTTAAGTATGATGACCGCATTGTACAAGCTACCAAACAGCAAACCATCACGTTCGTGCATGTGGATAGCAATACCGTAGCACGAATATGATCCATCAACACGTAAACCAACACGAACACGCTACCGAGCGTCCTGATTCGTTGCTAAAAAAAAACTTCTCCATCCCATTTCTCGTTTACTAGAGCTGCTGGTCCATCGAAGTAATGGCCGCAGCAACGCACCACCGACGGAAGAAAACAAAATCAGCGAAAAACCAAACCTCGCCCACAAAACGGGCCCACCACACTGACCACCGCCGCAGCACATTGGACCAGCCAGCAGGACATTGGTTGTAAATTCAATTTTATAACTGAGCAGCGTAATCTCGTTTTTATTAATAAAATCCTCTATAATTTAATTTCAACAAAATTGTTTTCCTTTTTTGCCCCCTTCCTCTCCCCTGACACTGATCTGTTTGCCCCCTTCCTATAGTGGTTTGCTTCTTCTACTTGTTCATCATTATGAAGCACCACTACTGCTGGGGCTCACTTCCTGCCATGGGGTTTGGTTGGCCCATTTGCTAGCTGGGTGGGTTGTTATTTTTCTTAAGGGGATCACTTCGCATTTCTCTTTCCTTTTTTGATTTGGTTTGTTTGCCCCTTTTTCTCAGCTCAGCAGCGCCGGTTTGAGCCTTGCTGCAGAGGGCGATACAGCAGGGCCTTATCGGGGACCTAGACTTAAATGGACGGTTCGGGTGGTTCGAGCAGCGAAGCGCAAAAGGACACTATGGGAAGAGCGATAGAGAGGAATCAGCTTAAACGACCGGCTATGCCCGTTGTAAATGGGACGCTTGGGCGATTTTGATGCGAGAGAATGGAGAGAGACGTGTGTGGCTGTGTGTATGAGCCATTTTCCCTCATTGGCTGGAAAATGTGTTGTTGCTGATTTTTTTTCTTCTCCTCGGTCCGCTACGGCGCTCAGCATGCGAAGAAACAGCGAGAAATCGTTAAGTTGTGCTAGACAAACAGGATAAGGATGTGTCGAAGCGGATCTTCCTACGAACCCGCAACGCTTTTCATCGCGACCCACCCGTCGGCAGCTCATCATTATTAACATGATCATCCCGACCAAGGGCTACCGTCCCGACCATTACGCTTTCTGATGCCGGATGTTCGCTCATATGTTGACGCAGCGTCTGCGGTCACTCTTTCTATCTTGAGCAGTTTTATAACCTCCCCCCTCCACTCCCTCCCCCTAACACATTTTTACTCAATTTGCATCTTTTGTTCCGTGCGGTTCGGCCGGTTTGAAAGGAATAAAGCGTAGCGGTGTCGGTTGTTTTCTTCTTGTCGTTGCTTTAGCTTCCTTTTTCGGGATTTTTTTTTTTACTTTCCTTCGTGCTCCACTTTGCCTCTTACAATGGATTACAAGCGTGCCTTTTATGGGATTAAACATATTTCGAACAATAAAGCGATTGCTTGACGACAGTCGAAAGTTTTATTCTAATCTGCTTGTTGTAATCATTCTACAAATATGATCCCATCAAGCAAGACGCTAGGGGTTCTTCGTAGAAACGTAAACCTTTTTACAATGCTATCCAGAGCTCAACCATCAGTATGTGCTGCAGTGTTTAATTCACTTTCCCTTTCATGTTTCTAAATTAAGTGTACTTTTGTCCTGTTCCGTATTTAAACTACTTCAAAGAGCTCTGTAACGTAATTGGTTCCATAGCTGGAAGGCGATTGTAGTGGCTGAAAAGTAACTAAATCATTCGAAGTTACATGAAACATTTTAAATGGTAGGATCATCAGCCTAGCCTGAATAAGAAAAATCAATATCATGAATCAATAAGAACGACTCCCTCGTTCGACACCTTTATAATCGTTATAGCAAACTTTAAAGGTGGCATGCGAGTACCTGTATAAGCCTCAAAAGTCTCAAGATTGACCATCGCAACTGCTTCATTCGACTATAAAGCTGCCTTGTGTGAGGACATAAGACCAGAGACGAATTAAACAGTACGCAATCTAAGCGTCCGCATGAGGTCCCGAGGAAAGGAACCTTCTCTGGTTTAGAATTCTTCACACAACTTATCGTTCGACACTTCAGCAAGACCTACATTCGTGTGACAGCTTACGGACTCCACTCGTGTTATTTCACCACTGCAAAATACTCCATTTCAAATCAAATCAATATCTCTGAACCATTAAAATGGATTCATAATGAATAACACAAATTTGTTTAAAGTTATCTTGTTAACCATCCTCCGATACATTGAGCTCAATCTAACAGTAATGAAATGCTGCCATGAAAATAATCCATTCCTAATAGGAAAAATCTACCCTTTTTGTTTCGCATCCTGGTACGATCAATGCCAGATTCGGTGAGCAGCATGTTGTCACCTATTTTGCATAAAACCAAAAATCATAAACACCGAAAACGATCCAAATGCGCTGAACAATGGACGTGAGGGCCCGGGACTGGGGGAGGTGATAGGTTAAGGATCAATCAATCTGATGGAACTGCCCGTTATGAAATCACCAATCGGGAATGCCCGAACGCTGCAATCAAAGACGGAGCAGATGAAACATCGCTAGCGGCGCGCCAACGCTGGAACCGACCTGACTGGCTGATATCGCTTGGCCACTGCCGACGAACCGTATCGTAAAACACGGAATAGGTTTACGAGCGCATCAAACGGTCATACATGCGCTGCAATCAATTTTTTCGCACCACATCCACATGCATGCTGCAAACTAGACAAACCAGCTGGCAGAGACGGACCAGCTGGAGTGGTGGAGGGCTAGTTGCCTTTGTCGGGGTGATGATTCTATAAAAATACCATACCGCTGACCGATCCAATCAAATATCCAATAACTACTAGCCGTGCGCTAGTAAAGGACCCCGGTAAAGGACATGTGATATGCGATCCAAGCGCCTGCGTACCAGGCGAGGTAAAGCAAACTAGTGCTGCCCACTGTTTGGCAGGATAATTCAATAGGAATGTTGTGCTACTTTGCCATACCGTCCGGTCCATCCTTCCGTACCGCACATACCCATACACACTGGTTACCTTGGCTCGTATACGCATACCACCAGAAGAGCGAACCCCAAAAGCAGGTCAAGCGTGGATCAAAGTTGAGGGTCAGGAATGCAGTCTCCCTACGCCTGTCACGGCGACGCGGACGACGACAAAGCATGAAGAGACAATCGTCCGGCGACTTCCGGTCCAGTTCTGACTCCGGGGCCGAATGCGAGCGACCGTTGGAAATAAAATTTATGACAGGCAGACGCGCGAAAATGATAAGCTTTTTGATAAGCACGATGGACGGGAACTCCACCTCGTAAGGGTAGGCGAAATTTTTCCGCAATAAAGTGATTGTCTTTTCCCTCGTCCGAGCTGCTGCATGATGCGATATGAAAATGATTACCCCCAACACTGGCTCCGTCCGTGCAGGCTGTTGGTCGCAAGCAAGTCCCAAGAAACCTAGGCACCGGGACCAATGGCAATGGTTGCGATAAAATAATCGTAAAGGAATCAACTTTTACTATTACTTTTTGCGCTGGCAGGAGAAGGAAAAATTGGAAACCTTCATAACGACCCCATCCGGTGCTCGAAAGCGCTGGTAAAGGCAGCTGGGAGAGCGATTTGAAATCAAGTTGGATGGAGACACACTTTCTGTCTAGTGAATTATTAATAAGTTCTCTTTTTTTGGCAAATCAATGATCTCTCAAAGGTAACTCGAAACAGCACACATTATCAAACAATTTGGCAAAGTTTCTCTCTTATGCTTCAATAATTGTGCCGGTGCTGCACACTCAATCAGGCAAGCTTAGAATGTTTGGAAAGAGAATTCTTCAAACAACACACACCAACTCACACACGTGTGCTCACATTCTTCACTGTCCATTTCGGCATCTACGCAACGGCATAGTTTGAAGTAGGTGCCGTACCAATTATTTCCTTTGCCGGAAAGTTTGGCCAAATTTCGAGCGAGTAATATCTATCGAAAGGGCTTTAAAAGTTTGTCTACAAAATGTGTGATAGACAGGGCAACATCGACAACCGACACAGCCGGGCAGTGTTGGAGCAGTTCATGCACACACTTCATGCAAAAAAACAAAATCATGCACACACTTCTCCACTTCAGAAAAACCAACTCAGCATGGAAAACTTTTCATGCATGTGATCGTTTGCGAAAGCTTACACCACTTATCAATGCAATTGGTTGAATAATTTTTCCTTGCATCACCATCACTACCACTACTGGGGACTACTTCTTCCAATTTTTCATCCTGCATTTCCTGCACTCTAATACAGACACACGCTGGAAGCAGGCGGCGATTGAGTAATGAGTTTATTGCTTCGGCACAGCTTCATTTACCCGCTTCGAGACGACACGATGAAATCAGTAACTACACTTTGTGCTGCTGCACCATTTTCGCGTTCAGCACAAAGTGCTTTGAGATTCAGCCGTTCCACCAGGACGAAACATGAAACTTTTCCTTCCCAACTACCAATCTATTTCTTACGTCAACAGTTTCATTGATAACCGACTCATTCCCTTCTACAACAACACCCCATCACTGGTTCGTGAGTTTGGACAAACTTTTGTCAATTAATGTTCTCTCCCCGCTCGTATCAACGGCTTCGCCCCGTTGCGGCAGCGAAGACGTTAAGCATGTGCATTAGCGCTTTAGGACGGCAGGATTTCCTACAGGACTACAGGAGCAGTGCCTTCGAGCACCGCGTATCTTAATGAAGTAACTACCGGTTTAGCCCAAGCCCACGCGGCCCCACTAATGCCAGTGAGCCAAACCCCCTTGAGCCTAGGCAGCTTTTGCCTCAGCTGCAACACGGTACGACTGGTGCAATCCAACACGGGCTAATGTAGGCCACCATCTACCAGCTACCCGGTACTGAATGGCATGTCCACGATGCTCCAGCAAAATGGAATGACACATTCGCAACGTTTCGATTCGTCGGCATCATTGACAGAGCACTGCCGGTCGCATCCCTGGAGTGCGGTGCGGTCGCCCACGAACTGGAGACGTTACCGTAACGATGCAACCCTCTGGTTGCATTCTATAATTACATCGTGACACTCATTAGCACCGTCTTGGGGTAGTCTTGACGCGGTTGCAATGAAGCTTTCCGACGCACTTACTCTCTGGTTGGACCGCGGTTGGAACGTGTTCTGAGCCTGAGAGTTTCAGTTTTAATTAAAATTTGCTTTCCGTTTGATACAGTTTCAACCATTTTGTGTAGACTGAATTGCATGAAGCTTTTGAATGTTTCAATTTCAGTTTTTAGATGTTCATTAGTTCTGCACACTGCAACATACTTCTTGCAACAATAGCATCTAAACAAATCAATGGCAAAACCAACCCAGTTTTCTTTCACCCATAAGATCCAAGCAAGGAGCGATGCTTTGTCGCTGGCCAGCGTCATTACAACCCCCTCCGGCAACATCATTAAAACACTCGCCACCGTGACAATAGTTTGCAAATAATGAACCCTGGATAATCATCGTAATTACACAACATCCATGCCGTTAGGCTCGGAAGGCGAACGCTCGCGGTGCCAGGAGCACCATCGACCCGCCCTGCGTGCTGTCCACCGTCATTCATTCGTTCGCTGTGACATGACGCTGGGTCAACCTCAAAGCTGAGCCTGATAATTATGTGGCCGGCGGTGCAAAAGTTTGCTCATTTATGCTCCATTGCTGTCTGCAACTGCCAGTGCTGTTTTGCTAAAGCTAACGATAAAGCAAACCGATAGCGGGCCCGTAACAGTGGTCGTGGGCGGTAACAATGCAAAAGTGCAAACACGAGGGTTAGATGCATACAGCGTCGATCATTTTGCGTTGGTTGTAGAGAATGTGCCGGCGGGGGTGCTACACATGATGCTGTGCGTGCGAGAGAATAGCAAACAATAAAAATGCGTGACAACATCTTAATTAGTACGCCCTGCCTAATGCTCCGTGCACTTTGGGGGCAAACTTTGGGGCGGCAAATCGACCCAAATTTCAATACAAACACATTATGTTGCCATTATGCTGGGCAAATAGGGTAGCTAGTCCTGATTACAGGAACTGCTTCAATGCTCTGTTGTGTGGAGTGGCGATTCATTGAAATGTTTTTTTTTTTTTTAATTATTCAGAAAGAACGGCTTCGGCCGTATTGCTTATTCATTGAAATGTTTGTTGCAGTAAATTGTTCGAGAATGAATTGTATTCCCTACTAGGAAAGCTTAACATTTGTACACCTGCATTTATTATGTACCCTCGGATGTTACGTTAATGTACAAGGTTTTGCAAGGATTTTGTTTCTTATTTTGAATTCTATGCCCAAAACTTCACGATCTTTGCCAAAAACTACCTTCAAAAGTTATTGATAAATTGTCCAAATAGTTTGCAACTAATCCATCAATTTAAGCATAATAAACAGACTGTAAATCTATTTAGGAAACTTTGCAAAAGCAACTGCAAAACCATGGAAAACAATGCATGTTGATCCTTTGAGCCTAGTGGCTTTATTCGTATAAACCTCATAGCATGCCTTAAAAGAACTAAAACAAGCAAAGCCATCCTTATCAGAGGATCAATTGGGTATCAAGCTTAGTCCTGCCTTTAACGGCTTTACCATAGGTTCCGAGATGCGTAATATTTTAACCATGATCACATCAATCCAAAATGGAATGCATTCCAAAAACCGTCACTTCCAACAATCTGCTCAATGGAATGGCATTCCCGTGAAATCGCAACAGTACCCTGCAACCCTGCTGATGTTACTTTTTCCCCCCCACAAAACGCAAAAGTTTTCCACGTTGTTGCTCAATTCTTCTACCAGTGCAAGCGTATTTCAATCACCATTCAACCGTTGTGGTTTTCGCGGGCAGCAGTTTGCCGAACCATGTTCACCGAACCCACAAATTGAAACGTGCCTAAAGGCATGAATTTTGCCAACGGCAACTACCAAAACCCGCGCACCGCAACGCTACGTGGCAGTAAAACTTTTTCTTCCGCGCACAAAACTTGAGCCGCAGCTCAAAAATTGAGATCTTTACGTATTTACCCACATCGCTGCGGTTTGCGGCAGCAGTGAGGACGGCTGGCGAGAAACATTTGCGTACGATTCGTGCGCAAACGGTCTTAAACAACAAAAAAAAGGATCCAAACAATCAATGCACATGCATTTCGTCAAAAGTGTGACGCAACTTTGGAAGCATTTTAATCGAAATTGTTTGTCCTTAGAAAACATTCCTTTATGGTGAGCGAATTCCTGTTTTTGCGCACTACTGATGGAAAGTAATAACTCGCTTGCACAAAGTTGCACCAGCAAAGAAACGGGCGGCCATTCAAATATTATAATGAGACCCAGGGCAGCCCTTTGGTGCCTTTACTTCCCCATTATGCAATGGGATAAAAATCCAATAAAACTTTTCAAAAAAAAAAAATCAACCGCGCTTACCGCACAAGAAATTGTTTTCACGCTTCCAGCATCGATTCGCAGCGTGGAAACCTGCACACACTGCACAAATAACCGTACCATGAACTAATCTAATTTACCCGCCGAAACCCCATTCATGCATTCATAACATTCCCTTCCCAGCACTGTCCCGGCACTGTCTGCAATGGGAACCGGCATTACCTGCGCCAGGTTCAAGGGTGAAGAAATGTAGAATTTGTTCAACAAACAGAAGATTAAGGCAGAACGGCCACGGGTGTCATTCCCTTTGCACCGTTAACCGATCACCTTTCGGCCCCCTTTAGGTGTAATGCAGTGCGGCGCTCGTGCTGCCGAGCGGTTGCAGCGTGCTCGTCCCGGGCAGCAAGATTTGCCCGGGCCCGGTACGAAACGCTTGCTGCATTTGCCGTACAAATCATAGCGCCCCTTATGCGCACATATGCCGTAGCAGCACCGAGATGCATTCTGTTTTGCTGAAATATGCACACACACCCGGCTCCGGTGCGGTGCGGTGCAGCTTTGCTCTCGACAGACACGGGGGCGACGTGTTCGGGGGAGTGAATTCTTCAAAACCCCGCAGCACGAGGGGTGAAACCGGGCACCGGGCACACTAACCAGCACCACCACCGTTGCGCAATATAGTGATTCTGGCAGGTATTGAAAGGTAAGGCGGATATTAGTGTTTTATGCTTCATCATAAATCATGAAGCACGTGAGATGTGTGCTGCCATGTGTGCCGCCGCCCGGTGCTGCTACGGATCATTGCAATATTTTTCGCTTTATTTAAGAAGCAGCAAGACATAGGCGCCCCACGCCAGTGGCACCAGCACCCGGTGAAGCGTGATCGTGCGAACCCGACGGGAGTGCGGAGTGCGGTGGCGCGTGGAGGGCAAATCTAATGCTCTTTCTCTCCCGGGTACGGTGAAAATCTTTTTAGTGCTTTCCCAAACGTGCCATTTGCCGCGTCGGTTGCGATAGTCGAGCCACTTCAAATCAAATGATAGTGCCCGTGCTGGTGCGGGCGTGGAAGCGTGAGAAAAGCCCAACTGAACAATGCGTTTTATATGCTCATAAAACTTTATTTAATTAATAGTATAGAACTCAACTCAAGAAAATACTAAGAGAAGCATTTTTTTATGCGATCCTGATCCAGTATGAGTCTTAAGTTGGATGTTAATTGCTTCAACAACAGCAAAATGCAGTCATATAACCTTAATACATATAATAGAATTTAGTCCTTTTTTTAAAGCAGAGATAAGCAAGGCTGAAAGGATATCTGTTTAATTGAAAAAAAACCTGTTTACAGGGTTTCCCACGATTTATCCCATGATTTTCCATGTTAGTTCCCATGATTTTTTGGTGCGTTCCCACGATTTTTTTATCGTATCCCATAGATTTTTGGTTCGTTCCCATAATTTATTGCTATTTTCCAATTGGATATCAATATAATTGGACCAAAAATCCTGGGAAAGGCCAAAACATTTTGGGAACGCACCAAAAAAATATGGGAACCCACCAAAAATTGATGGGAACCAATCGAAAAATCATGGGAAACCCTGTATGTTCAAAACTTTTAAAAGTTCTGTTCAGTTCAATTATGTAATTCTAGACAATTTTATAAATCAATTACTACTTAACAATAAACTTACGCGCTCCATTAATTACGCATCGCTTCTAGGAATGACAAATATATGTTATGGGACACAATAAATGAAAGCGATTCATGACCATTCGTGATGACCCAAAACTGTATTGTACTGTAATGCACTTGCTTTTTCATATAAAACAAACATAACAACTCTTTTATATAAACAATGTAATATAAACCATAATGAAGCATATAATATGCATAATTAAATAAAATAGTAAATTAACTCATTCAATGCAATCAAATCATGGTGTCTACAAATTCACAACCAACACTGCCCAAAAGCAACAACTTCATCATACAAAAACGCAATTCCAAAAATAAAACAAATCTAACCGTACTACTTGTACAACATTGTAATATGCAAAAACCAGAGCGCTTTTTGTAAGCTGACATTGCCATTTGCTTTTTGTTATTCATATGCTGCACATTAAACCGGTTCAGCAACTGCTGCGAGCTGCGAGCGATGCGAAAAACGTCCATCCCATTTACAACGAGAAACGGAGATTCCGACCGAAGCGGGGTTCATCGCATCGCAATAAAACCCACAATCTGTCCCATAAAGCATGGGAAACTATTTGGCGTCGGTTGCTAAATCTCATCCCGTAACCTATCCGTCATGTCAACGGGCGAGCAGTGTGCTGCGCTATTGCCGCTGCAGCCGAAAACAAGCAGCAAAACAATACACGAACGGGCGGTCAACAGCTGAATGCTTCCCAAGCACACGGTAAGGCACGGTGGGGAGTTGCAAGAGTGCAATGAAGACATTTGCCTTCCCTACCGAGTAATGCCACACTGCCTGCCTTGAGTAGTGTCCTTCCCGAATCTTCCCGTCCTTGCGAAATGTGCAACGAAAAAGAAGCTATGCACACAAACACACATACCGAGCACAGAGATTGCAGCTAAGAATGACACCGACAGACGTAAAATCTGACTGCACACTCACACGAAGCGATGCATCGATGCGTTTTTAGAGTTGGATGATGATATTTTATTATTGTTATTATTTCTCTCCCGTACGTGTGATGACGGTTTTGTGAAGCATTGCGTGAAGCGTAACATTCCGTGGTGCGGGCTAGCGTCTTTGTTGTTGTTCCAAAGCTGCAAAACGCAAACAGCAGAAACAGGTGCCGTGCAAGTGCTGCACAATCCTTCGGGAGAACTCCGTCCCCTCCCCCACTGCCTCGGGTGCTTCGGGTGGGGGAAATAAAAGTTTTAAATATTTTCCATTTACGTGATACTTGAGCAAGCCGGGATCTCATACCAACCGGTACAAAAGGGGTGTACGGTTACTACGCCCTGCATTCTAAATGAGCTACGAGCCTGACGAACTTGGTCCACCCGGGAGCGCCGTCAACATCCGCACCAGCTCCACTAGATGAAGATATTGTCGGGCAACGGTTGGCCCAACCAGTTACCGGTCGTTTCTAGTCTACATAACTTCCAGCAACGACGATGACGACGATGACTTCGGATCTTCAGATTTCATCGCCCGCGCCCGCCTGTCGGGGCGAGATGAATGGGGCAAAGTTTCCCTAGTGTCGGGTCGAATTCTACCACTTGAACCACACCGACGACGACGACGACGACGACGCCAGTATGCTCCGTAAAGGTGATGGATGTGGGAAATTGGAATTTGACCCGACACACCTACCTACCCCTTTTTTTTTGTGCAAGCCAAGCGCGCTGCCTGCACTGCTGCTCGGGGAAAATAATTGTGCATCCTGCATTCACGACATCTAACAACTTGTTTTATTTTCGTTCCACCTGAAAACGATCTCTCCCTCTCTCTGCCTTCTCGGGCGCGTGCAAGTTAAGTAAAGCCCTAGGCGCTGGAGTGGAGCTTTCACTACCTTTTCATGTTCCGTGTCCGTGGCGCCCAAATTGCATCTCACAGTACCCGCACGACCGGTGCCAGCGAAAGCGGACACTGAAACCCTTTAGCTAGAAATGCAACGGTAACGGTCCCACAGCGAATCACACTCGTTTGGGGTCGGGTCAAACATTTGCCAGCCAGTGGACACATTGCACTGGGAAGGAGTGGTCGGATGGAATTTTAGAATCAATCACCCCCTACGCAAGCAACCATACGGCTTCGTGAACTGCATCTTTGCGCAAACCCGGACTAAAAAAGCACCACCCAACCCCGGGCTGAAAGTCAAGTCCTGGAAGGTCCAAATTGGACGTGAAAACTTTCTCCTGCTCTGGTGAAAACCGGTGTGCCCAACGCAACCCGTTTGGGGATTGGTCGGAATTTTGGCAATCCCTACGAAAACTGTGTGTTTCTTCTTGTCTTTTGGACTGACCACAAGTGGCGGCCATATGGCCAGCCCTGCAGCACTTGCAGCTCGCCCGAAGCTCGGGGCAAACTTTGCACCCGTACGGGGAAACACATAAAATACTTTCAATAAGATATTAAATTTCGATTTAGCAAAAAAGTTTTGCCTTTTGCCCGGAACCAGGGTAGCGGGGCAGTGAAGCTGTAACAACGCCGCTTCGGTTTTGGGAAATGCATTGCAAAAGAGAGAAAAGCTTCACCGGTTCGGGTTGTTGTTTTGCTGTTTTTCCCTCCCATTTTTTGTGTCGTTTCATCTACAAAACATCCAAACAACTTCCATCGATGCCTCCATTGCACAAGTACACTTAATCGTGCTGCAAATGGTAACAAATTTAAAGTAAAACTACCTTTTTCCCTTACCTTGTTTGCTCCTGGATGGCCAATTATGAGCCTGGTACCGCTCCGTGCACCGTGCCCACCGCTCCGACCACTCCACCGCACCGCAAACAATCGATTTTAATTGAATTCATTCGCCACTCAGCTGCCACTGGTGGTGGAGCGAAAGTTTGCCATTCACCATTTTGGAGCAAGTCACAAATGCAAATTACCTTAGATTTTGCCAAACTTTTCGCCCAACTAACAATTGCTCTGCTCTCGACGCGTACCTGAGGGAAGAGGGGGGGAGGTGGAATACCTTCCCGCCCACCAATAGACACGGCTACACTGAAATGAAAAACAACTCACCAATTTACATCCCGATTCCCGGCTGTTACCTCCTCCCCGGGAGAATCTCAAACTCCCCATGCCAAGTGTGAGAGAGAGAGAGAGAAAGAGAGCAAGAAAATAGTAAAAGGAAAAAACAAAACCATCAACAATGCAAAAGCGGTTCCTGGCGCTCGGCAAATGGACATGGGCTGGAAGTTTTAATGAGGTTACCGTCGAGCGGGAGCGTTGTAATGGTTTAATGCTGGCACTTGCACCATCACTTCAGACTGCTGCTGTCAAGCCTAATGAGAACATGATGAGCCTAGTAACGGAAGAGCTGACAATGATGCTGCTACTGCTGCTACTGCTGCTGCGCATGATGATGATGATGAAAAACATGGAATACAACCCCGTACGGAAATGGGCGTGCAAGAGCACCAGCACACTCGAGCACAGTCGTAGAGCGTTACGTTTCTAGTTGCTTTACTTCTTTATGCTACCCCACTTCGGGTGGGTCGGTTCGTTGTTTCCGTGTTGTTTTCAAAGTGATGTAGGAAGAATGCTATTTACGTTGCAGTACAGCACTGACAGGCAGGAAGCTTGCATTGGTACAATAGTAAGTGAAACGTTTGAAAACAACTCGGGGTGAACATCGTTCCCCGAAATGAACGTCATTTATTCGGCTAAGTACATTACCTTTTTTCACAAGTTATTTAACGGTTTTTTGCGTTGGTTTTTGATGAAATGATTTTTTTTTTTGTAATGAGCAACCCATCACATAACTAGCTAGTGTATGAAGACATTTTTCATATGTCAAACAGTTTGAAAGGCAGTTTTGTGTTCTATTCTTTTTGTGGTACAGGCTTCCATCAATTGATGTATTACTAATTATTACCTAGAGCCTTATATTGGGCTAAAACTATTCTAAAAATGTCTCCATTGAACAATGTGATGCATTTCGGCTCCAGTATTTGATGTGTAGTGAAAAACCAATGCATTTGATTGTGAGGAAATGTAGCGTCTTGTTTACATGACACAAATTTTACATTTTACAGAGAGGAAACGCATACAAATGTCGTAACAAATACATTCAAAATAAGTTATAACATCCGAGCAATCAACAATAACAAGCACGTTTCAACAACTCAGTTTACCCCTTGTAGGTTTGGCTTTCTGTCCTTAAATATGTCCCCATGTTAGTAGTCGGCCCTACATTTGATGTGATCGGCGTATTCATCATTTTAAAGTTGACATGATCAAACGTCCACAAATAATTTTACCTATGTTGTGTTACTATCACCTAGGTTACTCCTTTTCAACTAATATAGGAAGTAAGTTAACCTCCAAAACGAAAATATTTATCAACTGTACAAACCGAAGAAACCTAAAAACAATACTTTTTCAGCCTAAAGTCTACTTCAAAAAACAAACAAATAATCGCTAAAAGATTGAATAACAAGCTTCTTTTTCAATTCAATAACATTCTAGCTATACAACTAAATGAAAAAGCTCATTACTGTAACACCTTCAGTTCAGCTAAAATGTTCCCCGCATAATCAGCTCTTCAACCGTTCAACCTCTTCCCAGTCCATGCTGAAACCGTACCGAAATTCTACCTTGCCTAGGTGACTTTGTCAACTTACAAATAACCCACGCTCGAACGACAAAGCGTACGCCACGAATCAGTGACACACGCCACCAGCCACGTCAACCCACCTTCGTCACTGCACTCCGCTCCACTCCACCAGCACCGGCATCAAAATCCAACCCAATTGTTTGGCAAAATATTCTAACCCATCACCATAAATCATACGCCTGTCTTGAGACTTCCTGCAGCAGCCACAGACAAAACCGCACCGGCACCTTGGCGAAGGCGCCATCACTCGCCCGAGCATTCGGTAACGCTGGGTTGCCCCGGGGTCGCCATCGGCACTGCACTCCGACTCCCGCATGCGAATACTTTCGCATGCATCACGCCCATTGTAAACGTGTCATGGTGCGCAGGGGTAGAGTAGTAGTAGGGCCTAGCCCTTCCAACCCTTCCTTCAAGGATACAATATCTCACACCGCCACACGGTCGAGCAGCGAACGGCTTCGCCTCTCGCCGAGCGGCACCGCAACCACCGAGCGAAATACCAATATCAAACGGGTTGAAATGGCAGAAGACATTCCGGGTATAAGTAAGATAAATAATATACATTCGTCAAAATGTCATCACAGTTGAACGTTGGTGTGCTTTCTCGCTTTGACACACAGGAGGATTTCCACTGTCACGTTCGCATAAATAAACCTCGGTCGGACGTTTTGTGCGCAACAGCGCACACACACAAACTCACACACCGAGGCACACTTGCAAACTACACCCGCTCGTGACCCGCGGTCTAGCGTTTGGACTGCGCGGCTTCGAAGCGTGCTGCACCGCAAACCGCAACCGCGCAGCATTCACACACGAGCCCAATCTTGCGTTCACCGGCACCGTCGGCATGGTCAACACGCGGTGGCAAACAGTGCCGACACTATTGGCGAGTTAGCGCCCGCATCTGAGCAATGGTTGCGCGGAGAGCACCACGGGGAAGCACACGCGTTCTGCCTTGGCGGGTATCTATTCCTTACCACATTAAGGGTGGGCCGGAAAAATCAACCCCACAAAAAAGGGGTGGAACTGAGGATGGGAAATGGTTCGGATTTCTTGCCATGCAAATCCCACCAACACTTTCACGCCGTTGACAGTCTCGCGTGTGAGAAGTGTGAACAGTTGCAGTTGCTTGCTGTCTTGGCAACGGAGGGTTTCCCCTGAGCACAATCCTACGGAAAGGATGAAGATTTAAACGATCTGCAGGGGAAGGGGTGTCGCGAGCAGCGGAGAGTTATGTCGTGCCACGCAAGTGATGGGTATCTTTCGAGTGTGCAATTCGGTACCGGTAAACAGTTTGGTGCGAACCGGGAAAGCTACGATTGTTTCAGCAGCTAAATGGAGGATGCTTTGTCAGTTGATATGACAACATGGTCCGCATTTTCGGCAAAGGAAGCAGATGAAAGACGATACCGGAACGGGATACAATCAACATTTGAGATGAGTGTTTTACAAGCAAATATATGGTGCTTAGCAAACACTAGCACTAATGCTAGTGATTTTTTTTCTGAAACAGTTTTTACTAACAATAGATATCTAATGGAAAAGCTTTTGTCATACACTAACCTAATAAAACCAATGTTTATTATTCTATACTCTACTCGCATTATGTATCTTTCCGATTGCTCTAACAATGAGGTCCTTTCCGTTTAAAGTTCGTAGGCTGAAATTTCAGCCTGTCAGCTGTTTGCATTGTATAGCAGTTTTCGAGCAGCTATCAATGTGGTATAATATATATAGGTGGGGTTATCCCAAGGTGTATGAATTTAAAATCGATTCCGATCACTATTTGGTTGGCTTAGTGATACGTTGTAGAGTCGCCCACCCCCGCGCCAATGGGGGTGGAGAAAACACGCAGCCTCGGCTCAACACGCACTCTCTAAGGGACATTACTGTCTAACAGGAATTCAAATCCGCTTTAGACGAGTCTCTACTACCAGAAAACAGTTATGAAACTACGAGCGAGAGGTGGAACGCTCTAAAAACAAAAATAATAAACTGTGCAAGAAATATACTCCCACCACGTCGTGGCAACACCAAATCTGGCTGGTTCGACGATGAATGCAGACAAGTGACCGAACGTAAGAATACTGCATACCGAGCAATGCAGCAACGGCATAGAACGCGGGCATGCGCAGAGGAATATTCACGGCTCAGACGCGAAGAGAAAAGAGTTCACCGCTCCAAGAAGCATGCTTTGGAAGAGCAAAACATGCGGGAACTCGAGCAAACCAGAGAGGCGTACGGACCGACACGAAAGTTTTACCAAGCGATAGCAGGTTACCGAAACAACGTTGTACCTAAGATAACCTGCTGTCGCAACAAGGATGGAGATCTGGTCAGTAACCAGCCAGAGGTCCTCTCGCGGTGGGCTCAGTACTTTGATGAATTACTCAATGACCAGTTTAGCGAACAGCTAGAAGCGCCACTAGCAGATGGTGACATGCTACTGCCACCTAGCATAGAAGAAACACGAAAGGCTATCCGTCGGCTGAAAAATAACAAGGCACCCGGAACCGACGGAAAAGTCGGAGCTTTGAGGCTAGAATAATCTAGACTGAAAATTGCAGGCTAGTTTTGTGTGTGATTTGGTATGGAGTGTTTACATGATTTCAGCCTCCAACTGTTAAACTCCATACAAAAAACTGACTAGAATCGTGAAGGGCCCCAATGTCATACATTGGCTGTTCAATGCTTCAATGCAGCCGAACAACAGAAAGTTCTGGTACAAGAAGGCTTGCAGTTACAATAATGCAGTCGAAAAATAGCATGTCTTGTCATTGACTTCATGTGCACAGGTATATCCTAAGGATCAGCATCATTGAATCACCGCTCTAACCCATCCTGCGCTGTTTTAATGGTAAATTGTGTACAATATTGAAAAAAAGTGTGTACATACATCAATCGCTTTAGAAAATGATCGTGAAGTCATGATCATGTTATAATTATAATTCATCTTTTATCGTGCATTTCTAAGCCGGCTGTTGTCTGGTAAATGATTTTCAATCCAACCCAACCAAACCACGTCCAAACGGTCCAGGTTTTGATCGTTCTCTTTCAAAGAATACTGCACTAAAAAACGAGTTAGTTTCAAATTATCTTGGACGCATAAAACAGTATTTTATTTGCTGTCTACCAATTGTCCTACCGTCTAATGGTCTTGCCTTTTCGCACATGTCTTGCTATGCATGTACTCTTACCAACGGTATGCTAATGGACTGTTTGTCGTTTGTTTGCCTTTGTACTTTTGTTTGCCCATTTACGTCACTTTTCGCTACAATTCTGCCTTAGTTTTTATTTGCTCACACTTTCTCTCGATTCGACCGAAGCGCAACGACTGCTTCGCAAAACAATTGCATTGCAATTGCTCCTATTCCATCGATGCACACGGTAGCAACAAACGAACGGAACCACTCCCGAACAGCTTCATTTTGGTACGGGAACGTGAAGTAATTATTTTCACACGTTCACCAAGAACCATCGGGTGTTGGGCATTGGCATTGCTGCTGCTGCTGCCCAACGTGCGCTTCCTGCCCGTGCACAGATTGCGATCTAATCACATTATTTATCATGACGCCCCTCCCCTCCTGGAATCCCTTCCTTTCCTACCCGCTAAACGCACAAGCACAACTTCTCCACCAGACCGTTGCATGTGGCTGGGCGGTTCGATGGATTTTCCCAAACCGTACGAGACCGATCGACGGTGCACACCGAAGGTGAATGGTAAAGTTTGCTTTTGCGAAAAGATTTCCTGCATTGATTGTGAATCGCGAACGGGACGCGGCCTGGAACCATCTTGCGAACCGCTCCCGCGATGAAGCACAGAAGCAAGCGGGAGTAGCGGGGCAAATGTGTACAAACAATCGTCACGCTAGCGTGCTGTGCTCAGGGCGGGGGCCACCATATTTTCTGCCCCAGTGCAACTGGCGTACATTTGCTGCGGGTCACCGCCCACCATCACACGCTCATAGCAAGGTTGGGTCCAGCGGTTTTTGGAGGCCACCAAAACCTAAAACGATTGCTTCCATCGATTCCACACAATCGTACACTCCCAACGCTCAACACGAGGATCAATCTTTTCTCAGGGCGCGAAAGAAAATTGGGAAAATTGAAAAACTTTCCACCAAAAACGATTTCCCTCTTTCGGTTGTATTTCTTCTGCTGCTTCTCTTCATCTGTTCCGTGCTCTCCCAGCATCAAGATGGATGATGGTACGTGAGGTGCGGCCAACAAGCAACAACAAAAAAAGGTACTGCTTATTTATGAACCGCGGTACTTCAAGTTTTTCAATGTACTCACACTCGCTGCGGTGGGACAACGCGTCCTGCTGGTCGGATCGAATTGCTTGCACCATATATTTTGCGTGGCAATTGCTGACCAGCCAGCCAGTTTCAAGGGGATGGATAGATTATTTTGTTCAATTTTCAAATCTCTGTGTAAGGGGAGGAAAGAGAGAGATAGAGAGAGAGAGAAAGAGAGAGGGAGAAAGTTTCTCTTTGCATAATCCACGTCAGTTCCCAGCTGGAGCCTGTTCGGCGAACTTTACCAATCATTCGGCGGCTCTGTAACTAGAATTTCTTCGCAAAATGTTTACCAAACGGACCAAATTGAATAGGCAATGAAGCACGTGCCGACGTAAATGTCTTTTCTTGGAGAAAATACCACAGCTAACCATTGCTTTTACAAAAATTGGATCAACATTTATTCGAACGAATCTTATAAATAAACAACTATACAGCAGTTTAAGCTTTTCAAACAAGTTTTCCTACACTTTGCAAGCTAAACCTGCTACGAATTCTACTGACATCGGGTAAGGGCATTGTAATCTGTCACAAAATGCGACGGCAGCTTCTTTTGGTTTAAAGTTACAAATGGCAACTAAGGAATCTAGCCCATTGTAGATGCGTCATCCCAACATTATCTTTCTAAATTCTGAAACCCTAGCCTGGTATGCCAATGGGTGCCTCAGCTCAGCTTATCACCGCAATGTTGCTACACGCTCATTCACACGCTTTACTTCTTCATCAACTTCCTTTTCAGCTGGATCCTGAAATCCTGAATTACAGGCCATTTTCAACTTTATAGCCTCCTTCCTGGTGCGCTTCCCTCCACCAAACCAAGGCGGTCCTGTTTACTTTTACCGGGTGGTCAAAATTATGCGTGAAAAGTTTATCATCCCATAGCCAAACAGTCACCCTCATTAATCACCGGTCGGCCAGCGGCGGGAAAAAGTAGGATAAATACACGAAAAACCTTCATTTCACGTCCCAGCCGCACAGGTAGTACGTTCGAGATAATTGTTAGCCACTATAAAGTCCTGTCACCGAAACGGTGCCCCCGTTTGGTGACCGGGGCAGCTGCGGCGGAATGAAGATGGACAACGTCTGAGGTCAGCGAATGTTTCGGCCACAATAAAGATGGCCCAATAAATCTTCATGTAAGATAATGTTTTAATTCCACCGTACAGCCATAGGTGGGATACATTGAATGTGCCGGCTTGAGGGCCGGTTTTTCAAGGAAGGTCTGCGAAGAGTGTATGTAGCTGACAGATTTGAGACAAGTTTTCCTTCTTAAGCTGTCACATTGTCGGTCTGGCGCAAAATATAAGATATGTTTTAGCGATGAGTTTAGATGAGGGATTCCAAGCTTAAGACTGTTCTATTTGTGTCTATTTTTGCTTTCAGTTTAATGAACTAAGTATAAAATTGGGAAATTTTTGCTTTTGATTAGGCATCAGATTGCTGGTTTCTTGCAGTTATGTAAGATGTATTGTCAATCGATTAAGCATCATATAATTAATGGTCAACAAATGCAATTTCCTGCTGGATCCGAAGCCGCGCATTGGCGATGAACAATTATTTAAATTCCAAAACATGTAAATTCACACGAAAACTCGAACGTGGCATCATGCACAGAAATTAGTTTTTCATCAATCAAACGACATATACTGGCAGCAAAAAAAACGCATTCGACCGTTAAATAGTCTTTATTTATTTTCCAATTAGTGTAACTGCGACACTGAAGTATGTGCACAAACATGGCGTTGAAGCAAAAATTAAAAATTCAACACATTCATGAGGAGTACGGTGAGCAGCAAATCCACACTACCACACAAAGAGTGCGAGCGAGCGAGCGAGCGAGCGATGTGCAGGAGCAGGGAAAAACTTCCAATCATACCATCCGAACCAAGCCACCAGGCGTCTCCATTGGGCCATGAAAATCGGTGCAATATTTTGCACCACCCGTACAGTCGTCCACTTCGATACTAGCTCTTACACAACATTGCAAATGCTTCAAATTTCCTGATCGTGAAAAAGAATATGTTTGAAAACTGCATCAGAAGCAACACAACAACAACAACAACAACAAGCACCATCCCTATCCGATCCACCCGTGCAACAAGAATGACGAAAGCAAAGCACGAGGAATTAATTAAGAAGTCAGCTCACATTTTAACGCCTGAATGCATGCTCGAGACACCTGTCGGAAGTGTGCGCTGGCGAAAGTGCCGAAGCAGTGGAAGAAAATGTGAAATAACGAGCACATGTTCACTGTCAACGTTCGCCTGGCTGGAAAAAAAAGATCGGACTGCCGGGAAATTGATGCAAAAGGGATCAGCGGGAAAGCGTACCAGCACAAGGCACGGTGAACAGTGCTGGAATGTAAAGAAACGAGAAGAACCCTTGATGGGTGTGCTTATGTTGTGTTTTGCGTTGGACCCGCATTCATTGCAGTGTTATGTTTCCCGCTTCATTCGCTTCATTGTGTACTGGGTGTGTATCATGCAGCGCTGGAGTCTTTTGGTAGAAAATGACACATTTCAATGATTAGGTTGAATTATGTGCGAAAAATAGTTGCCAAACTATCCAATTGAATGTATGCAAATTAAGAAAGCTTCATTTTGCATGAATGATGTACTTTTCTTGAAAAATAGAGTCGTGAAAGCTGTGTTACAGCAAACATTGGGGCAAGACACTTGATTTGATTTCTCCAAAAGAAGTACGCTAAAATAATGAAACCCTCTTATAATTCTTCTATTATGTGACCAATGCATGGTTTTATCGCTGATATTGTGTGACCGATTGTTCCCTCTTACACCTCTTAGGTATGATTTTCCATCGAACACGACCACCAACAACCGAGCGCCTTTAAAGCTTCTATTTTAGTATCTTCCCTCTGAAACCGCACAAAACTTGCGTACTTTTACAATCGGCCTACATAAATGCATGCGGAATGTATAAAGGCCATTCAACAAAACCACCAGAGAACCCTCCCCGCGTTCCTTTGAATGGCGCTGAAACACCCCGAAGGAAACCGAAGGATGAAAGTAATAAAACGGATCATTGGAAGCTTAATCTACCATGGGAAGATATGTGTCTATCGTGCCCGTTGACGACTCGTGGCCAGAATCAGAAAAGCAAAACGCGCATACACCTGCTCCCCCTTGCGTTCACTCGCCCTGCAGGAGGAAAAGGCTGCAATAAACGGGTTTTCTCCTCCGTAGCTCGTTTTTGAAGTGTGTCAACCATGGTTTTTTTTTTTGTTTCGTGCGATTTCACCATCAACTCACCACGAAGTTGGAGGACACATTAGCGTTTGGCACCTGCTGGTGCCGTTTAAAACTTTTGCCCACCAACTTCTCCTGCACCCCACATTTATGATGAACTTCCCTCGAACGTTCGTGGACAAATACTTCCACGTCCACGTCGGTGCGGTGAAGCATTTAGCCCAGCAGCGCGGTAGAAGGAAACGACGTAGAAAAATGGCTCCAAAGGAATCCCGGCCACGCGAACACACGGACCAGAAACAGGTTCACACCACCTCGTGGTACCACTGACCTCGAGCGGGATTTGGTAGAGTGCGGGCACCGCAAATACACACCGACAGAGACGGACCGAACGATTCGCTGACGTTTTCGGTGGATTAGATCTGCACCGCTGAGATAATGGACAGTTCAAAAAGAGTTAAACGTGCTCGTTTTATTTTATTGGAAAAACTTTTGCCAATGATTATATATTTTCAACCGTGCAAGCACTTTTACTGACCGGCCACGGCACGCTACGGCAGCGCATCTTTATCCTTACCGAAAACCCCGTCCCGAAGCATTTGCACACCCTACGCTCCCTGGGTGTTTTTGGCTCACCACTTTGGGATTCGTCGAGCACTTTACCGACGCTCTTTCTACGCCGTTCGCCTTTTTCAATGGTCCGGGGTTTATCTAGCGCTCCGTTTGATCTGTTATCCTTGCACCGCTGAACATCGTCGTTAACGACCGTTGATAGGGAACGGGAACGGATCACACCCGTTGATGGGGACGCAGGGCATCCGACGGTAATTGATGAAAAGTTAGTGCGCTGTGCGCACACAGTCTTTGCACCGGTGCGCCGGCCCCGTGGGAGAGTGGATCGGGGGAGCTTGCCTTTACGATTGTTCAGACTTTTATTGGTGGAAACAGACGACTCCGTCGCAATGACGAACGGAGTGCAATTAATACAGGTTGGGGATGTTTCTGCGAGCAGATCGCGTACACAAACACACCATGCACAGAATCACTTCCAAAAATAAAATAAATAAAAAAAACAAGGCAAAAGTAAATCAACCCGTTTCATAATCGTTCAAGTGGAAATAAATCCCTATTGGATGGACGCTGCTGCTAATGCTACCACACAAAAAAACGCTACTCGAAATGGCAAGGAACCGCTGGCGTAAGCTTTAAAAGCTTTAAGCTCGGGTAAGGTCTGTGATGATACAGATCAAATTGAATCCTGTACATGGAGTGTTATCGTTTTTAATCTTATTTAGTCATGACATGTTTTTACTATACTTCTCGCAATAGTTTAGGCTAAAAAATAAGTTTTCAATTTATTTTAATAAATTTTAAATATCTACACGTGATTTTTTATTTTATTTTGCTCCTCATAAACTTTGCTGCATTTCGCCTCCGTTGCTCTTCCCGACTGCCTGTCATCACGGTGCACCGCCAACTGTTAAGCCACTGTTCTGATCCCAGTTTGTTGTTGATACACTTTATTTAAACTCCCCTCTACTTCCCCAAAAACCAATCCCCAGTGCTGCGGTTAATTACGGTGCTTAACAATGCCCAATGCTCACGATGCCCGGCCTGCCGGCTTCGTAACGGCTTCGGAATCTCTCGTGTGCTTCACGGGCGCACAAAAACCAAACACTGAAATGCCACCCGGTGCAAACGCCAAAGAAAAACTATGGTTATCCATTGTGGCGAAGGGTAGGGAGCGTTAGACGCAAGACGGTGGCTTAGTACCGGCCTCGTAAGCGCCTCATAAGGATGGTCGAGTGGCCATAAAAGGCAGGCCCGGGCCGGCCCCCTCAATTCCTATCATGCGCGCTGGTGAAATTGCAGCCCGGGGATGAAATAATGAACTACAAGAAAGCGAAAGAAAAAATAATAATAACAACCACACGCGCCAAACACACACACAAGCACACACGTACACAGCCTGCTGAAGGTAGGAATTCACGAAAACCTGCCCAGGCGCACCATCCGGCGCTCCGAAGGTAAATGCTATTTTATCTGTTAAATTATTCATTCATTGCAAACCACAATGCGCCGCGCTGCCGAAAGGAGCTGGCTGATAATAAGCCTACAAATATTATTTATTATATTACGGCCATTTGAACGGCTCAGGGTTTTGCTACTTATACTTCTACTCCTCCTTCCTGGGTTGCGTTCGTTTGCCCCCTATCCATCTAGGAGGAAAATAGTGGCGTAGAAGTGTAACCAGCGGTAGTGTAGCAAGCGGTTTGCCTTGTTCTGGCTGCACCGGACCGACAGGTAAGCCGGCGACGGCTTAGTTGAATTTTCGTTAAGCCTTACCCTGCCAAAGCTAGGGAAGCTTTGCTGTGTTAACACTGCAGGACAGCAAATTACACACGATAGAGAAGTTCATTAAAATGTGCTGCAAATAAGGTGTGCTTGTGAGAGAAACCTTACCTAATACCAGTAAAGCAAGTGCGATAAAAACGTTTAGTGAATAGGCATTAACTTGTTTTTCATTTCGGTTCGATAGTTTGTACTGGAAAGTGGTGAATGTTAAATGATTTTCTAATAAGATATGATAAACAGCTTATTATTTTTACCGCTTATTTTTAAACAAAAAAGCAAACAGGCGAGCAGCACAGATTTGAAGAGTTCAACAATGTTTAAGCGAATACACCAATAACTCGCCGCTTGTAAAATCGAATCACACCGAAAAATACTCCTCACATCCACTTTTAACGGGGGGAGCCGTGATTTAAGTTGCTGCTCGGGAAATCTCTGCTCAAATAACAAGTGCTTAGAAAGTAAACACCGGAACGATGATACTATTCTCGAACACCTCGAACACTTCCCCGGCAGCATTGTAACGGCCAACCGTGTCGACCCGCTCGCTAAAGCGGCTCCCAGCACGGGCCCTGGGCTTACGGCGCGCAAAAGGTTTTAAATTTGATGATTAAACGTAAAGCCCGACCTGAAAATCTTCTCGCCACAACCGTACCGTGAAAGGGAAAAGTGAAAGGAAAGCCAACCATTTTGACTGCCTTTGCTTGGCCGCGTGCCATTAGGCGCCCTCAGTTAACCGCTTCGGGAGGGCAACGTGGGAGGGCAACGCTGAAATGCGACCTTTATTCATGGTTAAGTTAAATGAAGCGAAACGCAAAAACGAACCTCCCCGTTCCCGAGGTTTCGGTAGCGTCGTGTAATTGTACAAACGCCCCGCATTTGGAGGTGGAACACATTCACTTCACTTTCGACCGTGGAGGTTTGGGAAAACTGGGACACATTTGTCCGTCTTTCGTTGCACGCGTTGTGCGCCGCTGTGCTGGAGTAATGAGAGCTCGAGGCTCTCGCTCAGCATGCCTGATTGTGTTCAAGGTTACCAAGGACGACCGAGCTTGCCGCAGGACAAACGGATTTGAATCAAGCGTGTTTTCATAGGAAAAGATTTGTACATGGGAAATAAATGAAGTAAGCTTAATTTTCTTTCAAATTCGTTTTCTTTGTACGACAATTTTTGCCGCAAATGCTGGAACAGTAGTTATACGCAATTTCCTCACCGCCCGGAACTCAATTCACTGCAGAACGGATTCGCATTCGAACGGTCAAAGCTCTGGCAAAACGGTAGGACAACGCAGCGTCTTGCGCTTTCTTGACCGTTACCACCCTGGGCCGGAAATTGCTCAAACCCAACCGACCGGAAATCGAGCAATCATCGTGTCCTTCAAGCCCGAGTACGAGTTAGTTGCAACTGCTCCGCACTGCCCGGGCAATGGTTCGACCACCGCTCGTCGATGAATCATTTATCTATGAAATGGAAACATTATAATTTCCCGGTCTCGTTTCATGGTCCAGGCGTTCCTGCACTCCGGCTATCCCTCCCTTGCGTTCCAAACTTTCATCTATCCCCACACATAACAGCACACGTATCGATAAATTTTCCCCTCCAATAGAACTGCAGAACTCCAATACACCCGACCGCCGGGATGGGCTTCCGGTTCGTGGAGCTGCTCGCCGTCCTGATAATCCCATACTCCACCCTCTCCCTTCTCTCCCCCTGCAGCTTCTTATCGGACCGCAAAAGGCAATAAATCAAGAACGTAGAAATTAATTCGTGATTCGTCCGGTCCCTTTGGCCGAATTCCACCCGCAGCCCTCCCGGGGAACGCACCACTTGGACATATTGGTTGCCGTCTGATGAAACACAACGCAGCACAACTTTAACCTGGGGGGAGAGGGAAGGGGAGGGGGGAAGCGGCGGTGACACCGAAACGGGCAGACAGATGGGTAAGTAAATGAGTCTGCGGAATTGGATACCGATCGCTCGGGTGTGAGGATGACAATTTGTCTCTCATTATGTTGGCACACTTACGCAGGCTGAATCATGTGAATGTATGTGTGTATGTGGGTGTGTATGTGTGTGCTATACACCCGTTCGGCACCCGTTAGCCTTCCCGTTTGTTTCTCCCTCCCTAATCCCCTCCCCTCCTCCCTCCGGGGCAAGGTACTTTATTATTCTGCTTCATTTGCAATCGATATTGTGTATTTATGTTTTGCATCGGCTGACTTGCTGTTTTTGAATAGCGCCAAAAGTCGTATCGAAACTTGCACCGGGAAACAGTTGATTGGTAATGTAACTAGATGCACTTGAAAATGAATTAGTGATTAAAGTTTTGTGAATAATTTGAATTTAAAGAAAATAATTTCAATAATTGCTAACTGAGGAAATATTCTGTTGGTTCTTTGAAATTAATATTAAACGTGTAATATTAAATTAACTCCTATTTGCAAACTCTTTAGTTGGATCAGCTTCTTTCCCATATGACCATTTTGGACAGTTATTTTCAGAATATTTTATTCTCGTTTGAACCCGGAAAGAACGTTCTATTCTTCAATCCTTTGCTGTTATTCAGGCAGTTTCACTCGATCTAGATCGACTCGATCGACTGCTCGATTGGCTTTATATTTCTTTGAACCTTATAAGAATATTTCAACCACTCTAATGTGAATCATCCTTTAATCGAATAGCCGCATTCAGTTGGTGATTAAAGGGCTGTGCTATAGATATAATGTACTATAGTAATGTTGTCACTATCCTCAAGCAATCGTTCCTCAGAACAAAAAGAAGAAGAATAAGTGAAAACCATTCTATTAATCAAAATCAATGTGTTCAAAATCATGACAAAAAAGAGCTGTAGCTGTATTCCAAAGCTGTATTAAAATATAAGTCACAAGTGGTCCACCATACAACCAATAGCAAACCAATAGCAAACCAATTGCCATTGGTTGGCTCAAATTTTGAAATCGATTTTCCACATAAATCAACAATTGTCCCACTCCTCTTAAAAAGCGTCCCTGTTCCATACCGTAGATCGACAAGCGATAAAAACTGGCAGAAGCAGAAAACGGATCGTTCCATCCGATAAACGATCTATATTAATATGATTTATCCTAACGAGTGGTGCCATTAAAATATCTCCATTAGCGCGCAAAGAGCACAGGCACAGGCGCACGAAGCGATACTTTTCACACCTTTGATGGATTTATTTTGTTTCACCCGAAGCGGCCACCTCCGGCTCCCCCGGTTGCATATTGTCTCTCTATGCCACACAAAACGCACTGACGCCGAGGACATTTGCATGTGCCCTTCCCAAAAGAAGAGAGTTTCCGGCAATCCGGCACTGGCGTCATCATCATCGCCATTGCACCATTACCGCCTCCATTAATGCAATTATTGTCTGAAGCACATTTATGAAAAATCGCACTTCAAACGCCGGTTCCATTTGTTGCCACTGCGTTGCCATTCCGCTCTCTTTGTACGTATGTGCCAAAAAAAAAATCCCGCACCCACGTGTACACAGGTTGTGCACACTAGCAGGCAAACAAAAAATAATAATGAAAGGTTCATCACCATTCGGTTACAGAAAAACCAGCAAAAATCCCCATTCCGTCCCTCCACTTTACTTCCACCCTTTTCCGGGCGGTTGAAAGAATGCAGTCTCGCTTCCTATTGCCGGCGAGGGTACCGTCATCGATCACGGTACGGAAAATTTAACTAATTTTCGCTGACACAAAACACATCCGCAAAACACAGCCGCCGCCCCAGTTCCAGTCCGCCCACCGGCCCACACGTTTCCATTGAAGAATTGCACACATGGGCACTTTATCTTTCCCATGCCCACCGCGCCTCAAACGCTCGAGCGCTCTGGCATTGCCGGTGATGGTGGTCAAAAACGGGTTTCCGAATCCCTTTTGCTGCTGGCGGATTTGGAGGCCGGGTAGGCTCATCGTTGCGAATCGCTTTGTCTACAGCGCGAACCCGATCCCTTGCACACTCTGCTGACAGTTTGCAATGCCCGGTGCTTCGGTTGGCAGGAATTTGATGAATTGCAACAGTAATGTAATTTGGACGCACAACACCGCGCCCCGTTTTCCCCGTTCCCCGGCTACCATCGAACGATCACTCCGAAACCAACCGTTTCAGCATCATATCCTGCGCGGGATGTCGCGCGCGGGTCCGCAGCAATCCGAGCCGGTGGGTGAGCCGTAAATCAAAATTATACACTCACGGAAGGTTAGAGGAAGGATGAAATATGTTTTGGGGGTGAAACAAAAAAAAAGTGCAAGCAACATGTAATGCGCCCAGCGGTCAAGCATCGTAAAGCGAGCGTACACGCACCATTAACCTTTTCAACGGTTACGGCATGTAACAGGTTTTGGACGCTGTTCCGCTGTCCCTTCGCGGTGGTTGCCCCGCAGACGATTTGTTTGTTTTATGTATAAAACGGTTTGTTTCACAGATTTGTTAAATATTGTGCAAATCGTATGAAAATGCGGGGGAAAATAAGTAAGTACAGCAGTGAGCTGTACATCTCTAATTAACAGCGAGTATGTTCAAACAGTTACCGGTGTCGCCTTGTGAATAGCTCGCCATTATAACACTTGTTTTTACTGAATCCTCCCTAAAACCCGTTTTTGTCGGCAATGCAATCCATTGCCAAAGAGCCAATACTGAACGTTTTATACGAATAAAACAATCTTGTCTAAAGCAGCACATACATTCTTAACAAGAAAAGCAATGATTGAGTGTTTTCTGATCGTTTTGCTGATGAAAAACGCAATGCGCAAAGTGAACAGAGACCAAAATCGCTTCCTTTCAAGCGAGAAAAACTCTATCCTTTCTTCTTGCTTCCCGCTTCAGCGAGAAGCACGAAAAAATGGCCAGCGTACAATTAATTTAAATTGCAATAGTAAATCTCTTGCTCGTTATAAACCCCAAACGAAAAGCACACTGAAAACAAAACAATAAAGACATTCAACCAAATCACTCGCTACCATCATTGCTGAATGGTACACGCGACCAGTGAACGAGGTTTTGATGAAAATGCACAAAATTTCAAAAGCAAACGCGCACACTTCAAAAGCCATTTCAAAACGCTTGTCCTTCGCACTGCCTCGAAAGCCCCCGGCACACGCTATGGACATATGGAGCACGTACTGCCCCGACTGGGCACAACAAATAATAACAACAATGAAAGCTAATATCGTCCGAAAGCATTTTGCATTTTATTACATTCTGTCCACCGCGCCCAGCAAGTTCTCGGTTTTCTTCGGTTTGGCCAGGAAGAGCCTCCGGGCCACACAAACTACGGTGGATGGATGGGCATGCGGTGGGACAGTTTTGCTTCCTGCTGCGGGTTTTTTTTTTTCTTCTTCTACTTCTGCGGTACTGGGTAGCTAATACGGGAAGAAGGTAAACCGACCGTCCCGTCACTCTGGCTGGTTGCCGTAGCAAAAGATGGTGTGCATTTTTTTTTGAAAGAATGAGATGTTTCCCGGGAACGCTTCCACTTCTCCGAACACTCTAGCAATGTGAAAAAATGGCGTCCACCCCGACAACTGTCACAAACAGCCAAAGGTTTACATGCAAGCTTAGTTTCTACTTTTTGTTATACTAAATTGATGGCAGCAAAGAAAGAATGGCGCTTTTAATTCCTAAATTATTCATATTTATTCACACAAATTTGATGAAATTCCCCAGCAAGCACTTGGCAAAGTAAATCGAAAGCTTTAAAGAAGATTAACCACTTTCCCAGTCCCATTTTTTTCCTTTCGAAAACACATTCCTTACACATGCAAAGTCGGGGATGCCAGATTTATGGTTGCTCCCTAGACCAAGAATGGAGAGCTTTTTTCGTACAGTCCCCTTCCCCCTCTCTCCACACATACACACACACACTGTAGATTCACAGTAAAAATCAATCTCAGTGCTAGAAAGTGCTGTCCCTTTATCCCGAGCGCACTTCATTCACCGTAGCAGCACACACACCGCCTGTGAATGGGCAGTGGGTCCGAAGCAGGTCGTCTAATTTACATTGCACCAACCGGACCACCGAAACGCTGAACACACACACACATACACGCGCGCACTCAATTCTAAGTAAACGTTTCAAGCTTAGCTGAGCACACTGTGCGGGGAGGGCGTGGCGCATTCTGGTTTCCTCGGCAAGAAGCGCCTTAGAAGCGCAGTGGGGCAGTGAAAAAAAATGCAATACTAGCACCCCGTACAGCCACTGCCCGGGTGGGCTGCAGTAGTAATCTTCTAAACCACTTACAGCCAATTCCACGCACCAGCTGGAACATGGGCAGCCGGCGAACGACCGGCGAACGACTACGTACACCGAATCGCCGGGCCAAAGATGCTGCTGCTCTGCATGCAGATGGGAGCATTTAGAGTTGACCCACGATCAGGAGGCATTACGGCACCTGCATGACCGAGTAACTGGTTTCTGGCAGCCCGGGTCGGAGGAAGCGGTCATGCAGGAACCAGGCAGGAAAACCGACCTGTCAGAGCGGTTGCTCCAGCTGGTCCGACTACGCTTACGGGTTCACAGGGAGCTTCCTCGGCACGAAGCGAGCGGATACACTGGGACGGACGCTGAGGTTTCTGGATGGACACACACACACACACACTGAAAAAGCGCAATCGTTGCATCCTTCGTCGGTATCATCATCGTTTGGAATCGACATCTTGTTCGTTGTGCCCACGTCCCCACGTTGCCAGATGTCGTTCAGTCGGGCAGAAAAACAACTCAACGAATTTTTCCGTACCCATTCGCTCATGTATCGTGTACAGTGGGACATGGGGGGGGAGGGGTAAGGGACAGGAAGAATAATCTTCCGAATGTCCGGACTTCAAAATGAGAAACTTGCACAGTGATTTGCACACGTTTCATCATAATTTTGTTCCCGAAACGTTGCATAACATACGAAAGTGCAGTGGAAGCTTTACCGGTGGATTTGCATAGCGGAAATACAGCTTCCTCCGGCAACGGTGCAATGCTGGGATGGGAAGAGGGAGGCACCTTTTCAAATTGTACCATTCGTAGTATTGCTGTTTTTTGTGTTTAGATTTCGTTTGCGTGTGTTTTCCTTTATTTTGTGTGTAAAATTTCCCTGTAGAATGTTTCAGCGAGTAACATAACTTTATGCTGTCATAAGAAAGAGGTGATGTAGAATTGACAAGGAATGTGTACGATTGGTACAATGTCTAGGCAGAAGGAATGGTTCTTATAATGCCAGACAAAGGGTTGACAATTATAATATTTCAATTTTTGCTAAACAAATCATAGATTTTAGTCTTAATCTACGTAATAAAAGGATATTTGTAGCGGAACAATCTTTCCTGCAATCCACTAACCAAACGTATTAAGCACTAGTAGCAATGTGCGGTAACATTGACGATACTCGGCAATGTTTAGACGTTGCTTCATGTTTACTTCAAGCATATGACCAGCTTCGGTATTACTAATAGAGACAGAAACAAACGCCAACGGCGGTATCTGTTGATAAGCAGTTAATTACGACTACTTCCAAATTTAAACGCTCAGGCACAAAAGCCCTGAATGTTGTTTTAAGTGCTACGGTACACATCGAGTACGTTTACATCGATGAAATTTTGGAAATAGCTCAGGAAACTTCGATGACTACTAATACCCATACCTAGTCATACACCAATAACGTTTCCAGTATCACAGTGAGGGGTGTAAAATGGCAAGTATTTACGTGACGGTACGAACGTACACAAAAAAACACATCCCCCACATCAAAACAACTTGTTTTGTTGTGAAAACTCCCCCAGCTGGCCCGATAATTACCTCCAACTCGTCCAACTGCGCCATGTGTTTGTTGCCACCATACGAGCTATCCGCACGTCACCATCAATCCGTATCAACACCGGCAGGACCGGAAATAGTACGTACAAATTAAATAAACATGTTGACCGGGAATGTGCGCGTGGGCTGATCAACTTCGCGGAAGTACGAGTGACATCAACTAATTGGCATTAATTACCGCTGCTCCTTAACGGGTCCAAGGAGTCGATCACAAACAAAACAAAACTGCTGCACGGCGTCCTACACTATATACAAACACATACTATACACTGTACCGATAAGTAGTTAACGGCGTACACTGCACGGTACGTGCGAATGTGTAATACTACCGCCCGGGAGTAAGTAAATAAATATCACAAGAATGTACTGCCAGCCCCGAAACGCTTCCAGTGTTTGCCGTGAACGCTAAGATTAGAAATTCGCCAGTAACCTACTCGAGGTTACAACCTCGCCCATTCGGGTCAACGCACAAATTCAGCAAACTCACGATCAATCCACTCTAACGACCGGAAGCTAATGAGTGTACGTGCTGCTTCTCGGAAACCGTCCAGACCAGACTGCGGCGTCTCCGAGCTGGACTGCAAGAAAGCCCCCATCAAGGTGCATCCAGCGGGAACAAGTGTCCACAGTGTCCGCCATCGGGTCGAAAGAAAAAAAAAAACAAGCACGAAACGTAGCTACGACTTCATACGTCAGTTGATATATTTCCGTTCACTTCATTTGTACACGGCTCGTACCGGACCTTGGTACTCAGTAGGGCTGGGGTGGCGGATAGTCCGGGATGATCGGTACATTGCCCTGGCGCTGGTTGTCAACGAATACCTCAATGTTGACCAGCGTTCCGGCCGGGTTCGGTTCGTTAGCGGGGAAGACCACGTCCGCGTCGGTCGGCAGCACGTCACGTTTCAGCTGGTTCGGGCTGTAGGGCTGTGGTGGCGGCTGCTCCGGATCCGGTCCCGGACCGGGCGGTGGTGGTGGCGGCGGCGGCGGCCCGGGCGGTCCCGGTGGACGAACCTCACCGTCCGGGCTTTCCACGTTGACTCGAATGCTAATCAGCGGGTTGGCGACGGCCACCGCTGCCAGCATGGCCAGCACGATTAGGAAGCGCATCTTTTGTCTGGTTTGCTTGCACACTGCTCGTTGCACACGGTTACTGCTGCGATTGGAATGGTTGTAGTAAGTGTTGACCGTTCCGACCGGCCGAGCGACCTTTTATACGATACATTTGTCCACTCCAAGCAGAGTTTACAGAGCCAGTGCCGAATAGAACCAAATAAAGTTATCGCTTATCCGCTTATCCCGTCTGGTCTACCTGGTTGCCCATCTTCAATCAACATCGTGTGTATGTGTGTGTGTGTGTGTTTACTATCTTTGGCGGTAATAGATCAAACTCGCCTGAACGATACGGTCAGTAAGGGTTTACGATCAAAAAACCCAATCAGTTGTTCCGCTATCATTTCGCCCTATCTTGATTACAGCGGTCCTGTCATCATTAGCTAATTAAACGGACTGTTTCTGCCATATCTGCACACTGTTAGCATGGTTAGCTCACTCTTTCGTCTGATGTTTGGGAGCTAAATTTAGCTAACAATAAACTCACATTTCCGATGCGCGTAATTGTACCCAAACCAATACACACGCTGTGGTTTACGATAATAATTGTGTAATGCTGTTTCATATCTCTGTTGCATTTAACTATTGGTAACAAATGCTTCTGCAAGCTGCGCCAACACACGCTCCTCTGGCCGGAGATCTTCAATTCATTTTTTTCTATTACATTTGGCACTAGTATCGTATCTATCGAAATTAAACTTACCCTTTTTGGCACTAAGCAATTGGTTGAATTTAATTTCCAATGCATTTCAATTCATTTTTTTCTATTACATTTGGCACTAGTATCGTATCTATCGAAATTAAACTTACCCTTTTTGGCACTAAGCAATTGGTTGAATTTAATTTCCAATGCATTTCAACGCCCCCAATTATGATACGCTTTATAAGTAATCGAACACAGCCACGTACTGGTGGGCAAACAACTAAAACCCCCCTATTACTACATTACCCTATACATTCCAAACCCTCTCTCCTACCCTCCAGATGACTAATGAACGTAACGCTTTCTACCATGCATCGTGAGCCAAATTAATGTCAACATTCATTTTCCCCAAACTCATCGGAATCCACAATCCTCTCGCACTATCTAGCCTCCGCTCTGACACCGTGAGGGCGGAGGGTGATTAAACTACAAAAAACCTTCCTCCACACTGGTTTAAAAACCACTGTATGTGTGTTTGTGTTTGTGTGTGCGCGTTTGTGTAAGAGAATTCAGTCTCCAGCGAGATTCTTTCTAATTTACATGTATGATGAAAGCAATACACTTTACACTCGCCGTGTGCATCGACCGGTGAATGTCAACGAAGCTCATTGACATTATAGAGAAGGTACACATCGGAAGTTTGTGTGTTTGTGTGATAGAGAGAGAGAGAGAGAGAGAGAGAGAGAGAGAGAGAGAGAGAGAGAGAGAGAGAGAGGATATACATTTGGCAAAAGGACGCTGGACACGTGTGGTACCTTGTCAACGTGTGGGTTACGCCTTGAACCCAACCAGATACCAGCGAAAACAGAACAGTTTCGTTTGGGGGGGAAGGCCGTATGCTTTCGTTTATACTTCTCATTAGGAACGGTAAGCACCTGCACATGGAAACCATCCAAACCCCTCCTGTGCTACCCAGTGTGCTAGTTATTTGATACTGTAAATGGTTTTAACATGTATTCAAATCATCCGTTTGTAGTTTTTAGTTTCACCTAACCCCAAACCTATGTCGTCCTTTTCAACCGCTTCTTTGAACATTACTATGAAATTGGGCACATTTTGTCTATTACTACATCGAAACATGTTTTGGCTTAGTGATAAAGCTTGTCGTTTTAGTTTAGTTTTTTGTTTTTCATTACACTCTAATTAATTGCAACCGGTTGAATGCTTCGGAACACAGCATGAAAAGAATTGCCACATCCGTCAACGCGGTTTGAGCGAAACTATTCTCACAGGAGCACTCACGGAATGCTGTCTCTGTGTCAGGCGCACCCTCAAAGGCACGGGCATACGCTCAGGAAGCAGCTAGCCAATCTCCAACGACTTCTTCTGTGCTGGATGTTCCATTGTTCAGACAGATTAATGACAAAGCTTATGATGAAGCTGACAAACGCCCACCTAGCAGAGTGTCGCATCTTGCAGAAGCGTTGATCTTCACTCGGGCTCACCACTGGATGCTGTGAGCCATCCGTTGGGGCAACCAGTGCGCCGGCAACAGTCGAGCCACAGCTACAGTGTAATCAACCAATGGTTATGATGATGAAGTAGTCCCGGAGGAAATTTACCGACATTGCTGCTGCTGCCGCTGCTACAGCTCCGGTACACTGTGTGGCACTCGTACGAAGCATATGGTGAGATCAAACGCAGAATGATGCACTCGAGCCTCGATAGGGGAAGTAAATCATCATCATCAATCGTATCGAAAAGGGCAACCAGCCCACGATAGGAACGGCGTGGAATTATTAGATGTATAAGCTGTTTAAGCTATTTTTTTTAGCTAACAAACAAATATAAACTAAACATTTCAATATCATTCTAGGCACAATAGTGTTATCCTGGTTCTGATCAAGTACCTCTACATAAAATGGTATTTTGCCAAGTAGTTGGACAATCACTTTAGAAGCATCTAAATGCTTATTCTTACGTATGGAGATAGTCCATTTGGGGTCCAAGTCCTACGTATGGGGACACGGTCCATTTGGGGCTTGAACCCACGACGGGCATGTTGTTAAATCCTGCGAGTAGACTACTATTAGACTTTTTTCAGGTTTCTTTAGGCTCCGCAAGTAGCTAACGTGGTAAATGTAACAAATGTATACATTGGTCTGACTATTGTCAGTAAATGAGCTGTCAATTACTAAATTTCAAATTGTACACTCATGGTTTACTTTCCTAGAGTTAGTTAAACTATATTCGTAACTTTTCATTCATTTGATTATTCTGCAATTGTGAAAAATATTGCTGGTTTCTCAATGTGCAATGAAAAGCATATTTTTGTTAAGTTTTACTTAAAAATAAATTATACTATAAGCTGAGTTCAGTAGCAGCTTTCCCCCATGCAAGCACTTGCTTCAACTCCCACACACCAACTTCATATAACGAAGCGCTTTTCTTGGTAACGCACCGAATATAGCCGCCCTCAAGTGACTCGTTTCAGCATTACGTTGTGTGCATAAATATAAAGCTCACCGTTTCGCTCGACAAAGGCCACCACCCGTAAATGTACCCAGTGGAGAGTGTTTCTCTCTAAAATTGTCGCTCCCTTTTCTGAAAAAAAAAAAACGCAGGCATCATTTACCAACGAGAAAAGCCCTTTTCACACCCGCAACCTACGAACGGCATTCGTATGGGCAGCACTGCCACTGATTCTGCCCATCCCGCCCAGCGGCACCATAAGATCGATAAACTACAAGTACTGAAAAGTGTTGAACGAAACCGTTCGCCTGGCCAAGCGGGGAAGAAGAACACGTACAAGGCAACAAAACACCACCCCAGCCGCTGTGCACCAATGGCATGCGCCGGGTTACTGCGGCACACACAGACATCAACGGGCGACCATTTTCTCGCGGCTTAATCATCCAACTCGTTCGCCAAGCCCGTAAGCCGCAGCGCATTAACTTCAAACCCCGGGGTGCAGTGCTTTCATTTTGTGGAACCGGGCCCACCCCAGCCGCCCAAGCCTTCGCCCGCGAGTGGTTCCGGAAGATTGCAACAGCTTTGCATTTGATCGTTTGCAAACACTTAAGCCCCCGCCGAGCATGGGGATGGTGAGCATCAAAACAAAAGATACAAACTTTTGGGCAGGCAACGGCAGCGGCAGCAGCAGCAAAGACATCCTCCACTTTAATGGGGCGGCAAGCGGACGCCTCACCGCCGGAGGGAATTTCGTGCCATGTGCGAACGGGTATGCGAACCGCACGAAAAGTAACTTTTTCCCTATTCCCTCGCGAGCTGCGGTCCTCAGACGCTGCGCAAAAGCAATTGCAATTCACCGGAGAAATCAGTGTCTCTTCGCTGTATTTTGCGCCCTCTCTCTCTCACACAATTTCTCTCTAGATCTCTCTCTCTCTCCCTCTACAAGCATAAGGTGAGGCCAACTGCTGCTAACTTGCTTCCTTGTGCAAAAACACCGGCCACACGATATCTGACGGCTATCCTACCCGCATCGCATCTTAATGCAACAGGACCAGTGCGAATGGGTTAGAATGCACAACGGTGTACGAGCGCTTCAAGCGTGCTTCAGACCAATTCACCTTCAAAGACGCTGTGTGCCTTCAAGGATGGAGTGAGTTGTCGTTGTTTTTTTTTGCCTATCTCGACGTACAAGAAACAAGGTGAAAATCCAAAACCACAGAACCACCCGGACGGGTGCTAGCTTCCCATCAAACCCTCCAACACGCTCTGACCTTCTGTGCTATCCGTAACAGCAAGTGTCCAGAACCATCGCTCAGAACCGTTTCGCTTCTGACGCTACAAAGTCTAGCGAGGAGCAAGGGAGGGCTGTTGGCACTTCTGCTAAGCCAGCTGGCCAATTCACTGCAGAAGCAGTATGAGCACACCGACGCTTGCCATACAGACGCCCACACCCAACGCCGAGAAAGCCAGCCACGGAAATATAATTAATAATGTGTCATAAAGTTGGGTACGAGCGAAATTACAAAATCATCGGAGAGCATTTTAATGGGGCTTCTGGTTGGCTCTGTACCGGTTGGCAGAGAACGGGACCGTCACGAGCTCAACACCTTGTACAACATACTGTTGTGCCCATGCTCTAAAACCTGCCGTAAGGAACGGGGCACTAACTTTCCGGCACCTTGAAACTTCTTCGGCAGCGGTGATATGCAACGCACCGGGATGCAACACTGTCCACTGTGGGCGAAGGGAGCCCTCATTCCGGCAACTGTCGGGGGTAATCAAATTCCTCCTCCAGCTGTGCACTGTACGGGGCTAACTTTCGCACTTCCGAAAGTGCCGGTGGGCCGTTCACGCCAATGCCCCCCGTTCCGGGTTTTGGCTGTGGGCAGATGTCTCGTGCTGTATGACACATTTAATCAACGGCTTTCTGGATGGTAAGAGGATAGAGGGAAGGGAAGCGCTTTGACCATGTTCCGTGGATGGAGTTCGCTCGTTGCATTCGTTGCAGACACATAGTGGACGGACACAGGGCGTGCCAAATGTTCCGCCAGGAAGGATGCACGATACCCTAAATGGAACGTCCTTGATTCGATTTGTTCCTCGAGTGGTCGCGGTACAGGTGTGTACAGCACAAATACTGCCATTTAATTTAGCACAATCATTCACCAACCCAGGAACCCAGTCGCGGTGACAAGCGTAGAAGGAAGACGCCGATGAACCTGGTGATGGTAAACGGAGGCGTCAGTCAACCGAGCCGAACGTAGCAAACACGTGTTAAGCGCAACACACACTTCAAAGTAGATCGATCCCGCTGAGTGTTGTGGTGAGGACGGTTGTCTTAATTGATAGTCGTAAAAGCGTGCGGTAGAAAACCGACCATTCATTATTAGCGTATCAGCACAATGAGCAGGTAAAAGCTCTATTTGAAATATTATAATTGACAGGTTTACCAACCGTAGACTACTTGCTGCTGCAGGTGATTAGAAAGTTTTGCATTTAATTTAAAGAACAATTAACGATTAGACTCTTCTTGCAGACTCGTGCGTGCCCACAGGGGTCTTTGCACTGTAGACTGATGCCCTTACACTGTGGCGCCCTGGCGAGACTACACCATTACGATGCCAACTAAAAGCCTGGTATCTTACATTTCAGACTGATCGTACCGAAAATACCCATAAAGGTCCAAGGGCTTGAATAGGCTAGAATAGGCTAGTTTCTCCAAGACTGTTTTAAAATGTTGTTCAACCATCGGCAGGCTTTATTTGTCAGGTATAAGTCGTCTCTATCAAAACTGTAACATTATGTCATCAACCATCGTAGCGTCATCATGCCACAAAGTTCTTTTTATTAAAGCGACAAGCTCCTTTGAGCTCGGTGCCCCAAGCAACCGCTTAGTCCGCTCTATGGATGATCCACCTCTGCATGGCCTAAACACCTGTTAACTATTAATCGCCAGTTTTTTGTTCCTTCGTGTTATTGTTTTCGACCTGTTTCTGAGTAGTTAACCACACGCAAACAATGTGGTTTTAAATTCAGTCTTTCTTCCTTTACTTTTCAAACTACCCCCACAGCAGTGAACTTAATTACGTTAAGTTCATTAATGATGTCTTTACCCCGCAAGGCAATACCGTCCCGGTGCGTACGCACCCGGTTCGCTGTTTCGCGCTTCGTTGCGAACCTATTTGCTCGCACCGCCGTGAGAGCGGCAGAGCATACCGTTAGGCGTATTAGAAATACACACATTTGACAGCCCCGTTCAACCCCTTCTAACGAACGTTCCGTGTATTGATGACATCGTACCACTACACGCACCGTGCGCATTCACGCATTCACACGAGCTATCCGACCCGGCTGTTTGGTTTGGATTGTACGGGGAGCGTTCGCGTTTAATAGGGGTGTGGGAAAAGGTTCAATGTCAAAGCCAATTCGATCTAGCGATCATTCAACGAAACCCATCATCATCATTATCATACCGTTCAAGTGGGTGTGCGTGTATGTTTGTGTGCGTTTTGAGGAACGACGTGTTCGTGTTGCTAATGATGCGCTTAGACAAGCCGCTCAGCATCCAGCACGGTGGGTCAATTCGAAGCATATCGTGACTCAAGCAAGAATTGCGTAATAAGGGTTTGAATTTATTTGGCAAAATGCTTTACATTTCAACAACAATTTATTGCATTGTTATTAAAGCCTTTTCTATATGGAACGACTTTTCTTAATGAATAAAATATAAACAATAATAGACGAAGCACTAGTTAAATGTTGAAATTATGTTAACATTTAACAAACCAGCTTAAAACGTAGAACTGTTTATATTAAATGTGTTGAGCTGTAAAGATAGATTTAAAACAAATCTATCTCCACATACTTTGTCCATGTCCATTCGCGCCATCATCGTGCGCATCTCGCCGAGCGGGCTACCGACGGTGCTAACAATCACAGCGATACATTAGTCCCCTGTCGGCTCGGTCACGGAACGCACGCGCCCCGGGCAACCACACACCGATCAACCGAAACCCGTACCGAAGATTGGACGCGTGCGCGAAGTCGTCGTGCGGCAATCCGTTCCATTCCTTCCCGAAAGTTGATACGCGCGCACCGGGCCGCCCCATTGCGCATAGCGTCACGCGACCGCGTGTTTTGATTTCTAACTCGCCAACTTTTCGCCAACTGATAAACACACCCTTTGCTTTGGCAATCGCGGGACCAAGTTCTCGCTTTCAGTGGTATTTGTTGTGTGCGTGTGTGTTTGTTTGTGTGGTGTTTGTGCAAAGTGAAGATAGGCGCTTCCCCCACTGCGCTGTGTTGAACGGAACGCGACACAACGGATCGTTCACGGATTGTTTTATCAGCAGCTGCCTGTCTTATATCAGTGCCGGGGCAGATATGAATGATACAACGAACAAGGAAGCGTACGTGCGGGATGTGCTGATACCGGGGATGGTGGCACGCGGCCAGCTTTCATTCACCGAGCCGGTTCCGGCAGGCGTTAAGACGCGGCTCAAATCGGTCGAAGTTAAGCCGCTCGTCACAAATGGATTCATGCTGACGATACCGTTCGTGGTAACCGTGGTGCTGGAGCGGGAAGGCTCTGCGCAGGGCAAGGAAGCCCCGGAACCGGAAACACTGCATCTGATAGTGAAGGTAAGTGTGAAGATAGGCGGGACCACTCGACGGCACTTTGCTTGCAAATTCTAGCCAATTCAAGCACACTTTAATCTGCCACTGCAACCTTGTGTCCCCAAGCATGCAATGATGGTGCGATTTTTCGCCCGGTCAAACGATGATAGCGTCACTGTGCCGCCGTGTTAGTCTTCAACTCGTCCAATTTTGTCTTGCTGTGAGCAGTGAAACAGGAGAGCGATATCTCGCGGCACTTCACAAGCTGAGACGATAAACGATATTTGCCTGTTCAAAACAATACTAAATTACTTCCCCTTTTTATCACAGTTACTGTTCTTTTTCTTTCACTTGGCATAACGACTCCGACCATCATACAGGCTTGCTAGACATATTTAATCAATCTAGATCGTCATCGTTTGCCATGGGAATTGAACAATGGTCGTTCTGCTAAATGTTGTTTGTTGTTTGGTATATACTTCTAAGTTTGTTCAAGCGTAGTAAAAAAAGTTAAATTTGATTGGTTTCAAAATGGTAGTTCATATTCTAAATTTATTTGAAGTAGGTTTAACTGTTGCCTTGCACTTAAACCAATAGCTATGCTATGCGTAGGGCTAGGAGATGAGACTGAATGTTCTAAGTATTATTCTGTTTCGTTCAGGCTACTACCTATTCCATAGTGAGATTTTTTAGGTCAAATTTGTAAACAAATCCCAAAGTTTCATTGAGACTTATTATGATCTTAAACCCTTTTGTTGAACACTTTTTGATATATGTTAATGGTATATAGCATCCTCGAAATGAACAACTTCAATTTCGGTGGTTCAAATGAGTATTAAAATAGTAAAAGTACGGCATAGCCCGAAGTTTGCCGATCGCGAATGGCCTCGAATTATAGTTAGGAACATATTTCTTCTCCGCGAATTTTATACTGTACAAACTGTACTTCATAACTCACCATTCCGTGGAGCTTACATTGAGATGATCTTTGAGGCTCTTTGCAAAAATGTTCAATTATTTGGTAGTCTTTATGTGAGCTGGCGATCAATGATGACGATGTCTCCAGCGTAAGCTTAGATCTAGTCATGGGAACTTTTCAGAGTTAATTTCCATGGCGCAGACTAATAGTGCAAGCATAATACTGTATTCCTTTTCCATCTTCACTTGTCGTAGAGACTTCACGTTGATCATTATCATAAAAGACAGACAGCAACTAAGTGTAATTAATGAAGTGACAATGGTATATTTATTTATTTCATTTATTACATTGAATAACTAATAATTCTTGACACCCTCCAACATCCCTACTTGGACGCTACCTTTGACATAGGGCACCTAATTGGATGTGTCCTGCATCGTTACTATTCTGAGAAGCTATCAAACCTCACTCTCTATAAATCTAATCTATCTTCATTCTGCAAAATAAATCAACCGGATTCCCGTGAATGGTCTAAAATCGAAAGGATGCAATTTTGCGGAGGTGCAAGAAACATACCAGGAATTGAGTCGTCTAAAGCGGGGGATTTGATCTGCGTTTCTATCATTCTTATATATCTCCCCCGTTCCCCATCGCTTCCCACGCCCAGATAACGCCCGATTGCAACAAGGAGATGTACGAGAGCTGTCAATTCGAGACACTGTTCGAGAATGAAATGGTCGCTTACACGGAAATCATCCCCGCTCTCGGAAAGGCAGAGCTGTATCCTAGGTAACATTATCTGCCAGACACACCAACACACATACAGACACACACCAACAAGCAGTCCGAGGACCGATAAACATCATCATTCCGATTGCGTACCGCTGTCGGTGTCCATTTTTGTCACCTACAGGTACTATCACTGCGAGCGGAAACCAGCGGAAGCATTAATGGTAATGAGCGATTTTTCCTTTTCCGGCTGGAAAATGGCCCCGATGGTCGTCAACCTGCCAATGGATTACATTATGCTCGCCGGTTTGTAACGGTAGATGTACCGAGTTTTTTTGCTATTTTTCTTTTCGTTGTTATTTTCCTTTTCCATGTTTAACCCACCTAACTTTAATTCCTTCTTTTTTTTCTTTGGCCCGTCTGCGTCACATTATATTTTCCACTCCAGTGACCGAGCTGGGGCGCTTCCATGGCGAATGTTACGGCTTGAAGGTGGCGCACCGCCCCCAGTTCGACAGCATGATTGCAAAGTTTAAGGAATCTCGCTACGCCGCCGACATTACGGACCACACGTGGAAAGCGGTCATGACCGTTGCACCGATGCGTGCCATCAAAGCCCTGAAGGAGAGCCGGTTCAAGGGCCTGGTGCCGGCGGGCTACCTGGAAAAGCTGGCCCGCCTGTTCCAGGATCCGTGGGAGCACGCGAAGGGTAAGGTGAAGCCGCGCGAACCGCTCGCCGTCATTTGCCATGGCGACTATCTGCGCAACAACATGGCGTTCCGGTACGCAGATGCGAAGGTAACCATCGGCTGGACTGGGCCAAGGTGCGGGCTCCCAGCGGCTCCCGAATTCCAAAACCGAATCCTCACACTAACAAAGTGCTCGGAGCCACTTTCACTCAACCTATTTTTACCTACTTTTTTTTGGACGTTTTTTCCCCACCCAGAACCCAGCCCGACCCACTCAAGTGATGATGTTTGACTTTCAAACGCTGCGCTACGCATCACCGATGATCGATTATGCTGCCTTCCTTGCCAACTCGACCGGGTACGCCGAGCGGGAGCACCATTTCGATACCATCTTCCGCACCTATCACGGTGCGCTGGTACAGACGGTGGCCACCGTCGTCGGCGTTCCCGAGCCCGCCGATCTGCCACCGTACTTCAGGTGCGTCAATCAAACCGGTATCAACATGGGTGCGGAACCCCTTTTTCCTTTCATGCTTATCAATCTCTCCTTTTTTTCTATTTCGGGGTCCGGCTCGAATAGCTACGAATCATTCCATCGCGAGCTGGCCGAATACTACTCGTACGGCTTCAACATTGCGTCCGCGTTCCTGATGATACTGCACGAACCGATGGAGATATCATTCACCGAAAACATCTTCACCGAGGAGGAATCGGTAGCCGATGCGTGGAAGCGGGGCGGCGAACCACTCGACCGGGAGCTGGCGGCGATGGTGTACGAGATGTACCGGCTCCACTCCCAGTACGGGCTCGATCCGGTGTGATCGGGTTTCCCCTGGGTGGAGCGTGCGGATCGATGGAAGTGCTGAACAGGCTCACCACAGCAACACGTGCGCGCACCGTTGACTTGTGCGATGGGTTTTAACGTTTTAATTTTGCGCCACAATGGTTATTGAAGGTAATGGGGTATTTGATCAATAGTGATAAAGGTTCTGGTAAGAGCAGCTTCCATTAAGATGCCATCAAGCTTTTCATACCAGTATGTTCTTTATTGCGACTGTTGCATGATTGAATTTCGTGTCATGCAAAACTGTAAAATAATATTAAAGATCTGGCAACGAGTTCTACTGAACGTCTGATGTACCATTTCAGTAAAGTCGATACCTGAGTCCGAGCTTGGTATTTCATTTCATTTATTTCCAAATTTATTCCAAAAACCTAAAGACTACACAGCGCTATCGAATGAATCGAAATCTAAATTTCCTGGAATAAAGCAATTGCTCTGCAGCTTACCAGTGGTCGCTGCGATACTAGACCGGATAGGTTTGGTTACCATCTCTCTCTCTATTTCATCCCATGTCCTCATATTCAGTCATTGATGTTTTCGAATGAAATATTACACAATCGCTACAAAACAAAACACATTTACAATCAATCGTTCTATGCAAATATGTGCAATTACAAACACATTTGCAAGCAAAGCTTCCACAAGCCCTTATCCTAATGAGTTCAATGTGGTCTATGCGCCACGTCGAGTTGCCTTGAAGAGCATTAGTGCTACAAAGCCTTCGCCAAAGTCTCCCTCAACCAATCCATAACACAATGCAGACAGCAATTAGATGGCATCGGTTCCGATTTCTGCGTCGCTCTACAAGAACATCGTTCGGCGGTCGGCACTACTAATCCGGGGCGAATCTCTTTCAATTAATCCCGTCGTCTGCAGCCGCAGCCTGTCGAAAGGCTGATATGATCGCGGGCCGCTACCGTAAGCTACCGTCTCGGCAAAATCGGCTGGCAAAATGGTATATCACCACCAGCAGCAGCAAAGGCCACAGCAAACGTGGTGTCAAATCTTCGCCGGCCGCCGGTGTTCGCCCGCTTCGGTGCTCTTTCGAAGTGGCCAGCAAACCACCACACTCGTGCACCTTCTTACGGCACAGATGCACTTCACCGGCCGGTTAGTGAATCCACTCGCGACCGACCGTTGGCCGCACAATCTCGACGCGGCATGGATTGGGTTTCACTAAACCGCGTGGTAAGAATTGATGACACGCCAGGATCAATGGGTAAGCTGTTCGACAATTTGCTACCGGTGCACGCTGACCACTGGCGCTCCGGGTCGGGCTGGCACCGGGTGTTTCAGGTTTGTGTTTGGATGTGTTTGTCTGTGTGTGTGTGTGGGTATGCAATCGTCATCGAGATTGTGCGACATAAATTAATTTATTTCTTTAATGGAGCATGAATTAAATTATGGCACTTTTGGCATTTGCCGGCCGTGAGTTAAGCCGTAGCCAGCGGAGCCACTGGCAGCCATGGGCGGGTTTCCACCTTTGCACGCAGCATGGACCAAGTGCCAGTGAAGTATGCTCACTACGACAACCTCGCTTCGAAGAGTGCCTCCAATTCGAACCCATGTACGGCGCAATGTGCACGACCCGGTTTGCACAATGGTTGGTGCGTTTTTCTCCTGACATTCCCAACCGTGCCAACCTACCAGCCCGCGTCCCATCGTCCATTGTACACACAAGTATGCTTACCAATTGTGGGAATATATGAAATGATTTACATTTGTCAAACGATCATCGTTAAACCACCACGAACATCGGTGCACTTGCGTCACGCACCGGCTACCGGCTTCGCTAGCTCTCCTCGCACTGTGCGCATTGGGAACCGCTAAAGGTTTTGGAAACGAAACCAATGAAAAGGAAGGGCACAATTCCAGCAGCGGTGCGGTGGGAGAGGTTTTGTGGTTAACGTTTAAATGTGTACACCATTGGCTGGAAAGTCCTTACAGCGATCGAATTATGATTTCTACAGAAAAAAGTACACACATTCCTGTGGTGAAGCGGATATTTGAGTGATGTTTTCCGACGAACTTTAATTTTGAAGTGCAATTGTAGCTGTAATTAACGAGAAAGATTAAATGCCATTAATGCTCCTACTTCTGTCATTATATCGTAAAAGCATTTCGTGTAATATTTCGCGCTTGCTGAAACGTTAATCTTTACACAAGCTTCTTCGTACGAGAATTATAACCCAATTTTGATTCAATTCGACAGAAAAAGAAGAATGTTTAACATGTGATTCCCCACGATTGCTTGCTTCGTTATGAAATGTGAAATTGCTGCATACAGTAAATGATCTTATAACATATTATTTTAATCCTTCGTCCTGTGGTTTAATAACCTTTTTTATTTAGTCTCTCCTTCTAATAATTTGCCACGAAAAGCGTCTACAAATTACGGGAGAACCGCTCCAATTCCTCCAAAAAATCCTATATCTACCCTAGAGTATCTATTCCAAGGTTCCTAAGTACACCACTCACCGTATGCAATCAATTAGAATGTAAAATTGGTAAGAATTACGGTTCGTTAGATGTCGATCGTCTTCATTAAGCTGTTAGATTTTACATTAGCTACCGAGAAGCCGCCGGACCTAATTGCTTACAAATTCCAATGGTTATTTTCATGACGCTTCCCCTCGAGCTGGTGCCCGCCAATACCATGATGTAAATTTGTTACACGTACTGTGCCTTTTTTTAGCGCTAAACTAATTTGCAATCCACTGCCCCCGTATAAGCAAGAAAAAAGAAGGAATGTCCCTGCACCTTTCCTGTCACGTTGGACAAAGTGACCGCCGGTCACTTGAAATATATTCACCTCACTATTCTCAACATTACTAAGACCATCATCATCATCATCATCATGGACATCATCTTTCTCATCAACATCCTTGACGGCGGTTCATTTTTTGGGAAACATTTTCGTTGCGCACCAGAAAGACGGCACTACTGCAGCGTAATGAATGCCATTGTACCGGTGGATGGTGGGGCGATGGTCCATTATCAGCGCAAACCCCGCGAACAGGGATGGCTTTTTCGTGGAATCAGCAAGGAATTGCCCTCGGACCCGGGCACCAGTCGGTGGAACGGTTCAGTCGCCAAACGTGTTCATCTTCTTCGTGCTCGCCTTCGCTTTCGTGGGGCGACGAACGGGGCAACGCTCGCGCTACTGTCAAAACCCGCGGACCCACGACACGGGGATACTTAATAAGGCTGCTTCATTATCCCGGCACGCTTTATTGCTGCTTATCACCGCGTACCATTTGCCATGGGTTTGCCGAGTGGACGATCAATTATTTTGTTTCGGGAACCGTTCTCGACACCTCGACTGGTTCGCGGAAGCTACGTTTGGGGCGGTTTGAAAACGAAAAAAAAGGCTCAAGGATTGCCTGGATGCTAAGGACCTTCAACATCACGTTTCACGTTGCCGATGAGGGTGTTTCCGTGGGTGTGCGAGGTAATGAAAGAATAGTCATTTTTACACGATCACAATAGGCGCATTAAGTTAGTAACTTTAGCATTTCTTTCGCGCCGTAAGGTATGCAATTCGCACAAACTTATAAGAAGGTTTGCTCGTGTCGCTGGATTCGTTAAAAGTTCTTTCTTCATTAAAGATCATTGAGGCACTTTTATACATATAAAGTATTCCAGTTTTTTTTTTTTTGGGGTTTTCAATCTCTCAACATGTCTGCATAAATTATGAACTAGATAAAAAAAAGCTTGCTAGTATACAACCTTACGCCAGGCGCTCGTCTTTTAGATTATGATTGATGCAAATGTCTGTGGATTGTTTTCCTGTAAAATTATTATGAAAAATGGAACTACGCTCTGTTGAAAATCAGCATCCAGAGCCAATTCTTCTGAGTGATTGTCTGCTCTTCTGTTGCAGAAGTGCTGCTGCTTCTGGATAAATAAATCCAAATTATCCAAATATTGTTCCAACTACTTGACCGATACCACTCGAATCTCCCGTTGTAACGTGTGGCCACACTACCTTTGAACTCTTCCTTCACTTTCTTCGCCAAGCACCTAACTTCAGACAACAAAGGAGTGGTGACTATAGCCGGGCTTCCGAAGGACCTTTTGCCAGATGTGAAAGAATGTCATAAATTCTAGATTGGGTATAAAATAAGAGCTGGCTGTTTCAACGCGTCCACCAGTACAACTGACTGAAAATGATAACATAGACAATCGAAAATTGGTAGGGCCTTCGGACAAAATTTCCACAAAAGCCGATGGACTTTGGGGCTATTTTTTCATCTCTTCCTTAAATAGTTAGTGCACCACTACAGTCCACATTCTCATCAAAACGAAAAGAATTTGGTTGCTTGTTAATGCACCAAATACCAATTTGGTGAACGGTTGTCTAAAGCTCCCCGTTACTAATTGCACGAAATAAATTACCCATCACCCGACCTCACAAACATTGACACGTCAGCTTCAACACACCGAATATTAGATTAGAGCTCGACGCTCTGCCTCAATTAATCCGAACGCCGAAGATCATTTGGCGCCGACAAAGACTTACGAGCACACCGACACAGAGAGTACCGACAGTTAGTGTTAATTTTGCATCCACTCCACCGGCCGGGTCTCAAAAGCAATCAGTCTATTTATCTAATTCCCAATCGACGAGTGCACTTCGCCACGTGTCGGAAAGCACTCTAATGTTTGTCTTATATCTTTGCCGGGTACTATGCTTGATGCTTGATACTGATGCTTTGACTACGGTCGCACTATGCTATGGTGGCGTAAGAAAAGTTTCCGTATGGGGAGGCCAATCATGAGCGCCGCCGAAGGAAACGGCAAGGGTAGCTGCAATAGCGCCGGTCAATAGATGTGAGATCCGGCCCGGGAGGGTCCGGTGCTGTGCGAATGAAAAACAATTTAGCTTCAATTTGTTAGCACTTGAAATATGCATTCACCCAGTCAGTCTCTCTCACTCTCTCTCTCTCTCTCTCTCTCTCTCTCTCTCTCTCCGTCTATGTATCTCTTTCCCCGATGCCCAAGCACATAAAGTCACATCTGTTCGTTGGCTGTGAGACACCCCTACTCTCCACTCCGGCAGGGTGCAGATCCCCGTAAGCCACTTTGCTACGGTCCCGTGCGCCACCACCGCACTGCCGTGTGACTTTGCTCATTGTTCTAGCTCGTAGATTAATCACTTCTTTTCTCACTCCAGCAAAACTTCCTCCACTGCTCTGCTTTCGGTGCGGTTATGATCTGTTCACCGATAGCACTCGAGCAGTCTGATGCTCGATTGCACAGCAGTGTGCTCGAGCTTTTAGCAACACCGAACATCGAAGGTGGCAAACTTATGGTGTCTCCCGGCATCCGCATCCGACCTTACTGCCGTGCCTGCTGCTGCTACTCTGCCACGTCTCAGCAAATCTGCCAGATGCTCGGTTGCTATTTTTATTTATCTTTCTCCTTTGCTTTCATCGTGGGGCCCTCGGATGCTTGCCACCTCGCCCCGTACCGGGATGATAGCAACCCGGCAGTGGAAAAGGCGAAAGATTCTAGCTAATCAAAGAGATAACACAAACGGTACCATAGCGTGCTTGTATGTGTGTGTGTTGTTCAATCAATTTGAAATATAAATACACTCAACGAAGCATGTTACGCAAAAAAAAGAACAATAGGCTGCTGATTTTTGCTTTCCTTCCATCTATTGTTACGGTAACAAATATTTATGCTGTTGCTACCGAGATATATTATAAAGAAAATAAACACTTAATACGTTGTTCATCGAATGATCTTCCATTTCAGCTTGAATGGCAGTTTAACGGTTTCGAAGGCGCGGTTTCCACTCGCACTCATTAGAAAACACAACCCTTATCTATCAACCCCTTTCGAGTGAAGCCCACACTACGTGCAAAGTTTGCCCGGCCAGCTCACTGATGGGTAGCGTTATTTATAGCTTGCAGTTTGATTGCCAACAAACTTCGCGCGCTCAGCTTGATTTGATTTGAGCACAAACTCATGCCACGTCAGTGGATGATTCTAACATCGACAAGGAAAGCACACAGTGTCCATTCACAGTGTGTCAATAAAAAAGGTCAGTTTTTTTTCTTAAATAACCTCCCGTGCATGTTCTTAAATATCCTCCCGTACATTCTATGTCGAGTAGGGTTTCGAAAGACTAATAATCATTCAGACACCTACAAATGATCTACTTATAATTCTGAAATTTTTGATGAACTAAAGGATGCCTTCTACGTCCTTGATAAGCGCCTGAAAGTCTGCTAGCTTAAAAAATGTAGGTGTAAAGTGTATGTGTAAGTGAATTCTAGTACCACTAATACCACTAACATATTGTATAAAGCTCTCGAGTGCGCCGTGCAACCAATTTAAACGCATCGTGTGGTCACTGTTTCCCAGCGCAACGAGCCTGTGTCACTACTGGTGTCGTAAGTAAACAGACGACCAATCAGAGCTGATAGAGTTGTTGCAGCGTACATTTGTTTGTTAGCTTATCTCTTCAAACCCTAAACAGACAGTGATAAGTGAGAACTAATATATCGTTCATATCTGCCCAAACGAAGGATAGTCGCACGATGGAGGCAAAAGTGAACTACATCAAAACGCGGCTCGTGCAGCAGGTGCTGACCAGCCACGAATGCTTCCGTGGGATGGAAGTCGTGCGCAGTGACCTGCACACCCCGAAACATCTCGACGGGTTCATGTCCGCCATCCATCAATTGACGCTGACCTTGCGCCACAGTGCAAGTGGGTAGGTTTCTTGGGGGCGAGGGGGGACGATCTTTACCCGCGACCCGTCTTACCGTGCAGCTCAATTCTCCGCGCAGGGAATCCACCGTTCCGCTGCTGGTGAAGGTGATGAAGGGGGACGAGCTGTTCCGCAAGCAAAACCTTGCCCACGTCCTCTTCCCGAACGAGATCAACATCTACGCGAACGTGCTGCCCCAGTTTGATGCGTTTCTCGCCGAAGCTGGCTCGGAGCTGCGGGCAACGCGCTGGTGCCCCCGGGTGTATCTCAGCACGATGGGCCAGTTCCGCGAGTACAGCGAACTGTTCGAAACGTTCCTCGTGATGGAAAACGTGACACCGCGAGGTTTCCGTACTGGGCCGCGGCTAGATCTGGACGAGGCACATCTGACGCTGATGGTGGAGATCATCGCCCGCTATCACGCTTGCTCGTACGCGCTGCGCATCAAAGACCCGCCCGCCCTGGACCGGCTCGTGGAGCGCATTGTGCCGTTGAACTTCCTGCAGGATGGGAAGGTATTTTTCGAAAGCTACGACGTAGTGTTCCGGCTCGCAGCGGAGCGTCTGTTTGCGTACGTTGATGCGGTTCCTGCGGAGCTGGACAGTGAGCGGTTCCGGCAGCACGTGCACACCCTGCGCACCAAGTATGGGCCGAATCAGTCCGAGCTGATGCAGAAATTTCTGCACCGTGATCCCACCTACTCGGTCATCCTGCACGGTGACTACAATCGGAACAATGTACTGTTTCGGTACGACGACGGGCAGCGTCCGGTCGAGGTGCTGATGATCGACTTCCAGGAGAATCGGTACGGATCGCCCGCCCTCGATCTGTCGTTCCTCATGTACATGAACATGACGCCGGAACTGCGCGAACGGTTCTGGGAGGAGCTGCTGCGTCGCTACCATCGGCAGCTGATGGGTACGCTGTGCGCGGTGCTGCACTGTGAAGAGTCGGATCCGCGCCTGGAACCGTACCGCGAGGCTAGCTTTCGCGCACACTTTGCCCGCTTTGCGCTGTACGGTGCAATGGTGGCGCTCAACTTTATACCGTCGATGATGAGCAGCGAGGAGGAGGTGATCGAGGTAAGCGGTTACTTCGAGCAGGATATACACTGCGAAGGCTTCCGGCGGTGTGCGCTGGCGATGGGAGGTGATGTGGTGAACCGGCGTATAACGGCCGTAATGCGGCACGCTAGCAAAATGGGTTACATGGACGTGATGTGATGGGGTAAAGTGTGCAACACAGTGTACAAAAGAACGCATAATGCTGAACGCTTTATTTTATTTATCCGCATAATGCTGAACGCTACGGAGACAAATAATCCTTTCCTTTTTTAGGCAATAAAAACATTAGTAAAAAAGGGACCAAATGAACGAAATTTACAAAATTATAAACAGTTTACCACACATAACGTTGCTCTTCATAATGGAGCATTACCAATGGTTGGTTTACCAATGGAATTTCTGGAGTCTATGTGTTACTCTTACTTTGTAACGCAAAGAATATTTTAGCAAATTAATAATAAATAAATAAATATTATATAAAAAAACGTATAGTATTAGTACTTGTAAACATATGTTTTATAATCAAAAATCATCAATTCATAAATAAAGAACGCAAAGTATGCGATGTACAACACACTGGGCATAAACTTGCTTCTATTCACCATTCGCCACTTCTTGCTTATGAAAGTGTTTACAGTTAAACATACATAAATGAGCAATTATTGATCTGTACTGTGCATCTTTTGCGCCATGTCATGCAATTGGCACCAAGCGTCAACACCATACCTTGTTCGGTTACTAACTCATCACCTCAAGCAAACGCCCGAAACGAGACATTACCGATGCGTAGACCGAAGCATGTTAAGCCAGACGCAGTTGCACGATCGACAGTAGTTGTCGCGAAAGAGACCACAAGACCAATGGGTGCGTCCCCTGAGTGCAAATGCAGAGGTGCTAGACATTCACACATCAACACGGTTCACAACACCATTCCCCACGCATATTGGACTTCCCCAGACGGGTGTTACAGTGTCCCCCTCTCCATTGGAGAGGTTTATGCATGGCCTACTAGTCATCGCACGCTGCATCACATGGAACAGTAAACTCTAACCTAAAACATTCAGAGGGTCAATGTCGTCTTCAGAAATGAGTCGTGCTCTGTTTGTGTAAAGCTTAAAACGTGTGTTGAACAAATTCAAGCTTTAATTTACCAAACGATAAGATAAAACATTCTTTGAAAAGGATTTGTACTTACTGTAAGTGAGATTTTTTTCTTCTTTCTCTTGTATTTTGGGCATCAATTCCATTTCGTAGTTGGATTCATTAATCAAGGTCAATGTCTGAAATGTAACTATCAACTCTTTGTACCCTAAGACAGTGTGTAGTGGTGTGTACCCCACTTCAGTTCAGTTCAGTCACAGTTCATATTCACGGCAGCTGCACCCCGCACACACCTCACCTCCAGTTCATACGAGATTTGAACGCACGCTGGGAGGGAATGTTGTTGGTTCGCACGCACAGCTTAACGATCGTACCACGGGGGACGCCCCGATGTCGATCGTTAAATTTTGGATTTGTTAAACTTTGCTACACCTCACAACTATGCATACATAGTAACGAAGCTTGAATCGATCTGCCCAATTACGTTTTGCAAATTACATGATCATGTTGCTATCGTGCATCTGTGCAGTTCCTCTAATTGCTACTATCGACCACTATCTGATAGTAACTCTACTCAACGCACATGGGATAACATGATGCGCCGTCGTCTCCGTTCCTAGTGTTTCCCCCCTTGGATTCCCTGGTGCCCCAGCATCTTGACTGATCTGAACCCGTCTTACGATGTGCGATTCTACTCCCACCCAGTACGGTACACACTAACCGCGGGTAATTCTACCCGAGGTCGTATAAAAACGAGCTTCTCCGATGGCACAATTTTCAGTTCACCAGCGGTGCTGCAGCTATCCGGAGAGTGTGGAGCCGCAATCGCGTTCGGCACGTGCCTGTAGGAGGAATTCAAAATAATTTGCCGCTCGTTAAACCGTTTATGTATGTGTTTACCCAACGCCACCATGATAGTGCTTGTGTTTATCGGCGTGTTCGCCCTGGTGTACTACGTTAACTTTCGCCGTACGCGCAAGCGGCTGTACGAGCTGGCCGAACGGATACCGGGCCCGTTCGACTATCCGCTCATCGGCAGCATGCTGCTCACGATCGGCAAATCTCCGCTCGAGCTGGTAACGCACCTGATGGAGCTGATGCATCACCTTCCGTCGCCGATGCGTGCCTGGCTCGGGCCCTTCCTGCTGGTCGTCGTCGATCGGCCGGAAATGGTGCAGGACGTGCTGAGCTCACCCGACTGCGTGCAGAAACCGTTCATGTACGACTTTTTCCGGCTCAGCAAGGGGCTGTTCGGGGCCCCGGCGGACCAGTGGAAGCGGCATCGCAAGCTGCTCAACGCGTCCTTTTCGCCGGCCGCCCTGAAAAGCTTCGTGCCGACGCTTAACGCCAAGGCGGACCAATTTACCCGCGAGCTTGCGGGCAAAGTGTCGGGCGAGTGTTTCGATGTGCATCGGCTGCTGGCCCGCTACACGCTGGTCACCATCTCGTCCACCACGCTCGGGGCGGACCTGAGCGTCGAAAAGCGGGAAGTGCTGGAGGAATACACCAGCAACGCTATACAGTGAGTGTGAGGGCCTGTCGTGGTAAGGGGTTTGTTGGGTGGACGAAGGTTCTAATAGCACCTGCCGGTATGTCCTTTTCATCCCGAAGAATGTTTACCAACTGCTTTGAGCGTATCTACAAGGCCTGGCTCCATCCAGATTGTGTCTACCGCATGACGGCGGCCTTCCGGGAGGAGGAGATCCGATTCAAGAGCTTCAAACAGATGTCACGAAAGGTATAGCAGAGGACCAGTTTATAAGAAATCTTTCATAATAATAATGTTTTTTTCTCTCGCAAGATAATAACCATGCGACAGGCCCTGCTGAGCGAGACCAAACCAACGAAGGCCGAATACCAGCAGGACTCCGATCCGGAGGAAAACCAGGAGCTGCCCAAGGCGAAAATCTTCATCGAGCGGCTGGAGGAGATCGCACACGACCCGGCCAACGGTATCGACGAGGACGGCTTCCAGCAGCACATCGATACGATGATGTTCGGTGGCAACGATACGTCCGCCCAGGCCCTCTCCAACACCCTGCTCACGCTCGGCATGTACCCGGACTGGCAGGAGAAGGTGTACCAGGAAATCATGGATGTCGTACCGCACGGTCCAGTCTCGTACGAGGATCTCACCAAGCTGACGCTGCTGGAGATGTTCCTGAAGGAAACGATGCGTCTGCTGCCCATTACGGGCCTGATCGCCCGCACGCCGATGAAGGAGGTGCAGGCGCAGGACGTCACCCTCCCGGTCGGCTGCTTCGTGCTGATTCCCTTCCTGAAGATGCACCGCGACAAAACGATCTGGGGCCCGGACGCGGAAACCTTCAACCCCGACAACTTCCTGCCGGAACGGTGCGCCCAGCGCCATCCGTACGCGTTCATCCCGTTTAGTCAGGGACCGCGGAACTGTATCGGCATGAAGTATGGCTGGCTGTCGATGAAGATCTTGCTGTGCCATGTCGTGCGCCAGTATCGCATCTCCACCGACATCAAGCTGCGCGATATTAAGCTCTCCCTCTCGCTGGTGATGAAGCTCAACACGAAACATCTGATACGGTTGGAGCAACGGTGAATGTGGGGAGGCGATCCCGTTTTTTTGTGATATTGGAGAGAAATATAAGCGTCATAATACCTCGTACCAGGCACCCGTGCAATTGGCCAGATCTAAGATCAGAACCTTTTTTTTTGCTATAATTTCTACATGGTTTATCTCGTTCGATTACATCACACTGAAATTCCATCGGCCGCATACACCCAGCGATCAGCCCCCGGCCCTTTGATTGATAAGCAGCACCATCATTAGGTGCAATTAATTCACACACAACGCATGCTACGGCACTGTGCGGTCGATCGATGCCCCCTTCGAGTGCTAAGGGGCGGTGCAACCCAACCCCGGTTCTGGTCCTGTACGGCGTGAGAATGCTTCCGCCCTGTTGCAGCAAAGAGGTGTTAATTACGCCAATGCTGTTGCTACTACTACCTGCCACAGTGTGGGGATAATGTACTTGACACGCGGCCTGCAATCTGGCCCGCTACTCTCGACGATTTTTTCATGCTGTAAACATCCCCAATCACTAACGGCACTCTTACTACATCGTGCGCGGAACGTGCTATCTGTCGTGCGTATTTAATGTGCGAGGAATCCGACTCCACACGCTGACGCCCTAAGCACGCTATTGCACGCGCCGTAGCACACGCAACGTGTTAATCATGCATCGGTACTATTGGAAAATAATTAACCAGCTCGTCCCGACGTTCAATCGACGGACGCCGTTTAGCCACCTTGGAAACAATGGTAGTCCGTTGCCCCTCTGCAGTTTCGGGAGCGAATTCGAACGCGGAACAAGCTCCTTTTATTGGTGTGATAAATTCATCGCAGATATGCTACATGCACGGCGTAATTGTCTAGAAACATGCACGTTATATGCTGTATACCTTGTGGTTGGCTAACTGAAAAGATTAATTAATTAATTCGTATATTGTTGCCAGCGATGGTGCGATCAGGTGTCTCATTTAATGATTTTTAAGTGCATATTTGGTGCTTTTACACGTTCCATTTAGTTAAACAGTCAAATTGATAGGATAACAACATCTAGCTAGTACTTTCATTATCACCAAAAACACCCGATATCAGCGAATTTAAATAGGAAAATATTTTATCTTACTAACAGAAACAAAAACCAGGTTTTGTTTTTATGGATAGTTATTACAAAATTAATAAGACGATTACAATGTAATGTTGCAATTACATTTTTTATTGTTATTTTTTACAAATGTGTTTATAGTTCCTGCCACACTGCTTTTGACCTCAGATCAATTGAACGTTTTCCGTAGAGTGATTACGAAACTGCTCTTCAACGTAATCTCAATTACATGATTGGCCGTTAAAAACTCGTTTTATCATTATGGTTTGCAATCCGATGCACTCGCCGCGACGTTTTAATAATGCATGCATCTTACTATTATATGTATAATGGATCTTAAAAAGCATATTTTTTACACCGTTTCTCACGCATTCCGTACGAAACGCTTTTCTCAATTGTATAAAACAAAGCTTGGAGTTTTTTTTATTATTGGAAAGATCATGTACAAAACACAATTAAATGATGGAAAAAAACATAAAATGGGTTTCGAATGCTCAAATAGAGGCTTCTAGCGCACTCATTAACGGACGTTGGATTCAGTTATTTAATGATAGAGAGAAGGTAGCCTTCATTGGCAGATCAATCGACCGCGTCTGGTGGCTTAAAATCCCGAAATTAATTGCAAGTTGCAATTGCGCTTTCCTCTACGATTTCACTATGTCTACGGGTTATTTAATGGCATGCCTATTCACGTACCAAAACATGTGCTGTCGGAAATTAAAGTAGTGCTGTACTTCCCTTTGTCGTTTGCTTCATGTGGTTTAATAATAAGAATAAAATTGAATTGAAAATAAGAAATAGGATGCATATTCAATAAGATGATCCATGTATGGTTTTCTTATTTATGTTTATGGTTTAATAATGGTGCATTTTTTTCTGTGTTTCTGTCCTTAGGAAATATACTCTACTGTTGTGACTCCAAAAATTGTTCAGTCTTGTTCATCCAACAAACTTGTTTGTAAGACTTCGAGGCGTTTACAAAACCTTTTTGGCACGATCAGACGACAGCCAAAGCGCTGGCAGTACCACCTTTTAAAAGACGAGGCAGAAAGAATTTCCAACACTAACTCCATATTCGGATCACGAAAGAAATCTCTTTTCCCTCCTCACCCCCTTCTGCGACATAGGTTTCTCAAATTACTTGAGAGAGCAACTAACGGGAAAGTTGACTATTGATATTGAACGGTTGAGAAAATTGCTGTTACCCGAGCGGGTTTGATGTACAAGGCCGCATCCTTCGCCGATGGCCCACAGATCCGTTCGCCGTCGTAATACTAACACACGCGATCTTTACGTTTTGGGATCTAAATAGCAAGTGTGTTTCTGTCGTAAATTCTTTTTTCTTGCTCGTCTTATAAAAGGTGGTACTGCCAGCGCGTGGGAAATGTTCTCGTCCAGTCGTCTGGTCTTGCCAAAAAGGTTTTTGTAACGCCTCGAAGTTTTACATTCTGGAACCAAGCAGTTAAAGGGACGAATTACATGTTGCAACTCTTTATCAACGATAGCTAGAATAAAAATATGGCCTTATAGTTATAGCCTTACCTTTCACTCATTTTCATCCACCTTACTTTCCCTTCTTTCCCTTCTTCGGTGCCTTCTGGGGCTTTTGCTTTTTCTTGCGCTTAAACTGTCCCAACCCCTTGCGCACCATCGTGCCGCGCCACCAGGACTGGATCTTGATCGCCGAACGCATCTGCTTGTTGGCGAGTGCCAGCTGCTGCTCCCGCTCCTTCATAAACTCGGCACAAATTTTCAGATCCTTCTCGCGATGCTTGAACAGTATCGTCATCTCCTCGAACTGCACCTTCAGGTTCACGATCTTGTCCTTGTGCTCGGCAATCTGTGCATCCAGCGCCTTTATCTCCCGCTGGTACTTATCCGTCCAGAAGGCGATCTTTTCACTGATCTGATCGATGCAGTAGTTGATGTACACTAACACCCGGGAATGGAATGAAACTTGGCATTAAATGGTTCCCACTTCTCTAGCATGCCTTCCTTACCATCGATTTCGCTTTTCAGCCGCAACTCGCGCTCGATGTTCGCTTTCGTCTGTGTGGCCGTGTGCGCCAGTTCGTTCTCCTTGCCCTCGATGATGATGCGCGCCTGCTCGTGCCGGGTACGCTCCCACTGCTGGACCAGCTTCGTCTTGATGTCGTTCTCAATCCGTGCGTCCTTGAGCTTCGTCTCCAGGTCGAATATTTCGTCGTCGAGCTGCTTCAGCACGTTCTTGCACTCACGATTGACGCCCTCGAGCTGGGTTTGCAGTATTTTCAGCTTTTTCTCATTCAAGATACTGTCCCGGATCAGAATTAGCTCCTCCTGTTCGCTTTGGATGTCGTTGTCCATGAAGGTTTGCAGAGTCTCGAACGTACCAAACTCCGCCATCTCCGTGTGCGTGTCCGAAAGCAGCTTGCGTAAATTGGAGCTATAATAGTGATGGGTTTGCGAAACATTAGCCACAGGTGATTAAATTTGCCGTTAAAAAAATCATGCCATGATTCTTTACACATCATTCTGCAGCTTTACGAGAATCATTTTTCCCATCGCCAAATCGACGACCATGTTTTCGCTTAGCAGCTGGTTCTTGTACGACGGATCGAAGCGGACGTGCATCGGCGGCTTCCGTACGATCGGGGCGCTCGTTTTGTCCCCATCCCGGTTGATGACGATCAGCTTGTACGTCGCTTCCTCGATTACGATGTTTATCATACCACTTTCCATCTCGTTGAACATGGCTTTCGGGCCGAGCTGACTGTGAGATTCGGTCGTCGATGCTGCATGAAGGGAAATTGGTTACTCTTGCTCAAGCGATCGGGATCGGGAGGTTGAAGAGTTAGTTGTAGGATTCCAGCACTTACCTCTAGTTGTGGTGTCGCTAACATCTTCACTCTCGGACGATTCGGTCGAATGAAAATTAGGCTTCGATAGATCACACATACCGATGTGCGTAATGTTAATTCGTTAGTTAACTTTTATTGTGGATTTTAGAGGAAACAATTTCGCAATCTTATTCCGTACTTAGAGCCACTTGTTTGACACCTCCGAACATTGCGTCCTAGCAACGGCAGGTCGGTGGCGACATGCGCGCACCGGTCGCATGCTGCCTGCTTTTACTTCAAAACATGGTCAATTCAAAAAGGCACACTTACATACAACTGAAACCGGTAAAATTCAAAAATGCATTCGCTATCGCTTTATACTGCACTTTGAAAGCTGTTCTACGGTCTACACCTTCTGACGCTTGTTGGATTCTTTGTCGCCCTCTTCCGGTTCATCACTACTTTCACCATCAGCTGCCCCCTCTTCTGTAGCTAAAAACGGAAACGAAAAGCTTACTTAACGACACGCAACACGGATTTTATTTGTTACTTCCAGACCGGAACATGAACATTACCTTCTTCCGTGCGTTCCTTTCGTGCACTACCCGAACTCGTGTCCCGTACCACAATCGCGGTAAGCAGATCGTTCAACGAATCCTTTACCACTTTGATGCTTGAAATCAGCTCACTCATATTGCTGCCCGTGACCTCTTGTGTGACCGCCTCGGTAGCGCCCTGGCTTTTAATTGTAGCTTCGATTGCGGGCATTTTTTCGCGTTGTGAAACTTGTGAATTTGGTCTGTGCAATGTTGATAAACAAAGCCCGTGCTCCGAGCCTGTCACTTTTTGGCAGTTGAATTTGCAGGGTACGTGCATTACAATACGGCGCCAATTTAGCAAAAACAAAATGATGGAATTAGTTCTTCTTGTGCAATCTTTCTGCATTATGTACTATTTTTTTACATAATTTAGGAAAATCCCATGTTTAACTCTACTCGTTTTGTTTAAATATTGGTCCAAAACCAAAAGGCCTTTTCGTGCCTTTGCGTTCAACTGTCAAAGCGTCACGTGACAGCGAACATGTCAAAATGCTCGGCTCATGAACCGACCTGCCTTCCAGCCCAGAGTGAATAAAGAATTAGCACGAGTGGTCCAAAGTTTTGTTTACGATTGTTGGTGCAATTTTCGCTTCTTTCGGCCGTGTCCGCGTGCGTGTGTGTGTGTCCGCTAGTGGGCTGCCCATGATTCAGTAATCCTTTCCCGCACCCTCCCAAAATAATGCGATCCTGGACGACACGATGGCTTTCCCGAGCGTTGCACCAGAATTGGCAAGCTGCAAGCGCCACTGCGGAAAACAAGCCCCGCACCTACTCGCGCTTCATCTCCGTCGTCAGTGGCTTCCCGAAGAACCTGGCCCAGTCAAAGTACAAGCCTGGTAAGATGGGGGACGATGCGTGGTTCATCGCCAACACCAAAACAGCCGACGTCCTCGGTAAGTAAGGGCCAGGCCAGGAGCAGACAGGACCCCCCGCGCACAGCATTACATGATGTTTTTTTCCTCACCCTCTCCCTTCTTCTACTTCTGCTCTCGCTCACCATCTGACAGGTGTCGCTGATGGGGTCGGCGGATGGCGCAGTTATGGAATTGATCCGGGCGAGTTTGCGATGGTGCTGATGAGGAACTGCGAACGGTTGGTAAAGTTTTCCCGCTTCGATCCCATCAAGCCAGTGAACCTGATTGCGTCCGGATTCCGGGATCTGCAGGACAACAGGAAATGCATTCTGGGTAAGGGGGACCGATTCGATGGCGAGCTGTGTCACTCACGAACAAGCAAATATCATGTGCCCTCTCGCTCTGGTAATCGCGTGCGAGCGAATGCAAAAAACCGTTCCGCACGTGTGTGTGAGTGTGTATGTATTTGTAGTGGTGACCGTGACCATTTAATATTTTTGCACAACACCACTCTCCGGGCGGTTTCGGTCCATAGTTGGGCGGTGTGATGATTGCACATCTGGGGTGTATCAAGATTAAATAGTGAACCCTCCTTTCGCCTCCATTCCATCTCGCCCCACAGGTAGCAGTACTGCCTGTATAGTGGTGTTTAATCGCGAAGACAGTAGCATTTACACGGCCAACATCGGCGACAGCGGCTTCATCATAGTGCGCAAGGGTGAAATAGTGCATCGCAGCGAGGAGCAGCAGCACTACTTCAACACCCCGTTCCAGCTCTCCCTACCCCCGCCCGGCCATACCGATGTGTTGAGCGATAGGCCCGAGTCGGCCAACACGACCACTTTTCCCGTGTGCAACGGGGACGTCATACTCGTCGCCACGGACGGTGTGTTTGATAATGTTCCGATCAAGCTGCTAGTCGACACTCTCCAGCGGGTAAGTTGATAGTAGTAGTAGTTCCAACACCACCACCACCGCCATGTGGGGTAGTGCGCGGTTGGTAGATGAAATGAGGATGAGTGCGCCCCGTCTAGGCACGTGATGCAAGCGTACCGTAATTAATAATCGTGTTTGTACATTTACGATGCAAAGAAAAGAACAGAGAGACAGAAAGAGAGAGATAAGTAGCAACCATGTTGCTAAAATGCCTAATGTTTTTATTAATGAAGTTAATTTTTTTACATGTTTAGTGGCATTGAAGACAAACAAATGACCGTCATGGTTGACTAACCCTGCAATTTGGTTGTATTTTTCACTCTGTTTTTTGTTTATTGTTATTGGAACATCCTAATCAGCAATTGATCTTTATATATAGAGTTCAGTTTTTTTTGCGATTTTAATCATTTTTTACTGATCCTCTTTCACACACATTCTCGTTAATTGAATATAAATTATTTTAGCAAACTGGATTGCAATTTAATCCTAAAATTTCCCTCGTTACAGGTGGAAGGAGAAAACGATCAAGTCAAGTTACAGATGTGTGCAAATTCGATTGCGCTAATGGCAAGATCGCTGTCGTTCGATAGTAAGTTTCTATCACCCTTTTCCGTAAACGCTAGGAGAAATAATATCAATGCAATGGGTATGTATTACTTATTTTAACCATTTAACAGCTGTTTCCTCGTACTAATTGTGTGGCCTTTTTTCCACTTTCCTTTTCTTTCCACTAGGTGGTAAACCAGACGATATAACCGTAGTGTTAGCGACCGTAGCTCTGTAGCCTCGTGCATCAGACAGCATGCATTCGAAATGCTGGCATTGTGCAAAACCGAAAACCAACAAACATACAAAAATTAGAACGCAGAACGGCGCGGCCAGGAGCAGCATTACTGGGGAGGAAGAAATTACTCTAATAGAAAACGGGCGCGTGTGGGCAGGCGAACGAACTTCTTAGGCAAATTAAGTTAGCGATTGCGGGAAACAAGGAAACGAAGGAAGAAAAGGAAACAAAACACAACCACCACCCATGCAAAGAGAGTTACCCAGCCCACAGCAAAATGGGTGGGAACACTGGTGGAAGTGCTGGAAGTGCTGGCGGAACGGAACCATACATGCAACGCGAAAGGCTGTTGGAATAAATTTTGTTGTAGCTTTTTAGGTTTATTGCTTCTTATATTAGTTTCTTATTATTTTTCATCCTCTTCGTCTGTGTCCGCAAGACAAAAGGGTTCCTAAAGCGATCAAATAATAAAACTTCGAATCGACCCATTTTGTAAGGATGTAGAAAGGTGAACGTCTACAAAATAGGCGAAACAATTTAAAACTCTGAAAACCGTTTTTTTTTTCATTTCTCTTTTTTGGGGGAAAAAAATAACAGAATAACAAGAAAGAATACGGATTACGGCATCAAATGGTTTTCTTTTTTTATTACCGTAGCTCTAGATACTGAATGTATGTGTGAAGTGCCGCGTACAATTAGTGAACATGGAAGTGAGAGAGTCTCCCACGCTCCAAACCAAACAACACGTGGTGCAGTTGAACAGTTGAACAAAGCTGGGTGCGCGTAAGTCGAACAATGTGTAAGCCGCTTCTATGCCAATGCACTGCAGTGAGTTTACTTTTGCAAAAACTCCATAATGTCCTCCTTCGAGAGCATTGGACTGGTGGCCGATTTGGCCGACGCCTTGCCGCCCATCTGCGAGGGAGTGGGAATGAGCGGTTGCAATTGGCCGTACGGGTTGCTGCTGCTGCTGTTGGTCGGTGAGGTCAGCTCGAGCCGCTTCGTTACCCCCGTCGAGCCATTGTTGTTCATCCACATGTTGGAGGCCATGGATGCTGTGGGTGCTGCTGCTGGCGCCGGCATCATGGGCATTGCAATGGCCGGCGGAGGATGGACTTTGTTTTGTAGCGTGGAGGAAGCATTCTGTTGCTGCTGTTGCTGTGTAAATAGATTGTAGTTGTTGCTGTTTTCCTTTGCTGTCGTTGCCATCGGAGATACGCTCCAATTCAAATTGCTAAAATTAAATTAATGTTGAGTACATTCATAATGAGGATAACAAGCTTACTAAGCTCACAATTTACCTTTGGGGTTGAAGTGGTTTCAGTTGTAGCTTCATTGGGCCGCCACCTGCTTTCCGCTGTTGTTGTTGTTGTTGCTGCTGCTGCTGTGCCGTCGATTGAGCTGTTTGTTTGGGAACTGTTGACGCTGGTGATTGCATAAAATCCCCATACAGATCGTTGCCACTACCAAACCCTAAGCTACCAAAGGACTGCTGCAGTTCGGATTGCTGTTTTTCCTGCAAGCTGCTACTGCTGCTGGTACTGGACGAGATGGAACCCGCCTTGCTACCCAGCTTATCCCCCTGCTCGTCCTCAATCTTGCGCGTAAACTCCTTGATCAGTGCAATGATGGCATTGAACTGCTGCAGCGAAAGCCCATTCACGATGGTCATCGGGAAGAGATGGGGTAGCACCTTACAAGCAAGCACATCCTTCGGTATGCCTAGCCCATCCGTGTTGAACGATATTTTATAGACACCTGCAAACCGAAAACAGTGAAAATGCAATTTCGTGCACATCACCCGGGCCCGCCCGATGGCAGAAACACTTACCAACAATCGCCATGATGACGGCCGGCTCGCGACAATTCACGGACGGAAGGTACGACACGATATCGTCGATCATGACCCACTTGTCGATTTTCGGTGCCAGCTGCCCCAGGCAGAGCAAACATTTCACCCGCACCGACACCAGGTTCGTGCCGGAGCAGAGCGTCTTAATGCGCGGCACCAGCCCACCCTTGATCGTGGCCTTGTCCAGATGCACCACCACGGACGGGATGATCGAAAGGCAAAGCTCCTGGATTTGTTGCGATTTCGATTCGAGCGCTTTGTAGACGAGCGGCAGCACGCTCGCCCGTATCTCCTCCGACGGGCACACCTTCAGCAGCACGTCGAGGTTTTGGAAAAAGATCAGCATTATTTGAACCGGCTCGTCCAGCAGCATGACCGGCCGCAGATGGGAACTGACGTGCTGCATGTACTCGGCCCTCGTACAGCTCGCCGTGATGGTGAGAATGTTCGTCAGCACGAACGGTATCATCGAACAGTTGACGAACTCTTTCACCAGCAGGGGCAGGATGCGATACAGCCGCACGCGGTGCGGAATGTCGCCGATGATGGTGGCGAGCCGCTTGTAGAATTCGGACTTTTCTAAGTTATCCTTCGGAAATAGCGTTTCCAAACTGTCTAAACATTGCACATATTGGTCACAGAAGTATGAAATCTGCAGAGAGGGAATGGATTACGTTCGTGTTGTATTGGATTTCGATTAGAGGAAGGGCCGTCCGTCTATCCGCCCACTTACCTGAGTTAACGACTGCAGCGTCGGTCGAGCCTGAGGATTGACGCTAAGCATTTTCTTCACCTCCGATCGCAGCGATTCCGGGATCGCGGTCAGCTTCGGTGGTCCTTGATTGCTAAGCTTGGTGACGGACTGCTTGTACCCGTACAGATCCGACGATGCGTCAGGGGAGGGAATGTTTTCCCGTGTATAAATTGTATAAATTAAAATACCTTAAAAGGGATTACAAACATTAATACAAGCACTTCAAAGGAACAGCTGTCACCTTTTGTCACACTACCTAAAGAATAAATATCGGTCGAATCGTTACAGGTGTTTTCCAGTATCAACTCCGGAGCCGTCCACTTCGAGCCCGGGTTGCCTAACAGCCGGCTTTTGAAGGGATGGTTCCCCACCGGCGTCCCGGGCGCCCGTTTGCTCCAGCAAAATCCAAACCCAAACAGCTTCCACACGCCCTGCTTGTTGACGATGATGTTTTCCGTGCAGAGATGCCGGTGCACCAGCTGCACCTCATCGTGCAGAAACCGGATGCCCTTGATCAGCTCGAAGATGCCAAACTTGGTGTCGAACTCGGACAGCTTGTACTCCGCCAGCAGCCCGGTGTTGGAAACGTTCGTCGTGTTGCCGAGCAGATTGGCCAGGCTGGCCACGACGGGCTCGGTGGCGAATGCGATCGTATCGCGGCTTTCCTCCATCGCGTGCTGCACCGTCAGTACCTGCGGGTGGCGTATCTTCGTCAGCTGTACCACGCCGCGCCGTATGTTTTCGCAGATCTCTTCCCGCTCGTCTTTGGTAAACAGCTCTAGCTGCTTCTTGTCGAACACAAATATGGAGGCCACCTCCTTCGTCGTGCGTTTGCTGCCGGTGTAGATTTTCCACACTAGCTCTGAAGGGGAAGGAAGGGAGAGAAACAGAAAAGTGTGAGCACTGTGTTATCAATTGTATTGGTGAGGTGGCTTGCCAAACCACGGAACTCGGATGATTCATTCTTCAATCAGCACGAACGTTCCGTATGATACAACATAAACAACGACAGTCGTTGTTTCAGGAACGGCACCCCGCGCACCATACAGGTTTCCTTCGCATTACCTGTCCCTGCGGATCCAATATGTTCCGCGATATCATAGTCCTTGGTGAGAGGATTCCCCAGGAATACGGCGGACAGGGTGGAGACCGTCTGTGAAACGGACGAATAAATCTTGTTTATGGCATCCATGGAACCGTGCTGGAATGTTGAAGTGAATTTTGACCGCTGGGTACAACTAGTGCCGATCCGTTTGCGCTTTCTTTTTTCACGATTTTCGGGATAATTTTTGCCACAAACTGGAAACCAACCAACAGCGCCCACTTTTTCTGTTGATTTGTGTGTTTTTTTTTCATCTCCCTTTGCAAACGTCAACCTGACACCTCTTTCTTTCCATTGGATGTAAACAACGCACGCACACAAACGCAAGCGCACTAGAGATGGGTTCTGCGGATCGCACCCACGGTTCCGCTCCGGTTCCGGCAAGTATGGTTCCGATTCCAGAGAGAAGGAATCGCTAGTTCCACCGGAATCGCCCGGAATCGTCCGGAATCTTCCAGAATCTGCCGGAATCTTCCGGAATCGTCGGAATCGCCCGGGATCGTCCGGAATCGTCCGGAATCGTCTGAAATCGTCTGGAATCGTCTGAAATCGTCCGGAATCGTCGGAATCGTCCGGAATCGTCGGAACAGTCGGAATCGACCGGAATCGGATGGAATCGCTCGGAATCGACCGGAATCGTCCGGAATCGTGCGGAATCGTAGTCAATCGATAGTAGTGAATAGTAAAGCCGATTCCGGGCAATTCCGACTGTTCCGACGATTCCAGACGATTCAAATTCACGTTCCGACCGCCACGCATATGTCACTGACTGTCTGTCCTACATTTAAGCCAGGAATGTCGCGCACTTAGTCCCTCAATATCGTTCGACATGCACGCTAGCTTCTTGTGTTACTGTTTGTATCTATTTGTATTAGGTTATGCACTGCATAAATGACATGAAATGAAATGGAATTCCGACGATTTCAGACGATTCCGGTTAATTACGACGATTCCGGACGATTCCGGGCGATTCCGGGCGATTCCGGTCAATTCCGAGCGATTCCGGACAATTCCGGGCGATTCCGGACAATTACGACGATTTCGGTCAATTCTGAGCGATTCCGGGCGATTCCAGACGATTCCGGACGGTTCCAACGACTCCGCACGATTCCGACGATTCCGACGATTCCAGACGATTCCGGACGATTCCGGGCGGTTCCGGCTTGTCGGATTGAACCAATCCTACGGAACTTGGTCCGAAATTTGTTGGAATCGTCCGGACCCAGTTCCGCTTTTTTGTGCGTTTTGCCCAACTCTAAAGCGCACAGGAGTGACGTTTGCGTTTACGCGCCGCCGTTGCAGCAAAAGCAAAGCACGCTGCGAGAAGAAACGGAAAACGTTTTATTGATAAGAAAATGAGTCGATATTAGGTTTTATTGGAACTCTGCTCACGCGATAAGATTTGAAATTATGGATAGCGAAAATCGTTCACCATTACACACCACACGATAATTTGATTTTAAATCATCCCAAAAGTACAAATCGCTACAGAAAAGCATCAAATTCAAACCGTGCACGTGTTTCGTTGTCTAGAAATCGTCGTTCAACGGTTTGATCAACATTTTCTGCATAATGTGCTGCAGCTCTTGGTTTTGCTTCCGCAGGAAACTACACTCCTCGTCCAGTGCATGCCTTTCGCGGAGTACCTGGTAAAAGATTGAAAAATAACGTTCATATCTCCGCGTGGCGCATTCGGAAACTCACTGCATACCTGCAAGTATTTGCTCAAACTTTCTTCCATCGTATCCCAAACTTTCATTTGATTGGGAAGGAAAATGTTCTTGAACGACTCCCAAAACTTCCGCGTATCGGAGAGCGTGAGCTTAGCTTCGGCTTTAACTTCCGCTTGAGAGTGTAATCTAGAATTGGAATCATTACAGCTCCTTATCCTATTTGTGTTTCTAAACGAACCCCCTTCCAATACTCACGCCTCATCATCGTCCTCGCAGAACATCTTAAGTGCCAAAAGATCCCGCGACGTTGTAAGCGCCCTTTGGTGTGTATCGACCTCCCTGTTATCAACCGAAGAAACCTGTAGAAAAAAGAAATAAATTCATATCCTTGCCAAATTTCCAACATCCTGCGTCCTGCAGATGGGCTCACAACTAACATCCGAGGTGCTGCATGCGTCCTCCGCGTCATTCAAATGCTGCACGTCCGAGTGGGTGGACTGCAGTTGACGCACACCATCCATGCTGTCGATCCCGAGCGCATTCAGCACATTGTCCATACAGATCAGTGTCATGCCGCAACTATCGAGCTGCCGATCTTGCAACGCCGTTTCCAGCTTTTTATCACTCAGAAAGCGTGACTGTTCGAGCAAATTTTTCAACCGCGTGAAATCGTTCTGCTGCTGCTGTTGCTGCTGTTCCTCTTTGGAGTTGGTAAGGCTTCGCTTTGCTAGAAGATTGTGCCAGAAAATGATGTTACTAAACAATGGAATTCCACCACTCCATACTTACTTTTCGCTGTGCTGGGCAGCTTCGGTGTGCATAGTGGATCATAGTTTAGCAGCAAATCCGAAATGGCACTCAAATTATTGGTCCACTTCCGGTTCAGGTGCTGCTCGACGAGTATTTTATCAATGGCCGATATGTTTTGGATGATTTCAAAGCATTCGTCACGATTCAAGTTCCAAATCGAGCGGACCTACAAGAACACAAAAGACCTTACGTGCTCGGAACATGCAAGTGACAAGCTAACGTAGCTTACCCGCTTATCGTACGCCTTCTTGGAGCATTCCAGTTTGCTGCGTATGTGGTCCACGCTGTGATGCAGCTTCTCAATCATTTTGGCCGTCTTTTCCGTCTCGATGTAGTAGGTCGTTTTCGTGTCCTTCAGCTTATTGCGCAGCGTAAAGATGGTTTCGTGCAGCTTGGCCAGACGACGCTTTTGGGCGTTCTTTACCATTAGGTTTTCGTCTTCCCGCTTTTTCAGCACCTGGAAGCTGTAGTCGAGCTTTTCCGAGTTGAGCGTGGTGTTGGTTTTAATCTTTTGCAATTCGATCGCAAGCGCCTGGGTGTCCTTGTCCAGCTTTATTCTGGTGGCCCGCGTTGTCTCAACGTAATCAAGCTCGATCTGTTCTATCTCTGTTAGATTCGCGAGCAACTGGAAACAGATTGCCAATAAATTGATTGATTTGAAAAAAAAAAAATTCTTAACCGGCATTCCTCGATATCTTACCCGTTCCTTCTTTTGCTTCACTTTGATGCGTTCATTTGTGGCTCGCTTTGCATAAACGTCATTCCAGTTGAAATTGGCCGCATTCTGCAATATGACTCGTTCCTCCTCAACTGGAAATGTGCAACAAATTCTTAACCACCAATTACGCCTCTCCCATTCCGGCACTGTGTACCTGTTCCTTGAATGAGTTCTAAATTTTCCTTCAGAATGCTTTTCATTGCCTCCACCTCCGTATCGGCCCGATGCACCAAACTCTGAATATCGACTATCTGCTTGCGAATGTCCCTAGCGTATCGATCATCAGCCGCCTGCAGCTCCTTCCGGCACTCAGCAATGATTAAGTCCTTCTGTTTCAGCAGCTCCTCGACGCGGTTCTTCTGCAGCTGCAGCTCATCGTTCATCAGCATCGGATCTTTCAGGGCTTTGATTTCGGTCCACTTTTCGAAGGTGGTTTGAAATTTTGCTACCGAATCTACCGACTCGGTATGAATCTTGCTCAGGAGGGCTATGAAAACGAGGGTTAGCGAAAGTTTTAGGACCGAGAACGATACTTTCACTCCTTCTAAAGAAGTCGTTTTACTCACATCCCTTAATATCCGCCTCTGCCATGCGACGTTCCACCTCGTGTCTGTCGCTGGCCACACGCACGTCCTCGATAAGTTCCAGCCCATCGCGCATAAGTTCCGCGATCCGCTTGTCCGCATTATTCAAACAGATGCGTATCCTTTCCTTATCCTCCGCGTAGTTTAACGGGATACTAAACAGAGAACAAACAAAATAGGTTAATGTGTTCATATCCCTGTGAGTTACTGTTCATTCAATTTACTTTTTTTTGCGGAACCGATTGTCACGCACGAAACTTTCGACGATACTATGCGACCGCCCTTCCAGCAATGCCGATTCCACTAAATTGAGAAATAGTGGATTAGCACCGTCTTTTGGTACAGCGGGAACCGCTCCTGAGTCGGTACTTTCCTTTTCCGGAACCGAATCTTCGGCATCCATTCTTTACTACTTTAAATATGGATTGTAGAATTGAAGAAAAGGCAGCAGACAAGCGAACGGCACCGTAGTGGACTTATATTTTTTCCTACACTCAACTAAACAAAATTCTTTCGACAACCGTTGCCATGGCCATGCATGGCTGTCTTCTTGTGCTAAAAACGGTTGTACTAAATAACAAGCGCTGCCTCTCGCTGTCAAAGTCTACATTTGACAGTTGGCGCTTTTGCTCATGACCAGTGTGGCCAGATTATTTTGACGGTTTTCGGTAGGAGTAATGTTGAGAACGCGTAACAAATGAGTAACAAATGAGGTTAGCAATCCTTGAAACAGCATCCCAAGCGCCACAGATTAAGCTTAAACGACTGAAAAATCAAATATCTGTGATTTTCGGTAGGATAAATGGAAAATCGGTAGTTTTAGGGCGGTCATCTGTGAATCGGTAGGCATATAAAAAATCGGTAGGAATACAGATAAATCGGTATTTCTGGTCACTCTGCTCATGACGCCGGCGAGTTCTAAATTTGTTGATGTTCTGAAAAACAACAAGCGAATCGTGCACGCTGCAACAATTTCCAGACATTTTGCTTGTTAAATAAAGGTGAAACTTATTTCCCGCGTGCGCACACATCCCCGTAGCACAATGTCCGACAGTGAGCAGAGCGTGTACGCAAAGCGGACGAAAACAATCCACTACGGTTCGCTGGAGGAATCGGATCGATGGCATGTGGACCGGAAAGACAACGATGCGGATGGTTCGGGAAGGACCGAATACAGCCAGCTAACCACCGCAGACTACATGGCCCTGGATGAGGATGTGTAAAGTATCGCCACTCACTTAATCTACCGCCGAACAATAGCCTCTAAAGCACACCTTTTGCTAACCTTTCCTCTGTTCCGAATCACTTGCATTTCATTTTAGCGCCAAAGAGAAAGCAGCACTGCTGGAGGAATTCGAGCGAAGGAAAAAAGCGCGACTGATTCACGTCAGCACGGACGACGGCGAGGTGAAGAGTGCACTGCGGAAGCTGAACGAACCCATCTGTTACTTTGGCGAAGGTCCCGCCGACCGACGGTTACGATTGAAAGAACTGCTCTCGGCGTACGTACAGCCACTGCTGGCTGCCTGTTCCTCGAACCGGTTTTCATTTTTCCCGGCTAACCCGTTTATCGTTCTTTTTCTCCTCCCTTTTTTTCATTTTCCTCAGACTGGGTGAAAAGGGTTTGCCGGCAGCGAAACCGGCTAAGGAAGAGGAGAAACCGAAAAGCCAGCAAAAGGAAACGAACGAATCGACCTGGTATCACGAGGGGCCGGAAAGTTTGCGTGTGGCACGGTTCTGGATAGCGAACTATTCGCTGGCCCGGGCCAAGAAGCGGCTGGAGGAGGCGAGCGAAAAGGTACGCCAACATTCGGCCACCAAGGCGGGCCGGATGGTGGAGCTGCAGAAACGGATCCAACAGCTGGCGCCGCAGTGCAGTCAGGTCGGCGATACCCGACCAATCACCGGGTGCACCATCAACGAGGACTCTACACTACTGCTGACCTGCAGCCTGTACGTACGGCGATGAGTAGTAATGTGGGTTGAACTAGGTTGTTGATTGTTTCTCTTCCCTGTGCGCCTCAACAGGAGCTCCCTGTGCAAAGTATGGTCCGTACCCGACTGCACCCTGAAGCAGACGCTCCGTGGGCACAAGTGCAACGTAAGTGATGTGGCCTTCCGGCCGGGTGTTGCCAACGATAGTAAATCGGAAGTAGCGATGGCTTCTTGTAGCTTCGACGGTTCCGTTAAGCTCTGGGCGTACGACAACGAAGAGTCGATTGCCGACATCAGCGGGCACGTGCCGCACCGGGTGGCGAAACTCGCATTCCATCCCTCCGGCCGGTTCCTAGGGACGGCCTGCTACGACGCGTCCTGGAGACTGTGGGACCTGGAACAGAAGCAGGAGGTGCTGCATCAGGAAGGCCACACGAAGGCGGTCCACTGTATCGCTTTCCAGGTGGACGGTAGCGTGTGCGTTACTGGGTAAGTACGGGGAGCGCGTTAAATCACGCAAGCTACACGATTTGAAGCTAATATTTATTTCTCCTTCACCAGTGGTGTGGACGGGTTTGGCAGAGTGTGGGATTTGCGGACGGGCAGATGTATCATGTTTCTCGAGGGCCATCTGAGTGCCATTTATGGGGTGGATTTTTCGCCCAATGGTTACCACATTGCGTCGGGCAGTCAGGACAATTCGTGCAAGGTAACGATGGAGCCGTTGTTGTGTGACACAGTTAGATTGGAATGTTTGCTTTATCATATTTCGTTCCCATTTTAGATCTGGGATTTGCGAAGACGACAAATGGTGTACACAATTCCCGCCCACCTCAACCTTATTTCGGACGTGAAATATCAGAAAAATGGTGGTAACTTCCTTGTGACGAGCAGTTACGACAAAACTGCAAAGGTAACGAACAATATGGCGCTAAGACGCTATCAAAGCATCAACAGCAGCTAACCATTTCCGTGTGTTTCATTTTTTACTTTGCAGATTTGGTCCGATAAAACATGGCAACCGCTTAAAACACTTTCCGGGCACGACGGACGGTTGGTTGGTGTAGACATTTCGCACGATTCCCAGTACATAGTGACTGCGTCGTACGATCGCACGTTTAAGCTGTGGGCATGGGACTAGATTGGAGCGAGTGAGCGAAAAAGGTACAACGCCCCCTGTTCCGATGTTCTGCCCAGGCCAATCAATAAACCCATGGAAGTGTATCGTGCGAGAGTGGTAAAACAGTGTGTAAGTTTTTCAATTATGAGAAGCATTCAATTGTAACAATTAATTGTTATTAGACAATTAGGAGAATCTGTCAAATGCAACCCACAACAAAAAAGCTGAATGAAGCACGGCATTTATTTTGCTATTACTAGAACAGAATATTTATTTGGCTAAAAATATCAATAGTGTAGTGTGGTGAGTGAGATGTTGTGAGCATATGTTGCAAGCATTCAATTCTATGTACAAATCGCTAGGGGTTTTCTCTCTCTTTTTAAATCAATTGCACGCTCGAAGCCCGTCGTTTGTCCACGGTGTGCTGCTCGTTACTGCCCGTAGAAGCATGATTTAAACCGAGCGCTCCTTTAGCTTCGGTCGCAAAATGCGCAGCCCCACCTTGCCCTGGGCCGTTTTCAGCAGTGAAGCGCACTGTTCGATGCCGCCCGCCTCCAAGCTGTCACCGTTGATATGCGAGACAATATCACCGAGCTGAATGCGTCCGTCAAACTCGGCCGAACCGCCTGGGACCTGCAACGGAGTGAGTGAGATGCTCTGTGTTAGTCGTACAATAGCATACAGGGGGTTTCAACGAGTTCTCATAGCTGTGGGACACTTAAATGACTCTTTCCTCCGTAAAATGAATTTAATATATTGGGAATTGGATTCTATAGCATCCTCGTTGGATAATTCCAATAGGAATTTTCAAGACGCCTGTCCGAAACAGGTGCCATAGAGTCTAATTTCCATCATATGAATTTCACTTCCCTCAAGAAAGAGTCAAGGAAGTGTCCCACAGCTATGAGAACCCCTGGGGAAAACCCTGTAATTGATTAACCTCCCGCGTACGAACCAGGCTGGTGATGACGATGCCCTTCGGATTGCCGGCACGGAACGTCAGTCCTAGATTTTTGCCCGGTTTTTTCATCAGATCCACCTCGACCGTTTCCGTCGTTGGTGGGTTGGCACGGTACACGATCAAACGGACCTATTCAACATGAAGCGTAGCAATTAATCGGTATTTGGCGGAAAGATATGGCTGCCCTCTTCCGGCTGTCCCTACCTTCGGGTGTAACTGCTTGACGGCGCGTTTGATAGCTTCGCTCGTGCAAGTGTTGTTCACCTTGAAGCCGTTGATTTCCACTATCTGGTCAAATATCTGCAACCGATTATCCTTCTCCACCACACTCTGTGGCAGAATGTCCATTACTGCGGCTCCCGACTGCGGCAAAAAAAAATATAAAAAGGTACAGCGTTTTGTACCACCAGCGCAACATGTGTGTCAGCAATGTTCCGTCCCCATACCTTCACCAGCGAATCACAGCCACCGGCCACAATGATGCCGAGCGGTTTACCCTCGGTCGGAATATCGATCACGGTGAAATCATTGTCATTGATCGGTGCCTTCAGCGGATCGATCACCTCTTTCGTAGGCGACGGTTCCGGCTTGGTGCCGTGCGGTGTACCGGCCCGGCTCGTTGCCAGCGTTGCCATCTCTTCCGTCTTTTTCTTGCTCGGCGTCGTGCCCGGTACTGCCGTACCGTTGGCCGGTTTGTCCGACTCCTTCTCCTTGTTGGGATTGCAAATCTTCAGCGTAATGACGCCTTCCGCCTTCTTCAGCAAACCGGCGGCCGTTTCGTAGTTGCAACCGAGCAGCGAGTCTCTGTTGACGGCCAACAGCATGTCACCGATCTTTAGGCCACTCTGCGGATGGTATGGACAATGTGAATGGTGTTTATTCAATTAGGCATGTCTGCGAAAAAGGGAATTTGAATGTCGTACGAACCTTTTCCGCCGTTGATCCTTCCTGAATATCGGATATGAATATGCCTTGGCCAGCGATCGAGTGTTTGCCTTCGATGATCATGATGCCCAAGCTGGAGGTGCCCTGTTATTGGGTGGTAGGAGAAAGTGGTGAATGTTATTGATTCGTCCCAAACGCCTTGGATCGATGCGAACCTTTTTCACGGTGATGGTTTTCACGTCCTTAAACTTCTCCATTATATTATCCTGTCGTTCGTCGTCGAAATGGGGTGCAAGACAAGTGAAAGAAAATGATATTGTTACCAAGTGAGCGAGTTAACGATGGTTGAAGGTATGCTGGGACTAATACATACCGTATAGTCAATATCGGTGGGGAAATGCTTCACCGGTTTTACTGCCATATCGTCCGGAGATGTCTTTTTTCTGGAAAGTAATGACGCAAATTATAAAAAAGGCCCCTCAACGTGATCCCTCATCGCCATCACTGCCACCGTACCTTAGCACAATAAACTTAAGTGTTGGACTGGCCAGGTTCTTGATCATCACCGAGCAGTTCAGATGACATCGCCCATGGAGAACGGTTCCATTAACCTGAAATGGAAGCACAAC